>NC_053393.1:329061062-329777561 GCF_905171765.1 Bufo bufo
TTCGGCACGGGTCTTTGGCTGACTACAGAGTCGATTTCCGTTGCATAGGTTTCACGCTGTACAGCTTGGATGATTACATTTTCTGACCGCTCTAGATCGAGAGCTGAGTAGACACGTTTACAATGATGCCAGCCTCTACAGATATTTTTATCTGCCGATGAGGTTGCTTTGTACGACCAAACAATGTGAGTCAGGCAAGTGATGGCACGGACAAGAGATCTCCAAGTAGAGAACCTACAGAATCTGTGGGATTTCAGGTGGTGGTCCAGAGTCTCCGTATGTAACACAGATACCTGAGGACGTATCTCAACGTCAGCATGTGGGTCTACTAGTTCAAACATGGCAGTTTCTGTTGTGTTGGGCGTCGGTTTATACAAAAAGGTGGGGCCTGTAAACCAAATTGTATCCTTGAGACGGTCAGCAGCGACGGATCTGGTTGCTTGGTCTGCAGGGTTGAGATGAGTAGGTACATATTTCCATTGTTCAGGAGAGGTAGATCTTCTGATCCTTAGGACTCTGTTGTTGACGTTGACATAGAAGCGTCTAGCTTCATTACAGATATATCCCAGTACTATCTTGCTATCTGTATAGAACTCAGAATCTTTAATCTCTAGGTCCATTTCTGCAGCGATGAGTTTGGCTAACTCCACCGCTAACACCGCGGCACATAGTTCCAGGCGTGGTATTGTGTGTTCCTGGAGTGGCGTTAGTTTCGCTTTACTCATGACGAACCCTACATGGCATTGTCCGCTGGTATCTAACGTCTTCAAGTAAGCTACAGCAGCAATTGCTTTCACTGAAGCATCGCAGAAAACACAAAGTTTTTGTGTCTCAACCTTGGTAGTTGGTACAGAAACATATGGACGAGCTATGTGAAGATCCGATAAGGCTGTAAGGAAATTCTTCCAGGCCATCCACGTGGTTCTTTCCTTCATGGGAAGGGGAGTGTCCCAGTTCGACCCTTCTCTGGTGAAGTCTCTTAACATAGCTTTACCTTCGATGAGTATAGGAGCTGCAAATCCCAGTGGGTCATATAAACTGCTTATGGCCGACAGTACTCCTCTGCGAGTAAAGGGTTTTTCTTCTCTGCTAACCTGTAAAGTGAAAGTATCAGCTTTTATGTCCCATAGTAGGCCAAGGCTCCGTTGCATCGGAGGTGAGTCAAAGCCTAGGTCTAAATCCTTCAAGTCTTCAGAATGGTCTTGAGAAGGAAAGGCTTCCATCAATTTCTGGCTGTTAGAAGCGATCTTGTGTAGCCTCAGGTTAGACAGAGAGAGCATCTCTTGGGTTCTTTTAAGAAGACTGATTGAAGTATCATCTGAGGGCATTCATTTCAGACAGTCATCCACATAGAAGTCCTTTTCTACAAAGAGTCTGACATCCGCTCCGTACTTTTCTTCAACTTTCTGAGCTGCGCGTCTTAATCCATAGATGGCGACTGCAGGAGAAGGACTATTGCCGAAGATGTGAACTTTCATACGATACTCTGTAACATCTTTAGAGGGATCGTTGTCCTTGAACCATAGGAATCTCAAGAAATTTCTATGTTCCTTCTTAACTAGGAAGCAGTGGAACATCTGTTGGATATCAGCATTGAATGCAACGAAGTCTCTGCGAAAACGGAGAAGCACTCCTATGATCTTGTTGTTTAGATCTGGGCCTGACAGCAAAACGTTGTTCAATGATACACCTTCACACTTGGCACTTGAGTCAAACACTACTCTGATCTGACCTGGTGGCACGGCTGTATGTGAGCAACAAGAGTATACACAGTAAAAAGAGCTACTGACCGGACCCAAACTAGGGAGGATAAAGGGTGACCCCTGTCAAAGCTCTCCCTATGCTGCTAAAGCACATGCCCGGATCCAAATGGCGGAACGAGGCATGCCCGCGTACCTAAGACTGATGACCACTGTAACCCCTACAATAGTGGAAGGAGCACGGCCACCAGTGCCCTGCTCAGTATATGAAGGGAACCGTGGCCACCTCAGATCCAGTCAGAAAATAACCAGGTACACAACAATGTCTGCACACTTAGCTGAAGGAGCTGCAGCCGCAGAGAAGACGGATCCAAGGACAGCTGGCAATATCCGGAGTGCTTGCTGCAGCAGAACACAGGTCCAGTGAACTGATAGCTACAAGTGAAGATACTCAAGCAAGAGCTACAACTGAAATGAGAAATATAATCCACGCCCTACAATAGGAGGAGGGGGGATTTAAAGGCAGGGAAATCAAACGCAGGAGGAACAGCTGGGAGGAAGGAAACAGAAAGTAAAGACTTCATCGCAGGGGCGGAGAAACAGAGCAGTGAGGACTCCTCCAAGCTCTAGTAGTGACATCATCACAGGGGTGGAGAAACAGAGCTGTGAGAACGTCCCAAAGCTCTGGTAGTGACAGTACCCCCCCCTCTACGGGTGGACTCCGGACACCCAGGACCCACCTTCTCAGGATGAGCCCTATGAAATGCCCTGATGAGGCGAGTGGCTTTAATGTCCGAGACCGGAACCCACATCCTCTCCTCAGGACCATAACCCTTCCAATGAACGAGGTACTGAAGAGAACCGCGGACAATGCGAGAGTCCACAATTCTGGAAACCTCAAATTCCAAATTGCCATCAACCAAAATCGGAGGAGGAGGCAAAGAGGAGGGTACCGTGGGCTGGACATATGGTTTTAAGAGAGATCTGTGAAATACATTATGTATCTTCCAAACCCGTGGAAGATCAAGACGGAAGGCAACAGGATTGATGACTGACAAGATTTTATAAGGCCCAATAAACTTGGGACCCAATTTCCAGGAGGGAACCTTCAGTTTAATATTTCTTGTAGACAACCACACCAGATCACCCACATTCAGGTCCGGACCAGGCACACGTCTCTTATCAGCCACACGCTTATACTTCTCACTCATCTTTCTAAGATTACTCTGAATCTTTTGCCAAATGGTAGACAAAGACGAGGAAAATCTCACCTCCTCAGGTAAACCAGAAAGAGCCCCTCCCGAGAATGTCCCAAACTGCGGATGGAACCCATATGCACCAAAGAATGGTGACTTATCAGAAGATTCCTGACGACGGTTGTTCAGAGCAAACTCAGCAAGAGGGAGAAATGAACACCAATCCTCCTGGTTCTCTGCCACAAAACAGCGCAAATATGTCTCCAGATTCTGATTGAGGCGCTCAGTCTGACCATTCGACTGCGGGTGAAAAGCAGAAGAGAAGGACAGCCGAACCCCCAGGCGAGAACAGAAAGCCTTCCAGAACCTGGACACAAACTGCGTGCCTCTATCGGAAACAATATCAGAGGGAATGCCGTGCAATTTAACAATATGGTCGACAAAAGCTTGCGCCAACGTTTTAGCATTGGGTAAACCAGGGAAAGGTACGAAATGAGCCATCTTGCTAAAACGGTCCACCACCACCAGGATCACCGACTTCCCCGAGGAACGAGGAAGATCCGTGATAAAGTCCATGGACAGGTGTGTCCAAGGACGGGAAGGTATGGGTAACGGGAGAAGGGAACCTGAAGGCCGTGAACGAGGGACCTTAGTGCGAGCGCACGTCTCACAAGCAGCCACAAAACCCTCCACCGACTTACGAAGAGCCGGCCACCAAAATCTCCGAGCAATGAGATCTACCGTGGCTCTACTCCCGGGGTGACCAGCAAGAACCGTATCATGATGCTCCTTAAAGAGTTTGTGACGTAGCTCAGGAGGCACGAACAACTTCCCAGAAGGACAACGGGCAGGTGCCTTAGTCTGGGCAGCCTGGACCTCGGCCTCCAAATCGGAATATAGAGCAGAAACAACTACCCCCTCCGCCAAAATGGGACCCGGGTCCTCTGAGTTTCCTCCTCCCGGAAAACAGCGAGAGAGAGCATCAGCCTTCACATTTTTGATCCCAGGGAGGAATGTAACGACAAAATTGAATCTGGAGAAGAACAGAGACCATCTGGCCTGTCTCGGATTCATACGCCTGGCCGACTCCAAGTATGCCAGATTCTTATGGTCGGTAAAAACAGTGATAGGGTGCCTGGCCCCCTCCAACCAATGGCGCCATTCCTCGAAAGCCAACTTGATGGCCAACAACTCCCTATCTCCCACATCATAGTTTCTCTCTGCCGGGGAGAGTTTTTTAGAGAAAAAGGCACAGGGTCGCCATTTGGCAGGAGAAGGGCCCTGGGACAAAACTGCACCCACACCCACCTCGGAAGCATCCACCTCAACAATAAAAGGTAAGGAAACATCGGGATGCACCAAGACGGGAGCAGACGCAAAACTCTCTTTAATCTTAGAAAAGGCTGCAAGCGCCTCCTCCGACCAAGAGGAAAAATCTGCCCCCTTTTTTGTCATGTCAGTAAGGGGTTTGACAACAGAGGAATAATTCAAAATTAACTTTCTGTAATAGTTCGCAAAACCCAGAAAGCGCATCAATGCCTTCTGATTCTCAGAAAGCTCCCACTCAAGTACAGCACGGACCTTCTCCGGATCCATGCGAAAACCAGAAGCAGAGAGGAGAAAACCCAGAAATTGAATCTCCGATACCATAAAAAGACATTTCTCCAGCTTGGTGTACAATTTATTTTCCCGCAGAATCTGCAGAACCTGAAAAAGATGATCCTGATGGGTCTGAACATCAGGGGAAAAAATCAAAATATCATCAAGATACACCAATACAAATTTCCCCATTAAATGGTAGAAAACACTATTAACAAAATGCTGAAAGACGGCCGGAGCATTCATCAGGCCGAAAGGCATAACGAGATTCTCGAAATGCCCGTTAGGGGTATTAAAGGCCGTTTTCCATTCATCCCCCTCTCTGACCCTGACCAGGTTGTACGCGCCTCTCAAATCCAATTTGGAAAACACCTTGGCCCCAACAATTTGGTTGAAGAGGTCCGGGATCAGAGGAAGGGGATTCTTTCCGGTTGTGAGAGATTGTAGAGGCGTGCTTTTGGCAGCTTGGCGCCGGGAATGAGGTTAATGGGACAGTCAAACTCCCGGTGAGGAGGTAGCTCCTGAACACCGCTCTCGGAAAACACGTCCGAGAAATCAGAGAGAAATGATAGCACAGTTTTAGTAGACACCTCTGCAAAAGTCGCTGTGAGACAATTCTCTCTACAAAAGTCACTCCACTCATTTATTTGCCTTCCTTGCCAATCAATAGTGGGGTTATGTCTAGTGAGCCAGGGTAACCCCAAAACTAGAGGAGAAGGCAATCCGTTAAGGACAAAACAAGATATATCCTCCACATGAGTGTCACCTACAGCTAGGCGGATATTGTGAACAATGCCCTTCAGAGATCTCTGTGAGAGTGGAGCAGAGTCAATAGCAAAAACAGGTATATCCTTTTCTAATGTGCAAACCTGAAAACCATGCATGGCTACAAATTGAGTGTCAATAAGATTGACGGCCGCTCCACTATCGACAAAAATCTCACAAGAAATTACTTTGCTCTCTAGCGCCACCCTGGCAGACAGGAGAAAACGGGAACTGCAGGTCAGAGGAAAAGCATCAATTCCTACATCAACTTTGCCCAAAGTAGCAGATGAAGCAGAATTTGATGATTTACCTTTTGAGGTTTTTCTCTTATTATCGCTCTTAGTACAGTTCAAGAATCTCCTAGACGGACAAACATTTGCCAAATGACCTATGCCCCCACAACAAAAACACACCATACTCTGAGGACTAAATCCTCTTTTATCAGGGGCAAGTTGACCTAGCTGCATGGGCTCCTCCTCAGAGGGGAGCGAGACAGGATGAGGCCCCTGCACACTGAATGAGTCCGCACCATTGCCCCTAGACTGACAATGGCTGGACAGAGAGGTCTTGTTTCTTTCTCTTAGACGCCTGTCAAGGCGTACCGCCAATGACATGGCAGACTCTAAGGACGTTGGTCTCTCATGGAAAGCAAACGCATCTTTCAATCTCTCTGAGAGACCATGACAGAACTGACTCCGGAGTGCAGCATCATTCCAACCTGAATCAGCTGCCCATCTCCGAAATTCAGAACAATAAAGCTCCGCAGACAGTTTGTTCTGGCATAAAACACGTAAGTTAGACTCGGCCAGAGCAACACGATCCGGGTCATCATATATCTGCCCCAGGGCCACAAAAAATCTTTCCACGGATCGAAGGGAGGGATCCCCTGATGGCAGCGAAAAAGCCCAAGTCTGAGCATTACCCCTGAGCAGGGAGATGACAATCCTCACCCTCTGCTCCTCCTTACCAGAGGAGTGGGGACACAAGCAAAAATGGAGTTTGCATGCCTCTCTGAAGCGAACAAAATTCTCACTGCCCCCGGAGAACGTTTCCGGAAGTGAGACCTTTGGCTCGCAACAGACTCCATGAGCCGGGGCAGAGCCCAATGCTTGAAGCTGAGTCATAGATTGACGGAGATCCACTACTTCCAAAGAAAGACCCTGCATGCGGTCAACCAGGCCAGAAAGCGGATCCATGTAAAAAAAGGACGGTTTTGGTGGATTATAATGTCACGGCTGTATGTGAGCAACAAGACTATACACAGTAAAAAGAGCTACTGACCGGACCCAAACTAGGGAGGATAAAGGGTGACCCCTGTCAGACCCTCAAAGCTCTCCCTATGCTGCTAAAGCACATGCCCGGATCCAAATGGCGGAACGAGGCATGCCCGCGTACCTAAGACTGATGACCACTGTAACCCCTACAATAGTGGAAGGAGCACGGCCACCGGTGCCCTGCTCAGTATATGGAGGGAACCGTGGCCAACTCAGATACAGTCAGAAAATAACCAGGTACACAACAATGTCTGCACACTTAGCTGAAGGAGCGGCAGCCGCAGAGAAGACGGATCCAAGGACAGCTGGCAATATCCGGAGTGCTTGCTGCAGCAGAACACAGGTCCAGTGAACTGATAAGTACAAGTGAAGATACTCAAGCAAGAGCTACAACTGAAATGAGAAATATAATCCACGCCCTACAATAGGAGGAGGCGTGATTTAAAGGCAGGGAAATCAAACGCAGGAGGAACAGCTGGGAGGAAGGAAACAGAAAGTAAAGACTTCATCGCAGGGGCGGAGAAACAGAGCAGTGAGGATTCCTCCAAGCTCTAGTAGTAACATCATCACAGGGGTGGAGAAACAGAGCTGTGAGAACGTCCCAAAGCTCTGGTAGTGACACCTCGCTTCTTCGGGTGATACACGCCAAACATGGGCAGGTACCAGTGCTCTTCTGAGTCTCGAAGTACAGGTGCTAGCTCTGCATTACCGTTCCGGAATATCTTTTCCATGAAGGTAAAGAAGTGATCTCTCATCTCAGGTTTGCTTCGTAGGTTGTGCCTGAGAGAGACAAATCGCTTGAAAACTTGCTCTCTATTGTTGGGTAAGCGTTGTCTTTGAGGCTTAAAGGGTAGAGGTGCAACCCAGCTTCTTGTTTCGTCCTGCACCATTTCCTGCTCCATTATATCTAGGAACAGTCTATCTTCGAATGACATTGCTATACGATTGTCTTCTTTAGTCTTTCGGAAGACTGTGGATCCCAGGTGGTCTTGATTGGCATCCCAGACGAAGTCATCGTTGGTGGGACCTGCAAAGGTACCTGGTGATGAAGTGCTTTGAGGCAGTTCCTTGATGAAGAAGTGATTTTCGCATGGTTGGAGAAGAGATGGGCGTCCATTCTCAAGTGTACTGGTAAGCATGCTGTGGACAGTTGTTGGTTTGTGTACACCTCCCAAACAGACTTCTCCTACAATGACCCATCCTAGGTCAAATCTTTGGGCGTATGGACGTTGTGAGGTCCATTAATCTGCTGTCTAACCTTGTGGACCTGTAGGATGTCCCTCCCAAGGAGTAATACTATCTGAGCTTCAGGATCAAGGTTCGGGATCAGGTGTCTTATACGCTTCAGGTGAGGCTGATGTGCTGCTACTTCTGGCGTGAGTATGTCGGACCTGTTGTCAGGAATCTGGTTACATTCCAGTATAGTTTGTAAAGGCAGACACATTTGACCATCTCTGGACTCAACTATGTAGCCGCTTGCCCTCCTTCTGGCTGTTTCCACAGTGCCAGCACAAGTTCTTAGAGAGTAGGGGGCACCGGGTCCTT
This sequence comes from Bufo bufo, assembly GCF_905171765.1. Classification (NCBI taxonomy): domain Eukaryota; kingdom Metazoa; phylum Chordata; class Amphibia; order Anura; family Bufonidae; genus Bufo; species Bufo bufo. The sequence goes on from NC_053393.1 coordinate 329,069,142, forward strand.
TGATGTTGAAGCTATCAAAGAAGGCAGACTTCAATAACGACCTGTTGCTTTGATAGTCTAGAATTGCATACACTTTGATGGCTTTGTTTCGATCGTTTGCTGTGAAAAACTTTACTAGGGAGATTTTAGAGCAGGATCTGCCACCCCTGAGGTCTTTGCAAACCTCTGTACATTTAGAAGTAACTGCCAAAGTGTCAGTATTTGTGTCATTCAGCTCCACGCTATGGTCTTGGGTTTTGGGTGAAACCCACGATGGTGGCCCAGGGTGTAGAGCTGTGTTGTGGTTTGAGCTGTCACATTCGGCACACTTGCGAAGTTGAAGAGCAGCATTTAAAAACAGATGTTGTTCTCCTTGAGGAAGGTCTTGCGGTCTTCCAATGACTTTTCTCTGAAGGTTCTGCACTTAAGTAGAGAATGAGGCTTCCTGTGTAAGGGACACTGTCTGGTCGGGTCCTTGGGTTTGTCTCCTCCTTGATAGGAGCTGAACTCTTTATGGAATGAACCTGTGGAAGAAACGTTAATTTTGTGGACCTCCACCGTTGCCCTACGAGGTTTACTGACTGAGGTGGTGGCACATGACATCATGAAATCAAAGCTAGGATCATTTCTGATTTTTGCTTGTTCAGAGACAAAATCTACAAACACATTAAATGGAGGAAATGGTACATTGTAAGTCTGTTTATACCGAGAACCATACGTGACCCACTTCTCTTGCAGGTTGTATGGGAGCTTCTGAACTATGGGATTCACACCTCTAGCAGTGTCAAGGAATGTCAATCCCACCAGATCCCCTTCTGCCTTTGCTACACTCAGCTCCATTAATAAGTCACTTAACTCTCTAAGCTTTGAATAGCCTTTGTTCGCTATTTTAGGAAAGTCCTCAATTCTCTTAAATAAGGCGCTTTCTATGACCTCTGCTGCGCCATAAACCTCATCAAGTCTATCCCAGACCCTTTTTAGACCAATGTCTGGATAATTTACATTGATGTCTCTAATCCTTCTAGCGTGTTCGGCGGACTCACTTCCCAGCCATTTTACCAGGAGATCCAGTTCCTCACTACATGACAGACCTAAGTCTCTGATGGCATTTTGGAAGGAAGCTCGCCAAGCTCGATAGTTCTCAGCACGGTCGCTGAACTTTACAAGTCCCTTGGTGACCAGCTCACGTCGAGCAAGGAACCTGGCAAAGTCCATTGTGGCTTGATTGGCGCTGGAACCGGCTGGTGGTGTGTTGTCAGAGTGAATGTGTGGTGCACGGCCATACCTGTTGGAAGTCTCTGGTTTAATCCAGTCCGTGTAATACCGTTCTGAAGCAAAGGGCATCTCTCTTAGCAGGGGCAGATTTCTGATTTTCTGTTCTGGAGAGAAGTTGTTGTAGGCAGTTTCACTCTGATGTGTATTCTCTAGTCTGCTGCAAGGAGACTGATAGTCGACTTTCTGATGATCCGAATAAGCAGGTTGGCTTGGCTTGTCAACAAACCGCTTTGTATTAAGCTGTGGATCTGGGTCGTCATCTGACTTGGAATGTTGATAGACGTATTGTAACGTACGCTGTTCTGGATCTTGGTATTCAACTTCTGGATGGACAATGCTGCGATGACTCTTGGTTTACTGAAGTTCTGTGGCTTCTAGAAATTCTGCTTCTGCTATGGCAGCTGCTGTCTCTTTATCTGCAGCGAGTTTTTTTAGAGTCGCTTCAAGTTGCGCTTTCTCCCTATTCAGAGAAGCTTCAAGTTGCGCTTTCTCCAGCTTTATCTGCATTTCTTGTACTGTGAAGCTGGCTTTTGCCTTTGCAGCTTCTGCTTTTGCGCAGGCAATGGCGGCAGCTTCTCTGATCGATGTCCTATTAGAGCCACTTATCTGAGACCTTAGAAGACAGGTTGGCATTCGCAGGAGGTGCTCAAACCCACATGCAGTTGTGCATATATATAGGGGAGCAAATCCTGCACTTGTGGCCCGTTGCTAATGGCAATCCCCAGCAAAATGCATACGGTGGAGGATGCCCGCGGCGAACCACAAGTACCACAATAGACATCCTACACAAGGTAACAAGTGCGGATGTGATAATTAATATAACAATATAACAAAATAACAAAGACAGGTGCACTCTGCAATCTCACTAAACCCTCAAACTGATTTTAAAATTGAGAGATTAGTCAACATGTTTTACGGTGTAGAACATGTCTAAGCCCGGGCACCACGCCAAGGTTTCTCAAGTAGCCCGGGACCTAACACTCTCCTACCTCAGCCGTTTGGGCAATACCAGGAGCCAGTGGGCAAATTACAGGAGCATCAGGCCGACTCACAAACAGCTCACCTAGTTACCTTCAGCATAAAACCATGCTTGCAGTGGGAGGAGGGAGGAGTCTGCGAGTCCCACTCAAGACTGGCTGATATGTCCCAGTCTTTACAGGTGCACCTAAATGTGGCCTGTAAATGGAAAACAGGCACATTTAAATTGGAGTTTATAGACATAAGATGGTGGCTGCTTGCTGTACCAGCACAAGACTAGCAAGAACCAGGAACTACCCACAAAGCTCTGGGGCTCCCATAATGCATAGAGAAAAACAAGCTAGATGAATCAATAGATCAATAGATGGTGCTGTTACCACACAATATAATGCAAATGACTTACCACACAGTAAATGCAATATCAATTGCTAAACAGACAGAAACAACTGGATCTTTACCTGGGGACAGAACAGTCAGGCTCAGATATAGGGAAACAATTTTAAATACAGAAAACAATTTTTAGCCCATAATCTATCCCCAATTTTGCTGTCAACGGTGTAATCCGTCAATTGTGTGATCTGCGCTTCAATACATTGTGTGGTTGTCAGGCCCAGATATAGGGAAAAACTTATAATACAGAAAACACTATTTTTTTCCTATAATCTATCCACATTTTTGCTGTCAACGGTGTAATCCGTGAATGGTGTGATCTGCGCTACAACACCTTGTGTGGTTGTCAGGCCCAGAACTAGGGAAACAATTATAATACAGAACACACAATTTTTTTTCCCATAATCTATCCACATTTTTGCTGTCAACAGTGTAATCCGTGAATTGTGTGATCTAAGCTTCAATACCTTGTGTGGTCGTCAAGCCCATATACACTGCGTGCAGAATTATTAGGCAAATGAGTATTTTGACCACATCATCCTCTTTATGCATGTTGTCTTACTCCAAGCTGTATAGGCTCGAAAGCCTACTACTAATTAAGCATATTAGGTGATGTGCATCTCTGTAATGAGAAGGGGTGTGGTCTAATGACATCAACACCCTATATTAGGTGTGCATAATTATTAGGCAACTTCCTTTCCTTTGGCAAAATGGGTCAAAAGAAGGACTTGACAGGCTCAGAAAAGTCAAAAATAGTGAGATATCTTGCAGAGGGATGCAGCACTCTTAAAATTGCAAAGCTTCTGAAGCGTGATCATCGAACAATCAAGCGTTTCATTCAAAATAGTCAACAGGGTCGCAAGAAGCGTGTGGAAAAACCAAGGCGCAAAATAACTGCCCATGAACTGAGAAAAGTCAAGCGTGCAGCTGCCAAGATGCCACTTGCCACCAGTTTGGCCATATTTCAGAGCTGCAACATCACTGGAGTGCCCAAAAGCACAAGGTGTGCAATACTCAGAGACATGGCCAAGGTAAGAAAGGCTGAAAGACGACCACCACTGAACAAGACACACAAGCTGAAACGTCAAGACTGGGCCAAGAAATATCTCAAGACTGATTTTTCTAAGGTTTTATGGACTGATGAAATGAGAGTGAGTCTTGATGGGCCAGATGGATGGGCCCGTGGCTGGATTGGTAAAGGGCAGAGAGCTCCAGTCCGACTCAGACGCCAGCAAGGTGGAGGTGGAGTACTGGTTTGGGCTGGTATCATCAAAGATGAGCTTGTGGGGCCTTTTCGGGTTGAGGATGGAGTCAAGCTCAACTCCCAGTCCTACTGCCAGTTTCTGGAAGACACCTTCTTCAAGCAGTGGTACAGGAAGAAGTCTGCATCCTTCAAGAAAAACATGATTTTCATGCAGGACAATGCTCCATCACACGCGTCCAAGTACTCCACAGCGTGGCTGGCAAGAAAGGGTATAAAAGAAGAAAATCTAATGACATGGCCTCCTTGTTCACCTGATCTGAACCCCATTGAGAACCTGTGGTCCATCATCAAGTGTGAGATTTACAAGGAGGGAAAACAGTACACCTCTCTGAACAGTGTCTGGGAGGCTGTGGTTGCTGCTGCACGCAATGTTGATGGTGAACAGATCAAAACACTGACAGAATCCATGGATGGCAGGCTTTTGAGTGTCCTTGCAAAGAAAGGTGGCTATATTGGTCACTGATTTGTTTTTGTTTTGTTTTTGAATGTCAGAAATGTATATTTGTGAATGTTGAGATGTTATATTGGTTTCACTGGTAAAAATAAATAATTGAAATGGGTATATATTTGTTTTTTGTTAAGTTGCCTAATAATTATGCACAGTAATAGTCACCTGCACACAGATATCCCCCTAAAATAGCTAAAACTAAAAACAAACTAAAAACTACTTCCAAAAATATTCAGCTTTGATATTAATGAGTTTTTTGGGTTCATTGAGAACATGGTTGTTGTTCAATAATAAAATTAATCCTCAAAAATACAACTTGCCTAATAATTCTGCACTCCCTGTATAGGGAAAAATATAAATATCAATATAAACTACATCAGAAAACAGTGTCTATACCGCAGACTCCAATAATCTGGGCCTAAAATAGTGTCCATATTCTGTGGTGTTCTGTGACATATACAGTACGCCATCCGAAAACTGTTTCTTTAGCGTAAATTTAAATAATCAGAGGCCAGTCCTCATCTACTGTCTCTGTAGTGTGTGCGTGTAATACACATCCGTGACATATACAGTACTCCATCCGAAAACTGTTTCTTTAGCGTAAATTTAAATAATCTGGGCCCAATCTAGTGTCCATAATGTGTGGCTTTCTGTGACAAATACAGTACGCCATCCAAAAACTGTTTCTTTAGGGCAAATTTCAATAATCTGGGCGTTATCTAGTGTCCATATTCTGTGGGTTTCTGTGAAATATATTGTCCTGCATCTGAAAACTGAGTTTGAATTGCAAATTCCAATAATCTGGGCCCAATCTAGTATCCATAATGTTTTGTTTTCTGTGACATATACAGTACCCCATCCGTAAACTGTTTCTTTAGGGCAAATTCCAATAATCTGGGCCTGATATAGTGTTTATATTCTGTGGGTTTCTGTGACATATACTGTCCTGCATCCGAAAACTGAGTTTGTATTGAAAATTCCAATAATCTGGGCCTAATCTAGTGTCCATAGTGTGTGGCTTTCTGTGAAATATACAGTACGCCATCCGAAAACTGTTTCTTTAGAGAAAATTCCAATAATTTGGGCTTAATATAGTGTCCATATTCTGTGTGTTTCTGTGACATATACTGTCATGCATCCGAAAACTGTTTCTTTAGGGCAAATTCCAATAATCTGGGCCTAATATACACTGCGTGCAGAATTATTAGGCAAATGAGTATTTTGACCACATCATCCTCTTTATGCATGTTGTCTTACTCCAAGCTGTATAGGCTCGAAAGCCTACTACCAATTAAGCATATTAGGTGATGTGCATCTCTGTAATGAGAAGGGGTGTGGTCTAATGACATCAACACCCTATATTAGGTGTGCATAATTATTAGGCAACTTCCTTTACTTTGGCAAAATGGGTCAAAAGAAGGACTTGACAGGCTCAGAAAAGTCAAAAATAGTGAGATATCTTGCAGAGGGATGCAGCACTCTTAAAATTGCAAAGCTTCTGAAGCGTGATCATCGAACAATCAAGCGTTTCATTCAAAATAGTCAACAGGGTCGCAAGAAGCGTGTGGAAAAACCAAGGCACAAAATAACTGCCCATGAACTGAGAAAAGTCAAGCGTGCAGCTGCCAAGATGCCACTTGCCACCAGTTTGGCCATATTTCAGAGCTGCAACATCACTGGAGTGCCCAAAAGCACAAGGTGTGCAATACTCAGAGACATGGCCAAGGTAAGAAAGGCTGAAAGACGACCACCACTGAACAAGACACACAAGCTGAAACGTCAAGACTGGGCCAAGAAATATCTCAAGACTGATTTTTCTAAGGTTTTATGGACTGATGAAATGAGAGTGAGTCTTGATGGGCCAGATGGATGGGCCCGTGGCTGGAATGGTAAAGGGCAGTGAGCTCCAGTCCGACTCAGACGCCAGCAAGGTGGAGGTGGAGTACTGGTTTGGGCTGGTATCATCAAAGATGAGCTTGTGGGGCCTTTTCGGGTTGAGGATGGAGTCAAGCTCAACTCCCAGTCCTACTGCCAGTTTCTGGAAGACACCTTCTTCAAGCAGTGGTACAGGAAGAAGTCTGCATCCTTCAAGAAAAACATGATTTTCATGCAGGACAATGCTCCATCACACGCGTCCAAGTACTCCACAGCGTGGCTGGCAAGAAAGGGTATAAAAGAAGAAAATCTAATGACATGGCCTCCTTGTTCACCTGATCTGAACCCCATTGAGAACCTGTGGTCCATCATCAAATGTGAGATTTACAAGGAGGGAAAACAGTACACCTCTCTGAACAGTGTCTGGGAGGCTGTGGTTGCTGCTGCACGCAATGTTGATGGTGAACAGATCAAAACACTGACAGAATCCATGAATGGCAGGCTTTTGAGTGTCCTTGCAAAGAAAGGTGGCTATATTGGTCACTGATTTGTTTTTGTTTTGTTTTTGAATGTCAGAAATGTATATTTGTTGAATGTTGAGATGTTATATTGGTTTCACTGGTAAAAATAAATAATTGAAATGGGTATATATTAGTTTTTTGTTAAGTTGCCTAATAATTATGCACAGTAATAGTCACCTGCACACACAGATATCCCCCTAAAATAGCTAAAACTAAAAACAAACTAAAAACTACTTCCAAAAATATTCAGCTTTGATATTAATGAGTTTTTTGGGTTTATTGAGAACATGGTTGTTGTTCAATAATAAAATTAATCCTCAAAAATACAACTTGCCTAATAATTCTGCACTCCCTGTAGTGTCCATATTCTGTGTGTTTCTGTGACATATACTGTTCTGCATCCGAAAACTGAGTTTCTATTGCAAATTCCAATAATCTGGGCCTAATCTAGTGTCCATAGTGTGTGGCTTTCTGTGACATATACAGTATGCCATCCGAAAACTGTTTCTTTAGGGCAAATTTAACTAATCTGGGCCAAATATAGTGTCCATATTCTGTGGATTTCTGTGACATATATTGTCCTGCATCAGAAAACTGTGTCTTTAGCGGACTGTAAAACAATCTGTGCCACATCTAGTGACAAAACCATTAATATGAAGAAGGCGAGCACTAAGGGACGGGGAAGTGGGCGTGATGCTGATGGTGCACGTAGAGGCCGTGGCCCTGGGCGCAATGAAACTGTGCCTGCTGCCAGTGCACCAGAAAAAAAATAAACATCCACCGTATCCAGCTTCATGTCCAACTTAGCTGGGCAGCGCAAGACAACATTGTCCAAGTCGGACCAGTGCGAACAGTTGGTTGGTTGGATTGCTGAAGACAATGCTTCCAGTCGGTTAAGCACCACCCTCTCTTCCACCAAGTCCAGTATCTGTAGCCAAGAGTATGGTCAACCGAATGCTCACTCTAATCATCCTTCCTGCCACCATGGAGAGGCTTGGCAAATGAGTAATCCCACACTCGGATATTCCGAGGAGTTCTTTCCAGCGCCACTATTACATTTGGCCATCGCACCCAGCACGCTTGAAGAGTGACCTGAGATATTGTGCCCTGATTCCCAACCTCTTGAGCCTTCACAGACTCAAGAAGATGACAGTGGTGAACAGCAATCATTCGTTCACAAGGTGGATGATGATGAGACACAGTTGTCAATCACTGAGGTTGTGGTTAGGTCAAGTCAGGAGGATGAGTAGAGTGAGGAAGTGGAAGAGGATGTGGTTGACGATGAGGTCACTGATCCAACATGGGAAGGGGAAAAGCCGAGCGAGGACAGCAGTACAGAGGGGGTGGGGGATCTGCAGCACCGCAACAGTCTGGAATAGGCAGTAGGGTTGCAAAAGCGAGAAGTCGGGCCACACCAAACAGGCCCGCAACCGTTACACCGAGCACCCCTATGCATAAATCTACCTTGCCAAGGGGTAAGTGTTCCGCAGTATGGCGCTTTTTTGATGAAAGTGCAGACGACAAAAGAGTGGTAGTTTGCAACCTGTGCCGTACTAAAATCAGCCAAGGTGTGAACACTAGCAACCTCCACCACCAGCATGATCCGCCACATGGCACCCAAGCACCCTAATAAGTGGGCCGAACACCTGGGTCCACAATCTGGGTCTGCGGGTCACACCACTGCCTCCTCTTCCTCTGTGTTACGCACTGCTGGCCAATTTCCTGTCGAAGGGGGTGGCCCGGATGCCCCTCGCCCTGCACCTGGACCTTCGCATGAATCATCAGCAACAACATCAACTTCCCTGTCCCAGCGCAGCGTCCAAATGTCCATAACACAGCCATCTGACAATGCTGGCGGCAGAGTCCGTACTTCCTTGGCCAACCGAGGAGGAGTGACAAGGGGAACATGCAGCAGTTCCAACATAAGCAGGGAAACACTCTCCAAAGCCTGGGACAGTTTCATGACACCCCGCCAGCACCCTCACCTTGATGTGCTGCCTACTGTCAAAAGGAGAGACAAATTTTTGAAGAAGGTGAAGGAGTACATAGCAGACCATGTCAGCATCCTCAATGATCCCTTAGTGCCTTACAACTACTGGGTGCCCAAGCTGGACACATGGCACTAATTTTTTACAGGGTCCGCTCACCTGCAGGCCCAAACCTAAAATCTTTTACAGGGTCAGCTCACCTGCAGGCCCGCAACTCAATGTGAATGAGGCCCTCCTTTATGTGATATACAGGCTGTATATCGGAGTGCCTCTTCCTTGTAATTTTTGGCAGTACTTGCACTTTATATACAAGTAAATATACAGGAAAGAATGTTTTTAATACATTTTTCCTATAAAATTGATTTTTTACTTTGGTTTTGTGCGTAAAACCTTAATTAGATTGTGGGCCCGGTGATCACTTTAAGTCCTTTTAAGCTGCATCAGCAGCAGCATGGTGATAGAAATGAGTGGCAAGGTGACATGGTGTGGAGATGGCAGCATGAGGAGGCCACATAATGTCACAATGACTGAGCCTGGATAAAAGACTGAGGCCACAGATTGTTTAGAAAGATGCAGATGGAAACAATCTGTGGAGCTGTATCACGGTCACCTGCAGATTAATGTAGACCAGGGCCATAGCTGTAGGGGAAGCAGGAGAAGCTGCAACTTTGGCGCCCTGACCCAGAAGGGGCCCATCCAGGAGTAGGAGGACTAAAGGATTTGGTCACTGCCCCCTCAACAGTATTACACAATGAAATTGAATACAGTGACAGTATAGACAGTGTATAAAACTGATGGAACGGCTGCCGGCCCTGGTCTGAGAGAGTGATCTTTACTAGTCACAGTAATGGGGGCTGCATGAAAGGAAGGGATCGCTAAAAAATTACTGTGGGATGGAGCCCCATTCAAAAATGTGCTATGGGGCCCAGTCATTTCTAGCTACGCCACTGATGCAGCCCACAAAAGCAAGCATAATTAACTTGTGGGCCTGGTGATCACTTTAAGCCCTTTTAAGCTGCATCAGCAGCAGCATGGTGATAATAATGAGTGGCATGGTGACATGGTGTGGAGATGGCAGCATGAGGAGGCCACATAGTGGCACAATGACAGAGTCTGGAAAAAAGACTAAGGCCACCGATTGTTGAGAAAGATGCAGGTGGAAACAAATCTGAAAAGCTGTATCACGGTCACCTGCAGATTAATGCAGCCATCAAAATCAAGTTGGGTTTGGCGGTTCCAACTCAGCTCACCAGCAGACCCGCACCTAAAATATTTTACTGGGTCAGCTCACATGCAGGCCCGCAACTCAAATCTTTTACAGGGTCCGCTAACATGCAGGCCCTCGCATATAATGTTTTTCAGGTTCAGCTCACCCACAGGCACTAGCATATAATGTTTTACAGGGTCAGCTCACCAGCAGACCCAAACCTAAGATCTTTTACAGGGTCAGCTCACCTGCAGGCCCGCAACTCAAATCTATACAGGGTCAGCTCACCTGCAGGCCCACAACTCATGCTGCTTTGCTTTGAAGTAGTAGCCGTAGCCGTTTATCAGGCTCCCTCTCTGAAATCGAACAATGATTTCCCGTTAGCGGTGGTCACCATGTTAGGTGCATAAAAGAACATTGAAAGTTGATAGGGAAGATATCCAAATTGATCACGGGAAGGTGCGATCAGGCAGAAGTTATCTAGAGTCAACAAAGCGGCAGCAGGGCCTCTCCTGTATAACGTTTCCTCATCCAAAATACTGCAGTGACATTCCCTGTAATTTTTTATTACTCATTCCAATAACAGGGCATCTTAAGAGTCCTGTATTGTTATTTATCGTCGCTACCTCCATGAGTCGGGAGTGTGTAATTTGAGCGACACCCGCTTGCCTTCCTTGGATGTGTTAGCTGTTTCTCAGGCTCCCTCTCCGGCATCGAACCCTGATTCCCCGTTACCCATGATCACCATGGTAGGCACAGAAAAGAACATCAAAAATTGATAGGGCAACAAATGGATCGTCGCCGTCACGGGGACGTGCAATCGCCCAGAGGTTATCTAGAGTCACCAATGCGGCAGCAGGCCCTCGCCCCTAAGGTTTTAGATGGTCAGATCAGCAGGCCCTCGCTCCAAATGTTTTTGAGGGTCACCAGCAGGCCATCAATCATAATTTTTCCAGGGTGTGTATGATGCCCTCATTTATGTGTAACAAAGGGTGTTTTGGAGTCATGGTTCCTTGAAATTTTTGGCAGCCCTTTCACTTAGTGCATAGGCTTTATGAGTGTAGGAGTTCCACTACCTGAACAATTGTACAACAATGTGAATGAGGCCCTCCTTTATGTGATATACAGGCTGTTTCAGAGTGCCTCTTGTTTGTAATTTTTGGCAGCACTTGCACTTTATATACAAGTAAATATACAGGAAAGTATGCTTCCCAACAATATTTCCTCTCACTCAGAGTCTTGTAAAAAGCGAATCAGAGCAGACAATTGCCGATTTATTGTAAAAACTTCAAAAAAAAGGCTAAATAAAACACAGACCAGAAAAACTATCAGTAATAGGAAAAAAATAAAAAATAACATATAAGTAGAAAGAGGCTGGCATGAGGGAATGAGGACAGTGTAGGTCTTGGTGACACTAAGTCCTTTGTACAGTCTCCTCTTAAGCATGGAAAGGGGACAACCCCAACTCTATATTGAAGATTATGATCTCACCTCAATGGCTGCGGTTGTTCTACAGGGTGGGCCATTTATATAAATACACCTTAATAAAATGGGAATGGTTGGTGATATTTACTTCCTGTTTGTGGCACATTACTATATGTGAGGGGGAAAACTTTTCAAGATGGGTTGGTGACCATGGCGGCCATTTTGAAGTCGGACATTTTTAATCCAACTTTTGTTTTTTCAATAGGAAGAGGGTCATGTGACACATCAAACTTATTGGGAATTTCACAAGAAAAACAATGGCTTGGTTTTAACATAACTTTATTCTTTCATGAGTTATTTACAAGTTTCTGACCACTTATAAAATGTGTTCAATGTGCTGCCCATTGTGTTGGATTGTCAATGCAACCCTCTTCTCCCAATCTTCACACACTGATAGCAACACCGCAGGAGAAATGCTAGCACAGGCTTCCAGTATCCGTAGTTTCAGGTGCTGCACATCTCGTATCTTTACAGCATAGACAATTGCCTTCAGATGACCCCAAAGATAAAAGTCTAAGGGGGTCAGATCGGGAGACCTTGGGGGCCATTCAACTGGCCCACGACGACCAATCCACTTTCCAGGAAACTGTTCATCTAGGAATGCTCGGACCTGACACCCATAATGTGGTGGTGCACCATCTTGCTGGAAAAACTTAGGGAACGTGCCAGCTTCAGTGCATAAAGAGGGAAACACATCATCATGTAGCAATTTCGCATATCCAGTGGCCTTGAGGTTTCCATTGATGAAGAATGGCCCCACTATCTTTGTACCCCATATACCACACCATACCATCAATTTTTTTGTTCCAACAGTCTTGGAGGGATCTATCCAATGTGGGTTAGTGTCAGACCAATAGCGGTGGTTTTGTTTGTTAACTTCACCATTCACATAAAAGTTTGCCTCATCACTGAACAAAATCTTCTGCGTAAACTGAGGGTCCTGTTCCAATTTTTGTTTTGCCCATTCAGCAAATTCAGTGCGCCGATCTGGGTCATCCTCGTTGAGATGCTGCAGTAGCTGGAGTTTGTAAGGGTGCCATTTGTGAGTAGCTAATATCCGCCGAAGGGATGTTCGACTAATGCCACTCTCCAGTGACATGCGGCGAGTGCTACCCTGTGGGCTCTTGCTGAATGAAGCTAGGACAGCCACTGATGTTTCTTCATTAGAGACAGATTTCATGCGTCCTCATTTTGGCAAATCAAACACTGAACCAGTTTCACGAAACTTAGCAAGCAGTTTGCTAACTGTAGCATGGGAGATGGGTGGTCTCGTAGGGTGTCTTGCATTGAAATCTGCTGCAATGACCCGGTTACTGCGTTCACCAGACATCCACACAATTTCTATCCGCTCCTCACGTGTTAACCTCAGCGACATGTCAATGGCTGTAAACAAAGAGAAACTTGTAAATAACTCATGAAAGAATAAAGTTACGTTAAAACCAAGAACACCATTGTTTTTCTTGTGAAATTCCCAATAAGTTTGATGTGTCACATGACCCTCTTCCTATTGAAAAAACAAAAGTTGGATTCAAAATGGCCGACTTCAAAATGGCCGCCATGGTCACCACCCATCTTGAAAAGTTTTCCCCCTCACATATACTAATGTGCCACAAACAGGAAGTTAATATCACCAACCATTCCCATTTTATTAAGGTGTATCCATATAAATGGCCCACCCTGTACTTAAAGGTGTAGGCCCCGGCCGCGTGATGTGAGGCGACAGGGTCCCCCTGTGATGTGACTCGACTGTAGCTGGCTAGAGGTGTTACTGCAGGGGCCCATGCACTTTTGGCCAATATATCTAATTTTCCTAAACTGCAGATCCCTTGTTCAGTCTCTCCTTATATATATACAGTATTTTTTATTTATTTTTTTACATATGCGTCATCAGCTATTGATGTCAGCTAAAAAAATAAATCACAGCATTCGGAGTACTGTTATACAAATGATAATAAACATACTGTAAATTAAATACCTGAAGACATGCCTGGAACATATATTCAGGCAATCTGATCTTCAGCTGTGTCATTACAGTGAAGCAAATTTTGTCAATATTATTACTCTATGGTGTATATGGTAATAATTCATTAATAATGATCTTAAAGTTCATATAAGGGGCAAATATCTAACTTTAACTTCTCAAAAATGATAAAACTCATTTAGAGCCTAATTGTTTCTGCTCTTGTAGCAGAGAATGTAAAGACACATCTAATAAATTTTCTACTCTGGCTGACAATTAATAAAAAAAAAAAAAATTATGTACCCATGCATAATGCACTAAGTAATGATCCTTTTCAAATGACATATTAAAAATTGCTGAATGCCCAGAATAATTTTTGCCAGTTCACTATGTAATACACCAAGTCATATATCAAAGAACGGATGGAGAGGTTATGATGTATCACTTCTATATATCATTTTAGTGGCAGAGGTTTGATGACTAATAGATAATATATCTTTCTGGCAACTCCATATTCAGATAAGATGCTATCTAGGAAAGGTGTGAAGTTTAAATACAAAATTTATAGATTTTTGTAATGCTTGTTCAGATGTTCCAATATGCTACTTTTAATTGCTTGCATTCCATTTTCAGATAGTGCTGAATTTATAATACGATTAATTTTGGAAACAAGTATAATATTTTTAGAAGTATCATGTTTTAATTTAGGACATGCCTGTTTCATACCTCTCCAATTATAATTTGAATCTAGAGAAAATGTGCTTATATATACACTTGCTGATTTCTGCAAAGTCTGGCGTTCAATTATGTCTCAGGCAGGTGTGTAAATGATTAGAAGTGTGGTCTGATTAGACACTGGGGGGAATTTATCAAAACTGGTGTAAAGAAAAACTTTCTTAGTTGCCCATAGCAACCAATCAGATTCCTGTTTTAATTTTTCAGAGCTCCTTTGGAAAACAAAAGGTGGAATCTGATTGGTTGTATTTCGACAAGAGGGCTTAAAATGCTTTCCCTACTGCTCTATAAAAAAGGTCTCAGAGGCTACTCTTGGGTAGTGTACCTTTTGTTGAGAGACACTACAAGACATGCCTCTATAATTCACTCAAAGTAATTTTCCCAGTTGACAGACTTTCAGAGGGGGCACTTAATTGAACTGAGAAAAACAGGAAATTTGTTTTAACAAATTCCTTACCATCTAGCCAATTCCGACCTCGTTTTTAGGAGTTGTTGGGAGTAGAGGTTGAGTTAGGGCACACACACACTACTAACAGGACCAGACTGCCCAGACAAACCACCACTAGAGAGAATTGTTTGATCCACCTAACAGCAAGAGCAGCTCCCGCAGTTTCATTATCTGCCATCCAGGCAAAGGGGACAACTTCATTCCCATTCCTGTCTCTGCCTGGACCATTTCTAGGCACTTAACAAAAGCAAATTTAGTGTCATAGCATCCATTAGATGTCCTTCCATTCAGAGCCAGTCTCTTTGTTTGCAGTGGTTTAGTGAAAGAGAAACCTGAAATGCTACAGACTGAAACCATATTATCTAGTGCAGGGGTTAGCAACCTCTGTTGTGAAACTACAGCTCCCAGCATGCTTCATTCATTTCTATGGGAGTTCAAAGAACAGCCAAGCAAGTATACATGCTGGAAGTTGTAGTTCCAGCATAGCTAGAGTGTTGAACGTTGGTGATCCCTCATCTAGTGAATAATCCAAGTTCTGTTTGGAATTTGAAGACTTCAATTCTGCCTTTTTTGTGGAGTGACACATGACCCCAATAGCTAGTGTAATGATCTGGTGAGTCATCATATATGACAGTCTGTCACCCCTAATAGTGATACGGGTGACACTGACATCTGAGCGATATGTTTAGAACACCCTGCAACCACATCTTTTTTCTTTAATAGCAGTGCTATCAATGAGCATTCTTCAGGAGGTTAATGCTCATCTACATTGGTTTCCCAAAAATGTCTCCACCAGAATGCAGCACTTCTTTGGCTTGCCTGATCAGCAGAACTATTGCCAATTGAGCATTTATAGGACCAGTTGGGATGTCACCTACAAGTGTGCAGGATCTACAGTCCCAGCTACAATATTTGTGGACAAATGTGCCACAGCATACCATATGAAACCTGCATACCTCCATGCCCAACCGTATTTCATCTTGTATTCAGGCTAGAGGCAGCCTACTAGAGACTCCTTTCATTTACACAGTTTCCACAATAAACATATTATTTTGCTCTAATATTGAGTTAGGAAACTTGGCTGGATGGCCATGGTGCAGGGAAACCATACCACAATTGCAGAAGCAGTCTGGACAGTGAATACTGGAACTGCAGATATTTAGCAACACTGAAGAGGAGACACAAAGAGACCTTGAAGATGGGGTAGTGGTGGCAACAACAGGAACAAGGCAGGCAGGAACCAAGACTGTAGTGCAGACAAGCAAACATACTAGGATAACTTACACACGGACTAGAACTGAAACTGAACTATGAGGTCAGGACTATACAGGCAGGAGGGGTACACAGGAACACAGATGAGAACACAGGCAAATTGCAAGGAATCATTGAGGCACTAAGTCTTCCAAACACGGTCACAAGGAACCTTAATGTTCAGGCACCCTCTGCTTGGAGAGGGTACCTTATATAACCAGGGACCCTTGGTCATTTATTGGGGATGGATTTACAAATGCATGCACAGGACTTTTAAGAGGCCAAAGGTAAGAGTGCAAGTGCCCTAAGAGAACAGAGACTGGAGCAATGGAGACAGCAGCTTGCAGAGGACGCTGGGCAGCATGGTGAGTAGCATGGCAGTGGCTGGCCTGGACATGTGACATTACAGCAAAGATCTTCTGAGGATGTAGACTTGCTCATATCCTTCTGCCTTTTTATGTAACCCCAGACAGACTCAATGTTGAGATCAGGGATCTGTGGGGGAAATAGCATCACTTCTATTTCTCTTTGATCTTCTTTATGCTTTATATAGTTAATGTTAATACTTAATGATATTGGCTGTATGCTTGGGTCATTGTTAGAGATAAGCGAACACCTGGATGTTCGGGTTCGAGAAGTTCGGCCGAACTTCCCGGAAATGTTCGGGTTCGGGATCCGAACTCGACCCGAACTTCGCCCCGAACCCGAACCCGATTGAAGTCAATGGGGACCCGAACTTTTCGGCACTAAAAAGGCTGTAAAAAAGCCCAGGAAAGGGCTAGAGGGCTGCAAAAGGCAGCAAAATGTAGGTAAATCCCCTGCAAACAAATCTGGATAGGGAAATGAATAAAAATAAAATAAATACAAATTAACCAATATCAATTGGAGAGAGGTCCCATAGCAGAGAATCAGGCTTCACGTCATAGCAGAGAATCAGGCTTCATGTCACCCACCACTGGAACAGGCCATTGTGAGATATTTTTAGGCCCCGGCACCCAGACAGAGGAGAGAGGTCCCATAGCAGAGATTCAGGCTTCATGTCATAGCAGAGAATCAGGCTTCACATCACCCAACACTGGAACAGGCCACTGTCAGATATGTTTAGGCCCCGGCACCCAGACAGAGGAGAGAGGTCCCATAGCAGAGAATCAGGCTTCATGTCATAGCAGAGAATCATGCTTCATGTCACCCAACACTGGAACAGGCCACTGTCAGATATGTTTAGGCCCCGGCACCCAGACAGAGGAGAGAGGTCCCATAGCAGAGAATCAGGCTTCATGTCATAGCAGAAAATCAGTCTTCATGTCATAGCAGAGAATCATGCTTCATGTCACCCAACACTGGAACAGGCCATTGTCAGATATTTTTAGGCCCCGGCACCCAGACAGAGGAGAGAGGTCCCATAGCAGAGAATCAGGCTTCATGTCATAGCAGAGAATCATGCTTCATGTCACCCAACACTGGAACAGGCCACTGTCAGATATTTTTAGGCCCCGTCACCCAGACCGAGGAGAGAGGTCCCATTGCAGAGAATCAGGCTTCATGTCACCCACCACTGGAACAGGCCATTGTCAGATATTTAGGCTCCGGCACCCAGACAGAGGAGAATGGTCCCATTGCAGAGAATCAGGCTTCATGTCACCCACCACTGAAACAGGCCACTGTCAGATATTTAGGCCCCGGCACCCAGACGGAGGAGAGGTTCATTCAACTTTGGGTTGCCCCGCAATATAATGGTAAAATTAAAAAAAGAGGATTGAATAAAGTGCCCTGGAGTACAAGAATATATTGTTAAGGGGATGTAATTATAAATGTCTAATCTGCACAAGGTATGGACAGGTCCTGTGGGATCCATGCCTGGTTCATTTTTATGAACGTCAGCTTGTCCACATTGGCTGTGAACAGGCGGCTGCGTTTGTCTGTAATGACGCCCCCTGCCGTGCTGAATACACGTTCAGAAAAAACGCTGGCCGCCGGGCAGGCCAGCACCTCCAAGACATAAAAGGCTAGCTCTGGCCACGTGGACAATTTGGAGACCCAGAAGTTGAATGAGGCCGAACCATCAGTCAGTACGTGGAGGGGTGTGCACACGTACTGTTCCACCATGTTAGTGAAATGCTGCCTCCTGTGGCGTGTGGCGTGTTGACAAAACTTTTCCACATCTCTGCCATGCTAACCCTGCCCTCAGAGGAGCTGGCCGTGACACAGCTGCGTTGGCGACCTCTTGCTCCTCCTCTGCCTTCGCCTTGGGCTTCCACTTGTTCCCCTGTGACATTTGGGAATGGTCTCAGTAGCGCGTCTACCAACGTGCGCTTGTACCCGCGCATCTTCCTATCACGCTCCAGTGCAGGAAGTAAGGTGGGCACATTGTCTTTGTACCGGGGATCCAGCAGGGTGGCAACCCAGTAGTCCGCACACGTTAAAATGTGGGCAACTCTGCTGTCGTTGCGCAGACACTGCAGCATGTAGTCGCTCATGTGTGCCAGGCTGCCCAGAGGTAAGGACAAGCTGTCCTCTGTGGGAGGCGTATCGTCATCGTTCTGCATTTCCTCCCAGCCATGCACCAGTGATGGGCCCGAGCTGCGTTGGGTGCCACCCCGCTGTGAACATGCTTCATCCTCATCCTCCTCCACCTCCTCCTCATCCTCGTCCTCCTCGTCCTCCAGTAGTGGGCCCTGTCTGGCCACATTTGTACCTGGCCTCTGCTGTTGCAAATAACCTCCTTCTGAGTCACTTCTAAGAGACTGGCCTGAAAGTGCTAAAAATGACCCCTCTTCCTCCTCCTCCTCCTCCTGGGCCACCTCCTCTTCCATCATCGCCCTAAGTGTTTTCTCAAGGAGACATAGAAGTGGTATTGTAACGCTGATAACGGCGTCATCGCCACTGGCCATGTTGGTGGAGTACTCGAAACCGCGCAACAGGGCACACAGGTCTCGCATGGAGGCTGTCACTACCAGAGCTTTGGGACGTTCTCACAGCTCTGTTTCTCCACCCCTGTGATGATGTCACTACTAGAGCTGGGAGGAGTTCTCTGTTTCCTTCCTCCCAGCTGTTCCTCCTCCGTTTGATTTCCCTGCCTTTATATTCCCCCTCCTCCTATTGTAAGGTGTGGATTATATTTCTCATTTGAGTTGTAGCTCTTGCTTGAGTATCTTCCCTTGTATGCTATCCTTTCACTGGACCTGTGTTCTGCTGCAGCAAGTACTCCGGATATTGCCAGCCTGTCTTTGGATCCGTCTTCACTGCGGCTGCAGCCCCTTCAGCTAAGTGTGCAGACATTGTTGTGTATCTGTGTGTTTTCTGACTGGATCCGAGGCGACCACGGTTCCCTCCATATACTGAGCAGGGCACCGGTGGCTGTGCCCCTTCCACTATTGTAGGGGTTACAGTGGTCATCAGTCTTAGGTACGCGGGCATGCCTCCTTCCACCATTTGGATCCGGGCATGGGCTTAGCAGCATAGGGAGAGCTTTGAGGGTCTGACAGGGGTCACCCTTTATCCTCCCTAGTTTGGGTCCGGTCAGTAGCTCTATTTTCTGTGCATTTTCTTGTTGCTCACATACAGCCGTGACATTATAATCCACCAAAACCGTCTTTTATTGACATGGATCCGCTTTCTGGCCTGGTTGACCGCATGCAGGGTCTTTCTTTGGAGGTAGCCGATCTCCGTCAATCTATGACTCAGCTTCAAGCATTGGGCTCTGCCCCGGCCCATGGAGTCTGTTGCGAGCCAAAGGTCTTACTTCCGGAAACGTTCTCCGGGGGCAGTGAGAGTTTTGTTCGCTTCAGAGAGGCATGCAAACTCCATTTTTGCTTGTGTCCACATTCCTCTGGTAATCAGGAGCAGAGGGTGAGGATTGTCATCTCCCTGCTCAGGGGTAATGCTCAGACTTGGGCTTTTTCGCTGCCATCAGGGGATCCCTCCCTTCGATCCGTGGAAGGATTTTTTGTGGCCATGGGGCAGATATATGATGACCCGGATCGTGTTGCTCTGGCCGAATCTAACTTACGTTTTTTATGCCAGAGCAAACTGTCTGCGGAGCTTTATTGTTCTGAATTTCGGAGATGGGCAGCTGATTCAGGTTGGAATGATGCTGCACTCCGGAGTCAGTTCTGTCATGGTCTCTCAGAGAGATTGAAAGATGCGTTTGCTTTCCATGAGAGACCAACGTCCTTAGAGTCTGCCATGTCATTGGCTGTACGCCTTGACAGGCGTCTAAGAGAAAGAAACGAGACCTCTCTGTCCAGCCATTGTCAGTCTAGGGGCAGTGGTGCGGACTCATTCAGTGTGCAGGGGCCTCATCCTGTCTCGCTCCCCTCTGAGGAGGAGCCCATGCAGCTAGATCGACTTGCCCCTGATAAAAGAGGATTTAGTCCTCAGAGTATGGTGTGTTTTTGTTGTGGGGGCATAGGTCATTTGGCAAATGTTTGTCCGTCTAGGAGATTCTTGAACTGTACTAAGAGCGATAATAAGAGAAAAACCTCAAAAGGTAAATCATCAAACTCTGCTTCATCTGCTACTTTGGGCAAAGTTGATGTAGGAATTGATGCTTTTCCTCTGACCTGCAGTTCCCATTTTCTCCTGTCTGCCAGGGTGGCGCTAGAGAGCAAAGTCATTCCTTGTGAGATTTTTGTTGATAGTGGAGCGGCCGTCAATCTTATTGACACTCAATTTGTAGCCATGCATGGTTTTCAGGTTTGCACATTAGAAAAGGATATACCTGTTTTTGCTGTTGACTCTGCTCCACTCTCACAGAGATCTCTGAAGGGCATTGTTCACAATTTCCGGTTAGCTGTAGGTGACACTCATGTGGAGGATATATCTTGTTTTGTCCTTAACGGATTGCCTTCTCCTCTAGTTTTGGGGTTACCCTGGCTCACTAGACATAACCCCACTATTGATTGGCAAGGAAGGCAAATAAATGAGTGGAGTGACTTTTGTAGAGAGAATTGTCTTACAGCGACTTTTGCAGAGGTGTCTACTAAAACTGTGCCATCATTTCTCTCTGATTTCTCGGACGTGTTTTCCGAGAGCGGTGTTCAGGAGCTACCTCCTCACCGGGAGTTTGACTGTCCCATTAACCTCATTCCCGGCGCCAAGCTGCCAAAAGCTCGCCTCTACAATCTCTCACAACCGGAAAGAATCGCAATGCAAACCTATATCTCCGAGAGTCTCGATAAGGGGCATATTCGTCCCTCAAAATCACCTGTTGCCGCTGGTTTTTTTTTTGTTAAAAAAAAAGATGGCTCTCTGAGACCTTGCCTAGATTTTAGGGAGCTGAACCGTATCACGATTCGCGATCCCTATCCCCTTCCTCTGATCCCGGACCTCTTCAACCAAATTGTTGGGGCCAAGGTTTTTTCCAAATTGGATTTGAGAGGCGCGTACAACCTGGTCAGGGTCAGAGAGGGGGATGAATGGAAAACGGCCTTTAATACCCCTAACGGGCATTTCGAGAATCTCGTTATGCCTTTCGGCCTGATGAATGCTCCGGCCGTCTTTCAGCATTTTGTTAACAGTATTTTCTACCATTTAATGGGGAAATTTGTATTGGTGTATCTTGATGATATTTTGATTTTTTCCCCTGATGTTCAGACCCATCAGGATCATCTTTTTCAGGTTCTGCAGATTCTGCGGGAAAATAAATTGTACGCCAAGCTGGAGAAATGTCTTTTTATGGTATCGGAGATTCAATTTCTGGGTTTTCTCCTCTCTGCTTCTGGTTTTCGCATGGATCCGGAGAAGGTCCGTGCTGTACTTGAGTGGGAGCTTCCTGAGAATCAGAAGGCATTGATGCGCTTTCTGGGTTTTGCGAACTATTACAGAAAGTTCATTTTGAATTATTCCTCTGTTGTCAAACCCCTCACTGACATGACAAAAAAGGGGGCGGATTTTTCCTCTTGGTCGGAGGAGGCGCTTGCAGCTTTTTCTAAGATTAAAGAGAGTTTTGCATCTGCTCCCGTCTTGGTGCATCCCGATGTTTCCTTACCTTTTATTGTTGAGGTGGATGCTTCCGAGGTGGGTGTGGGTGCGGTTTTGTCCCAGGGCCCTTCTCCTGCCAAATGGCGACCCTGTGCCTTTTTCTCTAAAAAACTCTCCCCGGCAGAGAAAAACTATGATGTGGGAGATAGGGAGTTGTTGGCCATCAAGTTGGCTTTCGAGGAATGGCGCCATTGGTTGGAGGGGGCCAGGCACCCTATCACCGTTTTTACCGACCATAAGAATCTGGCATACTTGGAGTCGGCCAGGCGTATGAATCCGAGACAGGCCAGATGGTCTCTGTTCTTCTCCAGATTCAATTTTGTCGTCACATTCCTCCCTGGGATCAAAAATGTGAAGGCTGATGCTCTCTCTCTCTGTTTTCCGGGAGGAGGAAACTCCGAGGACCCGGGTCCCATTTTGGCGGAGGGGGTAGTTGTTTCTGCTCTATATTCCGATTTGGAGGCCGAGGTCCAGGCTGCCCAGACTGAGGCACCTGCCCGTTGTCCTTCTGGGAAGTTGTTTGTGCCTCCTGAGCTACGTCACAAACTCTTCAAGGAGCATCATGATACTGTTCTTGCTGGTCACCCCGGGAGTAGAGCCACGGTAGATCTCATTGCTCGGAGATTTTGGTGGCCGGCTCTTCGTAAGTCGGTGGAGGGTTTTGTGGCTGCTTGTGAGACGTGCGCTCGCACTAAGGTCCCTCGTTCACGGCCTTCAGGTTCCCTTCTCCCGTTACCCATACCTTCCCGTCCTTGGACACACCTGTCCATGGAGTTTATCACGGATCTTCCTTGTTCCTCAGGGAAGTCGGTGATCCTGGTGGTGGTGGACTGTTTTAGCAAGATGGCTCATTTCGTACCTTTCCCTGGTTTACCCAATGCTAAAACGTTGGCGCAAGCTTTTGTCGACCATATTGTTAAATTGCACGGCATTCCCTCTGATATTGTTTCCGATAGAGGCACGCAGTTTGTGTCCAGGTTCTGGAAGGCTTTCTGTTCTCGCCTGGGGGTTCGGCTGTCCTTCTCTTCTGCTTTTCACCCGCAGTCGAATGGTCAGACTGAGCGCCTCAATCAGAATCTGGAGACATATTTGCGCTGTTTTGTGGCAGAGAACCAGGAGGATTGGTGTTCATTTCTCCCTCTTGCTGAGTTTGCTCTGAACAACCGTCGTCAGGAATCTTCTGATAAGTCGCCATTCTTTGGTGCATATGGGTTCCATCCGCAGTTTGGGACATTCTCGGGAGGGGCTCTTTCTGGTTTACCTGAGGAGGAGAGATTTTCCTCGTCTTTGTCTACCATTTGGCAAAAGATTCAGAGTAATCTTAGAAAGATGAGTGAGAAGTATAAGCGTGTGGCTGATAAGAGACGTGTGCCTGGTCCGGACCTGAGTGTGGGTGATCTGGTGAGGTTGTCTACAAGAAATATTAAACTGAAGGTTCCCTCCTGGAAATTGGGTCCCAAGTTTATTGGGCCTTATAAAATCTTGTCAGTCATCAATCCTGTTGCCTTCCGTCTTGATCTTCCACGGGTTTGGAAGATACATAATGTATTTCACAGATCTCTCTTAAAACCATATGTCCAGCCCATGGTACCCTCCTCTTTGCCTCCTCCTCCGATTTTGGTTGATGGCAATCTGGAGTTTGAGGTTTCCAGAATTGTGGACTCTCGCATTGTCCGCAGTTCTCTCCAGTACCTCGTTCATTGGAAGGGTTATGGTCCTGAGGAGAGGATGTGGGTTCCGGTGTCGGACATTAAAGCCACTCGCCTCATCAGGGCATTTCATAGGGCTCATCCTGAGAAGGTGGGTCCTGGGTGTCCGGAGTCCACCCGTAGAGGGGGGGGGGGTACTGTCACTACCAGAGCTTTGGGACGTTCTCACAGCTCTGTTTCTCCACCCCTGTGATGATGTCAATACTAGAGCTGGGAGGAGTTCTCTGTTTCCTTCCTCCCAGCTGTTCCTCCTCCGTTTGATTTCCCTGCCTTTATATTCCCCCTCCTCCTATTGTAAGGTGTGGATTATATTTCTCATTTGAGTTGTAGCTCTTGCTTGAGTATCTTCCCTTGTATGCTATCCTTTCACTGGACCTGTGTTCTGCTGCAGCAAGTACTCCGGATATTGCCAGCCTGTCTTTGGATCCGTCTTCACTGCGGCTGCAGCCCCTTCAGCTAAGTGTGCAGACATTGTTGTGTATCTGTGTGTTTTCTGACTGGATCCGAGGCGACCACGGTTCCCTCCATATACTGAGCAGGGCACCGGTGGCCGTGCCCCTTCCACTATTGTAGGGGTTACAGTGGTCATCAGTCTTAGGTACGCGGGCATGCCTCCTTCCACCATTTGGATCCGAGGAATGGGCTTAGCAGCATAGGGAGAGCTTTGAGGGTCTGACAGGGGTCACCCTTTATCCTCCCTAGTTTGGGTCCGGTCAGTAGCTCTATTTTCTGTGCATGCTCTTGTTGCTCACATACAGCCGTGACAGAGGCCCAGTCATTGGTGGTGAAGTGGTGCTGTTCCGCAGTGCGACTGACCCGTGCATGCTGCAGCTTAAACTCCACTATGGCCTGCTGCTGCTCACACAGTCTCTTCAGCATGTGCAAGGTGGAGTTCCACCTGGTGGGCACGTCGCATATGAGGCGGTGAGCGGGAAGGCCGAAGTTACGCTGTAGCGCAGACAGGCGAGCAGCGGCAGGATGTGAAAGCTGGAAGCGCGCAGAGACGGACCACACTTTATGCAGCAGCTCTGACATGTCGGGGTAGTTGTGAATGAACTTCTGCACCACCAAATTCAGCACATGCGCCAGGCAAGGGATGTGCGTCAAACCGGCTAGTCCCAGAGCTGCGACAAGATTTTGCCCATTATCGCACACCATCAGGCCGGGCTTGAGGCTCACCGGCAGCAACCACTCGTCGGTCTGTTGTTCAATACCCCGCCACAAACTCCTGCGCGGTGTGGGGCCTGTTCCCCAAACATATGAATTTCAGAATGGCCTGCTGACGTTTACCCCGGGCTGTGCTGAAGTTGGTGGTAAAGGTGTGTGGCTGACTGGATGAGCAGGTGGAAGAAAAGGAGGAGGAAGCCGAGTAGGAGGAGGAGGAGGCAAAGGGAGGCAAAGAATGTTGCCCTGCGATCCTTGGCGGCAGATGTGCGCCAAACAGCTCTCCGCCTGGGGCCCAGCCGCCACTACATTTACCCAGTGTGCAGATAGGGAGATATAGCGTCCCTGGCCGTGCTTACTGGTCCACGTATCTGTGGTTAGGTGGACCTTGCCACAGATGGCGTTGCGCAGTGCACACTTGATTTTATCAGATACTTGGTTGCGCAGGGAAGGCACGGCTCTCTTGGAGAAGTAGTGCCGGCTGGGAACAACATACTGTGGGACAGCAAGCGACATGAGCTGTTTGAAGCTGTCTGTGTCCACCAGCCTGAATGACAGCATTTCATAGGCCAGTAGTTTAGAAATGCTGACATTCAGGGCCAGGGATCGAGGGTGGCTAGGTGGGAATTTACACTTTCTCTCAAATGTTTGTGAGATGGAGAGCTGAACGCTGCCGTGTGACATGGTTGAGATGCTTGGTGACGGAGGTGGTGGTGTTGGTGGTACATCCTCTGTTTGCTGGGCTGCAGGTGCCAACGTTCCTCCAGAGGCGGAGGAAGAGGCCGAGGCAGCAGCAGAAGAGGTAGCAGGGGGAGCCTGAGTGAGTTAATTGTTTTTAAGGTGTTTACTCCACTGCAGTTCATGCTTTGCATGCAGGTGCCTGGTCATGCAGGTTGTGCTAAGGTTCAGAACGTTAATGCCTCGCTTCAGGCTCTGATGACACAGCGTGCAAACCACTCGGGTCTTGTCGTCAGCACATTGTTTGAAGAACTGCCACGCCAGGGAACTCCTTGAAGCTGCCTTTGGGGTGCTCGGTCCCAGATGGCGGTGGCCAGTAGCAGGCGGACTCTCTTGGCGGCGGGTGTTCTGCTTTTGCACCCTGCTTCCTCTTTTGCTACGCTGTTGGCTCGGTCTCACCACTGCCTCTTCCTCCGAACTCTGAAAGTCAGTGGCACAACCTTCATTCCATGTGGGGTCTAGGACCTCATCATCCCCTGCATCGTCTTCCACCCAGTCTTCCTCCCTGACCTCCTGTTCAGTCTGCACACTGCAGAAAGACGCAGCAGTTGGCACCTGTGTTTTATCATCAGAGACGTGCTGAGGTGGTATTCCCATGTCCTCATCATCAGGAAACATAAGTGGTTGTGCGTCAGTGCATTCTATGTCTTCCACCGCTGGGGAAGAGCTAGGTGGATGCCCTTGGGAAACCCTGCCAGCAGAGTCTTCAAACAGCATAAAAGACTGCTGCATAAGTTGAGGCTCAGACAGTTTCCCTGATATGCATGGGGGAGATGTGACACACTGATGGGCTTGGTTTTCAGGCGCCATCTGTTCACTTTCTGCAGAAGATTGGTGGGAGATAATGTGAACGTGCTGGATCCACTGTTGGCCACTCAATTGACTAATGCCTGTACCTGCTCAGGCCTTACCATCCTTAGAACGGCATTGGGCCCCACCAAATATCACTGTAAATTCTGGCGTCTACTGGGACCTGAGGTAGTTGGTACACTAGGACGTGTGGCTGTGGCCACGTCCTCTCCCAGCACCAGAGGGTCCACTAACACCACCACGACCATGTCCGCGTCCCTTACTAGATGTTTTCCTCATTGTTACCGTTCACCACAATAAAAAAAAAATGTATTTGGCCCAATGTATTGAATTCAAATTCAGCCCTTTTTTTACAGGCACCTAACACTATCTGGCTATCTACTTAGGTACTGTATTACACTAATACAGGCACAGCAGTAACGACAGATTTAGCTGAATATAAATTGTAGGCCTAGTATTTAGGCGGTGGATGACAGGTATAAGTTTACGGACAGAATTAGACTTGGAGATGCACGGTAGCGTTTGAAGTTATTGAGAATGACCCTATCCGCACCTTCAATCTAATATACCCTTTTATGGATAGATTTAAACTTGGCCTGATACAGCAGAAACCACTGATTTAGGGAATTGCTAAGTTGGGAATTGTATTTCAACCCAGAACAAAAACTGTGCTTTGACGGACACTAAATAACTTTACCATCCACAGCAGTAAACACAGATTTAGCTGAATATAAATTGTAGGCCTATTATTTAGGCGCTGGATGACAGGTATACGTTTACGGACAGAATTAGACTTGGAGATGCACGGTAGCTTTTGAAGTTATTGAGAATGACCCTATCCGCACCTTCAATCTAATATACCCTTTTATGGATAGATTTAAACTTGGCCTGATACAGCAGAAACCACTGATTTAGGGAATTGCTAAGTTGGGAATTGTATTTCAACCCAGAACAAAAACTGTGCTTTGACGGACACTAAATAAATTGACCAGCCACAGCAGTAACCACACATTTAGCTGAATATAAATTGTAGGCCTAGTATTTAGGCGCTGGATGACAGGTATACGTTTATGGACAGAATTAGACTTGGAGATGCACGGTAGCGTTTGAAGTTATTGAGAATGACCCTATCAGCACCTTCAATGTAATATACCCTTTTATGGATAGATTTAAACTTGGCCTGCTACAGCAGAAACCACTGATTTAGGGAATTGCCAATTTGGGAATTGTATTTCAACCCAGAAAAAAATATATCCTTTGCCAGACAGCAGACAGTATTACAATTGGCTAGCCACAGCTGAAACACCAGATTTAGGGTACTGCTATTTTGGCAATTGTATTTCACCCCTCAATAAAATAGCAAGCACAGCCAAGCCCCTGATGTAGGATATAGCAAAAAAAAACACACTATTGATGGTTAAATGGACTTGGTGGCAGCTTGTGCTGGCGCACCACAAGACACAAAATGGCCGCCGATCACCCCAGAAAAAAGTGACAGAAAAATGCTCTGGGCAGCCTTAAAACAATGAGCAATTAAATAGCAGAGGTTGAATGATACACAGCTGTACATCGATCACTTCAGTAATTGTTTTTGAAGACTAAATCACTGCCTAATCTCGCCCTAACAGCAGCAGCTGCATCCTATCCCTACACTGATCAGAGCAGAGTGACGTGCGGCGCTACGTGACCCAAGCTTAAATAGAGGCTGGGTCACATGCTGCACTGGCCAATCACAACCATGCCAATAGTAGGCATGGCTGTGATGGCCTCTTGGGGCAAGTAGTACGACGCTTGTTGATTGGCTGCTTTGCAGCCTTTCAAAAAGCGCCAAGAAAGCGCCGAACCCGAACCCGAACCAAGACTTTTACGAAAATGTTCGGGTCCGTATCACGAACACCCCAAAATTCGGTACGAACCCGAACTATACAGTTCGGGTTCGCTCATCCCTAGTCATTGTTCTTCTGCAGAATTTTTAGTCAGATGCTTCTCATACAGTATTGCATGATGGATAAGTATCTGTCTGTATTAAGAAAACCATTTATTCTGAAATACAGCCCCAAATATATATATATTTTTTCCATTAGTCTAGAGCACCTGCTTTTTTCTGCACTCCATACATTTTCATGCATAGTTTGCTTTGCCTTTTTTCTACATCAAAAGTATAGCTTTATGGACACAATTCTTTCATGAAAACCACTTCTGACCAGACTTTTCAGAAGAGTAAATGGGTGTCCCATTGTCCCACTGGTGTTTTCAAGTTCTGAGCTGAAGACATTGATGGACCTTTTCTGAGCAGCACAGGCTGGAACAGTGGTGATAATGGGAGATTTTAATTATCCATGGTTCTGCCTCTGCTGCAAAAGGGAGAAAATGCCTTAGCTTTTTTGCAGGACAATTTTTGGGGCCAGTTTGTAGAAGATCCTACTAGAGGAGATGCTCTTCGAGATCTAGTAATTTCTAACAATTAAATACCAACACTAGCTGGGACCAGCAAATTATACTGCGCGGTGAACAACCATAAACTCCTATACAAAGCAAAACAAACCCGCGGATAGTTACTACATCAATCTTTATTGAACAAATATAATGACATACATGAAAAAATCAAGAAGTGCAGAGGAGTGTGGATAAAAACCTCCAGGACCAAGAATAATGCAGTAATGATGTTGCAAAAAATCACTGTTGTTGGTGTGATACACCAGAAAGAAGGATATGCTGAGTATGGCCCTACATACAAGTATATAATTGCGCCAATTAAATGGCATATGCAAGATTGAACATGAAATTAAAAGTAGGGACAACCAGCGTGCAAGTGGATGACCACTATAATACTGGAAAAAACACAGACAACAGTGACAAGCATAAACATGTGAAAAATATCAAACCTGGCTGGAGGAACGGTCCGAAGTCCATTTCGCTAACACGCATTTTCAAAGGGCACACTTTTATACAAAAGTATAGCTTTATGGACACAATTCTTTCATAAAAACCACTTCTGACCAGACTTTTCAGAAGAGTAAATGGGTGTACCATTGTCCCACTGGTGTTTTCAAGTTCTGAGCTGAAGGCATTGATGGACCTTTTCTGAGCAGCACAGGCTGGCATAGTGGTGATAATGGGAGATTTTAATTATCCATGGTTCTGCCTCTGCTGCAAAAGGGAGAAGATGTAGTAACTATCTGCAGGTTTGTTTTGCTTTGTATAGGAGTTTATAATTTCTAACAATGCAGAGCTTGTGGATAATGTCGCTGTCCATGAAAATCTTGGTGACAGTGAACTAAATTATGTTAAAAGTATAAAGAACTGAATCAATTATTTAAGATGGTAATAATATTTGTGAAATACATGTGGCCAAAAAAGCAATACATACAGTAAATGCAAAAAATAAAATAAAAAAACTCAGAACATATATGGCCCCTAAATGATGGTAACTGGGGATCAAGAGAAGGCAGATCTCATATATATATATATATATATATATATATATATATATATATATTTAGCGATGTATATACAAAAGAACAGAGGGCATTTCATGAGGGTAGAGCCACTGGTACACTAGTGTAAAAACCTCAAATAGCATACTTAAATGGCTGGATAGATATGGTCCTTAATATGCTAACAAAAGTTAAAGTGAACAAGGTCCCGGGTCCAGATGGATTACACCCTAGATTTTTAAAGGAACTCAGTTCAGTTATTGCTTTGCCTCTGTTTATAATATTTTTAGATTCTTTAATGACAGGCATTGTACCGAGGAACTGGCACAAGGCAAATGTGGTGCCTATTTTCAAAAAGAGTGCTAGGTCTTTACCGGGAAATTATAGACCAGTAAGCAGGGGCGTAGCTAAAGGCTCATGGGCCCTGGTGCAAGAGTTAGACTTGGGCCCCCCTTCCCTCAGTGCTTTGTGTGTCATCTTATGCAGCACAAGGGTCTTTGGGCCCCCTCAGGCTCCTTGGCCCGGTAGCGATTGCTACCTCTGCACCCCCTATAGCTACGCCCCTGCCAGTAAGCTTAACATCCATTGTGGGAAAAAATGTTTGAGAGCCTTCTACAGTACTGCAAACAGGATTATGTAACTTTAAATAATATAATAAATGATAGCCAACATGGTTTTACTAAAAACAGAAGCTGTCAAACTAACCTGAGGTGAATAGAAGCCTGGGTAGAGGGATAACTGTGGATATTGTGTTTTTTTAACTTTGCAAAACCATTCGATATTGTCCTGCAGGGACGTCTAATGGGTAAATTTATGTCTATTGGTTTAGAAAATATAATTTGTAATTGGATTGAAAATTGTCTTCACAATCGTATCCAAAGAGTTGTGGTCAATGATTCCTACTCTGAATGTTCCCCGGTTATAAGTGGTGTACCCCAAGGTTCTATGCTAGGTCCGCTATTATTTAACTTATGCATTAATGACATAGAGGATGGGTTTAATAGTACTGTTTCTATTTTTGCAGAGGACACCAAACTTTGTAATATGGTACAGTCTATGGAAGATGTTAATAAGCGACAAGCTGACTTGGACAAACTTACTGATTGGGCCTTCACTCCAGTTATGCACCTAGGACCTAATAATCTGCATGCAGCATATGTCCTAGGGGGAGTAAAGCTGGGAGAGTTTTGGTGTATTAGTTGAACGAACTTGTGTTTTCACGTTCAGGGTACATGTTCGGGTTTGGTTATCTTAGAATTCTGTTATGGTCAGTGGTAGTGGAATCCATAACGTAATTCTTAGATAACCCGAAACCTGTACACTGAACTTGAAAACACAAGTTTGATCATGCCTAGTATTAGTAGATCAGAAACTAAATAACAGAGTGCAATGCCAGTCGCCTGCCTCTAAGGCGAACAAACTTTTTTCTTGTATAAAAAAAATGGTGTGGACTCACGGGACAAGGATGCAATACTGCCACTATACAAAGCTTTGGTATGGCCTCACCTGGAATACGTGGTTCTGTTCTGGGCACCATTTCATAAAAAGGAAGCCCTGGTGTTGGAAAAATTGCAAAAGAGAGCAACTAAACTCATGAAGGACCTAGAAGATTTTAGCTATGAGCAAATATTAAATGAACTGAATTTCTTTAGTCTTGAGAAAAGACGTCTAAGTGGGAATACAACTTGTAGAAGTATATAAACAGACCATATAAAAAATATCAAGAGAAGCTATTCAGTTTTTAACACCCTCAAAAAACAAGAGGTCACTCCCTACACCTGGAGAGAGAAAAAAATCTGAGCATTCTTTTAAGATAAATGCTGTGAATCTCTGGAATAGCCTGCCACAGGAGCTGGTCACAGCGAATACAGTAGATTGCTTCAAAAGGAGGATGGACAATGATCCAGGGATTTTTTTCTGTGGATCAATATACTGTAACAGGATTACATGTTGGGATTGATGGACTTTTGTCTTTTTCCAACCTTAAAGGGGTCGTCTCATCTCAGACAATGGAGGCATATCGCTAGTTTATGCCCCCATTGTCTGATAGGTGCAGGTCCCACTGCTGGTATCAGCACCCGTATCGAGAAAGGAGCCCTGTAAGTGTTAAAAGATGCACTGTGCGTGAGCTGCCACCCTTCATTCATTTTCTATGGGGCCGAAGAAAATAGGCGAGTGCTGGCTCAGCTATTTCCGTCGGACCCATAGAAGTAAAAGGGAGAGGTGGCTGGTCATGCACGGTGTGCTCCCATACACTTATATGGGGAGAGCACTTGGTGCTGGCCTGACCGGAGATCTCTAGCCACCACTTTGTGGGGCTCCATTCCCAATATATGTGCGGGACCCAGCAATGGGACTTGCGCCTATAAGATATATCCACATTGTCTGAAAAGAGACAACCCCTTTAACTTACCCTCCTGTAACTATGTAACCATATATGAAGCACAAAGAGGTATGTACAAAAATATATATACTGTACAGGAGATGGACAAAACTATTTTATCAATTTGAAATTCCGGTGCATGTGGAAGAGGCAGAGGAGGTGGATGAGGTAAACCCCTTTTTTTCTTTTAAATTTAGCATGTTCATTTTTTTGTTATTTTTTTTTAAATTTTTTTTGTGGAGGCCCCAAAACATTGGGAAATAGCAAAGGGAACACACAAACTGCGCTGGAGTACAACAATGACTAGGTGTTCCTGGTATACTTTTCTACTTTGCCAATATAAGACATATTCACAGAGGACCTTCACCAGTGTAAAATTTAACCTTTACTAATAATATTAAAAACTAGAAAAAGCTACAATTTCGGGGGAAATTGTATGAAGTGTTCTTGCCTCCACCAGTAGTCTACAACTGGAGTGGGCGGAGTAACTGGGTGGAGTGGCTTGAGTAACTGTTGTGTGGTTGGAGTGGCTGGAGTAACTGTGAAAAGGTTGGAGCGGGCAGAGTAACTTTGTGGAGTGTTTGGAGTGAGTAAAGATAGTAAACATTACACTAACCAATTGATTAATCAAATTTAAAAAGTGCACATAGCAATCTTGAAAGAGTGAGAAATGCATTTCAACTTTTATTTATTTATATAGCACATTTAATTGCAATGTTGTTGCCCAAAGTTCTTCGCAGTTACATTAAAACATACATTTATAAAAACATTAGCAGCCGATTTGTGTAGGTGGGCTTGAAAATGAGGGAGTGGTGGCAGTTTAGAAATCATGTCCTGATTTTTCAGCTCACACTCTAGCTTTTGTCACTCTGCTGGCTGCTCACACACCTGGGTTCCTATCGCAACTCACTCTACAGCAAGGGCAGAGAAGAGCGGTTAAAAACAAACTGCTCCAACTTGCTCACTTCACATGGTTGTAGTTTAAAAATTATAAATCCTACAGCGAAGAGCTTTATATTGTGAGAATAACAAGACCTACATTTTGATGATCTCTAAAATATTAAAAATGAAGGCACAGTCTCAGTTTAGAAATTGCTCTTCAAATTTGGCTAGGGTGGAGTTTCAATCAATGCCAGTTGCAAACAAATGGTCATATAGTGAAAATTATCAGGAATATGGCTTAGCTGTGGACATTTTTAGTGGCAGCAGGGATAGCTGAACGTTTTGATATAAGATTTGTGTAGGTGGGCTTGAAAATGAGGGAGTGGTGGCAGTTTAGAAATCATGTCCTGATTTTTCAGCTCCCACTCTAGCTTTTGTCAGCTCCCACTCTAGTTTTGAACGCCGATATTTTGTGAACCATTCCGCGAAACGCTCCACAAAGTAATAGCACACCAATCGGGAATAATACGCACATTTCGGTATATTACTGTCTATGTGTGTAAAAACTGTGGGAGGAGTTAGAGTGGTAAATTTGGCTATAATAAGAAGAATATATATGTGAGATAACAGTAAGTGGTCTTGCCATGCAAGAACACTTAATAACCCAAAATATGCCAATAAAACAATTTTGACTGGTAGGCTGGGTAGGCTGAGGAAAAGAAAAATATCTTGCCCTCACACTTGGCCTACATACTGATGTCCCTGCCTACAAAAACGGAATGGATGCCCCGATAGGGAAACTCCTATTAGCACTGTACGTCCCTGATAAGGGCTAGATACCACCACCCAATGAGAGACCTACTGTATCTATTTGTTCAGTATACACTCACCTAAAGAATTATTAGGAACACCATACTAATACGGTGTTGGACCCCCTTTTGCCTTCAGAACTGCCTTAATTCTACGTGGCATTGATTCAACAAGGTGCTGATAGCATTCTTTAGAAATGTTGGCCCATATTGATAGGATAGCATCTTGCAGTTAATGGAGATTTGAGGGATGCACATCCAGGGCACTAAGCTCCCATTCCACCACATCCCAAAGATGCTCTATTGGGTTGAGATCTGGTGACTGTGGGGTCCATTTTAGTACAGTGAACTCATTGTCATCTTCAAGAAACCAATTTGAAATTATTCGAGCTTTGTGACATGGTGCATTATCCTGCTGGATGTAGCCATCAGAGGATGGATACATGTTCTCATTCTGTTTACGCCAAATTCGGACTCTACCATTTGAATGTCTCAACAGAAATCGAGACTCATCAGACCAGGCAACATT
Organism: Bufo bufo; assembly: GCF_905171765.1. NCBI lineage: Eukaryota > Metazoa > Chordata > Amphibia > Anura > Bufonidae > Bufo > Bufo bufo. The sequence continues at coordinate 329,103,389 of NC_053393.1, forward strand.
TTTACAGTCTTCAACAGTCCAATTTTGGTGAGCTCGTGAAAATTGTAGCCTCTTTTTCCTATTTGTAGTGGAGATGAGTGGTACCCGGTGGGGTCTTGAGCCCATCCGCCTCAAGGTTGTGCGTGTTGTGGCTTCACAAATGCTTTTCTGCATACCTCGGTTGTAACGAGTGGTTATTTCAGTCAACGTTGCTCTTCTATCAGCTTGAATCAGTCGGCCCATTCTCCTCTGACCTCCAGCATCCACAAGGCATTTTTGCCCACAGGACTGCCGCATACTGGATGTTTTTCCCTTTTCACACCATTCTTTGTAAACCCTAGAAATGGTTGTGCGTGAAAATCCCAGTAACTGAGCAGATTGTGAAATACTCAGACCGGCCCGTCTGGCACCAACAACCATGCCACGCTCAAAATTGCTTAAATCACCTTTCTTTCCCATTCTGACATTCAGTTTGGAGTTCAGGAGATTGTCTTGACCAGGACCACACCCCTAAATGCATTGAAGCAACTGCCATGTGATTGGTTGACTAGATAATTGCATTAATGAGAAATAGAACAGGTGTTCCTAATAATTCTTTAGGTGAGTGTATACTGTCAGTGATCAAGATTAGTGTTGAGCGAGAATGCTTAGCAGCGAGAATGCTCGGCCGAATACCAGTTCGGCTCGAGCATCGCTATGCTCGGCACATGGCGGTACTCGGCCAGTAGCCATGTTGGCAACTTCTGGCATTACAGTGATTGGCTGGCCGAAACGCGTCATCGGGTGCTATATAGCACCCGATGACGCGTGTTCGTCTCATTCGAAGTCAGGGAGAGCTGAGCATAGGCAGGGACAAACAGTGTAGGGAGTGTAATTGAATATTATTTCTGTACAAAAACATTTTAGAGACACAAAAGACCTTGTAAGGACTATTGTGTGTGACAGCAGCTATATATGTTTGTAGTGCAACCTGCGCTAAATTGCTCAGTGTTAGGGAGAGCTGTGCATAGGAAGGGACAGAAAGTGTAGGGAGTGTAATAGGAAGATTTTTATACAAAAAAACTTTTCAGAGACCCAAAAGTCCTTTTAAGGACTATTGTGTGTGACAGCAGAAATTTATATTTTTAGCGCATCCTGCGCAAAATACCGCGTAATAGGCCGCTGCGAACAGTTAAATTATTTGCGCCAAATCTCCTGTGTAAAGTGTGCGCATCCATAAAATATCAGTGACATCCAGTGCAGTTTTTCCGTAGATGGTGTCCCCTGCGGACAGTTAAATTATCCGCACCACATCTCCTGTTTAAAGTGTGTGCATCCCTAAAATATCAGTGAAATCCAGGGTACACCTTTAAAACGCTTTTACTTATCCAGGCCATTCTGAGATTGTTTTCTCGTAATGTATTGTACTTCATGACAGTGGTAAAATTGAGTCAAAAAAATACATTTTTATTTATAAAAAAATTAAATATTTACCAAAAATTTGGAAAAATTTGCTAATTTCCAAATTTCTCAGCTTTTATAATAGATAGTTATACCTCCAAAAATAGTTATTACTTTACATTTCCCATATGTCTACTTCATGTTTGGATCATTTTGTGAATGCCATTTTATTTTTTGGGGACTTTAGAAGGTTTAGAAGTTTAGAAGCAAATCTTGAAAGGACCAGTTCAGGTCTGAAGTTAATTTTCATCATTGACGAATATTTTAAAAACAAATATATAGCACTATGTTCAATATAGTGAATTTAAAGAGACAGGGGGCACACCAAATACTAAAAGGAGTGCAAAGGGTGGAAAAGCTACATATGACAAGTCATCTGACCCAAAGAGAGAGTCAAAAAGGGCCACCCCATAAATGCACATCCAACCATGAAGGATATAAAAATATATATAAAGTTTATTGGACACAACAACACACACGCATTAAAAAATTGTATACAACATAGAACAAAGTGCGGTATGCAATAGAATATATGAAACCGACACACACAGGTCCACTGAGCTATCGCATATAAATGTATGCGTTATCAACCAGCATATAAAACAATACAATAAGACACATATAGCAAATGTAAGGTAAGGTAAGACCACTAAAGTTGAAGATACAGATAGACCAACATAAGGTCAAATATCAAAAGCCAAAACCTACATATCCAGCTGGTGCAGTGGACCTGGAAACATGACAAGCGCCCAACGCGTGTCGCCGGAGCAATCCGGCTTCCTCAGGGGTAAAGGACAGTGTGTTAGGGCGTCAGTTAATATAGGATATTAGATGAGGTATAATTACGTTCACCTGTGCAGCAGGAACTGTGGCCAGTGTGTGTACATCTCAGGCTCCAGTCAGAGCAGGAAACCGGAAGTGTGGGTCACATGATCGGCTGGTGGAACGCATGGTGGAACGCATATGCGCTCCACCAGCCAAAAACACAGCCACATAACAGATGGGGACACAGTGGGCACAGACAATTAGATCATAGGACAAAACTAAGTAAAATGAGGCTGTTTTTAGCCGCAAAGGCAATGCCAGACAGGCGGGTAAGCGATATTACCAAACCGGATGTGAATGGTCACATGACCGGAAGTGAGGTGCCGCTGTGGAACGCATGGTGGAACGCATAGTGCGCTCCACTGTGAACAGTGGAGCGCACGATGCGCCCAGCACACGCACAGAGGCACGGCAGCATACTGAGGGGGACCAGGAAGGATAGGGGTGGTCTGATGGTAATAATGGGAGGCAGAACGGAGCATTTTCTGCGATATTGTCAAACCGGATGTGAATGATCACATGACCGGAAGTGAGGTGCCGCTGTGGAACGCATGGTGGAACGCACAGTGCGCTCCACTGTGAACAGTGGAGCGCACGATGCGCCCAGCACACGCACAGAGGCACGGCAGCATACTGAGGGGGACCAGGAAGGATAGGGGTGGTCTGATGGTAATTATGGGAGGCAGAACGGAGCATTTTCTGCATACATCTGGGGCAGGCAGTGTTGTACCCAATCAAACAGAGGCATATACATGATATATCACAGTGGTAAAATAGGTGCATATATAACCACTAATACATGTATAGATGATAATCATGATAGATCCACTATAATAATATGATAATACATACATGGTAATGAACACACTGATGGAGAATAGAGCATATATGTTGTATGCACAATTCATGCATACAATATATAGAGAGGACATGGACATAAATTATATATAACACAATGAGTGCACATGGAGGCATATGTATGCATATGTATCAGGAATATCTGACCAAACACCTCAATTCATGGTGCTGTCAATACTCACAATACACATCCCTTAATGAGCATGATTATTAATCAAAGTGAACAATAATATGCGTGTGCATAGTAATAGATGACCCTAGTATATAATCCAAGATCAAAAAAGACCTAAAAAATAGGTGGGAATTGTGATAAGGTGAGACCAAAGTAAAAGACCACAAGTGTGGAAGTGAAAAGCATGGTGGATAAAGTGGTGCCCGAAGCGTGCGTGCGCAATAGTGATGAAGGTGAAGTAGTGAGAAAAACCTGTAAAGAATGACATAAAGGGATTAGTACAAATCAGAGTTTAAATCATTAAACAGGATACCCATAATAATATTATAAAGCGTAAGCCTTACATAATCTATGCCCTAACTGCAGCCCCCGTATAGAGCCCCCGTAGAGGCAATGAATATTCCGTGCCCCATTTGTATCATAATATATGGCCATTGCCCATCTCAATGCAATAACTGGATAGCACACTATAGAATGAAATAACATGAATACCTCCACATAAAGCAAGGACCCCCCCAAAAGATATATGTATACCCCCACTGTGAGTGCTCAAAAGGCATAGGGAATGTATGTGGCTATTCCTGTGTTCTCGCCATGGTTTGTAAGATACATCCCGACTGCCTAGATGGGGGAATAGTGGATGGCCCCCAACCATGAGGGTTTAGGATCCACCCTCCATATTAAGTATGGTAAAAACCAGTGAACGTAAGTTCCTCGTTTAATCCATGTGGAGCAACTGTGTCCAGATTGAAGATCCATTTGGATTCGAGACGCAGTAGTTGAGAGGCAGCCGATCCTCCCCTCAGATTCGTGCGTACCAGATCAAGTCCCGCAATCCTAAGTCTGGAGACTATACACTGGTGACAGTCCAGGAAATGTGCAGCGACTGAGGTTAATGGTTTCTTTGCCTGGGTCCTATCCCGTCGGGCCAAGGCGATGTTTGATAGATGTTGTTGAATACGTTTCCGTACTTCCTGGCCAGTCTGACCCACATATAACTTCCCACACTCACAAATAAGTGCGTATATTACATTTCTTGTACGACAGTTGATGTAATGATTCAATGATATCACCGCCGGAAGCCTGCAGGTAGAGAAGGAATCAGCACAAATCATGTATTGGCAGATATTACAATTTCCGCATGGGTATGTCCCGCGCAGTCTGACACCCCTCCCCAACCCCTGTGTGGGCCTCTGGAAATGGCTACGTACCAATTTATCCCGTAGATTTGGGGCTCTGCGTGCAATGATCTTCGGAGTTGGGTTTACATGGTCGCTCAGCTTGGGATCCGCCAATAAGAGATGCCAATGTGCATTTAGTATTGTGTACAAGTCACGCCATTGGTTGTTGTATTTGGTGATAAGATGGACCTGAGTATTCCGGGGTTTAGGTTTGGATTTCAACAGTTCCAGACGGTCAGTTGTCTTCGCCCTTACAAAGGCTCCTGATATGACTTTCTTCGGGTAGCCACGTGCTCTGAATCTGTTGGTCAAATCAATGGAGGCCTCACTGAAGTCAGGGGTGGTGGTACAGTTACGGCGTAGTCTTAGGAACTGGCCCTTTGGAATCCCTCTCCGCAGATGGACCGGGTGGAAACTGTTAAAATGTAACAGGCTATTTGTTGCAGTTTCCTTACGGAAAAGTGATGTGCGAATGCCCTGTTCATCCAGTTTCAATCGCAAATCCAGAAAGTCAGCAATAGTGTCCGAGATCTTATAGGTGAGTGAGATGTTGAGTGAGTTGGTATTCAACAAACTGACAAACTCGGTACATTGTTCAACTGTGCCCTGCCAAAAAATCAAAAGATCATCAATATAGCGGAACCATGTAAGTACATGTTCACCGTACATGGCAGTGGGGTACACGTGTGTCTCCTCCCACCAACCCAGAAATAGGTTGGCATAGGAGGGAGCACATCGTGCCCCCATCGCAGTCCCCGATACTTGTCTATAAAACACCCGATCAAACACAAAATAGTTATGGTGGAGGACAAACTCAAGAAGGCTCACCAGAAATGTGTGGTGTGCCGGATCCCCAGAGGCTGATTTTTGGAGGAAGTACTGGATGGCTTGTAAACCATCACTGTGCGAGATGTTTGAGTAGAGAGACTCAACGTCACACGTGAGTATCAATGTCCCCGGTGGAAGCTGCATCTCCTGTAGATGTTGTACCAGCTGCATAGAGTCCCTGAGATACGATTGAAGACCCAAAACATAAGGCTGTAAATAAAAATCAAGATAAATACAAGCTTGTTCGCACAGACCCCCTATCCCCGCCACAATAGGGCGGCCCGGAGGCACAGCCAAGTTCTTGTGTACCTTGGGGAGCATGTAGAAAGTGGGGGTTATAGGACTGTTGACTTCCAAGAATCCCCTCTCTTTTTTGGTGATGATGTTATATTGGCATGCAGAGGTAAGGAGTCTATCCAAATTTCTTCATAAATGTTGCGGTGGGGTCTGTAGGTAATGGGGTGTAAAAATGACGGTTACTCAATTGTCTTCTTGCCTCTGCAGTATATAACCCCGTTTCCCATAGCACTACATTACCTCCTTTGTCCGCCTCCTTGATAACAAAAGCCGCATTGTTCTGTAAACTCCTGATCGCCAACAATTCTGCCTTAGACAGGTTTTTATCCTGGATTTTATTCGCTCCTAGTTTCTTAATTTCCGCTATCATAACCTGGAAAAACAACTGAATGTTAGGAAAGAGGTTAAGTGTGGGAGTAATGATGGAAGGTTTGCGTGGTGTGAATTGTCGCCTTCCTGTCTCACCCTCACTTTCCTTCAATAGATCCATCAGATCCATGAAGACACCTCTTTCATCCTCAGGTAGCTGTTGTACAAGGGAAGGTTGAGCATATAGTGCTCTGAAGCACAACTGTCTGCAGAATAGATATATATCCTTAATAAATTCAAATTTGTCTAGCGTATTCATAGGGGAAAAAGAGAGACCTCTTACCAGCACTGATCTTTCCATTGGTGTGAGTGAGTATGTTGAAAGATTAATGATCCTTAAGGTGTCCTCCTCCATCAGGGTGTTTGGAATGGAGGGATCCGTTAGTACTGAGGTCGCCGTTTGCGGGTCGCATACTGATGATTGCTGCCCCTCTGCTGTGCAAATGACCTTTTTCTTGGATTTACGTAATCCTCGCCTAGTACGCCTTTGTCGCTTGTCTCGAATAAAAAACCATCACTAGAATTGCTGTTAATACCAATAGAGCTAGATGCCATATTATCACTGCGGTTATTGGGGATGTTGTAATTTGCACGACCCCTGCTCATATTACGTGGGTTGCCAGCATGTTTCCATTTGTACGCCTGTTTGCATTCAAAGTCAGATTTATCTCTCTGGAATTTATTTTTCTTCCCAGTCATGACTTCCTTTTCATAACTCTCTAGATTAGCCTGTAGTTTAACCTTAAACGCTGTGACTTTATCCTCGTCCATTTTGGACAGATTGTCCTCTAGGTTCCTGATTTTATTTCTGACCTCGCTCAATAGAGCCTTATCATGGTCAATAAGTAGACCCATCATGATTTTAGAGCATTGTAAAAGGCCCAACTCCCAATTAGACTTAAATTCGGGAGTGACCTCCCACGCTGGAAACTTCTGGACTCTGAGTCCCCTAGGGGCAATGGAGCATTTTAAATATTCCTCCAGACTACGGACATTTCACCAGACCCGAGTAAATAACCTCTGTGCCTCCGTAAGTTCTATAGTCAATTGTCTAAAATCACTGCCATTGTTGCCCACATCAACATCCACATCATGGAATACGGCTGTGACCTGCGAGTTCCACATGGCTTCCTTGGCCTCCAATGAGGCCGCCATAACAATATGTCTGTACAAAACACACTAAACAGAAACAATAACAGTACACTGCACAGGGAAGGTGCCACTCCCTCAGAAAGGATAGAGTACGCGAGACAAGCGACTAAGGCGTACTAGGCGAGGATTACGTAAATCCAAGAAAAAGGTCATTTGCACAGCAGAGGGGCAGCAATCATCAGTATGCGACCCGCAAACGGCGACCTCAGTACTAACGGATCCCTCCATTCCAAACACCCTGATGGAGGAGGACACCTTAAGGATCATTAATCTTTCAACATACTCACTCACACCAATGGAAAGATCAGTGCTGGTAAGAGGTCTCTCTTTTTCCCCTATGAATACGCTAGACAAATTTGAATTTATTAAGGATATATATCTATTCTGCAGACAGTTGTGCTTCAGAGCACTATATGCTCAACCTTCCCTTGTACAACAGCTACCTGAGGATGAAAGAGGTGTCTTCATGGATCTGATGGATCTATTGAAGGAAAGTGAGGGTGAGACAGGAAGGCGACAATTCACACCACGCAAACCTTCCATCATTACTCCCACACTTAACCTCTTTCCTAACATTCAGTTGTTTTTCCAGGTTATGATAGCGGAAATTAAGAAACTAGGAGCGAATAAAATCCAGGATAAAAACCTGTCTAAGGCAGAATTGTTGGCGATCAGGAGTTTACAGAACAATGCGGCTTTTGTTATCAAGGAGGCGGACAAAGGAGGTAATGTAGTGCTATGGGAAACGGGGTTATATACTGCAGAGGCAAGAAGACAATTGAGTACCGTCATTTTTACACCCCATTACCTACAGACCCCACCGCAACATTTATGAAGAAATTGGATAGACTCCTTACCTCTGCATGCCAATATAACATCATCACCAAAAAAGAGAGGGGATTCTTGGAAGTCAACAGTCCTATAACCCCCACTTTCTACATGCTCCCCAAAGTACACAAGAACTTGGCTGTGCCTCCGGGCCGCCCTATTGTGGCGGGGATAGGGGGTCTGTGCGAACAAGCTTGTATTTATCTTGATTTTTATTTACAGCCTTATGTTTTGGGTCTTCAATCGTATCTCAGGGACTCTATGCAGCTGGTACAACATCTACAGGAGATGCAGCTTCCACCGGGGACATTGATACTCACGTGTGACGTTGAGTCTCTCTACTCAAACATCTCGCACAGTGATGGTTTACAAGCCATCCAGTACTTCCTCCAAAAATCAGCCTCTGGGGATCCGGCACACCACACATTTCTGGTGAGCCTTCTTAAGTTTGTCCTCCACCATAACTATTTTGTGTTTGATCGGGTGTTTTATAGACAAGTATCGGGGACTGCGATGGGGGCACGATGTGCTCCCTCCTATGCCAACCTATTTCTGGGTTGGTGGGAGGAGACACACGTGTACCCCACTGCCATGTACGGTGAACATGTACTTACATGGTTCCGCTATATTGATGATCTTTTGATTTTTTGGCAGGGCACAGTTGAACAATGTACCGAGTTTGTCAGTTTGTTGAATACCAACTCACTCAACATCTCACTCACCTATAAGATCTCGGACACTATTGCTGACTTTCTGGATTTGCGATTGAAACTGGATGAACAGGGCATTCGCACATCACTTTTCCGTAAGGAAACTGCAACAAATAGCCTGTTACATTTTAACAGTTTCCACCCGGTCCATCTGCGGAGAGGGATTCCAAAGGGCCAGTTCCTAAGACTACGCCGTAACTGTACCACCACCCCTGACTTCAGTGAGGCCTCCATTGATTTGACCAACAGATTCAGAGCACGTGGCTACCCGAAGAAAGTCATATCAGGGGCCTTTGAAAGGGCGAAAACAACTGACCGTCTGGAACTGTTGAAATCCAAACCTAAACCCCGGAATACTCAGGTCCATCTTATCACCAAATACAACAACCAATGGCGTGACTTGTACACAATACTAAATGCACATTGGCATCTCTTATTGGCGGATCCCAAGCTGAGCGACCATGTAAACCCAACTCCGAAGATCATTGCACGCAGAGCCCCAAATCTACGGGATAAATTGGTACGTAGCCATTTCCAGAGGCCCACACAGGGGTTGGGGAGGGGTGTCAGACTGCGCGGGACATACCCATGCGGAAATTGTAATATCTGCCAATACATGATTTGTGCTGATTCCTTCTCTACCTGCAGGCTTCCGGCGGTGATATCATTGAATCATTACATCAACTGTCGTACAAGAAATGTAATATACGCACTTATTTGTGAGTGTGGGAAGTTATATGTGGGTCAGACTGGCCAGGAAGTACGGAAACGTATTCAACAACATCTATCAAACATCGCCTTGGCCCGACGGGATAGGACCGAGGCAAAGAAACCATTAACCTCAGTCGCTGCACATTTCCTGGACTGTCACCAGTGTATAGTCTCCAGACTTAGGATTGCGGGACTTGATCTGGTACGCACGAATCTGAGGGGAGGATCGGCTGCCTCTCAACTACTGCGTCTCGAATCCAAATGGATCTTCAATCTGGACACAGTTGCTCCACATGGATTAAACGAGGAACTTACGTTCACTGGTTTTTACCATACTTGATATGGAGGGTGGATCCTAAACCCTCATGGTTGGGGGCCATCCACTATTCCCCCATCTAGGCAGTCGGGATGTATCTTACAAACCATGGCGAGAACACAGGAATAGCCACATACATTCCCTATGCCTTTTGAGCACTCACAGTGGGGGTATACATATATCTTTTGGGGGGGTCCTTGCTTTATGTGGAGGTATTTATGTTATTTCATTCTATAGTGTGCTATCCAGTTATTGCATTGAGATGGGCAATGGCCATATATTATGATACAAATGGGGCACGGAATATTCATTGCCTCTACGGGGGCTCTATACGGGGGCTGCAGTTAGGGCATAGATTATGTAAGGCTTACGCTTTATAATATTATTATGGGTATCCTGTTTAATGATTTAAACTCTGATTTGTACTAATCCCTTTATGTCATTCTTTACAGGTTTTTCTCACTTCTTCACCTTCATCACTATTGCGCACGCACGCTTCGGGCACCACTTTATCCACCATGCTTTTCACTTCCACACTTGTGGTCTTTTACTTTGGTCTCACCTTATCACAATTCCCTCCTATTTTTTAGGTCTTTTTTGATCTTGGATTATATACTAGGGTCATCTATTACTATGCACACGCATATTATTGTTCACTTTGATTAATGATCATGCTCATTAAGGGATGTGTATTGTGAGTATTGACAGCACCATGAATTGAGGTGTTTGGTCAGATATTCCTGATACATATGCATACATATGCCTCCATGTGCACTCATTGTGTTATATATAATTTATGTCCATGTCCTCTCTATATATTGTATGCATGAATTGTGCATACAACATATATGCTCTATTCTCCATCAGTGTGTTCATTACCATGTATGTATTATCATATTATTATAGTGGATCTATCATGATTATCATCTATACATGTATTAGTGGTTATATATGCACCTATTTTACCACTGTGATATATCATGTATATGCCTCTGTTTGATTGGGTACAACACTGCCTGCCCCAGATGTATGCAGAAAATGCTCCGTTCTGCCTCCCATAATTACCATCAGACCACCCCTATCCTTCCTGGTCCCCCTCAGTATGCTGCCGTGCCTCTGTGCGTGTGCTGGGCGCATCGTGCGCTCCACTGTTCACAGTGGAGCGCACTGTGCGTTCCACCATGCGTTCCACAGCGGCACCTCACTTCCGGTCATGTGATCATTCACATCCGGTTTGGCAATATCGCAGAAAATGCTCTGTTCTGCCTCCCATTATTACCATCAGACCACCCCTATCCTTCCTGGTCCCCCTCAGTATGCTGCCGTGCCTCTGTGCGTGTGCTGGGCACATCGTGCGCTCCACTGTTCACAGTGGAGCGCACTATGCGTTCCACCATGCGTTCCACAGCGGCACCTCACTTCCGGTCATGTGACCATTCACATCCGGTTTGGTAATATCGCTTACCAGCCTGTCTGGCATTGCCTTTGCGGCTAAAAACAGCCTCATTTTACTTAGTTTTGTCCTATGATCTAATTGTCTGTGCCCACTGTGTCCCCATCTGTTATGTGGCTGTGTTTTTGGCTGGTGGAGCGCATATGCGTTCCACCATGCATTCCACCAGCCGATCATGTGACCCACACTTCCGGTTTCCTGCTCTGACTGGAGCCTGAGATGTACACACACTGGCCACAGTTCCTGCTGCACAGGTGAACGTAATTATACCTCATCTAATATCCTATATTAACTGACGCCCTAACACACAGTCCTTTACCCCTGAGGAAGCCGGATTGCTCCGGCGACACGCGTTGGGCGCTTGTCATGTTTACAGGTCCACTGCACCAGCTGGATATGTAGGTTTTGGCTCTTGATATTTGACCTTATGTTGGTCTATCTGTATCTTCAACTTTAGTGGTCTTACCTTACCTTACATTTGCTATATGTGTCTTATTGTATTGTTTTATATGCTGGTTGATAACGCATACATTTATATGCGATAGCTCAGTGGACCTGTGTGTGTCGGTTTCATATATTCTATTGCATACCGCACTTTGTTCTATGTTGTATACAATTCTTTAATGCGTGTTGTTGTGTCCAATAAACTTTATATATATTTTTATATCCTTCATGGTTGGATGTGCATTTATGGGGTGGCCCTTTTTGACTCTCTCTTTGGGTCAGATGACTTGTCATATGTTCAATATAGTGCTATTTATTTGTATTTTAGAATAGACCAAATTTTTTTCCATCTGTTCACTTCAGATGGAAAAAAATTATGACTATTCTAAAATACAAATATATAGCACTATATTGAATATAGTGCAATATATTAGTTTTTTAGAATATTCGTCATTGACAAATATTCTAAAAAACTAATATATAGCACTATATTGAATATAGTGCTATATATTCATATTTTAGAATACTCGTAATTTTTTTCCATCTGAAGTGAACAGTGTTCAGTGTTCATTTCAGATGGAAAAAAAATAATGACTATTCTAAAATGCAAATATATAGCACTATATTGAATATAGTGCTATATTTTCGTTTTTTTTTTATATTCGTCAATTATGAATATTCTAAAAAACAAATATATAGCACTATATTCAATATAGTGCTACATATTCGTATTTTAGAATAGTCCTCATTTTTTTTCCATCAGTGTTCACTTCAGCTGGAAAAAAAATGATGACTATTCTAAAATACAAATATATAGCACTATATTCAATATTTGTCATTTTTTTTCCATCTAAAGTCATGATTCCTCCCTGCTTAAGTTGCTTGTGGGCCAATGACTCATTGGCCCACAAGCAAGAAGCAAGGATGAATCATGTGTTCAGATGTAAAAAAATGACGAATATTCGCTAAAACAAATACAGTCTTGTGAAAAAATTAGGACACCCTTTGAAAGCATGTGGTTTTTTGTAACATTTTTAATAAATGGTTATTTCATCTCCGTTTCAACAATACAGAGAGATTAAAGTAATCCGACTAAACAAAGAAAACTGAAGAAAAGTCTTTTCAAGATCTTCTGTAAATGTCATTCTACAAAAATGCCTATTCTAACTGAGGAAAAAGATAGGACACCCTTGCCCCTAATAGCGAGTGTTACCTCCTTTGGCTGAAATAACTGCAGTGAGACGGTTCTTGTAGCCATCTACCAGTCTTCGACATCGGTCTGAGGAAATTTTACCCCACTCCTCAATGCAGAACTTTTTCAGCTGTGAGATGTTTGAGGGGTTTCTTGCACGTACAGCCCTTTTCAAGTCACCCCACAGCATCTCAATGGGATTCAAATCTGGACTTTGACTTGGCCATTCCAGGACTCTCCATTTCTTCTTTTTCAGCCAATCTTTGGTTGATTTACTAGTATGTTTTGGGTCATTGTCATGTTGCATGGTCCAGTTCCGCTTCAGCTTTAATTTTCTAACTGATGGTCTCACATGTTCTTCAAGCACCTTCTGATACACAGTAGAATTCATCGTGGATTCTATGATGGTGAGCTGACCAGGTCCTGCTGCAGCAAAGCAGCCCCAAACCATGACACTTCCACCTCCATGCTTCACAGTTGGTATGAGGTTCTTTTCTTGGAATGCTGTGTTTGGTTTACGCCAAACATGTCCTCTGCTGTTGTGTCCAAATAATTCAATTTTGGACTCATCTGTCCAAAGAACATTATTCCAGAAGTCCTGGTCTTTGTCAACTTTATCGCTGGCAAATGTAAGTCTGGCCTCGATGTTTCTCTTGGAAAGCAAAGGTTTCCTCCTTGCACACCTCCCATGCAAGTTAAACTTGTACAGTCTCTTTCTGATTGTAGAGGCATGTACTTCTACATCAACAGTAGCCAGAGCCTGCTGTAGTTCTCGAGATGACACTTTAGGGTTTTTGGATACCTCTTTTAGCATCTTGCGGTCTGCTCTTGGGGTGAACTTGCTGGGGCGACCAGTCCTGGGCATGTTGGCAGTTGTTTTGAAAGCCCTCCACTTGTAGACTATCTTCCGGACAGTGGAATGGCTGATTTCAAAATCTTTTGAGATCTTTTTAAATCCCTTCCCAGACTCATAGGCTGCTACAATCTTTTTTCTGAAGTCCTCTGACAGCTCTTTTGCTCTCACCATGGTGCTCACTCTCACTTCAACAGTCAGGAGCACACCAAACTAAATGTCTGAGGTTTAAATAGGGCAAGCCTCATTCAACATGCAGAGTAACGATCTACTAATTATGTGCACCTGGTGTGATATACCTGTGTGAGATCTGAGCCAATTTAAGAGGGAATACATGTGAGGGTGTCCTATCTTTTTCCTCAGTTAGAATAGGCATTTTTGTAGAATGACATTTACAGAAGATCTTGAAAAGACTTTTCTTCAGTTTTCTTTGTTTAGTTGGATTACTTTAATCTCTCTGTATTGTTGAAACGGAGATGAAATAACCATTTATTAAAAATGTTACAAAAAACCACATGCTTTCAAAGGGTGTCCTAATTTTTTCACATGACTGTATATAGCACTATATTTGAAATATTCGCTAATTCTCGAAGTGGCGATATTCAAGACAAAAATTTGCTTTTCGAATATTCGTGCTCAACACTACCGACTATACGAACAGAGAAAGGCCATAAATGATTTCTTGATGATCCAAGCGGACAGGAGTACTTCAATGTCAGCCAGAGACAGCTCAAGCATGACACCTGCCGTTTGATCAGGCCCTTTGAGGAGACCACTTTATTTGTCTGTCGCCAGGACTACGGGATGAACGATGTCATTCCACTGCCATGTCCATGTCCTGGACCAGATGCTGGTAAATATGGCTGGTCAGGGGACTGGAGACATGGGGCCTAGATCTCACGGCCACATGAGCCCTGTGTGGGCTGAACTGGAGGAGAAGGAGGACATTGGAGCATGAGCAATGTGTAGCGAAATGGGTGGTTTTTACTCACAGGTGACAGGAGAGGAGGAGCAGGAGGAGCAGGAGGAGCAGGACCAGCCAGAGGAGCTACAGGGCAATGAGGAGGAGGAGGCTGTCACGGAACCATGAACCAGACGTACAACAAGAGATAAGTGAAAATAAGAAGGCTTTATTGAAAATAAAGCTGTAAAGCAAAAGTCCAAACGGATGGTGAAACCGAGCAGAGTCTTTGCGAAGCCAGAGGTCAGGAACCAGAAGGGTAGTCAGACGAAGCCAGGATCAGGAACCAGCAGGGTAGTCAGACGAAGCCAGGATCAGGAACCAGCAGGGTAGTCAGACGAAGCCAGGATCAGGAACCAGAAGCAGCAGCAGTCTTAGAAGCATGTGAACACAAGAGGACCAAGCAAGGAACTGAAGCCACAGACCTCCTATATATATGAGCTAGGCATCCAGCTCCTCCCAGTGGGAAGGAGGAGCCGCAGGGTGGAAGGCTACAAGAAACCCAGAAACCAAGATGGCCGCCAGCACATGTCAAACGAAGGAGAACAGCAGGAAGGTAAGACCATGACAGTACCTCCCCCTCAAGGGCCCCTCCTCCGCGGAGCACAAAACGGTTTCTGAGGGAAGCGTGCGTGGAAGGCTCGGAGCAAGGCAGGAGCATGGACATCTGCGGAGGGAACCCAGGAACGCTCCTCTGGACCATAACCACGCCAATGGACCAAAAACTGCAACCGACCGCGGACCAGGCGTGCGTCCAGGATATTGCTCACCTCATATTCCTCACGATTGCCCACTTGGACCGGACGAGGCCGAGGAACCGAGGAAGTGAAACGATTACACACCAGTGGCTTCAACAGGGAGACATGAAACACGTTGGAGATCCGCATGCCAGGAGGAAGCGCAAGGGCATAGGCTACCGGGTTTACCCTGCGAAGCACTCGGAAGGGACCAACAAAGCGAGGCGCCAGCTTGGGAGTGGGCACTCGAAGGTTGAGGTTGCGGGTGGACAACCATACACGGTCTCCGACCTGGTAGGAAGGAGCAGGCGCTCGTCTGCGATCAGCCTGGAGTCTCTGGCGCTGCGCAGAGACCTCAAGGGACTTCTGGATCTGTACCCAAGAAGCACGTAGGACGGAAAGGTGATCCTCCACAGCCGGAATATCCTGGGGAGAGAATACCTCCGGTAACACGGCAGGTTGGAACCCATAATTGGCCATGAAGGGAGACGTCCCAGAGGAAGAGTTCACCGCCGTGTTCCTGGCAAACTCAGCCCAAGGCAGGAGGTCAACCCAATTGTCTTGGTGATCGGAGACATAGCAACGAAGGAATTGCTCCAAGGCCTGATTGGATCGTTCTGCGGCCCCATTGGACTGAGGGTGGTAGGCCGAGGAGAAGGAGAGATGAATCCCCAACTGGGAGCAAAAGGCGCGCCAGAACCTGGACACAAACTGACTCCCCCGATCCGACACAATCTCCTTGGGCAAACCGTGCAACCGGAAGACCTCCCTGGCAAAAATCGTGGCCAACTCTTGTGCAGAGGGTAACTTCTTGAGAGGAACACAGTGGCACATTTTGGAAAACCGATCCACAATCATGAGAATGACCGTATGGCCTCGGGATGCAGGGAGGTCCACAATGAAATCCATCCCCAGGTGTGACCATGGGTGCTCCCCGGTGGCTATGGGTTGCAGAAGGCCCAACAGAAGGTGCCGAGGGGACTTACTCTGGGCACAAACGGAGCATGCCGCTACATATGCGGCGATGTCGGAACGTAGGGAAGGCCACCAGAACAGACGTGAAACAGCCCAGGACAGCTGATTCTTTCCAGGATGCCCCGCGGTCTTGGAGTTATGGTAGGTTCGCAACAACCGAGTGCGCAACTCCTCAGGCACAAAACATCTGCCGTTGGGTCTCCCAGAGAGAGCACCAGATTGAGCCGCCAAAATCTGCTCACCCAGGGGAGAGGTCAGGCTGGTGCGAATGGCGGCCAGGATCTGATTCGGAGGTATGACCGAAGTCGGAATCGACTCCTCCCTGGACAGCTCGGAGTACTGCCGTGATAAGGCATCCGCCCTGATGTTCTTGGAACCGGGTAGGTAGGAGACCACGTAATTAAAACGTGACAAGAACAGAGCCCATCTGGCCTGACGTGGTGTCAATCTCTTGGCCTCAGAAAGGTAGGTCAGATTCTTGTGGTCCGTCAGGATGAGAACCGGAACCACCGAACCCTCGAGCAAGTGCCTCCATTCTTTAAGGGCCTGCACGATGGCCAATAACTCCCTGTCACCAATCTGATAGTTGCACTCCGCGGAAGACAGTTTCCGGGAGTAAAACCCACAGGGAAGCAGAGGACCCTCTGGTGTTCTACGCTGAGACAGAAGGGCGCCTACTCCCGTCTCAGACGCGTCCACCTCGAGGACAAAGGGCAACCCAGGGTTGGGATGCGACAGAATCGGAGCCGACACAAAGGCGGACTTTAGGGCCTCAAAAGCTCGGATGGCCTCGAGCGGCCAGACCTGGGAATTACTGCCCTTCCTGGTCAGATCCGTGAGAGGCTTGGCCAGCATGGAAAAGTCCCTGATGAACTTCCGATAATAATTGGCGAAGCCCAAAAAGCGCTGCAGGGAACGAAGACCACTGGGCTGGGGCCACTGTAAGACAGCCGAAACCTTCTCAGGATCCATGGAGAACCCCTCAGCGGAAATGATGTAACCTAAGAAGGTTACCTGGGATCAGTGAAATTCGCATTTCTCAAGCTTACCGAACAGCTTGTTCTCTCGTAACCGTTGCAACACTCGTCTGACATCCAGAATGTGGGCCTCCATGGATTCAGAATATACCAAGATGTCATCCAAATAGACCACCACACACTGCTGCAACAGGTCACGGAAAACATCGTTGATGAATTCCTGAAAGACTGCGGGCGCATTGCACAACCCAAAGGGCATAACCAAGGATTCATAATGACCGGTCCTGGTGTTAAACGCGGTCTTCCACTCATCGCCCGCCTTGATCCTTACCAGGTTATATGCCGCCCTCAGGTCGAGTTTGGTAAAGACCGTGGCCCCTTTAAGGCGATCGAACAGCTCGGAAATCAAGGGTATCGGGTAAGCGTTCTTAATCGTGATGCGATTGAGACCCCTGTAATCGATGCAAGGCCTCAACTCACCGCCCTTCTTTTTCACAAAGAAAAATCCAGCCCCTGCCG
This sequence comes from Bufo bufo, assembly GCF_905171765.1. NCBI lineage: Eukaryota > Metazoa > Chordata > Amphibia > Anura > Bufonidae > Bufo > Bufo bufo. The sequence goes on from NC_053393.1 coordinate 329,121,166, forward strand.
GGGACGAAGATTTGCGAATGTGTCCGCGTGAAAGCGCCTCCCTCACGTACTCCTCCATGGCCTCATTCTCCGCTACCGACAGTGGATAGACTTTGCCACGAGGAGGAACGGCACCAGATTGTAACTCTATGGCACAATCATATGGGCGGTGCGGAGGTAGGGCAACCGCGCGCACCTTATCGAATACATCCCGGTACTCCTCGTATTCAGGAGGCAACAGAGAGTCCGAGGAAGTACACAGCAACTTGACAGACCCATGGATGCAACTAGCCCCACACTGCGGTGACCACGAGAGGATCTCGACCGATCTCCAATCGAAAGTCGGATTATGCTTCTGGAGCCAGGGGTACCCCAAGACCACCGAGTAGTGTGGAGACGAAATAACCTGGAGGCAGACCGACTCTCTGTGAACGGCACCAATGGCTATCCCCACTGGAAGGGTCTCATGAGTCACGTGTGGCGGCAGAAGGGGTCTGCCGTCTATCGCCTCAAGAGCCAGTGGGGAACCTCGAGCCTGCAGAGGAATGGAATTGGCGGCAGCGAACACACTATCAATGAACAAACCACCAGCACCAGAGTCCACCAATGCCTGGGTCGTCACCGAGCCCCCGACCCAGGAGAGGACAACAGTGATCAGTGGTTTGTCAACACGGGAAACCGGGGACGAGGAGACTCCACCCAAGATCTGCCCCCGACAGGATCTCAGGTACGAGCGTTTTCCCGGACGGTTCGGACATGCCAACCGAAAATGCCCACCGAGACCACAGTACATGCATCGGCCCTCGCGTCTCCGGAGTGCCCTCTCCCCCTCGGACAGGCGAGCAAACCCCAGCTGCATGGGTTCACCCCCAGACAAGTCATCCCCAGGAGGCGTGGGAGGAGAGGGAGCCACGGGTGGGACAGCAAACGTAGGCACCAATCTGTTAGAAGACCTCCGCAGGTTCTCCTTAAAGGAAGGTCTCTCCCTGAGTCTGGTGTCAATCAAAATCAGGAAAGAAATAAGAGACTCGAGCTCAACTGGTAGGTCCTTAGCTGCAACCTCATCCTTCAAGGCATCCGAGAGACCATGAGAGAAAGCAGCGACCAGAGCCTCATTATTCCAGCCCACCTCTGCTGCCAGGGTACGAAACTCAATGGCGTATTCAGCTACGGATCGTGAACCCTGTCTGATGGACATAAGGAGCTTCGCAGCAGAGGCAGCACGAGCCGGCACATCGAATACCTTCCGAAGAGAAGCAACAAAACCGAAAAACTCGGCAACCACCGGATTGTTGTTCTCCCATAAAGGGCTGGCCCAGGCCAAGGCCTTGTCCGAGAGCAGCGAGATCAAGAAGCCCACCTTTGATCTCTCAGTAGGAAAGGCATGTGGCAGCAACTCGAAATAAATGCCCACCTGGTTAAGGAAACCTCGGCACTGAGTTGGCTCTCCCCCAAAGCGCTGTGGAAAAGGGGCAGAACCGGTCATACCCCGAAACACCGCAGGCGCAACAACAGGTGTCGGGGTAGACTCTGGCGCAACAACCGGAGCGGCAGTAGGAGCGAGCCCAGGAGCGACAACCGACCCATCGGCAACGGGAGCGAAATGAGCCGTGCGTTCAAGCAGGGTTTGCAACGCCACAGCGAACCGACCCAACAGGTGATCCTGCTGATCAAGTCTGGCAACCAGCGTGGGTAGCGAGGATGGCCCTGTACCGTCAGAATTCATGGCTTGGTCCTAATGTCACGGAACCATGAACCAGACGTACAACAAGAGATAAGTGAAAATAAGAAGGCTTTATTGAAAATAAAGCTGTAAAGCAAAAGTCCAAACGGATGGTGAAACCGAGCAGAGTCTTTGCGAAGCCAGAGGTCAGGAACCAGAAGGGTAGTCAGACGAAGCCAGGATCAGGAACCAGAAGCAGCAGCAGTCTTAGAAGCATGTGAACACAAGAGGACCAAGCAAGGAACTGAAGCCACAGACCTCCTATATATATGAGCTAGGCATCCAGCTCCTCCCAGTGGGAAGGAGGAGCCGCAGGGTGGAAGGCTACAAGAAACCCAGAAACCAAGATGGCCGCCAGCACATGTCAAACGAAGGAGAACAGCAGAAAGGTAAGACCATGACAGAGGCTGAGCACCCAGACACACCGTGGCAATATGCAGTGGAGATGGAGGCAGGGATTCCCTCCAAGTCACTTGCACAAATGGCCCGATGCACCACTTGCTTGCGTAGTGACAGCTAATTTGTTACCATTCAGCAGAGGGATGACTTCTGGCTCTCCACCTTGTTGGAACCTCGCTATCGATCCAAAATGGAGGCCTTTTTTTCACCCCCCTAAGAGGGAGGAAAAACTGAACTACTATAGAGACATCCTATGTAGTCAGTTGGCTGATGCCTATCTGCTCCATCGTCAATCCTCTCGCAGGTCTGACCGGAGGGACCCTCTTCTCTCACATTCCGCTGCCATGGCTGTTGGGGGGGGGGGGTGGCCGGAGCAGTACCAGCTCCATCAGCAGCAGCCTGAGTCTAGAGTCGCTGATGAGCAGCTTTCTTCACTCACATAGTGAATAATCTACTCACCAGCATATAGACATAGAGCAGAACCTGAACCAACAGGTGGTGGAATACTTGGAATGCACCCTGCCAGCTGTCATTGAAGATCCGCTGGACTACTGGCAAGCCTGGATTTGTGGCCGCAACTGGCAGAGTTTGCCCTGTAAAAAGCTGTCCCGCCCGTCCAGCAGTGTGGCATCAGAGCGGGTGTCTAGTGCGACGAGGGCCAGAGTTACCCCAAGAAGTACTCACCTGTCTACCAAAAATGTGGAGAGACTGACCTTTGTCAAGATGAATCAGTTGTGGATCAGCAAGGATTTCCAACCATCAATGCCTGATGCATCAAATTAGATCATCCATGCTGCCTCACCCAAACCTTGATGAAAGAGACAGGTTTCTTCTGGCTACCTGCCTCAGCTACTATTCTGATACTGCCACCCGCCTGATGCCACACATCGGATTCCAAGTGCTTCTTCTTACACCCACCAGCATCATCCCACCTCCCCAGTCTGTCACTGGGTCACTCTGTGGTCTCCTGATGCTGCTGCCACCTCCACACAATGTCATCTTGCCACTCTGTGACCTTTTCATTCTGCTGCCACCTCCATACTCTGTCACCGGGTCACTCTGTGGTCTCCTCATGCTGCTGCCACCTCCACACTATGTCACCTTGCCACTCTTTGGCCTCCTAATGCTGCTGCCACCTCCACACTATTATATTTGCCAGACTTTTTGGCTACCTGCCTCCTTGGGTGCTGTGAATAGGGTCCCCACACGTAATAATGGAATGCAATTAATTTTATTACTTAGGAAAAAGCGGCAACGTATATGCACAAACGTTTTCGGCCTTATTGGACCTTCGTCAGGCACTAAAAGAGTAATTATGGCAAAATTCTGTCCATATGTACATGATTCTCAGTTTACATGTTATATATTTAACACCAAGTACATCCATTGCAACAAAATTGCCGTCTTTTTCTTTTTAGTAGAAAACAATGTGTGCTGGTAAATCTACTATGACATTCATATCTGTTGAATAGGTTATAAGGAAAACATCCACCATAAGTCTTTATGACTTTCTCAAATTATCTGATAACAGCTCAATTTACAGAATGATTGCATTCTATGATGACAGGGTATGTAAAACGTTCTTATTTTGCATTATATTTCTAAAAATGAGGCCAGAAAGAGTAACCGATATCTATAGCTGTAATATACTATTGTATAGTCTTACCTATGCCGCCAGAGGTGAGAGGATGAGAATAGATAGGGAGATGGAGCTCTCCGGCCGCCACACAGTACATCTGTCTCTGTGTGTCTGGTGCCCCCCGTCCCGCTTTTTAACATGTTCGCGGCACCGGAAGGACGGCCGTCTCTGGGGCAGGAAGTGCGGCCGGCGTGTGTTCCATGGAAGCGGAAACGGGTGGTGGAACGCAAGATGCGTTCCAACTGACAGGTAGTAGAGACTATGTGTGCTCCAAAGACCGGAAATGACGCCGGTGAAGCGCACTGGACAGGAGCTAGTGCAGAGAAAACTATTATCTATAAGGAAAGTACGAAATTTTGAAAAAAGGATACCTCCTGCGGCATGGTCCTAAGGGATCTATCTAGGGTACCTGTGGGAATGGTGAAAAGCATAGAAATTAGTATTTGAAAAAATGACAGATGGATAAACTATGGCCATATGTAAATTCTGCCAATATGATAATCGCTGACGCTGTGGAAATCCACACTTTGCAACAAAGTAATTAGTTGTAACAATCAAATCTTATAGTTATCTCAACTGTAATCAATGTAAACTCATGATTAGGGAAGAGAGAACCCGAACTGTATAGTTCGGGTTCGTACCGAATTTTGGGGTGTCCGTGACACGGACCCGAACCCGAACATTTTCGTAAAAGTCTGTGTTCGGTGTTCGGCGCTTTCTTGGCGCTTTTTGAAAGGCTGCAAAGCAGCCAATCAACAAGCGTCATACTACTTGCCCCAAGAGGCCATCACAGCCTTGCCTACTATTGGCATGGCTGTGATTGGCCAGTGCAGCATGTGACCCAGCCTCTATATAAGCTTGGGTCACGTTGCGCTGCACGTCACTCTGCTGATTGAAGCATAGGGAGAGGTTGCAGCTGCGACGTTAGGGCGAGATTAGGCAGTGATTAACTCCTCCAAAAGACTTCATTCTGTGATCGATCTGCAGCTGTGGATCATTGAAGTGCTAATATTGACTTGCTCACTTTTTTGAGGCTGCCCAGAGTGTTTTTAGATCACTTTTTTTCTGGGGTGATCGGCGGCCATTTTGTGACTTGTGGTGCGCCAGCACAAGCTATCACCAAGTGTATTTAACCATCAATAGTGTGGTTATTTTGTGCTATATCCTACATCAGCTGCAGGCTGAGCCTGTGTCACCGAAGTGCATTTAACCATCAACAGTCTGGTTATTTTTTGGCCATATACTACATCAGCTGCAGGCTGAGCCTGTGTCACCCAAGTGCATTTAACCATCAACAGTCTGATTATTTTTTGGCCATATACTACATCTGGTGCAGGCTGAGCCTGTGTCACCCAAGTGCATTTAACCATCAACAGTGTGGTTATTTTTTGGCCATATACTACATCAGGGGCAAGTTGAGCCTGTCACCCAGCGCCTAAAAAATAGACCTGACATTTCTATTCAACCAAATCTGTACTGTTTTAGCTGGTCAAGTTATTTGTATTGACCGTAAAAGCACACTTTTTGTTCTGGGTTGAAAAACTATTCCCAAATTTGCCATTCTCAAAATAACTAGTTTCTGGTATTTGAGGCCTACTTGAAATCTATCCCAAAAAGGATATCTTACATTGAAGGTACTGATAGTGTCATTCAGAAAAACCTAAGACACACGCTACCGTGCAGATAGAAGTCTGATTCTGAGATTAAACCTTAACCTGTCACACAGTGCAAAAAAAAACAGGTCTCACATTTCTATTCAAGCAAATCTGTACTGTTTTAGCTGGTCAAGTTATTTGTGGCTACCGTAAAAGCACATTTTTTTTTCTGGTTTGAAAAACTATTCCCAAATTTGCATTTCTCAAAATAACTAGTTTCTGGTATTTGAGGCCTACTTGAAATCTATCCCAAAAAGGATATCTTACATTGAAGGTACTGATAGTGTCATTCAGAAAAACCTAAGACACACGCTACCGTGCAGATAGAAGTCTGATTCTGTGATTAAACCTTAACCTGTCACACAGTGCAAAAAAAAAACAGGTCTCACATTTCTATTCAAGCAAATCTGTACTGTTTTAGCTGGTCAAGTTATTTGTAGCGACCGTAAAAGCACATATTTTTTTCTGGGTTGAAAAACTATTCCCAAATTTGCCATTCTCAAAATAACTAGTTTCTGGTATTTGAGGCCTACTTGAAATCTATCCCAAAAAGGGTATCTTACATTGAAGGTACTGATAGTGTCATTCAGAAAAACCTAAGACACACGCTACCGTGCAGATAGAAGTCTGATTCTGAGATTAAACCTTAACCTGTCACACAGTGCAAAAAAAAACAGGTCTCACATTTCTATTCAAGCAAATCTGTACTGTTTTAGCTGGTCAAGTTATTTGTGGCTACCGTAAAAGCACATTTTTTTTTCTGGTTTGAAAAACTATTCCCAAATTTGCATTTCTCAAAATAACTAGTTTCTGGTATTTAAGGCCTACTTGAAATCTATCCCAAAAAGGATATCTTACATTGAAGGTACTGATAGTGTCATTCAGAAAAACCTAAGACACACGCTACCGTGCAGATAGAAGTCTGATTCTGTGATTAAACCTTAACCTGTCACACAGTGCAAAAAAAAAACAGGTCTCACATTTCTATTCAAGCAAATCTGTACTGTTTTAGCTGGTCAAGTTATTTGTAGCGACCGTAAAAGCACATATTTTTTTCTGGGTTGAAAAACTATTCCCAAATTTGCCATTCTCAAAATAACTAGTTTCTGGTATTTGAGGCCTACTTGAAATCTATCCCAAAAAGGGTATCTTACATTGAAGGTACTGATAGTGTCATTCAGAAAAACCTAAGACACACGCTACTGTGCAGATAGAAGTCTGATTCTGAGATTAAACCTTAACCTGTCACACAGTGCAAAAAAAAACAGGTCTCACATTTCTATTCAAGCAAATCTGTACTGTTTTAGCTGGTCAAGTTATTTGTGGCTACCGTAAAAGCACATTTTTTTTTCTGGTTTGAAAAACTATTCCCAAATTTGCATTTCTCAAAATAACTAGTTTCTGGTATTTGAGGCCTACTTGAAATCTATCCCAAAAAGGATATCTTACATTGAAGGTACTGATAGTGTCATTCAGAAAAACCTAAGACACACGCTACCGTGCAGATAGAAGTCTGATTCTGTGATTAAACCTTAACCTGTCACACAGTGCAAAAAAAAAAACAGGTCTCACATTTCTATTCAAGCAAATCTGTACTGTTTTAGCTGGTCAAGTTATTTGTAGCAACCGTAAAAGTATATTTTTTTATCTGGGTTGAAAAACTATTCCCAAATTTGCCATTCTCAAAATAACTAGTTTCTGGTATTTGAGGCCTACTTGAAATCTATCCCAAAAAGGATATCTTACATTGAAGGTACTGATAGTGTCATTCAGAAAAACCTAAGACACACACTACCGTGCAGATAGAAGTCTGATTCTGTGATTAAACCTTAACCTGTCACACAGTGCAAAAAAAAAACAGGTCTCACATTTCTATTCAAGCAAATCTGTACTGTTTTAGCTGGTCAAGTTATTTGTAGCGACCGTAAAAGCACATTTTTTTTTCTGGGTTAAAAAACTATTCCCAAATTTGCCATTCTCAAAATAACTAGTTTCTGGTATTTGAGGCCTACTTGAAATCTATCCCAAAATGGATATCTTACATTGAAGGTACTGATAGTGTCATTCAGAAAAACCTAAGACACACGCTACCGTGCAGATAGAAGTCTGATTCTGTGATTAAACCTTAACCTGTCACACAGTGCAAAAAAAAAACAGGTCTCACATTTCTATTCAAGCAAATCTGTACTGTTTTAGCTGGTCAAGTTATTTGTAGCAACCGTAAAAGCAAATTTTTTTATCTGGGTTAAAAAACTATTCCCAAATTTGCCATTCTCAAAATAACTAGTTTCTGGTATTTGAGGCCTACTTGAAATCTATCCCAAAAAGGATATCTTACATTGAGGGTACTGATAGTGTCATTCAGAAAAACCTAAGACACACGCTACCGTGCAGATAGAAGTCTGATTCTGTGATTAAACCTTAACCTGTCACACAGTGCAAAAAAAAAACAGGTCTCACATTTCTATTCAAGCAAATCTGTACTGTTTTAGCTGGTCAAGTTATTTTTAGCGACCGTAAAAGCACATTTTTTTTTTCTGGGTTAAAAAACTATTCCCAAATTTGCCATTCTCAAAATAACTAGTTTCTGGTATTTGAGGCCTACTTGGAATCTATCCCAAAAAGGATATCTTACATTGAAGGTACTGATAGTGTCATTCAGAAAAACCTAAGACACACGCTACCGTGCAGATAGAAGTCTGATTCTGTGATTAAACCTTAACCTGTCACACAGTGCAAAAAAAAAACAGGTCTCACATTTCTATTCAAGCAAATCTGTACTGTTTTAGCTGGTCAAGTTATTTGTAGTGACCGTAAAAGCACTTTTTTTTTCTGGGTTGAAAAACTATCCCCAATTTTGCCATTCTCAAAATTGTGGTGAACGGGAACAATGAGGAAAACATCTAATAACGGACGCGGACGTGGACATGGTCGTGGTGGTGTTAGTGGACACTCTGGTGCTGGGAGAGGACGTGGCCGTTCTGCCACAGCCACACGTCCTAGTGTACCAACTACCTGAGGTCCCAGTAGCCGGCAGAATTTACAGGGATATTTGGTGGTGCCCAATGCCGTTCTAAGGATGGTAAGGCCTGAGCAGGTACAGGCATTAGTCAATTGGGTGGCCGACAGTGCATCCAGCACGTTCACATTATCTCCCACCCAGTCTTCTGCAGAAAGCGCACAGATGGCGCATGAAAACCAAGCCCATCAGTCTGTCACATCACTCCCATGCATATCAGGGAAACTGTCTGAGCCTCAAGTTATGCAGCAGTCTCTTATGCTGTTTGAAGACTCTGCTGCCAGGGTTTCCCAAGGGCATCCACCTAGCTCTTCACCAGGGGTGGAAGAGATAGAATGCACTAACGCACAACCACTTATGTTTCCTGATGATGAGGACATGGGAATACCACCTCAGCACGTCTCTGATGATGACGAAACACAGGTGCCAACTGCTGCGTCTTTCTGCAGTGTGCAGACTGAACAGGAGGTCAGGGATCAAGACTGTGTGGAAGACGATGCAGGGGACGATGAGGTCCTAGACCCCACATGGAATGAAGGTCGTGCCACTGACTTTCACAGTTCGGAGGAAGAGGCAGTGGTGAGACAGAGCCAACAGCGTAGCAAAAGAGGGAGCAGTGGGCAAAATCAGAACACCCAACCGCCAAGAGAGTCCGCCTGCTACTGACCGCCGCCATCTGGGACCGAGCTACCCAAAGGCAGCTTCAAGGAGTTCCCTGGCATGGCACTTCTTCAAACAATGTGCTGACGACAAGACCCAAATGGTTTGCACGCTGTGCCATCAGAGCCTGAAGCGAGGCATTAACGTTCTGAACCTTAGCACAACCTGCATGACCAGGCACCTGCATGCAAAGCATGAACTGCAGTGGAGTAAACACCTTAAAAACAAGGAAGTCACTCAGGCTCCCCCTGCTGCCTCTTCTGCTGCTGCCACCTCAGCCTCTTCTGCTGCTGCCGCCGCCTCGGCCTCTTCTGCTGCTGCTGCCGCCGCCTCGGCCTCTTCCTCTGCCTCTGGAGGAACGTTGGCACCTGCCGCCCAGCAAACATGGGATGTACCACCACCTGCGTCACCAAGCATCTCAACCATGTCACACGGCAGCGTTCAGCTCTCCATCTCACAAACATTTGAGAGAAAGCGTAAATTCCCACCTAGCCACCCTCGATCCCTGGCCCTGAATGCCAGCATTTCTAAACTACTGGCCTATGAAATGCTGTCATTTAGGCTGGTGGACACACACAGCTTCAAACAGCTCATGTCGCTTGCTGTCCCACAGTATGTTGTTCCCAGCCGCCACTACCTCTCCAAGAGAGCCGTGCCTTCCCTGCACAAACAAGTGTCCGATAAAATCAAGTGTGCACTGCGCAACGCCATCTGTGGCAAGGTCCACCTAACCACAGATACGTGGACCAGTAAGCACGGCCAGGGACGCTATATCTCCCTAACTGCACACTGGGTAAATGTAGTGGCGGCTGGGCCCCAGGCGGAGAGCTGTTTGGCGCACGTCCTTCCGCCGCCAAGGATCGCAGGGCAACATTCTTTGCCTCCTGTCTCCTCCTCCTCCTACTTAGCTTCCTCCTCCTCTTCTTCCACCTGCTCATCCAGTCAGCCACACACCTTTACCACCAACTTCAGCACAGCCCGGGGTAAACGTCAGCAGGCCATTCTGAAACTCATATGTTTGGGGGACAGGCCCCACACCGCACAGGAGTTGTGGCAGGGTATAGAACAACCGACCGACGAGTGGTTGCTGCCGGTGAGCCTCAAGCCCGGCCTGGTGGTGTGCGATAATGGGCGAAATCTCGTTGCAGCTCTGGGACTAGCCGGTTTGACGCACATCCCTTGCCTGGCGCATGTGCTGAATTTGGTGGTGCATAAGTTCATTCGCAACTACCCCGACATGTCAGAGCTGCTGCATAAAGTGCGGGCCGTCTGTTCGCGCTTCCGGCGTTCACACCCTGCCGATGCTCGCCTGTCTGCGCTACAGCGTAACTTTGGCCTTCCCGCTAACCTCATATGCGACGTACCCACCAGGTGGAACTCCACCTTGCATATGCTGGACAGACTGTGCGAGCAGCAGCAGGCCATAGTGGAGTTTCAGCTGCAGCACGCACGGGTCAGTCGCACTGTGGATCAGACACACTTCACCACCAATGACTGGGCCTCCATGCGAGACCTGTGTGCCCTGTTGCGCTGTTTCGAGTACTCCACCAACATGGCCAGTGGCGATGACGTCGTTATCAGCGTTACAATACCACTTCTATGTCTCCTTGAGAAAACACTTAGGGCGATGATGGAAGAGGAGGTGGCCCAGGAGGAGGAGGAGGAGGAAGAGGGGTCATTTTTAGCACTTTCAGGCCAGTCTCTTCGAAGTGACTCAGAGGGAGGTTTTTTGCAACACCAGAGGCCAGGTACAAATGTGGCCAGACAGGGCCCACTACTGGAGGACGAGGAGGACGAGGATGAGGAGGAGGTGGAGGAGGATGAGGATGAAGCATGTTCACAGCGGGGTGGCACCCAAAGCAGCTCGGGCCCATCACTGGTGCATGGCTGGGGGGAACACAGGACGATGACGATACGCCTCCCACAGAGGACAGCTTGTCCTTACCTCTGGGCAGCCTGGCACACATGAGCGACTACATGCTGCAGTGCCTGCGCAACGACAGCAGAGTTGCCCACATTTTAACGTGTGCGGACTACTGGGTTGCCACCCTGCTGGATCCCCGGTACAAAGACAATGTGCCCACCTTACTTCCTACACTGGAGCGTGATAGGAAGATGCGCGAGTACAAGCGCACGTTGGTAGACGCGCTACTGAGAGCATTCCAACAAGTGGAAGCCCAAGGCGAAGGCAGAGGAGGAGCAAGAGGTTGCCAACGCAGCTGTGTCACGGCCAGCTCCTCTGAGGGCAGGGTTAGCATGGCAGAGATGTGGAAAAGTTTTGTCACCACGCCACAGCTAACTGCACCACCACTTGATACGGAACGTGTTAGCAGGAGGCAACATTTCACTAACATGGTGGAACAGTACCTGTGCACACCCCTCCACGTACTGACTGATGGTTCGGCCCCATTCAACTTCTGGGTCTCCAAATTGTCCACGTGGCCAGAGCTAGCCTTTTATGCCTTGGAGGTGCTGGCCTGCCCGGCGGCCAGCGTTTTGTCTGAACGTGTATTCAGCACGGCAGGGGGCGTCATTACAGACAAACGCAGCCGCCTGTCTACAGCCAATGTGGACAAGCTGACGTTCATAAAAATGAACCAGGCATGGATCCCACAGGACCTGTCCATCCCTTGTGCAGATTAGATATTAACTACCTCCCCTTAACAATATATTATTCTACTCCAGGGCACTTCCTCATTTAATACTATTTTTATTTTCATTTTACCATTATATTGCAGGGCAACCCAAAGTTGAATAAACCTCTCCTCTGTCTGGGTGCCGGGGCCTAAATGTGTGACAGTGGCCTGTTCCAGTGGTGGGTGACGTGAAGCCTGATTCTCTGCTATGACATGAAGACTTATTCTGTGCTGACATGAAGCCAGATTCACTGTTACGCGACCTCTCTCCTCTGCCTGGGTGCCTGGGCCTAAATATGTGACAGTGGCCTGTTCCAGTGGTGGGTGACGTGAAGCCTGATTCTCTGCTATGACATGAAGACAGATTCTGTGCTGACATAAGGCCAGATTCTCTGTTACGGGACCGCTCTCCTCTGTCTGGGTGCCGGGGCCTAAATGTGTGACAGTGGCCTGTTCCAGTGGTGGGTGACGTGAAGCCTGATTCTCTGCTATGACATGAAGACAGATTCTGTGCTGACATAAGGCCAGATTCTCTGTTACGCGACCTCTCTCCTCTGCCTGGGTGCCTGGGCCTAAATGTGTGACAGTGGCCTGTTCCAGTGGTGGGTGACGTGAAGCCTGATTCTCTGCTATGACATGAAGACAGATTCTGTGCTGACATAAGGCAAGATTCTCTGTTACGCGACCTCTCTCCTCTGCCTGGGTGCCTGGGCCTAAATGTGTGACAGTGGCCTGTTCCAGTGGTGGGTGACGTGAAGCCTGATTCTCTGCTATGACATGAAGACAGATTCTGTGCTGACATCAGGCCAGATTCTCTGTTACGGGACCTCTCTCCTCTGCCTGGATGCCTGGGCCTAAATGTGTGACAGTGGCCTGTTCCAGTGGTGGGTGACGTGAAGCTTGATTCTCTGCTATGACATGAAGACAGATTCTGCGCTGACATGAGGCCAGATTCTCTGTTACGGGACCGCTCTCCTCTGTCTGGGTGCCGGGGCCTAAATGTGTGACAGTGGCCTGTTCCAGTGGTGGGTGACGTGAAGCCTGATTCTCTGCTATGACATGAAGACAGATTCTGTGCTGACATGAAGCCAGATTCTCTGCTATGGCATGAAGAGACTGATTCTGTGCTGACATGAATCCAGATTCTTTGCTATGGCATGAAGAGACTGATTCTCTGCTGACGTGAAGCCAGATTCTCTGCTTTGGGACCTCTGTCCAATTGATATTGGGTCATTTTTATTTTTTTAATTTTTATTTTAATTCATTTCCCTATCCACATTTGTTTGCAGGGGATTTACCTACATGTTGCTGCCGTTTGCAGCCCTCTAGCTCTTTCCTGGGCTGTTTTACAGCCTTTTTAGTGCCCAAAAGTTCGGGTCCCCATTGACTTCAATGGGGTTCGGGTTCGGGACGAAGTTCGGTTCGGGTTCGGATCCCGAACCCGAACATTTCCGGGAAGTTCGGCCGAACTTCTCGAACCCGAACATCCAGGTGTTCGCTCAACTCTACTCATGATAAATCTTGAACCGTCACAAACAGGTTAGAAGTCACATAAACGCATAAAGTTCATATTCTCTGTTCAGTCCTTTAGGAGACAAGGTTTGAAGAGTATGAATCCAGAATGCCTCCCTGTGTTTCAGCATCCTGGATCTGTCTCCCCCTCTTCTCGGGGGTAACACATGTTCAATGATTTGAAATTTCAATTGTGAAATGTTATGATGGGCTTGATCAAAATGATGTGGGAGTGGTAGTAGCAGATTCTGACGGCGTATTGTGGACTTATGTTGACATATTCTGTCTCTGATTGTTTGTGTGGTTTCGCCTACGTATATTAGGCCGCAAGGACATTTAATGGTGTACACTACGTAATGCAATCATTCTGTAAATTGAGCTGTTATCAGATAATTTGAGAAAGTCATAAAGATTTATGGTGGATGTTTTCCTTATAACCTATTCAACAGATATGAATGTCATAGTAGATTTACCAGCACACATTGTTTTCTACTAAAAAGAAAAAGACGGCAATTTTGTTGCAATGGATGTACTTGGTGTTAAATATATAACATGTAAACTGAGAATCATGTACATATGGACAGAATTTTGCCATAATTACTCTTTTAGTGCCTGACGAAGGCCCAATAAGGCCGAAAACGTTTGTGCATATACGTTGCCGCTTTTTCCTAAGTAATAAAATTAATTCACGGAAAAAGAAAAACAACTCTCCTGCTGTGATTTTTGCATTCCACCTCCACACTATGTCACCTTGCCACTCTGTGGTCTCCTCATGCTGCTGCCACCAATACACTATGTCACCTTGCCGTGGTCTCCTGATGCTGCAGCCACCTTCACACTGTCATTGTGCAACTATGTGGCCTGCTCCTGATGCTGCTGCTGCCACCTCCACACTTTGTCATTGTGCCACTCTGTGCTCTCCATATGCTGCTGCTGCCACCTCCACACTATCATTGTGCCACACTGTGGCCTCCTCCTGATGCTGCTGCTGCCACCTCCACATTCTGTCATTGTGCCACTCTGTGGGCTCCTGATGCTGCATCTGTGTAACGCACCTAGTTGATCAGTTAGGATCTCAACTGCGGAAGCAATGGACATCCACTATTATCCCACCGCCCTTGTTTTTGGCTGTGGGATTCGCGGTTACTCAGTATGTACCCCAGGCGTCTCTCTCAGTCTTGGGCGGAGAGTTTGGGGTAACAAAATCATTTACCGCTATCCATCTAATTAGTTACTGCTGGAAAGGAAGGTCCCCCAGTATTACAGGAGTCACAAGTTAGTATAAGCTTGTGCACAGTTCAGAGTTAGTATATAGTATGCCCTCAGTTTAGTCTATAGTATGCCATAGGTTCAGGGTTAGTATATAGCATGTCCTCAGTTTTAGTATATAATATGCAGTAGGTTCAGAGATAGTATAGCATGTCCTCAGTTTAGTATATAATATGCAGCAGGTTCAGAGTTAGTATAGCATGTCCTCAGTTTATTATATAATATGCAGTAGGTTCAGAGTTAGTATAGCATGTCCTCAGTTTAGTATATAATATGCAGCAGGTTCAGAGTTAGTATAGCATGTCCTCAGTTTAGTATATAATAGGCAGTAGGTTCAGAGTTAGTATAGCATGTCCTCAGTTTTGTATATAATATGCAGCAGGTTCAGAGTTAGTATAGCATGTCCTCAGTTTAGTATATAATATGCAGCAGGTTCAGAGTTAGTATAGCATGTCCTCAGTTTAGTATATAATATGCAGTAGGTTCAGAGTTTGTATAGCATGTCCTGAGTTCAGTGTTGGTTTGGGAATATCGCCTCACACCAGAAGGAACCACCCCACTCTGAGTCCCAGGACCTTAATCAGAGCATGTAACAGGCATATACTTGCGGTTAGTTGGTCCTGGCTAGGAAGCCAGCAGTGGGGAAGCCAGTGGCAAGAAGGTAGGCAGTCCTTCACAATGTTGTTAGGGATCCAGGTCTGGATATGTGGACAGAGTCCTCAGATGCAATGGAGCTAGCAGGGTGCGCACTCCATTAGTGGAACACCCTGCTTAGCACCTGTCTTCTATTTAAGGCCCGGAGGTAAGTGGGCGGAGTCACAGGGAGCTGCTGCGATCCAGGCTGTACTGTTACAGTACCCCCCCCCCCCCCATGTCGGTACCCCACTAGGAGAGGGTCGGTTGGGAAATCTTCTATGGAACAATCTTTGGAGTCTGGGAGCATGAACGTTTTGCAGATCTTCCCAAGAGTCATCCTGGGGACCATACCCCTTCCATCTAACGAGATACTGGATCTTCCCCCGTCTTCTTCTGGAATCAATGAGCTGCTCAACTTCAAATTCTTCTTCTCCTTGGACCTCTATCGGCGGCAAGGGTCGAGGATCATTTGATGGGAACGGCCTAGGTCTAAACGGCTTCAGTAGGGACACGTGGAATGTGGGATGTACCTGTAATCGAGGAGGAAGGGTGAGTCTGACTGTGGATAGGACTAGAAGTAGTACCGTCAATGAAACTCACGGATATCGGAACGTTTTTTCTCATGTGGGGAATTTTATTTGCTCAACCAGATGCATGTCGATAAAATTCCCCAAAGCTCCCGTGTCCACCATGGCTTCAACGATAATCCGGTTTTGGTCCCACTGTAAGGTGAGAGACGTGTATATGTAACCACCAGTACTTTTTTTTGTACTGCCTAAGGTACAAAACGTGCCGCTCTTACCTTCGCACTTCTTACGTATCGCGGGCATCCGTCAACGGTATGGTCAGCAGACGCACAGTATAAACAGAGGTTGAGGTTACGTCTCCTGGCTTTCTCTCTCTCGGTCAGAGGTCCTCGGATCGCCCCAATCTCCATCATCTCTACAGCAGGACCCTGGCTGGATGGTCTTGGGATGGGTGTGAAGCCTGAGACTCTCTCGGCTCTGCGTTCCCTCAGCCGTCTGTTAATGGTGGTGGCCTTCTGCATCAAGGCATTAAGAGTAAGTGGTAATTCTCCTTGGGCTAATTCGTCCTTCAGGGCCTCGGAAAGACCTAGGCGGAACTGATTCCTAAGAGTGAGGTCATTCCATTCAGTCTCCCGGGCCCAGCGAGTGTATTCCGCAATAAAGTCCTCTACAGATCGTCTCCCTTGTTTAAGGCTGCGTATAGCGGTCTCAGCGGTCAGCTGTTTACTATGGTCCTCGTAGAGAAGGGCCATTTTTTCAAGGAACAGAGGGAAGGAATCCAGGACTGGGTCTTCCTTTTCTAAATAAGTATTGGCCCATGCTCTGGGCTCCCCCCTGAGGTAAGAGATCATGGTAAGTACTTTTGTTCTGTCAGTTTGGTAAGTCCTGGGCTGCAGCTCAAACATTCGTTTGCACGCGTTCAGGAAATCCCTGAACTGCCTTCGGTCACCCGAGAATATCTCAGGTGGGCTGACCTTGGGTTCTGGTCCATCACGGGGGTGTCCTGGCCCCTGAGTGACAAGTTGCCGTAGTGCCTGGTTTTCTAGCTGGAGATGTTGTACAGTCACGTTGAGGGTCTCCACCCTCTTAGTGAGGGTGACGAGGTGACCTGCAACCTCCGCTGGATCCATGTCGGTTCCACTAATATGTAACGCACCTAGTTGATCAGTTAGGATCTCAACTGCGGAAGCAATGGACATCCACTATTATCCCACCGCCCTTGTTTTTGGCTGTGGGATTCGCGGTTACTCAGTATGTACCCCAGGCGTCTCTCTCAGTCTTGGGCGGAGAGTTTGGGGTAACAAAATCATTTACCGCTATCCATCTAATTAGTTACTGCTGGAAAGGAAGGTACCCCAGTATTACAGGAGTCACAAGTTAGTATAAGCTTGTGCACAGTTCAGAGTTAGTATATAGTATGCCCTCAGTTTAGTCTATAGTATGCCATAGGTTCAGGGTTAGTATATAGCATGTCCTCAGTTTTAGTATATAATATGCAGTAGGTTCAGAGTTAGTATAGCATGTCCTCAGTTTAGTATATAATATGCAGCAGGTTCAGAGTTAGTATAGCATGTCCTCAGTTTAGTATATAATATGCAGCAGGTTCAGAGTTAGTATAGCATGTCCTCAGTTTAGTATATAATATGCAGTAGGTTCAGAGTTAGTATAGCATGTCCTCAGTTTAGTATATAATATGCAGCAGGTTCAGAGTTAGTATAGCATGTCCTCAGTTTAGTATATAATATGCAGTAGGTTCAGAGTTAGTATAGCATGTCCTCAGTTTTGTATATAATATGCAGCAGGTTCAGAGTTAGTATAGCATGTCCTCAGTTTAGTATATAATATGCAGCAGGTTCAGAGTTAGTATAGCATGTCCTCAGTTTAGTATATAATATGCAGTAGGTTCAGAGTTTGTATAGCATTCGCGGTTACTCAGTATGTACCCCAGGCGTCTCTCTCAGTCTTGGGCGGAGAGTTTGGGGTAACAAAATCATTTACCGCTATCCATCTAATTAGTTACTGCTGGAAAGGAAGGTCCCCCAGTATTACAGGAGTCACAAGTTAGTATAAGCTTGTGCACAGTTCAGAGTTAGTATATAGTATGCCCTCAGTTTAGTCTATAGTATGCCATAGGTTCAGGGTTAGTATATAGCATGTCCTCAGTTTTAGTATATAATATGCAGTAGGTTCAGAGTTAGTATAGCATGTCCTCAGTTTAGTATATAATATGCAGCAGGTTCAGAGTTAGTATAGCATGTCCTCAGTTTAGTATATAATATGCAGCAGGTTCAGAGTTAGTATAGCATGTCCTCAGTTTAGTATATAATATGCAGTAGGTTCAGAGTTAGTATAGCATGTCCTCAGTTTAGTATATAATATGCAGCAGGTTCAGAGTTAGTATAGCATGTCCTCAGTTTAGTATATAATATGCAGTAGGTTCAGAGTTAGTATAGCATGTCCTCAGTTTAGTATATAATATGCAGCAGGTTCAGAGTTAGTATAGCATGTCCTCAGTTTAGTATATAATATGCAGCAGGTTCAGAGTTAGTATAGCATGTCCTCAGTTTAGTATATAATATGCAGTAGGTTCAGAGTTTGTATAGCATGTCCTGAGTTCAGTGTTGGTTTGGGAATATCGCCTCACACCAGAAGGAACCACCCCACTCTGAGTCCCAGGACCTTAATCAGAGCAGGTAACAGGCATATACTTGCGGTTAGTTGGTCCTGGCTAGGAAGCCAGCAGTGGGGAAGCCAGTGGCAAGAAGGTAGGCAGTCCTTCACAATGTTGTTAGGGATCCAGGTCTGGATATGTGGACAGAGTCCTCAGATGCAATGGAGCTAGCAGGGTGCGCACTCCATTAGTGGAACACCCTGCTTAGCACCTGTCTTCTATTTAAGGCCCGGAGGTAAGTGGGCGGAGTCACAGGGAGCTGCTGCGATCCAGGCTGTATTGTTACAGGCCCCCCCCCCCCCCCCTTAAGGGACCCCTCCGGGGTACCCCACTAGGAGAGGGTCGGTTGGGAAATCTTCTATGGAACAATCTTTGGAGTCTGGGAGCATGAACGTTTTGCAGATCTTCCCAAGAGTCATCCTGGGGACCATACCCCTTCCATCTAACGAGATACTGGATCTTCCCCCGTCTTCTTCTGGAATCAATGAGCTGCTCAACTTCAAATTCTTCTTCTCCTTGGACCTCTATCGGCGGCAAGGGTCGAGGATCATTTGATGGGAACGGCCTAGGTCTAAACGGCTTCAGTAGGGACACGTGGAATGTGGGATGTACCTGTAATCGAGGAGGAAGGGTGAGTCTGACTGTGGATAGGACTAGAAGTAGTACCGTCAATGAAACTCACGGATATCGGAACGTTTTTTCTCATGTGGGGAATTTTATTTGCTCAACCAGATGCATGTCGATAAAATTCCCCAAAGCTCCCGTGTCCACCATGGCTTCAACGATAATCCGGTTTTGGTCCCACTGTAAGGTGAGAGACGTGTATATGTAACCACCAGTACTTTTTTTTGTACTGCCTAAGGTACAAAACGTGCCGCTCTTACCTTCGCACTTCTTACGTATCGCGGGGCATCCGTCAACGGTATGGTCAGCAGACGCACAGTATAAACAGAGGTTGAGGTTACGTCTCCTGGCTTTCTCTCTCTCGGTCAGAGGTCCTCGGATCGCCCCAATCTCCATCATCTCTACAGCAGGACCCTGGCTGGATGGTCTTGGGATGGGTGTGAAGCCTGAGACTCTCTCGGCTCTGCGTTCCCTCAGCCGTCTGTCAATGGTGGTGGCCTTCTGCATCAAGGCATTAAGTGTAAGTGGTAATTCTCCTTGGGCTAATTCGTCCTTCAGGGCCTCGGAAAGACCTAGGCGGAACTGATTCCTAAGAGTGAGGTCATTCCATTCAGTCTCCCGGGCCCAGCGAGTGTATTCCGCAATAAAGTCCTCTACAGATCGTCTCCCTTGTTTAAGGCTGCGTATAGCGGTCTCAGCGGTCAGCTGTTTACTATGGTCCTCGTAGAGAAGGGCCATTTTTTCAAGGAACAGAGGGAAGGAATCCAGGACTGGGTCTTCCTTTTCTAAATAAGTATTGGCCCATGCTCTGGGCTCCCCCCTGAGGTAAGAGATCATGGTAAGTACTTTTGTTCTGTCAGTTGGGTAAGTCCGGGGCTGCAGCTCAAACATTCGTTTGCACGCGTTCAGGAAATCCCTGAACTGCCTTCGGTCACCCGAGAATATCTCAGATGGGCTGACCTTGGGTTCTGGTCCATCACGGGGGTGTCCTGGCCCCTGAGTGACAAGTTGCCGTAGTGCCTGGTTTTCTAGCTGGAGATGTTGTACAGTCACGTTGAGGGTCTCCACCCTCTTAGTGAGGGTGACGAGGTGACCTGCAACCTCCGCTGGATCCATGTCGGTTCCACTAATATGTAACGCACCTAGTTGATCAGTTAGGATCTCAACTGCGGAAGCAATGGACATCCACTATTATCCCACCGCCCTTGTTTTTGGCTGTGGGATTCGCGGTTACTCAGTATGTACCCCAGGCGTCTCTCTCAGTCTTGGGCGGAGAGTTTGGGGTAACAAAATCATTTACCGCTATCCATCTAATTAGTTACTGCTGGAAAGGAAGGTACCCCAGTATTACAGGAGTCACAAGTTAGTATAAGCTTGTGCACAGTTCAGAGTTAGTATATAGTATGCCCTCAGTTTAGTCTATAGTATGCCATAGGTTCAGGGTTAGTATATAGCATGTCCTCAGTTTTAGTATATAATATGCAGTAGGTTCAGAGTTAGTATAGCATGTCCTCAGTTTAGTATATAATATGCAGCAGGTTCAGAGTTAGTATAGCATGTCCTCAGTTTAGTATATAATATGCAGCAGGTTCAGAGTTAGTATAGCATGTCCTCAGTTTAGTATATAATATGCAGCAGGTTCAGAGTTAGTATAGCATGTCCTCAGTTTAGTATATAATATGCAGTAGGTTCAGAGTTAGTATAGCATGTCCTCAGTTTAGTATATAATATGCAGCAGGTTCAGAGTTAGTATAGCATGTCCTCAGTTTAGTATATAATATGCAGCAGGTTCAGAGTTAGTATAGCATGTCCTCAGTTTAGTATATAATATGCAGTAGGTTCAGAGTTTGTATAGCATGTCCTGAGTTCAGTGTTGGTTTGGGAATATCGCCTCACACCAGCAGGAACCACCCCACTCTGAGTCCCCGGACCTTAATCAGAGCAGGTAACAGGCATACACTTGCGGTTAGTTGGTCCTGGCTAGGAAGCCAGCAGTGGGGAAGCCAGTGGCAAGAAGGTAGGCAGTCCTTCACAATGTTGTTAGGGATCCAGGTCTGGATATGTGGACAGAGTCCTCAGATGCAATGGAGCTAGCAGGGTGCGCACTCCATTAGTGGAACACCCTGCTTAGCACCTGTCTTCTATTTAAGGCCCGGAGGTAAGTGGGCGGAGTCACAGGGAGCTGCTGCGATCCAGGCTGTACTGTTACAATCTGCCACCTCCACACTGTCATTGTGCCACTCTGTGGCCTCCTCATGCTGCTTTCACCTCACCACTATATTAGAGGGCCACTCTGTGGTCTCCTCATGCTGCTGCCACCTCCACACTATATCACCTTGCCACTCTGTGGCCTCCTGATGCTGCTGCCATTTCCACATTATGTCAACTTGCCACTAGGTGGTCTCCTCATGCTGTTTCCACCTCACCACTGTGTCATAGGGCCATTCTGTTTTCTCCTCATGCTGCTGCCACCATCACACTGTGTCACCTTGCCACTTTATTGCCTTCTGATGCTGCTGCCACCTCCACACTATGTCATCTTGCCACTCTGTGGTCTTATCATGCTGCTGACACCTCTACCTATGTTACCTTGCCACACTGTGGTCTCCTGATGCTGCCGTAACCTCCACACTGTCATTGTGCCACTCCGTGGCCTCCTCCTGATGCTGCTGCTGCTGCCACATCCACACGTCATTCTGCCATTTTGTGGCCTCCTCATGCTGCTTCCACCTCACCACTATGTCATAGGGATAATCTGTGGTCTCCTCATGCTGCTTCCAACTTCACACTATGTCACCTTGCTACTCTGTGGCCTCCTGATGCTGCTGCCACCTCCACACTATGTCACCTTGCCACTTTGTGCTCTTCTGATGCTGATGCCTCCTCCACACTATGTCACGGGGTCACTCTGTGGTCTCCTGATACTGCCGCCGCCTCCACACTGTCATTGTGCCTCTCTGTGGCCTTTTCATTATTCTGCCGCCACCTCCAGTCTCTGTCATAGGGCCACTTTGTGGTCTTCTCATGCTGATGCAACCTCCACACTATGTCACCTTGCCACTCTGTGGGCTCCCGATGCTGCTTCCACCACCACAATATGTCTCCTTGCCACTCTGTGGTCTCCTCATGCTGCTGCCATCTCCACACTATGTCACATTGCCACTCTGTGGTCTCCTGATGCTGCCGCCTCCTCCACACTGTCATTGTGCCACTCTGTGGCCTCCTCCTGATGCTGCTGCCACCACCTCCACACTATTTCATTGTGCCACTCTGTGGCCTCCTAATGCTGCTGCTGCCACCTCCACACTGTCATTGTGCCCCTCTGTGGCCTCCTCAAAAACAATAATGGTCAATTGACCAACAAATCCCTTTAGGGGACCTAACTTTTGTATAATAAAACTTCATTCTCTATTGTTAAAGATTTAAAACCAAAAAGCAGAAAATAAAACTATTGTGTAATTTAAACTAGCAGGGCATAGCAGCGGACAAATGTAAATTTTACTGATAGTGGCAGCAATAGGGTTAGTACTATTAATAAACACTTTTTTAGGGGTAAATTGTGTGGTGAGTGTTGATTTACGGCCTGTTATTGACAGTGACCTACAGAGGCAAAACAGGAGCTGCAGCAATGCTCCTGATTGCTGCTATCGCTGCGGTAATTACCACCCTTGTATTCACTTCCCTGCCCACATCATTCAATTGGATGTAATGTAGCAGCAAATGTATCGGCTCAAAGAGCTAGACTGCTTTCATATCCGATGTAGCAGTTATTGTATTAACTCACAGAGCTGGTCTCCTATCACACACTGTTGGCTTAAAGCACACACTGTTCACTTCAGGTACACAATTCACCTATTATAGAAACGCTGTTTGCTATATCCGACACACACTGTCCTTAATATCTTTCCCTGCAAAATTGCTGGTAATGTTCCTCTGCTATTCCCTGCCTAAGATCTGACAAAGACTACCCCTCCCGACATGTTTTGCCACATGTGCGGCTTCGTCAGGGGAGTTTGGGGTAATAGTGTCCGCGCGCCTTACAGAGCCCTGCTTCCACCTCACCACTATGTCATAGGGCTACTCTGTGGTCTCCTCATGCTGCTGCCACCTCCACACTACAGATGTAGCAGGGGTAACACACACACTCTTAACTCAAATTTCTTAACTCATCACATTATCTTGAAACAAAAGCCATTGAAAAGCAATTGCTTAATGCATTTAGTTGCATTTAGTTTAGATAACATGTCTCATCAAGCATGTGTGTTAACCCTGCTACATCCGTATGTCAATTTGCCACTGTGTGGCCTCCTGATGCTGCCACCACCTCAACACTGTCATTGTGCCACTCTGTGGCCTCCTCATGCTGTTGCCACCTCCACATTATGTCACTTTGCCACTCTGTGGTCTCCTCATGCTGCTTATTTAGAGAAGAAAACAGCACTACTCACTGGATGTATTCAAAATCTGTCCCAATGGTGGCGGTGCCAGCGGTGTTAGGTCCAAGCCCGCAGCACTCTCTGTCTTCAGTCATATATGGAGACAGAGAGTGCTACGGTAATTATTTTCCTCATGCTGCTGCCACCTCTACACTATGTCACCTTGCCACTCTGTGGTCTCCAGATGTTGACGTCACCTCTATACTGTCATTGTGCCGCTCTGTGGCCTCCTACTGATGCTGCCGCCACCTCCAGACTGTTATTGGGCCACTCTGTAGTCTCCTCATGCTGCTTCCACCTCACCACTATGTCATAGAGCCACTCTGTAGACTTCTCATGCTGTTCCCACCCTCCCCACTTCATGACTGGGCCACTACTTTGCCTTTTGGCCTGGCTGACATCATCATTTATTTGACCCTTCTTCTGATCTGTCAGAAGGAAGGAAAAATGAGACACACAACAGATCCTGTCTGTGTAGTAGCTGTAAGGCCTGTATGGTCCCATCAGAATTGGCTTATGATTTGGTAGCCAAAATCAGGAGTGGGTACAAAACACAGAAGACATGCAAATATTTCTCCACTCCATTTTTTTTTGGCATTAGCAATACTGATGGATAACTGACCAAATGCTGACTGAGTCAAGGCGGGTGCTCCACAGACAGGATCCGTTTTTTGGGGGTTATTGTTCTGAGGGATCAGAGGAAGGGCAAAATAATCATTGACGTCAACACAAACTTACTGCTGACACCCTCTCTACTCTGTCGGGGGGGGGCTCTACTTGCATAAGTGTTTAATAGAACAGGTTCTGGAGACATCTATGTGGGATCAGCTGATGACGGTCTAAAAGGAGTGTGCTTCTTCTTGGCGCTAACATCAACCTGTAAGGCTGAGTTCATAT
This sequence comes from Bufo bufo, assembly GCF_905171765.1. Taxonomy (NCBI): domain Eukaryota; kingdom Metazoa; phylum Chordata; class Amphibia; order Anura; family Bufonidae; genus Bufo; species Bufo bufo. Next base: position 329,145,448 of record NC_053393.1, read on the forward strand.
TTGAGTTATTTGGTCAGTTTTGGCCCCGTGACTGCTCAAATAAGTGAAGTGTGCAGTGATTCTAAGAGCGACGCCTGTCATCTGCATGTCACACAGACTCACAGTATTATTTCTCTCCCAAAGCAGACTCCCTATGCATGTTACTGCAAGGCACAGTGCTCTACACCACTATAAAGGCTCTCTGCAGCCAGGAAATAGCTGTTTTTTTACGAAATTTGCCGCAAATCTATTCGGATAAAACCACATTTTAAAAAAAAAAATTGGCGAATCGGCTAATCGAATTTGAAAAATTTGATCATCTCTAATATCAAGTCAAATTTACCACTTAAAGGGTTTCTGTCACCCTGCAAAACTCATTTTTTTTTTTTTTGGATAGTTAGATTCCTCATAGTGCGATATAGGAGAATATAATGCTCTTACTTACTTTCATGCGGCCGATTCTTTATAAAACGAACTTTTATAATATGTAAATGAGGGCTCTACCAGCAAGTAGGGCGTCTACTTGCTGGTAGCTGCTGCAGAAATCCGCCCCCTCGCCGTGTTGATTGACAGGGCCAGCCGTGATCTCCTCCTCCGGCTGGCCCTGTCAGTAATTCAAAAATCGCGCGCCTCGCGTCATTCGGCGCAGGCGCTCTGAGATGAGGAGGCTCGTATCCTCAGCACTCCCTCAGTGCACCTGCGCCGATGACGTCTTCTCTTTTGGTGATGTCATCGGCGCAGGCGCACTGAGGGAGTGCTGAGGATACGAGCCTCCTCATCTCAGAGCGCCTGCGCCGAATGACGCGAGGCGCGCGATTTTTGAATTACTGACAGGGCCAGCCGGAGGAGGAGATCACGGCTGGCCCTGTCAATCAACACGGCGAGGGGGCGGATTTCTGCAGCAGCTACCAGCAAGTAGACGCCCTACTTGCTGGTAGAGCCCTCATTTACATATTATAAAAGTTCATTTTATAAAGAATCGGCCGCATGAAAGTAAGTAAGAGCATTATATTCTCCTATATCGCACTATGAGGAATCTAACTATCCAAAAAAAAAAAAATGAGTTTTGCAGGGTGACAGAAACCCTTTAAAGTAACACAAGTCAGATTTGCAAAAAATTGTCTGGTCAGGAAAGTGAAAACAGGCCCATGGTAAAAACCACCTACTCAGAATAAGAAACAATTTTTGAAAGCTTTGGAATATGAAAAAGCAAAACACATGCCACAGCTGTTCGTTAACACTATCAAACATTTGTTTAAATATAGCTATGTATGTCAATGTCACTCTGACATGATTTACTATTGAAAATCGCTGACAAAGGAACAATGTATCCATGAGAGTCATGATACTGCTTTAATATAGATCACAGAAAGCATCATGAAACATAACTTTTATTAGATATACTAAAGGAGTTTCCACTATTAAAACGTGGGAGCTCCAGGTGAATAAATACAAAACAATACCAAAACGTGAATACAAGAAAACTTGTAAAAAATTGTGTAGGGTAAGGGGAGGAGGGGGATTTCTATCCCTTGTGAGACCTACTTCTATGCCCTGTCCCCGAAGTTACACCTTGATGGTAGATATACTTTGCGCTCGCACCTAACCTGAAGAACCCTAAAAGCGGCTTAAAGGTAAGTATGATAGGTACGAGAGTAAGACGCCATGAAGCGAGAATATGTACACAACAATAGTCTATTCAAATGTTCTGACGGATTTCACCCCTTAGAAGTATTAAAAAGACAGATAAAATAGGACACAGGATACACAGTCCCAAAATGGTGCTTCTAAATAAACACATGCAGATTATAATATGCCCAGCATTAGTATACATGTATATATAGCACAGCTATAGTTTTAGTGACCATCGAACATTCATGGCAATAATCACTAGTCATCCTGCGGCAACAGCAGTATGGCTTACAATAAAGCTGCTAATACTGTCTAACTGTCCACTAGTGACGTAGCTCTATCACTGTACATATAAGGGGGTCATTTACTAACTGATCTAAAGATTGCGTATTCAACTGCCCTAAGGGGACTTAAAAAAGGAAAGACATTTTTTTTTAACTATATAAAAAAATATACAAAAATACAAATCACCTCTTCCCCTTTAAAAAAATAAAATAAACACCGTAATGGAAAAAAAAAAAAAAAAATGTCTGATTTACAATTTTTTCTTTGTTTCACCTCCCAAAAAAATTTGAATAAATTGTAACATAGTAACATAGTACATAAGGCATTTACACATTTGTCCATCCAGTTCGGCCTGCATCCTGTGATCGAAAAGTCATACTTTTAAATGGAATCATTAAAAACTACAGATTACCCTGCAAAAAATGGACCCTAACTCGGCTCTGTAGACATAAATATATAAGTTATGGGGACTAGAATATGGCAATGCAAAGAAAAAAATATATTTTTATCAAAATGAAAATTTTTTCAGTATTTAAACACAAGAAAAAATACACAAATGTGTTATAGCTGTAATCATATTGACCCAGAAAATGAAGGGATCAGGTCAGTTTTACCTCATAATGAAAGCTATGACTACAAAACCCCCAAAATTATGGCGGAATTAAATTTTTTCAAAATTCTACCCCATTTGGATTTTTTCCCCCCATCTTTCCACTACATTGCATGCAATATTAAATGTTGCCATTGACATTAGAAAGTACAACTTGTCCCACAAAAACAAGCCCTTTATAAATGGAAAAATTAAAAAGTTATGACTCCGGGAAGGTTGGAAGTAACAAACAGAAATGCAAAAACGTGAAATGTCCTGGTCCTGAAGGGGTTAAAAAGGAAATGAAAGTTATACTTTAATAGCTTGTTGGCAAATGGAATCCAAATGGAATTAGTTGGGGTATGGTAAATTGTATTAAAGCGCATAACCTTTTTTGCACTGAAGGGTAGTTTGGAAAAAACTTATTTTATTGTTCCATTTTACTTGTTTCTGGAGACTTAATTCTCCTAACAGACATATGTACCCATTGAGTGCATTGCACATTAATCCAATATATCCATATTATAGCTCTTAAAACATCATTCCAAAATAATTGGTGGTAAGAACAATTCCAAAGTATGTGTAAGATTTCCCCTTCCATTACTTTACACTTCAGACATTCATCAATGTTCCTACTGTCAAACTTATTTATCTTGCATCAAATATTTCTTATGTGCAATAAGGAATTGCAATATAAACATGAATGAGCGGGACAAAACTATAACATATTTCTTTATTATACTTAACAAATCTTTTTCAGGTAAATTCCCCAGTTCCTTTTCCTAGTTATTCAATGCCTTTAATGTTCAGCCACCTTTAAATTATTTCCTTTGAACCCTCAGAATTTTCAAAAAGATCTAAAATTGGAAACTTTGTTATGGAACAATCCCATGACAGACCTGTAAATAAAACCTGCCCTATACTACTGTTTCAATCTCCTCTAGTAGCTCAAAGAAGAATATTAATTGTCCACGGTTGTTAATTTGAATAATCCTTGATAAATTTGACTTAATATCTGTATTAGGCCTCATGCACACGGCCGTTGGGCGGCCGTGGCCGTATTGCATCTCGCAAACGGTGGTCGGCAATCCGCGGCCGCCGGCTGTGTGCACCACGCATCACGGATGCTGACCCATTCACTTGAATAGGTTCGCAATTCCGGAGATGCGGAACGGAGTCACGGAACGGAACACCGGAAGCACTGCAAATAAATATGACATGTCAAGTTGAATGGGTTCGGCCCGCTGCACCGATGTTGCCCGTGCATTGGGGACAGCAATTGCAGTCCCCAATGCACAGAATGGCCGCACAACGGCCGGATGCATGATGCCTTATCCTGATGTCGAACTCAATTGTCCCAAATAGAGGATATAGTAAAAAAAAAAACATTTTAAAAAATAATGATTTTACTAGTACCCATACTAAGTGCATTAATTTAAAGCTGAGAGATTGGTAAGGGAGAAAGAGAATTTTTTGACAAGTTGTCTTGAATAGTTTTCTGGGTAATTGGTGGTCCAGTGTTTCATTAAAATGGCTTGTAGAGTCAACATTGCTAACTATTAAAAAATAAAGAAATAAATGTTTTTATAGTACTTAGGTAAAAATAATTTCTTAAAGGATTTCTATCACTTGGTATCACATATTTAGGTGTCAGACACTAGCAATCCGCTAGTGTCTGCTCTAACAAACCATCCTAATATGATAGGTTTTGGGGCAGCCGTTTTGCTAAAATAACAACTTATATCTATATGCTAATGAGCCTCTAGGTGCTATGGGGGAGTCATTAGCACCTAGAGGCTCCGTCTACCTCCCTAAACTGCCGCCGCCCAGCGCGTCCCTCCAGCCCGCCCATCTCCTGCTGAATGCGATCCTCTCCGTGCGCGTCTCTGTTCTGCGCATGCGCAGTGAATGTCTGACCGCTTCCCTGCTCAGACATCTCCACTGCGCCTGTTCTTCGGAGCACTATGATGTCATCGGCGCAGGCGCAGTGGAGATGTCTGAGCAGGGAAGCGGTCAGACATTCACTGCGCATGCGCAAAACAGAGACGCGCACGGAGAGGATCGCATTCAGCAGGAGATGGGCGGGCTGGAGGGACGCACTGGGCGGCGGCAGTTTAGGAAGGTAGACGGAGCCTCTAGGTGCTAATGACGCCCACATAGCACCTAGAGGCTCATTAGCATATAGATATAAGTTGTTATTTTAGCAAAACGGCTGCCCCAAAACCTATCATATTAGGATGGTTTGTTAGAGCAGACACTAGCGGATTGCTAGTGTCTGACACCTAAATACGTGATACCAAGTGATAGAAACCCTTTAACAGTGCATTTCATGAGTACTCTGGTTGTCTTTTTGATCAAATAAATTAAATGTTACAATTACGCAAAAATATAACAACTTTTAGAAGAAGTTAATATTTTTTCATAATATTTTAACCATCTCCCGTCTCTCTAACGCCGATCGGCGTCAATGTGGCAGCTCTGCCAGGTTCATGGCGAGTTCATGTAAAATTGTATTTTCTGTCACAAGTTAGTGAAATATGAGACTTTGTAAGAAAAAAAATAAAAATAAAATAAAAAATAATCATTTTCCACTAACTAAAACAAAATATTCTAGGAAGCGTGAGAAGGAGTCTGGGATCCAAATGTCTAAAAATGCCCTCCTAAAAGGTACTCCTTGGAATTTGGGCACCTTTACGCACCTAGGCTGCAAAAAAGTGTCACACATGTGGTATTGCCGTACTCAGGAGAAGTAGGGCAATGTGTTTTGGTGTGTCTTTTTACATATACCCATGCTGGGTGAGAGAAATATCTCTCTAAAATGAAAACTTTGTATAAAAAAATGGGAAAGGTTGATTTTTAGAGAGATATTTCTCTCACCCAGCATGGGTATATGTAAAAATACACCCTAAAAGATATTGCCCTACTTCTCCTGAGTACGGCAATACCACATGTGTGACACTATTTTGCAGCCAAGGTGCACAAAGGGGCCCAAATTCTAAATAGCACTTTTTGGATTTCACAGGACATTTTTTACACATTTGAATTCCAAACTACTTCTCACGCTTTAGGGCCCCTAAAATGCCAGGGCAGTATAAATACCCCACAAGTGACTCCATTTTGGAAACAAGACACCCCAAGGTATTTCATGAGAGGCATGGCGAGTTCATGTAAAATTTTATTTTTTGACACAAGTTAGTGGAATATGAGACTTTGTAAGAAAAAAAAATAATACATAATTTTCCACTAACTTGTGCCAAAAAAATAAAAATTCTAGGTACTCGCCATGCCCTTCACGGAATACCTTGGGGTGTCTTCTTTCCAAAATGGGGTCACTTGTGGGGTATTTATACTACTCTGGCATTCTAGCACCTCAAGAAACATGACAGGTGCTCAGAAAGTCAGCGCTGCTTCAAAATGCGGAAATTCACATTTTTGTACCATAGTTTGTAAACGCTATATCTTTTGCGCAAACCAATAAATATACACTTATTGCATTTTTTTTTATCAAAGACATGTTGAACAGTAAATTTAGAGAAAAAATTATATAGAAATGTATTTTTATTTGAAAATATTTACAACCAAAAGTGAAAAATGTCATTTGTTTGCAAAAATTTCGGTCAATTTCGATTAATAACAAAAAAAGTAAAAATGTCAGCAGCAATGAAATACCACCAAATGAAAGCTCTATTAGTGAGAAGAAAAGGAGGTAAAATTCATTTGGGTGCCAAGTTGCATGACCGAGCAATAAACTGTTAAAGTTGTGGAGTGACGATTTGTAAAAAAGGGTCTGGTCACTAGGGGGGTATAAACCTGTGGTCCTTAAGTGGTTAAATGAGCAGGTTTTGGTTTAGTCAATGTATGTAAACATAATTATGAATAGTGAATATGAATTCCATAAAAGCGAATAGAACTTCAAAATATAATACACATGAACATATATTATGACTAGTGTTTGGTTGTTAAACGCTTATATAAATGATGTATGCTGATAAAAAGAATCCCATTCTTTAATAAAAGTTTTTGCAGTATCTTATTTTGTCCTATTTTAACAATCATGACATGGTAAGTTATTATGAAATTTTATGCTAATGTAAGCAATTAGTAAAATTTTACTATGGCTGAGTAAATGATATAGGTCAGTGTTAATTAGTAGGATACTTACCAGGGCATATGTTTATGTCAGAAGGCAAGAAAATGTTAAAGTAATTTTGCCAAGTGAGGTTGAAACATGTACTGTAAATGAATTTAACAAAAATCTTTTGTTTACAAACATTTTTATTATCCCCATAAAAATGAAAACTAATAAAGACTATATTATAGTAATAAAGTAAAGGAGTTTTCCAGAACTTAATACCTGATGGCCTTATCTTTAGAAAAGATCTCTCAATGTACAGTCAGGTCCATAAATATTGGGACATCAACACAATTGTAACATTTTTGGCTCTATACACCACTACAATAGATTTGAAATTAAACAAACAAGATGTGTTTTAACTGCAGACTGTCAGCTTTAATTTGAGGGTATTTACATCCAAATCAGGTGAATGGTGTAGGAATTACAACAGTTTGCATATGTGCTTCCCACTTGTTAAGGGACCAAAAGTAATAGGACAATTGGCCTCTCAGCTGTTCCATGGCCAGGTGTGTGTTATTCCCTCATTATCCCAATTACAATGAGCAGATAAAAGGTCCAGAGTTAATTTCAAGTGTGCTATTTGCATTTGGAATCTGTTGCTGTCAACTCTCAAGATGAGATCTAAAGAGCTGTCATTATCAGTGAAGCAAGCCATCATTAGGCTGAAAAAACTAAACAAACCCATCAGAGAGATAGCCAAAACATTAGGCATGGCCAAAACAACTGTTTGGAACATTCTTAAAAAGATGGAACACAGCGGTGAGCTCAGCAACACCAAAAGACCCGGAAGACCACGGAAAACAACTGTGGTTGATGACCGAAGAATTCTTTCCCTGGTGAAGAAAACACCCTTCACAACAGTTGGCCAGATCAAGAACACTCTCCAGGAGGTAGGTGTATGTGTGTCAAAGTCAACAATCAAGAGAAGACTTCACCAGAGTAAATACAGAGGGTTCACCACAAGATGTAAACCATTGGTGAGCCTCAAAAACAGGAAGGCCAGATTAGAACTACATCCTATGGACAATTGAGACCAAGATCAACTTGTACCAAAGTGATGGGAAGAGAAGAGTATGGAGAAGGAAAGGAACTGCTCATGACCCTAAGCATACCACCTCATCAGTGAAGCATGGTGGTGGTAGTGTCATGGTGTGGTGTCACGGATGGTGTTGCAGAAAACTAGAAGTCACAAATAAAGATCCACTGATTTGATCCCAAACTAAGGAACATATGGGTGAGGCCTATAAAATCCCTAGAGCTCTCCCTGAATGCAAAGATCTTTATGATAGAAAATTGCATGCCCACGTACCTAGACTGAGTGACACCTGAAAACCCTATAATAGTGAGGGGTCACGACCACCGGCTCCCTGCACTCAATACGGAGGGAGTCAGGGCCACCTAGAATCAAGCCAACAGGAAAACACAAATAAAGGAATAGACTTATCTGAGGATCCAGCAGTTGCAGCATCTAGCAGTGAGCACAATCCAGGAAGTAGTATAAACCGCAAAGTGAGGCAGTATGGGAGGGGATATAAAGGATCACTGCTAATAGATGACAGTTGGGAGAGGGAGAAGAGATGACAAAACAAAACCAAAACAAAAGAACATCATGCAAGAGGTACTGAAGAACGTCTGTCAGAACTTCTCAGAGATCTGGCGGTGACACGTGGACATGTATGGCTGCCAATGGAACTGGTTCTCTTGTATTTATTGATGACGTGACTGCTGACAAAACCAGCAGGATGAATTCTGAAGTGTTTTGGGCAATATTATCTGCTCATATTCAGCCAAATGCTTCAGAACTCATTGGACGCCGCTTTACAGTGCAGATGGACAATGACCCAATGCATACTGCAAAAGCAACCAAAGAGTTTTTTAAGGGAAAAAAGTGGAATGTTATGCAATGGCCAAGTCAATCACCTGACCTGAATACAATTGAGCATGCATTTAACTTGCTGAAGACAAAACTGAAGGGAAAATGCCCCAAGAACAAGCAGGAACTGAAGACAGTTGCAGTAGAGGCCTGGCAGAGCATCACCAGGGATGAAACCCAGCGTCTGGTGATGTCTATGCGTTCCAGACTTCAGGCTGTATGTAATCGACTGCAAAGGATTGGCAACCAAGTATTAAAAAGTGAAAGTTTGATTTATAATTATTATTATGTCCCATTACTTTTGGCCCCTTAACAGGTGGAAGGCACAAATGCAAACTGTTGTAATTCCTACACCGTTCACCTGATTTGGATGTAAATACCCTCAAATTAAAGTTGACAGTCTGCAGTTAAATCACATCTTGTTCGTTTCATTTCAAATCCATTGTGGTGGTGTATAAAGCCAAAAATGCTAGAATTGTGTTGATGTCCCAATATTTATGGACCTGACTGTGTAATCAGTGGCTACCTCACTAACAAAATCTGTTACAATGATTAGTGATGGACAAACATCAGCAGGGATGGTTCGTGAACGCGATTGCGCGAACGCGATCAAATGTTCGCAAATCACAAGTTCGCGGCGGGCCCCATTCACTTTAATGGTAGGCAAACCTTAAAAACCTTCAGCTCATATTTTCAGCCACCAAATACTTAGTAGAAGTGCACAAATAGTCCCACAACATGGACAGTGACATACTAGAGGGGGATCAATGACAAAAATTCCTACAAAAAATATGTATCTTAATCAGGGGAAATTTTTATGCATCTTAAAGGGAAATTCTCTGAAATGTGCCCTGTTGGAGCCTAGAAAATGTTTATTTTAGGCCACGTGAGTACGGCCCTTAAAAATTAGGCATTCACCTGACATAAAAGAAATTCTGAATATGTAGCTCGAGGTACATTATGCGGTCAATGGATAAAATTTTTACTATGGACCACTGGACTACAGGCTCCAATCATTAGGCATTCACCGGACAGAAAAGATCTGTGGCCGGAGGTATATTACACGGTTAATGGATATTAATTTTACTGCAGGCCAGTACAAATACAGGTCAAATACATATGTTTAAAATAACAAAAAATTGGCTAACGAAATACCCCCTCTTGAAAAAAACACTAATGATAATAGTTAAAATTCGATAACACGTGGTCGTCACTGGTGTTGAATTCCTCCGAGGCCCCAACAATTATTCATTCACCGTACAAAAAAGAACAAGGAAGTATGTGGCTGGAGGTAGATTACACGGTTATTGGATATCAATTTTACAGCAGGCCAGTGGACTACAGGCCCCAAAAATTATGCATTCAGTGGAAAGAAAAGAACAAGTAAGTATGTGGTTGGAGGTAGATTACAGGGTCATTGGATATCAATTATACAGCAGGCCAGTGGACTAAAGGCCCCAAAAATTATGCATTCAGCGGAAAGAAAAGAACAAGTAAGTATGTGGCTGTAGGTAGATTACACGGTCATTGGATATCAATTTTACAGCAGGCCAGTGGACCAGAGGCCCCAAAAATTATGCATTCAGCGGAAAGAAAAGAACAAGTAAGTATGTGGCTGGAGGTAGATTACATGGTCATTGGATATCAATTATACAGCAGGCCAGGGAACTACAGGCCCCAAAAATTATGCATTCAGCGGACAGAAAAGAACAAGTAAGTATATAGCTGGAGGTACAGTGGATATAAAAAGTCTACACACCCCCTTTAAAATATCAGGTTTCTGTGATGTAAAAAAATTAGACAAAGATAAATAATTTCAGAACTTTTTCCACCTTTAATGTGACCTATAAACTGTACAACTCAATTGAAAAGCAAACTGAAATCTTTTAGGTAGAGGGAAGAAAAAATATAAAAATAAAATAATATGGTTGCATAAGTGTGCACACCCTTAAACTAATACTTTGTTGAAACACCTTTTGATTTTATTACAGCGCTCAGTCTTTTTGGGTATGAGTCTATCAGCATGGCACATTTTGACTTGGCAAGATTTGCCCACTCTTCTTTGCAAAAACACTTCAAATCTGTCAGATTGCGGGGGCATCTCCTATGCACAGCCTTCTTCAGATCACACCACAGATTTTCAATCGGATTCAGGTCTGGGCTCTGGCTGGGCCATTCCAAAACTTTAATCTTCTTTTGGTGAAGCCATTCCTTTGTTGATTTGGATGTATGCTTTGGGTCGTTGTCATGCTGAAAGATGAAGTTCCTCTTCATGTTCAGCGTTCTAGGACAAGCCTGAAGGTTTTGTGCCAATATTGACTGGTATTTGGAACTGTTCATAATTCCCTCTAGCTTAACTAAGCCCCAGTTCCAGCTGAAGAAAAACAGCCCCAAAGCATGATGCTGCCACCACCATGCTTCACTGTGGATATGGTGTTCTTTTGGTGATGTACAGTGTTGTTTTTGCGCCAAACATCTCTTTTGGAATTATGGCCAAAAAGTTCAACCTTGGTTTCATCAGACCATAACACCTTTTCCCACATGCTTTTGGGAGACTTCGGGTGTGTTTTTGCAAATTGTAGCCTGGCTTGGATGTTTTTGTTCGTAAGAAAAGGCTTTCGTCTTGCAACTCTACCCCATAGCCCAGACATATAAAGAATGGTACAGTTTATAAGTCACATTAAAGGTGGAAAAAGTTCTGAAATTATTTATCTTTGTCTCATTTTTTTTTACATAACAGAGACCGTACATTTTATAGCCACTGATCGGCCTGTAATCGCAAAGCTGAAAGCAGTACAGGACCGGTGTGGCTCTTGGCTTCCAGGCACAACAGCCGCAGCACAACATGGCAACATCTCACCTGACACGTCAAATAGGTTCTGGGGAGCTTGGGGGGCGCAGCGGAAGAGGCAGTAGCAGTGGAAAAGGAGGAGTCAGCCGAGGAGGAGACGGAGGATGGAGTAGGAGGTGGACAACAAGAGGCAGGCCTGCATGCAATCCATGGACGTAACACCAAATTCACACGGGTGCCACGGGTTGCATGCTGGACGTCCGTCCGAAGGTTCACCCACTGGGCTGTAAAAGTTATGTACCTTCCCTGCCCGTGTTTGCTAGACCACGTGTGTGTGGTCAGATGTATCCTGGCACCGACACTGTGTGCCAGAGATACATTCACTTGTCGCTGAACGTGGCCATATAGCTCCGTAATGCCCTTCTGAGAGAAATATTTCCTTTCGGGGACCTTTCATCGCGGTGTGCCAATGGCCACAAATTTTCTAAAGGCCTCTGAGTCCACCAATTTATATGGCAGTAGTTGGCAGGCTGGCAGTTCTGACAAGCCGGCAGTCAGCTGTTGGGCAAGAGGGTTATCTGGAGTCATCACCTTTATATGCTTGAACATTTGGGCCACGGAATCCTGTCTTTTGCCAGATGAACGCGATGACGGCACGTTGGAAGGTGGAGTGGAGGACAAATCGGAGGAGAAGGAGAAGAATATGGCGCCCGCGGACATCGCCATATGTTTGCCCATTTGGCGAACCGCAAACGAGCATAGTTTGCTGAGAAACGACTGCCGAGTGAACCGCAAGGCCATCTCTTACAATGAGGTCCATATTAGTGTGATTTTGCCTAGTAATACAAGTTAACAACATTAAGTCTGGTTCATGTAAATGGGTTGAGCTGCAGTAACAGGCACGCCACATTTTAGTACCCGTAATTCAGGTGCCAAGCTCCCTTTGTTCTACAAATCATAGGGCATGACACTAATGAATTAAAATATGCCTTTGTGGTTTTTTTTATTATTAAAATACATTTAAGCTGAATATAAATAAGAATAGCACCCTATAAAATAAAACTTGTGCCGGATAAAAAACGGATGAACCTCTTCTGCGGGCGCTGCAAGGATACCATATAGATGAAGCGTGTAGTTAAAATGGCTTTATTAAGCCTTTTTAACTACACGCTTCATCTATATGGTATCCTTGGCAGCGCCCACAGAAGAGGTTCATCCTTTTTTTATCCGGCACAAGTTTTATTTCTACTCCAGCTCCCGCACGTATTTGGGCGCAGGCAGGAACCCAGGCTGCAGCCAAGCACCCGTCCGCTGGTCGGGACATACACCAGCAAGAGCCTATATAGCTGTTGTGACTATCTCACAACAACCTCTGGTAAGCGAATTTTATACGCATATACACCAATATTGTCAGCAGTACCAAACATGAGGCGCTGTCCTCTCTCTCTTTTTTTTTACCCTATAAAATACAAAGATTACAGTCCTTAAATAATAAGTGCACTCCTAAAACCTATAAACATATTTCCTGAAAGCTGAAAACTTGATGATTGCAGATACCCTGGCGGACTTCTGACAACTATGTCTACCTTCAGGTAACTTTGTGACATGAATTATTTTAAAAAATGCCTCAAAATAAGCATTTGCACCTAAAACACACATTCATGCAGAGGTTTACACATAAAAACACTGTAAATGTAATATATTAAGGTGTGCTAATCTCATATATACTAGAGAAGACTCAATGGTTCTCTTTCCTTTGTGTAACCTGTCAGCATGTCTCCCACGGCCTCCCCTCTGCTTCCATGCTGGCTGACTCTCAGCCAGCTGAAGGGGGGTAGGCTGCTTTCTGCTGCCAAATCTTGGGCTGCATGACATCTAGAGATTCCAGATAGATCTTGTTTTAAATGACATTCCCATGCACTGATCATGATATGTTGCAAGTTAGAGCAATTGGAAATCAGGTCAGGAATTTAAGCTGCAGACATATGCAGCTTTCACTGTGACCCATTTCTAAGAACTCTCACGATATATTTTGATTTGATCTTGTAAAGCTGAGAATGTCAGATGGAATCTCTAGCTGTTACAGAGTCTGAGATCTAGCCATCAGTAGAAAAGACATAACAGGTATATCCTTGGCTTAAGAAATGACACCCTGCAAGGACCTATGGCATATGTTGTGTGCTGGGAAAGGGTTAATGCATGCCATTTTTTAATTAAGCCAAGATTGTTTAATGCCTTATTCTGCTGAGATAATTTAGTTTAATGAGGTGTCTTCTTTATATTAGGTATAAACATGTCCAAAATGTTGCCGATGTCTGAACAAAGGGGCTGAAAATCATCAGAAACAGCTTTGACCAGTAATGTTAATATTATTATTATATGTTAGTGGTGAATATGAGCTGATGTTTCTAGAAATACAGTAGAAACTCTTTTTTATTAGGAAGAGCATTAAACAAAATCACTTAAAATTGTCATTTTATTTCCGCTTTTGAAACCTCCTGTAAATCTAATTATTATCACATTTAGGAAAACCAAGAACTTAAATGCTTGTAAATTGAGGAAGGAAGTTCAAGCTGTTCTTAAATGCGTCTTACCATTATAAGTTAAACAGAAAAAAAAAAAAACATAATACGTATGATTCATTGTCACAATCTTTTGACCAGCTGCTAAGAGAAGTGCCATTAATGAAGCATGCTATGCCATGCTGTTTGTCTCTTACAATATATAAACTACACCTTATGGCTATTCCCATTTTGCTAATCTTTAAAATACAATTCTGAGTACAGAGTCATCAGTGAAAATACACACTAGCACAACTAAAGGCATTTTAGGAATGCAGAATGCTAAGTTAGAGGACAGAAACATCTTTTTACACATTTGTGCAAGTTAGAAAACATTTCATAAATTGCTCTGCACCTTTGCGCTGCTCGATATGTGGCAGAAAGACTAGTAAGATGTTTATAGGGAAAAAGTTATTTTACTTACATTAGCTATGACTAGATAAACAGTAAAATAGTATTCATTGTGCATGTAGTGAAACTTTTTATTTACCAAGCACATCAAGCAAATACAAGGATACCACAGAGGAAGCCACTGCTGTCCAAAAAAAACATTGCTGCACGTTTACAGTTTGCACAAGAGCACCTGGATGTTCCACAGCAGTACTGGCAAAATAGTCTGTGGACAGATGAAACCAAAGTTGAGTTGTTTGGAAGAAACACACAACACTATGTGTGGAGAAGAAGAGGCACAGGACACCAACATCAAAACCTCATCCCGACTGTGAAGTATGGTGGTGAGGGCATCCTGGTTTGTGGCTGCTTTGCTGTGTCAAGGCCTGGACGGATTGCTATCATCGAAGGAAAAATGAATTCCCAAGTTTATCAAGACATTTTGCAGGAGAACTTAAGGCCATCTGTCCACCAGCTGAAGCTCAACAGAAGATGGGTGTTGCAAAAGGACAACGACCCAAAGCATAGAAGTAAATCAACAACTGAATGCTTAAACAGAAGAAAATACGCCTTCTGGAGTGGCCCAGTCAGAGTCCTGACCTCAACCTGATTGAGATGCTGTGATATGACCTCAAGATAGCGATTCCCAGCAGACATACCAAGAATATTGCTGAACTGAAACAGTTCTGTAAAGAGGAATGGTCAAGAATTACGGCTGACTAGGGTTGAGCGAACCCGAACTGTAAAGTTCGGGTTCGTACCGAACTTTAGGATTTTTGGACCCCGGACCCAAACCTGAACATTTTCGTAAAAGTTCGGGTTCGGTGTTCGCCGCTTTCTTGGCGCTTTTTGAAAGGCTGCACAGCAGCCAATCAACAAGCGTCATACTACTTGCCCCAAGAGGCCATCACAGCAATGCCTACTAATGGCATGGCTGTGATTGGCCAGAGCAGCATGTGACCCAGGCTCTATATAAGCTTGTGTCATGTAGCGCTGCACGTCACTCTGCTGTTACAAGTGTAGGGAGAGGATGCTTCTGGACTTGTGATTTCAGGGAGAGCATAGGAGAGGATCTAACTCAGCGATCTACAGACAAATAGTTGTGTTGGTGCAGGGCACTATTGTTTTACCCTGCACTAAGCTCATTGACCAAAAATACTAACTTTTAGAATTCTGTTAGTTAGGTGGGTGGCGGCAGCCCTTTTATGCATGCTCAGTGCCCCAGCACTGCATCTGAGCTTTAGGGACATTACAAATCACCATTTTTTGGGGCAAACTACAACATCTGTATTAGTCAGTGTGCAATTTAAGCTAGAAATACACCCATCATTTTCTGGGGTTTGAAAAACACACTTTTTTTTTCTCAAAAAACTGTATTTGCCAGATCTGCAAGTGTTAAAATCAAGTTAAATATATACAGCATTCATATTCTGTTAGCAAAAAAAGACTTTTTGTGCAATCTACAACATCTGTATTAGTCAGTGTGCAATTTAAGCTAGAAATACACCCATCATTTTCTGGGGTTTGAAAAACACATTTTTTTTTTCAAAAAACTGTATTTGCCAGATCTGCAAGTGTTAAATTCAAGTTAAATATATATAGCATTCATATTCTGTTAGCAAAAAAAGACTTTTTGTGCAATCTACAACATCTGTATTAGTCAGTGTGCAATTTAAGCTAGAAATACACCCATCATTTTCTGGGGTTTGAAAAACACATTTTTTTTTTCAAAAAACTGTATTTGCCAGATCTGCAAGTGTTAAATTCAAGTTAAATATATATAGCATTCATATTCTGTTAGCAAAAAAAGACTTTTTGTGCAATCTACAACATCTGTATTAGTCAGTGTGCAATTTAAGCTAGAAATACACCCATCATTTTCTGGGGTTTGAAAAACACACCTTTATTTTTTTCAAAAAACAGTATTTTCCAGATCTGCAAGTGTTAAATTCAAGTTAAATATATGCAGCATTCATAAAAATGTTAGCAAAAAAAGACTTTTTGGGCAATCTACAACATCTGTATTAGTCAGTGTGCAATTTATGTTTCAATGGTATTTATTAGGTTTTTACAACAATAAGGTGTACATAATAATGCACTTAAAACAAAGGACTTGGAGTCCAATTATTTGGACATTCCAAACAAGTAAAATAAAGAACAAAAAGACATACATAAAATAAGACTTAAATAAATAAAAAATAAAAAAATAAAAAATGAAAGCATCAGGAAATCAGGGGTAATAGACATACCGCTACAGGGTACATAGGTCTGGTGTCAGGAGGCGACCAGGAATAAGAGGGTTTATAACCGCACAACCACCCCTCGGTGCACAATACATCCATGATGATTATCAGAGCCCATGATAGAGAGAAAGAGCAATACAGTGCAAAGAGGACGACCAGGGCTCCCAGACTCTTTCAAACAAAGCAAATGTATCTGAGCGGATAGCCGACAGCCTTTCAGATTGGTAAATCTTGTTGACTCTATCAATCACTGCTTGATAGCTCAATGACAAGGATCGCCACTGAGAGGCAATGTGGATCCTAGCTGCAAGCAGGATAAATTGAGCCAATTTGAATTTGGCATTTGTTAATTTCGGCGGTTTGTCGCCAAGTAGCAAGACCGAGGGTGCGGGGAGGAGGACGCACCCCAGCAAAGATGAGAGTAAGTCACAGATGCGACCCCACAACCTGGAAGCCACAGGGCAAGTCCACTAGGTATGGAGCATCGTGCCCTCCTCATCACACCACTAGACTCCAGGGTAACTTGAGCTGAAGACCTGTCCTTTTTAAGTCGCGATGCCACCTGAATGAGCTTGCCCCGCATGACGGCCTTGTGGGTCAACCACAGGTTCATAGGATCAGTATCCGGCGTGTCATTCAACAAAAAGAACTGTTTAAGTTCATCTAATAGCGTATCAAACACAGCCGGACGGGTCAGCAATGACTCATTCAGGCGCCAGGCAGGAGGAGTACTAGGGCTATTGGTGAATGCGAAATCTGCTAATACCATATCATGATCCGACAGTGAGGACACAATATGTCTGGAGTAAGCTAGTGAAGGGAGACAAGAGGAGGAAGCTAGAATTAAACCAATCCGGGTGTAGAGTTGATGAGAAGGAGAATAGTAGGTATATCCCCTTTGGGGGCCATTGTGCTCCCTCCAGGAATCCGCCAAGGACAGAGATTCCATCACATGTTTAATTCTGACATTATGGGATAAAGGGCGCGATTGGGCCGGGGGGGCGGATCTGTCGAGAACCGGGTTGGGTACAAAATTAAAGTCACCACACCACAGTATCTTGTGGTAAGTGAGGGGTTCAATAATAGAGTGCATAGAAGCAAAAAAGGGAATAGGGTCCTCAGTAGGTGCATATACATTCACTATACATAGGATTTCTTCCCTATAAGTGCCTAGAAGAATGACATATCTTCCGTTAGGATCAACCATAGAACTCTGCAGAGTAAAAGGGAAGGAATTACGCAATAGTATAATAGCTCCCCTACTCTTAGAAACATAAGTAGATGAATAGAAACGTGAATAATGCGGATGGAAATATTTGAAATGAGAGGTGGGCGTGAAGTGGGATTCCTGCAGGCAGATCACATCAGGTGTATGTTTAACATAAGTAGAAAAGGCCGACTTACGTTTTCTGGGGGAGTTAAATCCCCTCACATTTTGCGAAAGTAACTTACACATGGCAGTATAACCAGAAGGATGTAAAGTTAGCCCATGCGATCCGCCACAGGAATGCCACCTCAGATCGCCACCTGAACACCAATGCAGCATATTCGATTCCCCTGACACATACAATGATAAAAACAAAAAGAAGGATAAAAAAAGTAAAAATAATAAAGAATTGCAAACATATTAAACAAAATGAAATTAAGCCTAAATAGGCTTGAGAGAAGTAGGTGGGTGCTGTAGAGTGGGAAGAGGACAAAGTCACCCAACCCAGCCTAAAGAACCCAAACATGGGGTCAAACATGACAGTCCTTCACGCCGAGTCCCTGTTAGATGATAATGATTGTGGAAATATCAGCCGATAGTGAAGGGACCATAAAGGAAGGAAATTGTCCTGCAACATTAGGGACAGGATAATGAGTATGGAGCAAAGTTGTTGGGGAAATAACAACAGTTTGGACCTCAGAGCAGGCCGGGAGATCAGAAACAGAAGTCCCAAATCTAAACAGGTGGCGGGGAAGTCGGTTTCCGCGAGGATGAAGGTACCTTCGTCCAGATCCTGGCTGGACGTTGCGGTTCCAAGACGGCTTCTGGAGCAGGATCATGGTCACATGAAATTCCCGCCTTCCGGAGGATCTCGATTCCCTCTTTGGGTGAGTGGATTGTATGATCCCGAGAACTCAATCGGAATGAGAGGGAGAAAGGAAACCCCCATTTATACCGCACCTGAGCATTTTGTAAGGCCGAAGTCACCGGTTTCATGTCCCTGCGCCTGCGGAGAGTAGAGGGAGCCAGGTCGGCATATAAATGAACCGATGAGGGTACGCCGGGGAGTTCAGTGAGGTTGCGGGCGGCCGTCAAAATTAGGTCCCGAGTACCTGGGTGGTGAAATTTTAGTATAACATCCCTCGGTAAGGCATCTGAGCGAGGTCTCCCTAGGGCTCTGTGGACCCTATCCATCAGGAGTTTTGCTGGTTCTATTTGCGGCAGTAGGGCCTGGAACAGCTCCGTCAAAGTGACCTGGAGATCAGTAAAAATTTCAGGTAGGCCCTTGATCCGGAGGTTGCCCCTCCTGGTTCTATTTTCCAGGTACTCCAATTTGAGTTCCAGTGCTGTAATCTGGGCAGCTTGAGCTGATATATCTGCCTTGTCAGCATGTAGGGCGTCCGACAAATCGTCGGTGCGTGTCTCCAAGTCAGAGACCCGGGTGCCCAGGTCGTTAATCTGGCGGGAAAACTCGTCCACAGCTTGGGACAGTTCTGAGCGGAACAGGGATGCAATATTCTTATACAGCTCAGCCTGACCTGGGTCGTGTATGTCCGATGGCTGTGAGGCAATGCTGGCCTCTGAGGACGCTGGGCTCCTGGGTGCGGGGGCCGGGTCCGCCATATTGCTGCGACCAGAGTTTCTGAAGAGCTCCGGCAAGGTCTGGGAAGGTACGAGTGTTCCCATCGATTTTGTCCTCCCTTTGTTGCGGGTCATCATAGGGGTCCCTTTCATGTAGATTCAAGCCCGTGGAGCTGACGAATCAGCGCTAAATGTGGGGAAAGTTTGGCGCTAGGAGCGGAGCTCAGGGGAACACGTCCGCCATGCGAGCCTCGCGCATGCGCCCTCCGTCAGTGTGCAATTTAAGCTAGAAATACACCCATCATTTTATGGGGTTTGAAAAACACACTTATTTGACAAAAAACACTATTTTCAGGCCTTGCAGCATCAGCACGTGTGAAATTACAGGCTTATATACTGCTGTCAAATTCAGTTGTTAAACAAACAGTCGTTTGGGCTCCAAAAATTTAGTTGGCAGCCTTTGATGCAGATGTCATTGTGAGATACACCCTTAATACATTTGGGTTACATTCAGAGATTTTAAATACCGCCATTTAATGCATCAATATTGAATTCAGGCCTACAGAGGTTCAGGCCCTGTGAGATACCACCTCTACATACAGGGGTTTGAATTAGGCATTTGAAATACAGTCATTTGAAATACAGCCTTTTTGTGCAAAGATATATTTACTTCAGGCCTACACAGGTTCAGACCGTGTGCGATACCCCCCTACATACAGGGGCTTAAATCAGGCATTTGAAATACAGCCATTTGAAATACCGCCATTTGAAATACAGCCACTTGGTGCAAATAAATCTTTAATTCAGGCCTACACTGATTCAGGGCATGTGTGATCTCCCCTATACATACAGGGGTTTGATTCAGCCATTTGAAATGCAGCCATTTGAAATACAGCCACTTGAAATACAGCCATTTTGTGAAAAGAAATCTTTAATTGAGGCCTAGTCTGGTTCAGGCCGTGTGAGATACACCCTTTACATACTGTTGTTCTTTTTTACTATTAATTAAACACCCATTTAGGGCAAGATCCTAAATTCAAAAAATAGGAGGAGAGCGTCAAATAAGGGACGTGGCTCAGGTCGTGGTGCTGCTGGTGGAGCTCCTGTTGCAGGGAGAGGACGTGGTCAATCTGTGCCAGCTACACGCACAAGTGAAACCCCTTCCTCAGGTGCGAGTAAGCGACAAAACCTACAGCGGTATTTGGTCGGGCCTAATGCTGCTCTACGAATGGTGAGGCCTGAACAAGTACAGGCGATAGTAGATTGGGTTGCTGACATTGGATCCAGTTCCTTCACATTGTCTCTCACCCAGTATCCTGCTGAAAGACCACAGTTGGCACCTGCAGCCGATGTTCATCAGTCTTTCACCTCACCCCCTTGCAAATCAGCCAAGCAGTCTGAGCCCCAAGTCATGCAGCAGTCTCTTCTGCTTTTTGATGACTCTGTTAGCAGGGTTTCCCAGGGCCATCCACCTAGCCGTGCCCCAGAAGTGGAAGAGATTGAGTGCACCGATGCCCAACCACTTATTTTTCACGATGAGTACCATCACAGCACATCTCGGATGATCACGAAACACAGGTGCCAACTGCTGGGGCTTACGAAAGCGTGCAGACCGACAGGGAATTCAGTCCTTGACCCCACATGGAATCAAGGTCATGTGAGTGACCGATGTAGTTCGGAGGAAGAGGCGGTGGTCGCACAGAGCCACCAGCACAGCAGAAGAGGGAGCAGGGTGCAAAAGCGGAGCGGCCGTCCTCTAGACAGTACGCCTCCTACTGCCCACCGCAGCAACAGGCCGAGCACACCAAAGCCAGCTCCAAGGAGTTCCCTGGTGTGGCAGTTCTTCAGACAATGTGCTGACTACAAGAAACGAGTGGTTTGCACGCTGTACAATCGGAGCCTGAAGCGAGGCATAAACGTTCTCATCCTGAGCACAACCTGCATGACCAGGCATTTAAGTGCAAAGCACGAGCTGCAGAGGAGTAGACACCTCAAAAACCAAGAAATGTCTCTGTCTCCTCCTGCTTCCTCTTCTGCTGCAGTCACAGCCTCTTCATCCACCTCTGGAGTGACAGTGCCACCTGGGACACCACAAACAGACGATCTGCCAGCAACACCAACACCTGGGTCACCAAGCATCTCCACAATGTCCCACGGAAGTGTTCAGCTTCCCCCACCCGCGAACCCTAGCCCTGAATGTAAGCATTTCTAAATTACTTGCCTTTGAAATGCTGTCATTCAGTCTGGTGGAGACGGATAGTTTTAAAGGCCTTATGGCGGTGGCTGTCCCACAGTACGTCGTGCCCAGCCGCCACTATTTTTCAAGGCGAGCCATCCCTTCCCTTCACAACCAAGTAGGGGACAAAATCAGGTGTGCACTGCGCAACGCCATCTGTGCAAGGTGCACCTGTCTACGGATACGTGGACCAGTAAGCACGGTCAGGGCCGTTATATCTCCATAACAGCACACTGGGTAAATGCAGTGGCGGCTGGGCCTGAGGCGGATAGCAGTTTGGCGCATGTCCTTCCACCACCGAGGATTGCAGGGCGCTTCAGTTTGCCTCCTGTTGCTTCCTCCTCCTACTCCGCTTCCTCATCCTCTACCAGCTCCTCATCCGGTCAGCGTAATACCTTCACCACCAACTTCAGCACAGCCAGGGGTAAACGACAGCAGCCAGTTTTAAAACTTATCTGTTTGGGGGACAAACCCCACACCGCGCAGGAGTTGTGGACGGGCCTTGAACAACAGCCCGATGAGTGGTTTGTGCTAGTCAGCCTCAAGCCCGGCCTGGTGGTGTGCGATAATGGGCAAAATCTTGTAGCAGCTCTGGGACTAGCCGGTTTGACGCACATTCATTGCCTGGTGCATGTGCTGAATTTGGTGGTGCAGAGATTCCTTAAAAATTACCCCGACATGTCAGAGCTGCTGCATAAAGTGTGGGCCGTCTGTGCGCGCTTTCGGCGTTCTCACCCTGCTGCTGCTCGCCTGTCAGCGCTGCTGCGTAACTTTGGCTTTCCCGCTCACCGCCTTATATACGACGTGCCCACAAGGTGGAACTCCACCTTGCACATGCTGGCCAGACTGTGCGAGCAGCATCAGGCGATAGTGGAGTTTCATCTGCAGCACGCACGGGTGAGTCGCTCGGCGGAACAGCACCACTTTACCACCACTGACTGGGCCTCCATGCGAGACCTGTGTTTCTTGTTGCACTGTTTCGAGTACTCCACCAACATGGCCAGTGCCGATAACACCGTTCTCAGCGTTACTATCCCACTTCTATGCCTCCTTGCAAAAACGCTCCTGGCGATGATGGAAGAGGATGTGGCACAGGAGGAGGAAGAGGTATCATTTCGTAGGGTTTCCGGCCAGTCATTCTCAAGTGCCTCTGAGGGTGGGTTTCTGCACCCACAAACCCAAGGTACACAATTGTCCAGCCAGGGCACAGTTCTGGAGGATGAGGAGCTGGAGGATGAGGAGATAGAGGAGGAGGAACCATGTTCACAGCAGGGTGGCACCCAGACCAGCTCATGGCCATCACTGGTGCGTGGATAGGGGGGATACAGAGGACACAGACGATACACCTCCCACAGAGGACAGCTTTTCGTTGCCTCTGGACAGCCTTGCTTACATGGGCGATTACATGCTGCAGTGTCTCCGCAACGACCGCAGAGTTGCCCACATTCTAACTTGTGCTGATTACTGGGTGGCCACGCTGCTAGATCCCCATTACAAGGACAACGTACCGTCCTTAATTCCATCACTGGAGTGTGATCGTAATATGCGCGAGTACAAGCGCACGCTGGTAGATGTGCTGCTGGTGGCATTCCCACCTGACAGCGGGGGCACAGTGGAAGCACAAGGCGAAGGCAGAGAATGAGGAAGAGGTCGCCAACGCAGCTGGGGCACCGCCAGCACCTCAGAAGGCAGGGTTAGCATGGCCGACATGTGGAAAATCTTTGTCAGCACGCCACAACAACCAGCACCACCAGCTGATATGGAATGTCTTAGCAGGAGGCAGCATTTCACCAACATGGTGGAGCAGTATGTGTGCACACGCCTACACGTACTGAATGACGGGTCTGCCCCCTTCAACTTATGGGTCTCCAAATTGGGCATATGGCCTGAGCTTGCCCTTTACGCCTTGGAGGTGCTGGCCTGCCCTGCAGCCAGTGTATTATCTGAACGTGTGTTTAGCACGGCAGGGGGCGTCATCACAAACAAGCGCAGCCGCCTGTCCACAGCCAACGTGGACAAGCTCACGTTTATTAAAATTAACTAGGTTTGGATCCTACAAGACTTGTCTGTACCTTGTGCAGGATAGACATTTATACCACCATCAAACAAATATTCTTGTACTCAAGTAAAGTGCAATGATTCTTTCTTTTCTTTTTTTTTATTTGTCACAATATTTTGGGGGCTACCTACCCCAATAAAAAATAAAAAAAATAAACATTGTTGGCTACCTCCTCCTCCTCCGCCTCTACCTACAACACCACATTCACCGCCTCCTCAACCTCCGACTCCATATCCACCTCCTTCTCTGAGTTGCAGGTTAATAATTTGTAATTTTTAGTTATTTTATTATATTTTAAGTTATTTCCCTATCCACATTTGTTTGCAGAGCAGTTGCCATGCTGTTAAGCACATTTTACTGCCTTTACATCCCTCTAGCCTTTTCAATGACTATTTTATAGCCATTTTAATGCAAAAAAGTCCCAATTTAAGTGCCCTAAATTGAAAAAATTATTATTTTCAATTGTCGGGTTACATTTTACCATTTTTGGCGTATACAAACCCCTGCTGTGCCTGGGTGACAGGGGTCTAAATCTCTCAAAATCCTCTGTTCTATTGCTGGGTGACAAGTTCCCCCTTTTGCCATGAATGAACCCCTGCTGTGCCTGGGTGACTGGGGCCTAAATCTCTCAAAATCTTCTGTTGTATTACTGGGTGACAAGAACCCCCTTTTGCCGTGAATGAACCCCTGCTGTGCCTGGGTGACAGGGGCATAAATCTTTCAAAATCCTCTGTTCTATTGCTGGGTGACATGAACCCCCTTTTGCCGTGAATGAACCCCTGCTGTGCCTGGGTGACAGGGGCTTAAATCTCTCAAAATCGTATGTTGTATTGCTAGGTGACAAGAACCCCCTTTTGCCGTGAATGAACCCCTGCTGTGCCTGGTTGACAGGGTCTTAAATCTCTCAAAATCGTCTGTTGTATTGCTGGGTGACAAGAACCCACTTTTGCCGTGAATGAACCCCTGCTCTGCATTGCTTACAGGGAACAAAATTTTGTGAAAACATCTGTTACTGATCGGAAGATGTGCGACTACAAGCGCATGCTGATGATAGCATTCCCACCTGACAGCGGGGGCACAGTAGAAGCACAAGGCAGAGGTTGAGGAAGAGGTCACCAACGCAGCTGGGGCACCACCAGCACCTGAGAAGGCAGGGTTAGCATGGCCAAAATGTGGAAAAGCTTTGTCAGCCTTGGAGGTGCTGACCTGCCCTACAGCCAGTGTATAGTGTGAACGTGTGTTTAGCACGGGAGAGAGCATTATCATAGGCCGCAGCAAAGGTGGACAAGCTTACGTTTATTAAAATGAACCCGGCATGGATCCCACAGGATTTGTCCGTACCTTATGCAGAATAGACATTTATACCAGCCTCAACCATCCATTCTTGTACTCAAGTGCACTTATTCTTAGTTTTATTTTGTTATATGTCCCAATATTTTGGGGGATACCCCAATTTAAAAATAAAAAATAACACAAATCAGTGTTGGCTACCTATTCCTCCTTCACCGCCGCTTCCACCTACACAGCCACGTCAACCTACACCGCCACATCCACCCATCCACCGCCTCCTCAGCCTCCTACTCCTAGAACCAGATTGTTATTTTTAATTTTTCAGTATTTTATGTTATTTTAAGTCATTTCCCTATCCACATTTGTTTGCAGAACAGTTGCCATGCTCTTAAGCACATTTTGATGCCTTTTGCAGCCCTCTAGCCCTTTCCAGGACTATTTTAGAGCCATTTTAGTGCAAAAAAGTTTGGGTCCCCATTGACTTCAAGGGGGTTTGGGTTCGGGGTCAAGTTCGGGTCAAGTTTGGGTCCTGAACCCGAACTTTTTTTTCAAGTTCGGCCGAACTTGTCGAACCCGAACATCCAGGTGTCCGCTCAACTCTAATCCTGACCGTTGTGCACGTCTTATCTGCAACTACAGGAAACATTTGGTTGAAGTTATTGCTGCCAAAGGAGGTTCAACCAGTTATTAAATACAAGGGTTCATATACTTTTTCCACCTGCACTCTTGATGTTTACATGGTGTGTTCAATAAAAACATGGTAACATTGAATTCTTTGTGTGTTATTAGTTTAAGCAGACTGTGGTTGTCTATTGTTGTGACTTAGATGAAGATCAGATCACATTTTATGACCAATTTGTGCAGAAATCCATATCATTCCAAAGGGTTCACATACTTTTTCTTGCAACTGTATAGCAAGTGTAAGCAATATGGCTGTCAACAGTGTAGCTGTAGTTGTGTCAGAACTATTTGGTATAAAAAGAGTCCATAGTATAAGGCCTATACAGGTATATGAATAGGAACATTAAGAAAAGCTATTGTGATGTGATTTTGTCTTATTCAAGAGGTTAATATGAGTTCAAACCCTGGTGAACTTAGAATCACTAACTGGAGATTAGATATTTGTAAATACTTTTGTTTATAAAATTTAGTAGGGTTTGCATAGTCTGAGAAGAAAATTAGACGGGTCTAATAAAATGTATTTACCCAGATAAAACACTGGAGTTGTAATGTGCTGAGTGTTGGTGATTCTCAGTGAATAGAAAGAATATAATTGTATTATTCATTGTAAGGTTTATATTAATCCTCATCTGTATGGATTTTAGGTTATATATGATATAATCTTAAAATTGCGTGGGTTTAAATAATTAGATGTGTGAGATTATATATATATATATATATATATATATATATACATACAATATATGTAAGAATTAAGGGGAATTTCTTCCTAGCTTCAAGGTGTGAGTTAACAAATTACTTCAGTCTTAGGAAACCTGTTCTTGGGTTTGTAGACACAAATGTTCAAGAAAAAACAATGGATTTACACAGAGACAATGGCTGAGTAACACTTATAGTGGTTCCCAAACAGACAGGGATAAATTATGAATAGGGTAGGACTTTGGATTGTGTAACTAGACTGGAAGTTAACAAAGTGTATATATGATTGCTTGGTGAGAATCAACATTCTATTGTTATCATCTTATATATTCCAAATCCTGTTTTTAAAATCAGTTAATAAGTAAAATCCAAATTAATTCCAAAATGTATACGTAGATTTTGTGTATAGTATCTGTTTTAAAATAAGATTGGGGTGTACCTGTAGCATCATCCTAAAACTTAATCCAATCCAGGGAGATTGAAAATATACTGGTGAAAACATGGTATCATCTCCAAGGAACTGAATTCAGTTCTAGACTGGTACGGTTGATTATGTATATATATCTATATAGATAAAGATAAACCAGATTTGGGTTTAATCAGACATTTGTCGGCTGAGAGAAATCAGGTATCAAATTGATTTAAAATATAATTGAGGGGTATTGTTATACTAAGGCATAGTAGTGAATATATATACATATACATATATATATATATATATTATTTTGACTTTCTTACTATTTTGCATATCATTGATTGAATTTCAATTGAAATTTTCTTATATTAGTTTGCACTGTATTATTGTTATTTAATAAATATATATTTTGATACACCACCGCCTTTTTTTTGTCATCTAACTTAGCGCAGATCACGAGCTCATTTTAGCTTTGTATTTATGATAATAGATTAGAATCTCCTTAATTACAGATTCTAATTTATTCACATAAATAATATACACTGTCAATCGGAGACAGCATAAATATTCCAACATAATTGGAGGTCCCACCGAGATCTGCCTAGTTGACACAAAAATTTTGGGTGCAAATTATATATTTGATAAAGTTATTGTGGTATTTGTAGTGCAAAAAGTAGAAAAATGTCTGAAGGAAATGGTGGGGCAAGAAAGACATTGCAGGCCGGTGCAGAAGCAAAGCCTGATATGCAAAACAAAGAAAGGCAAGCAATAATGAAAGATCAAGTATTACTGCATATTCAAGATAGATTAGAAATCAAAGGGGATTTAAAAGTATGGGGAGCTATTCTGCAAGAAACAGTTGCAGAATATCCTGATGATATTTGGACTAAGGAATCCAGGTTTGCTGAGTTTATCTGTAGCATTGCTCAAGCTAAACACAAAAAGGATAAGGATACGATGATCCTTCAATCTTGGTCTGAATTCATGCTTGTAATTTGTGAATTTGCAAAACGATTAGAAAAGGCGAAATATAAAAATTGACAACAGGCTGAAGAAATAAGTGAGATTGAAGTTAAGGCCGCCACAATTTCTGGTGAATTAGCATAATTATCCACTAAATTATCAGAATATTGTGACCATAAAGAGTTGATCTTGAATGGAAATTAGGTGAAATCTCTAGTGAATTATCTGAATGTCAAAAATCTAATGATGATCTAGAAAATGAATGCAAAATATTGTATAATGACATTAGAAATTAGCAAAAAGAGCTAGACAGCCAGGATGTAACATCTCTGCTGTATAAACAGAAAGAATCTGCCAGTAAAGTGAAGGTTAGACATTCAATATGGAGGTCATATGCAGAAAGAGAATATGGTGGCCCTTCTGAAGGAGAAGAACTAATGTCTCTGAGAGAACATTCTCTTCCTAAGTTAAAACCCATATCACCCCCTAGGTCCACTAAAAATTTGTCACAGAAAGCCTATCAGCCTATGATAGATGCAACCAAAGTGATCAAGTTTCTAAAATAAACTGTGGGTCAATTTACCAAAAAGGGATCACCCTCCATAATTAATCATCTAGAAACATATGAAGAGGCAATGAAAACATTACATTTAGAGAAGGATAGACAGAAAATCGAATATATTACTTGGGTATTTGAGCCAAAACACCGGTATTTCTTTATTTCCCTCAGAGATATGGCCAAATATACCTGGTCAGAAATAGTGTCAGAGATTAAGACTGAGTTTGTTCCCTATAAGTCAGCTACTGTTGCAAGGAGGGCCCTGTTTACGCTGAAGTGCAGGCCAGATCAAAGTCCCAGGGAATTTTTGTCCGTCCTTTAAAATGCGTATAGTCTATCTGAAAAAGATCCCAATTTTGAAAACCGGGAATTCATCCAGTTATTTTATGATGCTTTGCCTAATAAAATAAAATGTATTTTGGCTAGGGATTACCATCCCAGAAAAACTCTGGATTGGTTGGTAACAGAAAGTACAACTCTGTATGCCGCTCTACAAAATAGCGATGAGTCTCCAGACAGAAGATTTTAAAAAAAGCCAATGAGGAGATAGCTAGAAACTCATATAAAAATAGATCAGGGAAAATTTGAGAGCCCCAAAAGGAGTTATGCTGACGTGGTAAAAAGCTCTAGGTCTTCCCAGCCAAATAAAATTCAGCCTAGGCCAGATAATAATAAGGGCCCAAAAGTTGCTGAAAATCCAAATAACAATAATGAGTTTAGGAATAGGCGGTTCCCTCCTTTCCAATGATACCAGAGAAATTATTATAGGAGATTTCAACGTGGGCCGGGAAGGGTTCAAAGTGGTTCTGAGTCAGATGGTTCTGGGAGATTCCAATCATATAGGTCCCAAAATCAACCTCCAAAAGGATATGAGAAAAAGAGAAGTAATTTATATGATCGCATGAATCAAATCCAAAGCCAGTTTGGAGTGATGATGCAGCGGATGGAAGAGTTGTCAAAAGCATTTTCTACTAATCCTAATAATCCTTTTTTAGGAGCAGCTCCTCCTGTAGAGAATCATCCCCAATTTTAAATGGGGGGAAGCAGGTATGTTCAATGTTGTAAATGCTGAAGACTTAAGTGTATAATGGGGAAACTAACAAAAAAGGTCTTTCCCCATGAAAATAATTTAACCCTTACAAAGCCACATGGCAAGGGGGGAAGAGACATGTTTGTTCTGTCCTACAGCCCACAAATCTTTCAGCTGTGCCAATGACGACTTGCAATCCCGCTAATAAAAGGAAGGAGAATGATACTTCTGCAACATCTGTTGTATCGCACATCAGATCATAACCTGATCAATGGAGCCACGACACATGAGTATGTGGAGGACCTTCGTAAGTATTTTCAACATGCGCTTGCTTTCGCGCAGAAGAATCTTGAGAAAGCCGCCATAAGTAACAAGACTTATGACTTGAAAACTACCAAAAAGGAATATGAGGTAGGAGATAGAGTGTATCTCTATAACTTTGCCCGGGATCGAGTAAAAGAAAGAAAATTTCTCCCATCATGGAAAGGTCCTTATGACATTATTGATAAAATATCACCTGTGGTTTATAAGATGAAAATTCATACGAAAGATGGGTTCATCGAGAAATGGGTCCATGTAAATCAATTGCGAGTATGTATCCAAGATCCCAACTGAGAATCATAGAAGACGATGCTGAATAGAAGAATTAATAAGGATTGTGTTAATCTGATTTCTCTCAGTTCACAGATGTTCCGATTTGGTGTTTCCTTGCAAAGTATTTTACATAGCAACGCTAGGGAAACTGCATATATCAAAATATTAACGAATATGTCGTCATAATTTTAATTTCTTTTACAGAAAAAGGAAGCAATTGGCAGAACCAGACGTGATTCCTGGCGACAATGATGACAACAAAGATACAGATATCATGCGGATGGTGTTGATCCGAGATGTCCAATTCAAGACAGAACTAATCATCAACCGGAATCTACAGTCGTTTTTCAGATGTCCCAGGATTGTGAATGATGGCAAAGAAGATTTTAATTCAAGAATCTTTGCAAAGTTGGATCCAAAGACATTCATTGGATGAAGATACCGGATATACCCATTTTAGCTTGGGAAAGGTAAACAATTGGTACATTGTGCATGGGAACAAAGTTACAGTAATAATGGCATGATTGGTGACAAGTTTTGCTTTTTCTTACATGCTAAAACCATTGGACACAGGATCTCTGTGATGGTATACATTTCCAGGATATGACTTTATGATGCGACAAAAGACTTGGATAAAATATATTGATGAACATGAAAATTCTTCCGACCTTCTCCCAGTTAGGTCTTAAAGGAATCCTTGACTAACGTGGGAAGAAGGGGGGGGGAGATTTGTCAGAACTATTGGGTATAAAAAGAGTCCATAGTATAAGGCCTATACATGATCTTATTCAAGAGGTTAATATAAGTTCAAACCCTGGTGAACTTAGAATCACTAACTGGAGATTAGATATGTGTAAAGAATAGGGATGAGCTAACCCGAACTGTATAGTTCGGGTTCGTACCGAATTTTGGGGTGTCCGTGACACGGACCCGAACCCGAACATTTTCGTAAAAGTCCGGGTTCGGGTTCGGTGTTCGGCGCTTTCTTGGCGCTTTTTGAAAGGCTGCAAAGCAGCCAATCAACAAGCATCATACTACTTGGCCCAAGAGGCCATCACAGCCATGCCTACTATTGGCATGGCTGTGATTGGCCAGTGCACCATGTGACCCAGCCTCTATTTAAGCTGGAGTCACGTAGCGCCGCACGTCACTCTGCTATGATCAGTATAGGGAGAGGTTGCAGCTGCGACGTTAGGGCGAGATTAGGCAGATTAACTCCTCCAAAAGACTTCATTCTGTGATCGATCTGCAGCTGTGGATCATTGAAGTGCTATTATTCACTTGCTCACTTTTTTGAGGCTGCCCAGAGCGTTTTTAGATAACTTTTTTTCTGGGGTGATCGGCGGCCATTTTGTGACTTGTGGTGCGCCAGCACGAGCTATCACCAAGTGTATTTAACCATCGATAGTGTGGTTATTTTGTGCTATATCCTACATCAGCTGCATGCTGAGCCTGTGTCACCGAAGTGCATTTAACCATCAACAGTCTGGTTATTTTTTGGCCATATACTACATCAGCTGCAGGCTGAGCCTGTGTCACCCAAGTGCATTTAACCATCAACAGTCTGATTATTTTTTGGCCATATACTACATCAGCTGCAGGCTGAGCCTATGTCACCCAAGTGTATTTAACCATCGATAGTGTGGTTATTTTGTGCTATATCCTACATTAGCTGCAGGCTGAGCCTGTGTCACCCAAGTGCATTTAACCATAAACAGTCTGATTATTTTTTGGCCATATAATACATCTGGTGCAGGCTGAGCCTGTGTCACCCAAGTGCATTTAACCATCAACAGTCTGATTATTTTTTGGCCATATACTACATCTGGTGCAGGCTAAGCCTGTGTCACCCAAGTGCATTTAACCATCAACATTGTGGTTATTTTTTGGCCATATATTACATCATGGGCAAGTTGAGACTGTCACCCAGTGCCTAAAAAATAGACCTGACATTTCTATTCAACCAAATCTGTACTGTTTTAGCTGGTCAAGTTATTTGTATTGACCGTAAAAGCACACTTTTTTTTCTGGGTTGAAAAAGCATTCCCAAATTTGCCATTCTCAAAATAACTAGTTTCTGGTATTTGAGGCCTACTTGAAATCTAACCCAAAAAGAAAATCTTACATTGAAGGTATTGATAGTGTCATTCAGAAAAACCTAAGACACACGCTAGCGTGCTGATAGAAGTGTGATTCTGTGATTAAACCTATACCTGTCACACAGCGCAAAAAAAAACAGGTCTCACATCTCTATTCAACCAAATCTGCACTGTTTTAGCTGGTCAAGTTATTTGTAGTGACCGTAAAAGCAGACTTTTTGTTCTGGGTTGAAAAAGCATTCCCAAATTTGCCATTCTCAAAATAACTAGTTTCTGGTATTTGAGGCCTACTTGAAATCTAACCCAAAAAGAAAATCTTACATTGAAGGTATTGATAGTGTCATTCAGAAAAACCTAAGACACACACTAGCGTGCTGATAGAAATGTGATTCTGTGATTAAACCTATACCTGTCACACAGCGCAAAAAAAAACAGGTCTCACATCTCTATTCAACCAAATCTGCACTGTTTTAGCTGGTCAAGTTATTTGTAGTGACCGTAAAAGCAGACTTTTTGTTCTGGGTTGAAAAAGCATTCCCAAATTTGCCATTCTCAAAATAACTAGTTTCTGGTATTTGAGGCCTACTTGAAATCTATCCCAAAAAGAAAATCTTACATTGAAGGTAT
Organism: Bufo bufo; assembly: GCF_905171765.1. Taxonomy (NCBI): domain Eukaryota; kingdom Metazoa; phylum Chordata; class Amphibia; order Anura; family Bufonidae; genus Bufo; species Bufo bufo. The sequence goes on from NC_053393.1 coordinate 329,177,966, forward strand.
TGATAGTGTCATTCAGAAAAACCTAAGACACACACTAGCGTGCTGATAGAAATGTGATTCTGTGATTAAACCTATACCTGTCACACAGCGCAAAAAAAACAGGTCTCACATCTCTATTCAACCAAATCTGCACTGTTTTAGCTGGTCAAGTTATTTGTAGTGACCGTAAAAGCAGACTTTTTGTTCTGGGTTGAAAAAGCATTCCCAAATTTGCCATTCTCAAAATAACTAGTTTCTGGTATTTGAGGCCTACTTGAAATCTATCCCAAAAAGAAAATCTTACATTGAAGGTATTGATAGTGTCATTCAGAAAAACCTAAGACACACGCTAGCGTGCTGATAGAAGTGTGATTCTGTGATTAAACCTATACCTGTCACACAGCGCAAAAAAAAACAGGTCTCACATCTCTATTCAACCAAATCTGCACTGTTTTAGCTGGTCAAGTTATTTGTAGTGACCGTAAAAGCAGACTTTTTGTTCTGGGTTGAAAAAGCATTCCCAAATTTGCCATTCTCAAAATAACTAGTTTCTGGTATTTGAGGCCTACTTGAAATCTATCCCAAAAAGAAAATCTTACATTGAAGGTATTGATAGTGTCATTCAGAAAAACCTAAGACACACGCTAGCGTGCTGATGGAAGTGTGATTCTGTGATTAAACCTATACCTGTCACACAGCGCAAAAAAAAACAGGTCTCACATCTCTATTCAACCAAATCTGCACTGTTTTAGCTGGTCAAGTTATTTGTAGTGACCGTAAAAGCAGACTTTTTGTTCTGGGTTGAAAAAGCATTCCCAAATTTGCCATTCTCAAAATAACTAGTTTCTGGTATTTGAGGCCTACTTGAAATCTATCCCAAAAAGAAAATCTTACATTGAAGGTATTGATAGTGTCATTCAGAAAAACCTAAGACACACACTAGCGTGCTGATAGAAATGTGATTCTGTGATTAAACCTATACCTGTCACACAGCGCAAAAAAAACAGGTCTCACATCTCTATTCAACCAAATCTGCACTGTTTTAGCTGGTCAAGTTATTTGTAGTGACCGTAAAAGCAGACTTTTTGTTCTGGGTTGAAAAAGCATTCCCAAATTTGCCATTCTCAAAATAACTAGTTTCTGGTATTTGAGGCCTACTTGAAATCTATCCCAAAAAGAAAATCTTACATTGAAGGTATTGATAGTGTCATTCAGAAAAACCTAAGACACACGCTAGCGTGCTGATAGAAGTGTGATTCTGTGATTAAACCTATACCTGTCACACAGCGCAAAAAAAAACAGGTCTCACATCTCTATTCAACCAAATCTGCACTGTTTTAGCTGGTCAAGTTATTTGTAGTGACCGTAAAAGCAGACTTTTTGTTCTGGGTTGAAAAAGCATTCCCAAATTTGCCATTCTCAAAATAACTAGTTTCTGGTATTTGAGGCCTACTTGAAATCTATCCCAAAAAGAAAATCTTACATTGAAGGTATTGATAGTGTCATTCAGAAAAACCTAAGACACACGCTAGCGTGCTGATGGAAGTGTGATTCTGTGATTAAACCTATACCTGTCACACAGCGCAAAAAAAAACAGGTCTCACATCTCTATTCAACCAAATCTGCACTGTTTTAGCTGGTCAAGTTATTTGTAGTGACCGTAAAAGCACACTTTTTTTTCTGGGTTGAAAAAGCATTCCCAAATTTGCCATTCTCAAAATTGTGGTGAACGGGAACAATGAGGAAAATATCTAATAAGGGACGCGGACGTGGACATGGTCGTGGTGGTGTTAGTGGACCCTCTGGTGCTGGGAGAGGACGTGGCCGTTCTGCCACAGCCACACGTCCTAGTGAACCAACTACCTCAGGTCCCAGTAGCCAGCAGAATTTACAGCGATATTTGGTGGGGCCCAATGCCGTTCTAAGGATGGTAAGGCCTGAGCAGGTACAGGCATTAGTCAATTGGGTGGCCGACAGTGGATCCAGCACGTTCACATTATCTCCCACCCAGTCTTCTGCAGAAAGCGCACAGATGGCGCATGAAAACCAAGCCCATCGGTCTGTCACATCACCCCCATGCATATCAGGGAAACTGTCTGAGCCTCAAGTTATGCAGCAGTCTCTTATGCTGTTTGAAGACTCTGCTGCCAGGGTTTCCCAAGGGCATCCACCTAGCCCTTCCCCAGGGGTGGAAGAGATAGAATGCACTAACGCACAACCACTTATTTTTCCTGATGATGAGGACATGGGAATACCACCTCAGCACGTATCTGATGATGACGAAACACAGGTGCCAACTGCTGCGTCTTTCTGCAGTGTGCAGACTGAACAGGAGGTCAGGGATCAAGACTGGGTGGAAGACGATGCAGGGGACGATGAGGTCCTAGACCCCACATGGAATGAAGGTCGTGCCACTGACTTTCACAGTTCGGAGGAAGAGGCAGTGGTGAGACCGAGCCAACAGCGTAGCAAAAGAGGGAGCAGTGGGCAAAATCAGAACACCCGCCGCCAAGAGACTCCGCCTGCTACTGACCGCCGCCATCTGGGACCGAGCACCCCAAAGGCAGCTTCAAGGAGTTCCCTGGCATGGCACTTCTTCAAACAATGTGCTGACGACAAGACCCGAGTGGTTTGCACGCTGTGCCATCAGAGCCTGAAGCGAGGCATTAACGTTCTGAACCTTAGCACAACCTGCATGACCAGGCACCTGCATGCAAAGCATGAACTGCAGTGGAGTAAACACCTTAAAAACAAGGAAGTCACTCAGGCTCCCCCTGCTACCTCTTCTGCTGCTGCCGCCTCGGCCTCTTCTGCTGCTGCCACCTCGGCCTCTTCTGCTGCTGCTGCCGCCGCCTCGGCCTCTTCCTCCGCCTCTGGAGGAACGTTGGCACCTGCCGCCCAGCAAACATGGGATGTACCACCAACACCACCACCTGCGTCACCAAGCATCTCAACCATGTCACACGGCAGCGTTCAGCTCTCCATCTCACAAACATTTGAGAGAAAGCGTAAATCCCCACCTAGCCACCCTCGATCCCTGGCCCTGAATGCCAGCATTTCTAAACTACTGGCCTATGAAATGCTGTCATTTAGGCTGGTGGACACACACAGCTTCAAACAGCTCATGTCACTTGTTGTCCCACAGTATGTTGTTCCCAGCCGCCACTACTTCTCCAAGAGAGCCGTGCCTTCCCTGCACAAACAAGTGTCCGATAAAATCAAGTGTGCACTGCGCAACGCCATCTGTGGCAAGGTCCACCTAACCACAGATATGTGGACCAGTCAGCACGGCCAGGGACACTATATATCTCCCTAACTGCACACTGGGTAAATGTAGTGGCGGCTGGGCCCCAGGCGGAGAGCTGTTTGGCGCACGTCCTTCCGCCGCCAAGGATCGCAGGGCAACATGCTTTGCCTCCTGTCTCCTCCTCCTCCTACTCAGCTTCCTCCTCCTCTTCTTCCACCTGCTCATCCAGTCAGCCACACACCTTCACCACCAACTTCAGCACAGCACGGGGTAAACGTCAGCAGGCCATTCTGAAACTCATATGTTTGGGGGACAGGCCCCACACCGCACAGGAGTTGTGGCGGGGTATAGAACAACAGACCGACGAGTGGTTGCTGCCGGTGAGCCTCAAGCCCGGCCTGGTGGTGTGTGATAATGGGCGAAATCTCGTTGCAGCTCTGGGACTAGCCGGTTTGACGCACATCCCTTGCCTGGCGCATGTGCTGAATTTGGCGGTGCAGAAGTTCATTCGCAACTACCCCGACATGTCAGAGCTGCTGCATAAAGTGCGGGCCGTCTGTTCGCGCTTCCGGCGTTCACACCCTGCCGCTGCTTGCCTGTCTGCGCTACAGCGTAACTTCGGCCTTCCCGCTCACCGCCTCATATGCGACGTGCCCACCAGGTGGAACTCCACCTTGCATATGCTGGACAGACTGTGCGAGCAGCAGCAGGCCATAGTGGAGTTTCAGCTGCAGCACGCACGGGTCAGTCGCACTGTGGATCAGACCCACTTCACCACCAATGACTGGGCCTCCATGCGAGACCTGTGTGCCCTGTTGCGCTGTTTCGAGTACTCCACCTACATGGCCAGTGGCGATGACGCCGTTATCAGCGTTACAATACCACTTCTATGTCTCCTTGAGAATAATAAATATATATTTTGATAAACCACCGCCTTTTATTTGTCATCTAACTTAGCACAGATCATGAGCTCGTTTTAGCTTGGTATTTATGATAATAGATTAGATTCTCCTTCATTACAGATTCTAATTTATTCATATAAATAATATAGACTGTCAATTGGAGACAGCATAAATATTCTGACAGTTGTAAAATAACTTATTAATTTATGCTTTACACCTTGGTGTGATACAAATTAGATAAAACAATTCATATTAAGTTATGCATAAGCAGTATATATGAGGTAGTGTTGAGCAAGCATGCTCAGCTGAATACTATGCATGCTCGAGTACAATTTAATACAATAAAAGTCAAGGGGAGACCCGAGCATCAAACCATACACCCCCTGCTCTGAAGAAGAGAGGGTGTCTGGTTCACAAAAAAAGCTTGGAAATTTATGGAATCTCCATCAAAATGGTTTGGAAAAAGCACTAAAAGGATGTCTGGATGCATCTTACACTCTCATTATCTATAACATACAATAAACAACCACACAAAGTCTATATGCCAAAAGCCAGGCATTTGCAAGCCAAACAATCTATCCATGAGACAGATAATAGTCAGCATACTTTACAATGGACACCTTGTGCACTATGAGACATTTCAAACCAGCTCTCATGTGATTGAGAGCCAATAAGCCTCAAAATTGCTTCACATCTGTTGGATCGCTTGGGTGGACCTGCACACCTACATCAATATCATTAGGGTGACAAAAAGTTTTCTGATTGTCCTAACATAATATTCAATAACTTTTCTATACAGTTTTGTCATGTAAACTCATTTGCATAAACATGGGCATATGGGAAAGACATGCAAATGAGCATAATCTGCCTTGTTTTTCAGCTGAAAAACCATTTGCAATATAAATTTGCTATTACGAAATATGAGTTATGAACAGCCCCTTTTATTGGTTTCAAAGTCTTATGACAAGACTATGAATCCAATAGACGGTGCTGTTCATGAGCAGTGTAGATCGCAAATATTCTAATCACAAATTTTTATCACAAATTTTCCATGCTAAAGGCTGAGTGCTACACTGTGTGTGGACTCTGTTGATCAGGGTGCCCAACTTACTAGCGCCCCAACAAGATGAACAGCGCCATCTATTGGTTTCAAAGTCTTCTAACAAGATAATTAGTCTTGTCATAAGACTATGAAACCAATAGATGGCGCTGTTCATAAGTCTTGAAAAGCGCCATCTATTGGTTTCATAGTCTTATGTGTAATGACCGGCGTCACACACAGGGAGGGAAAAGGGAAAGCCCTGCCCAAGGGAGAGGGAAAGGTGGTGACCCCTGACTCACCTTGCGGCTGGCACCTGACTGCCCTGACGTCCCTAGACGGGTTCTTCACCCGTGCGGCGATCACGTGCCTAAACCCTGGCTTCCCCTAGAATGAGCCCTAGATAGTGAACGGGCCGGTGGGATCGCTAGTCCGCACCACTGACACTAAGCAGGAAACACCAGGGAGAGGACAGACAATACAGACAAACACATACACCTAGGTGGGCGACCACAGCAGACCACAAAGGTCCAACAGGGATCCGGAGGGTAGCGTTCTGGACCAACTACCAGAGAACGCAGCAACACAGCTCCAGAGGGTCAGAATAGATGTCCAGGCAGGAAGCTCTATATCTGGCAACCAGAGAAGTGTGAGAGGGGAATATAAGGAGGTTGGGAGTGCTGGACAAGGAACAGCTGAGGAGAAGGAGCTACGGATCCCTAGTGAGCCAAAAAGGGTCGCAAAGCAAACACAGAAAGCTACCATAAGGAAACAGCCCTATCTTACATAGAGCGCGCAGCCAACCGCTGCGACTTCCTGACCCCGGGTATAACGGAGTCAGGCGTGGTTCTTGACACCCACGTGACAGTACCCCCCTCTCTACGAGGGGCCTCCGACACTCAGGACCAGGTCTCTCAGGATGAGAGGCATGAAAAGCCCGAACTAGCCTGTCGGCGTTTACCTCAGACGCATTAACCCACATTCTTTCCTCGGGACCGTAACCTCTCCAATGCACGAGATATTGAAGAGAGCGGCGGACCCGACGAGAATTAACAATTTTGGATATCTGAAACTCTAGATTACCATCCACAAAAACAGGAGGGGGTGGCAGCGGCGACGGTTCTAGAGGTGGAACATATTTTTTGAGTAACGACTTATGAAAGACGTTATGGATTTTAAAAGTCTGAGGTAGCTCCAGTCGAAAAGCCACGGGGTTGATGATGGCTACAATTTTGTAAGGGCCAATGAACCTAGGACCCAGTTTCCAAGAGGGAACCTTTAATTTAATATTCCTAGTAGACAACCACACATAGTCATTCACTCCTAGGTCCGGACCTGGCGACCATCTCTTATCAGCCATGCATTTGTATTTACCTCCCATATTTTTCAAGTTAGCTTGCACCTTCTGCCATACCGATGAAAGAGATGACGAAAACCGTTCCTCTTCGGGAACCCCAGAAGACCCCCCCTCATTGAAAGTACAGAATTGGGGATGAAAACCATATGCACCAAGAAATGGTGACTTGCCAGTGGATTCCTGACGACAATTATTTATGGCAAACTCAGCTAACGGTAAATATGATGACCACAACTCTTGATTTTCAGACACAAAACATCTTAGATATGTCTCCAGGTTTTGGTTGGTGCGCTCAGTCTGTCCATTCGACTGAGGATGGAAAGCTGAGGAAAAGGACAAGTGTACCCCCAAACAGGAACAAAAAGCTTTCCAAAATTTAGAAATAAACTGGGTACCCCGATCCGAAACAACATCGGAAGGGACCCCGTGAAGCTTCACGATTTCACTGATGAATACCTGAGCAAGAGTCTTAGCATTAGGTAGTGCGGGTAACGCAATGAAGTGTACCATTTTGCTAAACCTGTCCACTACTACCAAAATAACTGTTTTACCCGCAGACAAAGGCAAGTCAGTGATAAAATCCATTGACAGATGTGTCCATGGTCTATTGGGAATGACGAGTGGTAATAGAGACCCTGCTGGACGTGTATGAAAGACTTTTGCGCGTGCACAGGTAGAACAAGAAGACACAAAATCCAATACATCCTGACGCAACCTTGGCCACCAAAAACGACGAGAAAATAGCTCCAAGGTTGCTTTACTACCCGGGTGCCCAGTAAGTGCCGAATTATGTTGTTCCTTTAATAATTCTAAACGCAGGTTCAACGGTACAAACAATTTCTCTGAGGGGCAAGAGACCGGGGCGTCCCCCTGGGCCTCTAACACCTTCCCCTCCAGAGCAGAGTGTACCGCAGAAACAACCACTCCTCTTTGAAGAATGGGTACCGGATCACTCACATTACCCCCTCCAGGGAAACAACAAGATAGTGCATCAGCCTTGGTATTCTTTGCCCCAGGACGATAGGTAATAACAAAGTTGAACCTGGTAAAAAATAGCGACCACCTAGCTTGTCTAGGGGTGAGACGCTTAGCTGATTCGAGGTACAGAAGATTTTTGTGGTCCGTAATCACAGTGACGGGGTGGACTGCCCCCTCTAAAAAGTGACGCCATTCTTCAAACGCTAGGTTAATAGCTAATAGTTCCCTATTGCCAATATCGTAGTTCTTTTCTGCTGCAGATAGTTTTTTAGAAAAGAAAGCACAAGGACGCCATTTGCCAGGAGACGGACCCTGAGACAGCACCGCCCCCACTCCCACCTCTGACGCATCGACTTCAACAATAAAAGGCTGAGAGACATCAGGTTGGACTAGTACAGGTGCCGAGGTAAACCTCTCTTTTAGAGAGGAAAAAGCAACTTTAGCGGCGTCAGACCATTTAGAAAAATCAGTCCCCTTCCTAGTCAAGTCAGTAAGGGGTTTTACAATAACTGAATAATTTTTAATGAATTTCCTATAGAAATTTGCGAAGCCCAAGAACCGTTGCAGTGCTTTGAGGTTCTCAGGAAGATCCCAATCTAAAATTGCCTGGACCTTCCTAGGATCCATTCGGAAACCTGAAGCAGATAAAAAATAACCTAGGAATTGTATCTCCTGAACGGCGAAGACACATTTTTCAATTTTAGCATATAATTTATTCGTTCGTAGGACCTGCAGTACCTGTCTGACATGCACCTCATGTGTTTTCAGATCAGACGAATAAATTAAAATATCAACTAGGTATATTACCACAAACCTGCCGATTAGATGACTAAAAATGTCATTAACGAAATGTTGAAAGATGGCAGGAGCATTGGTCAGACCGAAAGGCATAACTAGATTTTCATAATGCCCCTCAGGGGTGTTAAAAGCTGTCTTCCACTCATCCCCCTCCTTGATACGAATCAGATTGTAGGCCCCCTAAGATCAAGTTTGGAGAACCACCTAGCACCCGCAATCTGGTTAAACAGGTCAGGAATGAGAGGAAGAGGGTATGGGTCTCGGATGTTTATCCGATTTAATTCGCAAAAATCTAGGCAAGGACGCGGGCCCCCATCTTTCTTTTTAACGAAGAAAAACCCTGCAGCCACGGGTGAAGAAGAGGGTCTGATGTGTCCCTTAGCCAAGCTCTCGGAGATTAAATCTTTAATGGCTTGTCTCTCTGGACCCGAAAGATTATATAACCTGGTCTTGGGTAATTTTGCGCCGGGAATAAGGTTAACCGGGCAATCATAAGGACGGTGAGGTGGTAACTTCTGACAACCCTTTTCAGAAAAAACATCCTCAAAATCCGAAATAAATGTAGGTAGGGTAGTTATGGAGGCGACTAAGCAATTGCTATTTAAGCAATTTTCTCTGCAATGCTCACTCCACTCCGATATCTCCCTGGCCTGCCAATCCACCACTGGATTGTGCGCTACCAACCAGGGAAGACCCAGCACTACCGGAGTGGGAAGCCCCTCCAGAACATAACATGAAAGCATCTCATTATGGTGGTCCCCTACCCGAAGGTGTAAATTATGAACAATGTGGGTGAGGTTTCTCTGAGACAGAGGAGCAGAATCAATAGCGAATATGGGAATAGGTCTCTGTAGCGTACAGAGAGACAAACCCATAGTGCGGGCAAAATGGGCATCTATCAAATTTACCCCTGCTCCACTGTCTAGAAAGAAAGAAATAGTCTCCGTCTTAATACCAAAAACAATAACCGCTGGCAGCACAAATTGCGATGTACGTATGGAGGAAACATATACCCCCCGGCTGACATCCTCCACACAGCCTAGGGTTAGTAGTTTTCCGACGGTCTTTTGTTTCTGAGGAAAGAAGGACAAACATTAATGAAATGACCCCTTTCCCCACAAAAAAAACAAACCCCACGCCTATGGCGAGCCTCAGGAGGACGGACCTGACGAATAGTTCCTCCTAGTTGCATAGGCTCGTCTAAGTCCGTGCAGACTAACTGCTGCTTGGGAGGGGTTACCAATTGCTCCGGTTTTTTCAACCTGTCTCTAAGGCGTCTATCTATACGGATAGAAAGGGACATAACCGCATCAAGGGAAAAGGGGGTCTCATATAATGCAAGCGCATCCTTAACCCTTTCGGATAACCCAGAGCAGAACTGACTCCTGAGAGCCGGGTCGTTCCATTGGGTATCCGTAGCCCACCTACGGAAGTCAGAGCAATATTCCTCTACCGGCCGCTCTCCTTGTAGGAGTCTCCGTAATCTTGATTCAGCCAGTGCGACTCGGTCAGGGTCGTCATATATGACACCCAAGGCCCCGAAAAACTCATCCACTGACCGAAGAGCCTGGGAATCAGTGGGTAAAGAGAACGCCCAGGACTGCGGGTCCCCCTGCAGCAGGGAAATAACAACCCCCACCCGCTGTTCTTCATTACCAGAGGAGTAAGGGCGCCGTTTAAAATATAATTTACAGGCCTCACGGAATGTCAAAAACTTGTCCCTTTCCCCAGAAAATCTGTAAGGGAGAGGGACCTTGGGTTCCGCAACAACCTGGTAACCAGTAGCAACCCCTGGGCTTGCGGTCAGTTGTAATTGCTGCTGTTGCTGGAGGACCGACGCCTTCAATCCTGCCACCTCTAAAGACAGGCAATGAAATTGTTTGGACAGAGCAGCAATTTGATCCATACTGGATTCTAAGTAGGTAGAAATTACCGGCGTCACACACAGGGAAGGGAAAAGGGAAAGCCCTGCCCAAGGGAGAGGGAAAGGTGGTGACCCCTGACTCACCTTGCGGCTGGCACCTGACTGCCCTGACGTCCCTAGACGGGTTCCTCACCCGTGCGGCGATCACGTGCCCTGGCTTTCCCTAGAATGAGCCCTAGATAGTGAACGGGCCGGTGGGATCGCTAGTCCACACCACTGACACTAAGCGGGAAACACCAGGGAGAGGACAGACAATACAGACAAACACATACACCCAGGTGGGCGACCACAGCAGACCACAAAGGTCCAACAGGGATCCGGAGGGTAGCGTTCTGGACCAACTACCAGAGAACGCAGCAACACAGCTCCAGAGGGTCAGAATAGAAGTCCAGGCAAGAAGCTCTATATCTGGCAACCAGAGAAGTGTGAGAGGGAATATAAGGAGGTTGGGAGTGCTGGACAAGAACAGCTGAGGAGAAGGAGCTACAGATCCCTGAGTGAGCCAAAAAGGGTTGCAAAGCAAACACAGAAAGCTACCATAAGGAAACAGCCCTATCTTACATAGAGCGCGCAACCAACCGCTGCGACTTCCTGACCCCGGGTGTAACGGAGTCAGGCGTGGTTCTTGACACCCTCGTGACATTATTGTCACAACCAGACACCTGAGAAGCTCTGGCAGAAGCCTTTCAGAACCTCCTCCTTGAGTTTTCTTTGTTTTGGTTTTCAGTTCCTCATCTCGTTAGCCTCTCTCAGCTGTCATGTTTTTGGACTGATTGCATCCCTTTAATTTCCTCCCCATAATGCAATAGTGTGCAGCTTATACAACTTCCTGGAGTGTGTGTGCATGCTGTTCTTATTTCCCAGTCTTCTACAAGATAAGTGCTGTACTTTTATTTGTGATTTTCTGTTTGCTGGATCTCAGTTGACCCTGACTCCCTCCGTGTCTAGTGTAGGGAGCCGGTGGTCGTGTCCCCTCACTATTGTAGGGTGTTCAGGTGTTAGATAGTCGAGGTACGTGGATATGCGACCATCCACCTTTGGGGTGTTCGCATAGGCTGAGAAGTCAGGGAGAGTGACAGGTCTCATGCAGGGGTCTCCCTTTTTGTTCCTTAGTTTTGGATCCACTGAGTCATAGATTCTTTTGTATTGTCTTGTCTCCTGTACACCATCCGTGACATTATAAGCCGCCTCAACCGTCTGAAGCATGGATCCGGTTTCACTTTTGGCTGAACGCTTCCAGGGTCTTTCATTGGAGGTAGCTGATCTCCGTAAGACTTTTTCTCAGTTTCAAGTGAGCGGTTCAGCTTGCGTTCATGGAGTTTGTTCTGAGCTTAAGATCTCACTCCCGGATACGTTCTCCGGGGGTAGTGAGAATTTTGTGCGTTTTAGAGAGGCTTGCAAACTCCATTTTCGCCTTCTTCCCCATTCCTCTGGTGATGAGGAACGGAGGGTGGGGATCATTATATCGCTGCTCAGGGGTAACGCTCAGTCCTGGGCCTTTTCGCTGCCGGAGGGGGCACGGCCCCTCCGTTCAGTGGATGAATTATTTTTAGCCCTGGGTCATATATATGATGATCCGGATCGTATTGCTCTGGCTGAGTCTAGACTACGTCTGTTATGCCAGGGTAAACAATCCGCAGAGATATACTGCTCAGAATTTCGGAGATGGGCAGCTGATACTGGTTGGAATGATGCTGCACTCCGAAGTCAATTTTGCCATGGTCTTTCAGAGGGATTGAAAGATGCATTTTCCTTTCATGAGAGGCCTACCTCCTTGGAGTCTGCCATGTCTCAGGCCGTTCGTATTGACAGGCGTCTTAGAGAGAGAGGAAAGATCTCTCCTTCCTGTCACACTCAGCCCCGGGACAGTGCAGCGGTCTCATTCTGTGCGCAGGGGTCTCAGTCGCAGTCAGCCCCTTCTGAGCAGGAGCCCATGCAGCTGGGGTTGATTGCCTCTGACAATAGAAGATTCAGCCCGCATGGGAGGGTTTGTTTTTGTTGTGGAGGTATAAATCATTTGGCAAATGTTTGTCCCTCTAGGAGATACAGGCAGTTTTCTGGGAGTTATAAAGAAACAAAAAGGAAAAAATCTTTTAAAAATGTTCCGTCTGTTACTATTGGCAGGGTTGAGGCGGAAATTGAAGGTTTTCCGTTTGCTTGTAGTTCCCGTTTTGTCCTGCCTGCTAGGGTGGCGCTAGAGAGCAAGAGCATTTTTTGTGAGATTTTTGTGGATAGTGGAGCAGCTGTAAATCTCATTGATAATCAATTTGCAATAACTCATGGTTTCCAGGTATGCACTTTGGGAAAGGAAATTCCTGTTATTGCTATTGATTCCGCTCCACTTTCTCAGAAATCATTAAAGGGCATAGTTCACAATATCCGTTTAATTGTGAGTGATGCTCATGTTGAGGATGTGTCATGTTTCGTCCTTAGCGGTTTGCCTACTCCTCTAGTGTTGGGGCTACCCTGGCTCACTAAACATAACCCCACCATTAATTGGCAAGCTAGGCAAATAAATGGTTGGAGTGACTTTTGCAGAGAGAATTGCCTCACGACATCTGTTTCTGAGGTTTCTACTAAGACTGTACCACCTTTCCTCTCTGAATTTTCGGATGTCTTCTCTGAGAGTGGAGTTCAGGATTTGCCCCCGCACAGGGAGTACGATTGCCCTATTAATCTCATCCCAGGCGCCAAGCTGCCTAAATCTCGTTTATACAATCTTTCCCAACCTGAGAGGGTCGCTATGCGTGCTTATATCTCTGAGAGTCTGAGAAAAGGACACATACGACCCTCAAAGTCACCTGTTGTCGCTGTTTTTTTCTTTGTTAAGAAGAAAGATGGTTCTTTAAGACCTTGTCTGGATTTCAGGGAGCTGAACAGTATCACTATTCGTGACCCTTATCCGCTTCCTCTGATCCCGGACCTGTTTAACCAGGTTGTTGGGGCTAAAGTCTTTTCCAAATTAGACCTAAGAGGGGCATACAACTTGGTCAGGGTCAGAGAAGGAGACGAATGGAAGACGGCCTCAATACCCCTGAGGGCCATTTTGAGAATTTGGTTATGCCTTTTGGTTCGATGAATGCCCCAGCCGTTTTTCAGCATTTCGTGAACAGCATTTTTTATCATTTGATGGGAAAATTTGTATTAGTGTATTTGGATGACATTTTGATTTTTTCTCCTGATTTCAAAACTCATAAGGAACACTTACGTCAGGTCTTGCTCATCCTGCGGGAGAATAAATTATACGCGAAACTGGAAAAATGTGTGTTTGCGGTTCCAGAGGTTCAATTTCTGGGGTTTCTTCTCTCTGCTTCTGGTTTTTGCATGGACCCCGAGAAGGTCCGCGCTGTGCTTGAGTGGGAGCTTCCTGAGAATCAGAAGGCGCTGATGCTTTTTTTGGGCTTTGCCAATTATTACAGGAAGTTTATTTTGAATTATTCCTCTGTTGTTAAACCACTCACTGATATGACCAGAAAGGGGGTAGATTTTTCTTCCTGGTCGGTAGAGGCGCGTAAGGCCTTTTCTAATATCAAGGAGAGTTTTGCTTCCGCTCCCATCCTGGTACAACCTGATATTTCGTTACCCTTCATAGTTGAGGTTGATTCTTCAGAGGTAGGTGTGGGTGCGGTCTTGTCTCAGGGTTCCTATCCTGCCAAATGGCGACCGTGTGCCTTTTTCTCGAAGAAACTCTCCTCCGCAGAGAGAAATTACGATGTGGGAGATAGGGAATTGTTGGCCATCAAGTTGGCTTTTGAGGAATGGCGCCATTGGCTAGAGGGAGCCAGACACCCTATTACCGTGTTTACTGACCATAAAAATCTGGCCTACTTGGAGTCAGCCAAGCGTCTGAACCCGAGACAGGCCAGATGGTTTTTGTTCTTTTCAAGGTTTAATTTTGTTGTCACGTTCCGCCCTGGGGTTAAGAATGTGAAGGCAGATGCCCTGTCATGTTGTTTTCCGGGAGGTGGGAATTTTGAAGACCCGGGTCCCATTTTGGCTGAAGGTGTGGTGGTCTCTGCTCTTTTTCCTGAATTGGAGGCAGAGGTGCAGGCAGCCCAGTCGGAGGCTCCTGATCTTTGTCCTCCTGGGAGGTTGTTTGTGCCTCTCGCTTTGAGACACAAGATTTTTAAGGAACACCACGATACGGTCCTTGCTGGGCACCCGGGGGCAAGAGCCACACTGGATCTCATCGCTCGGAGATTCTGGTGGCCTGCGCTTCGTAAGTCGGTTGAGGCTTTTGTGGCAGCCTGCGAGACTTGCGCTCGTGCCAAAGTCTTTGCTTTAAATAACCGTCGTCAGGAGTCCTCTGATAAGTCACCATTTTTTGGTGCATATGGGTTTCATCCGCAGTTTGGGACTTTCTCGGGAGAGGGGTCTTCTGGTTTACCTGATGAGGACAGATTCTCTTCGTCTTCGTCATCTATTTGGCAAAAGATTCAGGATAATCTAAAGAGCATGAGTGAGAGATATAAGCGTGTGGCAGATAAGAGACGTGTGCCTGGTCCGGACCTGAATGTTGGTGATCTGGTGTGGTTGTCTACTAAGAATATCAAGTTGAAGGTTCCCTCCTGGAAGTTGGGTCTTAGGTTTATTGGGCCTTACAAGATCCTGTCTGTCATCAATCCTGTTGCCTACCGTCTTGATCTTCCTCAGACTTGGAAGATCCATAATGTTTTTCATAAGTCCTTATTGAAACCTTATGTTCAACCCATTGTACCCTCGCCTTTGCCTCCTCCTCCGATTATGGTTGATGGGAATCTTGAATTTCAGGTCTCTAGGATTGTGGATTCTCGTCTTGTCCGCGGTTCTCTCCAGTACCTCGTTCATTGGGAGGGTTATGGTCCTGAGGAGAGGATGTGGGTCCCAGTGACTGACATTAAGGCCACTCATCTCATCAGGGCTTTCCATAGGTCCCATCCTGAGAAGGTGGGCTCTGAGTGTCCGGAGTCCACTCGTAGAGGGAGGGGTACTGTCACAACCAGACAGCTGAGAAGCTCTGACAGAAGCCTTTCAGAACCTCCTCCTTGAGTTTTCTTTGTTTTGGTTTTCAGTTCCTCATCTCGTTAGCCTCTCTCAGCTGTCATGTGTTTGGACTGATTGCATTCCTTTAAATTCCTCCCCATAATGCAATAGTGTGCGGCTTATACAACTTCCTGGAGTGTGTGTGCATGCTGTTCTTATTTCGCAGTCTTCTACAAGATAAGTGCTGTACTTTTATTTGTGATTTTCTGTTTGCTGGATCTCAGTTGACCCTGACTCCCTTCGTGTCTAGTGTAGGGAGCTGGTGGTCGTGTCCCCTCACTATTGTAGGGTGTTCAGGTGTTAGATAGTCGAGGTACGTGGATATGCGACCATCCACCTTTGGGGTGTTCGCATAGGCTGAGAAGTCAGGGAGAGTGACAGGTCTCATGCAGGGATCTCCCTTTTTGTTTCTTAGTTTTGGATCCAGTGAGTCATAGATTCTTTTGTATTGTCTTGTCTCCTGTACACCATCCGTGACAATTATGACAAGACTATGAATCCAATAGATGGGGCTGTTCATGAGTAGTGTAGAACGCAAATATTCTAATTGCTAATTTTTCATGCAAATGTTTTTTTAGCTGAAAAGTAGGGCAGATTCTGCTCATTTGCATGTCTTTCCCATATGCTCATGTTTATGCAAATGAGTTACATGTCAAAACTGTAAAGAAAGGTTATTGAATATTATGTTAGGACAATCAGAAAACTTTTTGCCACCCTAATGATATTGATGTAGGTGTGCAGGTCCACCCAAGCCATCTAACAGATATGAAGCAAATTTGATGCTTACTGGCTCTCAGTCAGATAAGTGCTGGTTTGGAATGTCTCATAGTGTCCAAGGCTGCCATTGGATTTTGGCATATAGACTTTGTGTAGTTGTCTATTGTAGGTCATAGGTAATGGGAGTTGTGTGTTCACTAGGATTTTCAAGGGTTGTGGCGCCCTTACGGGTACCCCCTCCTTGATGTCTAGGGGGGGTGTGTGTGGCCATATTGGTTCCTCACCCCCCTGCCAAACTTCTTGGGCTCTCCCTCCGGAGAGAGTCCAGACCTTGTTGAAGCTCCTGGTTGACGCCTTGGGTGGCAGCCTAGGCGAGAGACGGGAGCATAGATGGGCATACCTTTGGCTTCGGCTGAGGGTTGCCATTTGTCCCAGTCCCTTGCAGGAGCTTAGGCCCCGGAGGGATTGGGAATGGTTTGTGGGGGGCTCTTCTCTTTGGAGAGGGCCTGCGATAGACCGCGACCTAGTGCACGATTTTTGTGTGGCACGCTGCACGATTTTGTTGCACGAGGTGAGAGCACGACTTTGGGCTTTCGGAAAAAAATAAAATAAAATAGGTAATGGGAGTCCAAGATACATCCATACATCCTTTCAATGCTGTTTCCAAACTATTTTGGTGGGGTTTCCATCAATTTTTTAATTTTTTTTGTAAACCAGACACTCTTCTTTTCTGAGCAAGGGGTGCCTGGAGTTCTGCCATTGACTTCCATTGTGCTTGGAAGAGCACACAAACACTTTGGTGCTTGATCAACACTAATAAGAGGTGAAAAAAAAAATCATGACATATTTGGAGCATTTACCATTCTTTTATTTGATCAATTAGAAAAAAATAAATATATTATTCTATTACAAAAAGATTGCAGTGTCTGCACAAATTATATGAGAGTGGACCATGGTAGGCCATACAGGTTTACTACAGAGCATTAAATGGGTTTATTGACTTCAGTAAATGGCATGTATTATGTAGAGAAAGTTAATGCAAGGCACTTACTAATGTATTGTGATTGTCTATATTGCCTTTTTTGCTGGCTGGATGATTTTTTTTTATTACATTATAAACCGCTCATTTTCATGGTTACAACTAGAGATGAGCTAATCAAAGCTGACAAAGTGGAATTCGTTTAGAATTTCAGGAAAAATTTGATTCGCAACAAATGCAAATTTCCTCGCACTTTGTGGTAACGAATCACATTTTACCTAAAATGGCAGCTACACATGTGAGAACTGAGGACATGGGGCAAGGAATTCTGGGAAGGTGGGATCACCCTGATTGGCATGCCTGCATGCAGCCAATCAGCCCTGTGATGTCACAGGCCTATAAATACAGCAGCCATTTTAGATTCTGTCATTTTCCAGCATTCAGAGTGCAGGGACAGACGTGTGAAGGCACTAGGGCAGCTATTGAAAAAAAACAATTGTGGAAAAAAATTACATAAAGAACAATTTATAAGTGCAGGGAAAGGATAGGGAGGAATCATTTCACAGCATCTTAGTGCAGGGAGAGACATCAGAAGGCTCTAGGGACATTGATAGGAAAGTGATTTACAAATGCAGGGAACGATTATTTGGGGATACAAATAGTCATTAGACAGCTCTGTCATTCAAGCTTTTTGTTATTGGGCGGCAAGCCTTATGTTCAAAAGCCTTTAGAGGCTTATGGCTTAGTATCTTGTTTAGTACTACAAGAAAAATATATACGCATTTGACTTCTGTAGTTATTTCTGTTGAAAGCGTATAGGGTCGCATTCCAGTAACAAAGAAAAATATATACACATTGCGCTGTTGCAATTATTTCTGGTGAAAGCGTATAGGGGTGTATTTAAGTCCAACAAGAAAAATATATATGCACTGCACTGTTGCAGTTATTTCTGTTAAAAGCATATAGGGGCGTATTACAGTAAAAAAAAGAAAAATATATATGCACTGCACTGTTTCAGTTATTTCTGCTGAAAGCATATAGGGGCGTATTTCAATAAAAAAAGACAAATATATATGCATTGCACTGTTGCAGTTATTTCTGGTGAAAGCATATAGGGGCGTATTTCAGTAAAATAAGAAAAAATATTTACGCATTGCACTGTTGCAGTTATTTCTGGTACAAAAATATAAATATATTCTTAGTGTGTTTATGCAGTAAATTCTTGTGAAAACGTATAGTGGCCTATTTCAGTCCAACAAAAAAATATATGCTCAGTTCACCTCTTCAGTTATTTCTGGTGAAAACGTATAGTGGCCTATTTCAGTTCAACAAGAAAAATATATGCTCAGTTCACTTCTGCAGTTATTTCTGGTGAAAGCATATAGGGGTGTATTACAGTAAAAAAAAAAAAATATATTCTCTCTATATTTCTGCAATTATTTCTGGTGAAAGCGTATAGGGGAGTATTTCAGTAAAGTAAGAAAAATATATACGCACTGCACTGTTGCAGTTATTCCTAGTGAAAGCGCACAGGGGCGTATTTCAGTAAAATAAGAAAAATATTTACACACTGCACTGTTGTAGTTATTTCTTGTGAAAGTGTATAGGGGCGTATTACAGTACAAAAAGAAAAATATATTCTCAGTGCATTTCTGCAATTAATTATGGTGAAAGCGTATAGTGGCCTATTTCTGTCCAACAAGAAAAAAATATGCTCAGTTCACTTCTGCAGTTATTTCTGTTTGAAAGCGTCTAGGGGCGTATTACCATAAAAAAAAAGAAAAATATATACGCATTTCACTGGTGCACTTATTTATGGCAAAAGTGTTCAGTGGCGTATTTCAGTACAGAAAGAAAAATATATACACACTTAACTGGTGCATTTATTTCTGCTGAAAGGGTTTACTGGCCTATTTCAGTACAAAAATAAAAATATATTCTCAGTTCAAGTCGGTGGTTATATGTCTTGAAAGCATGGCTGAGAGTCAGCAGGGTGGCAGCAATGGGAGGTCGGGTGCCAAACGTGCCCGGGGTAAAGCACCTTCTTCGCAGCAGCCAACCTGCCTGGGAAGTAGTGGTGCAGGGGTTCACGGAAGTAGCGGCTGTAGCAGTCAGTCATTTTGGCGGTTATATGTGTTATTTAATATTTCAGTACAAAAAGAAAAATACATTCTCAGTTCACGTCGGTAGCGGTATTATGTGTTGAAAGCGTTTAGTGGACTATTTCAGTACAAACAGAAAAATGCATTTTCAGTTCAACTTTCACCCCCTTCCCCCCCTAAAGTCAATACTTTGTAGAGCCACCTTTTGCGGCAATCACAATCAAATTACACTTCACCAACTTATACTTTTGTGTTCTGATCCATCACATAAAATTTAGATTAACAAAACATTGATCTTAAGACTACAATGTAACAAAACACGAAAAAAGTCAAGGGGGATGAATACTTTTGCAAGGCACTGTATGCAGTAAAATCTTCTGTGACATATTTTGGTGGGAAAAAAAATTGTATTCGGGGTTAAGCGCTGCACTTATATGTGGTAAAATCTTTTGTGACTTATTTCGGTTGAAAAACAAATTTAATGCAGCGTTCAGCGCTGCAGTTATACATGGTAAAATCTTTTGTGACTTGGTTCGGTAAAAAAAAAATAATTGTATTCAGCGTTCAGCGCTGCAGTTATATGTGGTAAAATCTTTTGTGAATTATTTCGGTCGAAAAACAAATTTCCACCTCCTCCATTAACTTCCTCCTCTCTTCGTTCTCATCCTCAGCACATATACTGACTTGACAATCCCCACAGCTATATATATTATGCTGGTTGGGTGAATAAACCGTCCACTTCTTTATCACAACTTGGAGTGCTACCTTCTTTTTGCTCTTTTATTATAATATATATATATATATATATATATATATATATATATATATATATATATATATATATAGTGCCAGCACCACCTAATGGGAAAATAAAGGTAAATGACACTGCCAGCCTGTTAAAGGGAATTACAGCATGATACCACAATGCATTTGATATTGACATTTAGCAACAGTTTACAGTGCCCCTATATAGCACATAGTGGGACACTGCATCAAGATGAATCAGGCGAGGATCAGCCAGCATTTCCACACACCAATGCCTGATGCATCAGACTAGATCATCCATGGAGCCACACCAACAATTTGACAAAAGAGACCGGTTTCTTCTGGCTACCTGCTTCAGCTACTATTCTGATGCTGCAACCTGCCTGATGCCACACATCTGATGCCAAGTGATTCTTCTTGCATCCACCTTCGTTAGCGGGTACTGGTATTGCCACCCACCACCCCACTCTGTTACCCAGTCACTTTGTGGTCTCCTGATGCAGCTGCTGTTGCCATCTCCAAACTATGTCACCTTGCCACTCTGTGGCCTCCTCATGCTGCTGACATATCCACACTATGTCACCTTGCCACTCTGTGGTCTCCTCATGCTGCTGCCATATCCACACTATGTCACCTTGCCACTCTGTGGCCTCCTTATGCTTCCGCCACCTCCAAACTATGTCACCTTGCCACTCTGTGATCTCCTGCTGCCATATCCACACTATGTCAGATTGCCACTCTGTGGTATCCTGATGCTGCTGCTGCTACTGCCATCTCTACACTATGTCATCCTGCCACTCTGTCGTATCCTGCTGCCATCTCCGCATTATGTCACCTTGCCACTCTGTGGCCTCCTAATGCTGCCGCCACCTCCAAACTATGTCACCTTGCCACTCTGTGGCCTCCTCATGCTGCTGCCATCTCCACATTATGTCACCTTGCCACTCTGTGGTATCCTGCTGCTGCCATATCCACACTATGTCACCTTGCCACTCTGTGGCCTCCTCATGCTGCTGCCATATCCAAACTATATCACCATGCCACTCTGTGGTATCCTGCTGCTGCTGCCATATCCACACTATGTCACCTTGACACTCGGTGGTCTCCTCATGCTGCTGCCATCTCCACACTATGTCACCTTGCCACTCTGTGGTCTCCTCTTGCTGCTGCCATATCCACAATATGTCACCTTGCCACTCTGTGGTATCCTGATGCTGCTGCTGCTACTGCCATCTCTACACTATATCACCTTGCCACTCTATGGTATCCTGCTGCTGCTGCCATGTCCACACTATGTCACCTTGATTCTCTGTGGTATCCTGCTGCTGCTGCCGCCACCTCCAAACTATGTCAACTGCCCACTCTGTGGCCTCCTCATGCTTCTGCCATCTCCACATTATGTCACCATGCCACTCTGTGGTCTCCTCATGCTGCTGCCATCTACAGACTCTGTTATTGTGCCATTCTTTCAAAGTCTTTTTTTGGGGGTAAAAATTATGGGTGACTGAAAAACTCCTTTTTCTGTATAGACCGAATTACGTTGTATGAGTCCATGTGACATCTGAAAGTGTGAGGAAAATATATATTATGAAACAAATATACAAAAAGTATATGAAAACAATGACAACCTCCTGATGCTGCCACCACCTCCAGACTCTGTCATTGTGCCACTCGGTGGCCTCATCATACTGCTGCCATCTACAGACTCTGTCATTGTGCCACTCGGTGGCCTTCTCCTGAAGCTGCTGATGCATCCACCACCTCCAGACTCTGTCATTGTGCCACTCTGTGGCTTTCTCCTGATGTCGCCATCTCCAGACTCGGTCATTGTGCCACTCGGTGGCCTCCTCATACTGCTGCCAAATGCAGACCCTGTCATTGGGCCACTCTGTGGTCTCCTCATGCTGTTCCCACCCTCCCCACTTCATGACTGGTCCACTATTTAGCCTTTCGGCCTGGCTGACATATTCATTTATTTGACCTTTCTTCTGATCTGTCAGAAGGAAAAAAAATAAGACGCACAATGGATCCTGTATGTGAAGTAGCTGTAAGACCTGTATGGTCCCATCAGAATTGGCTTGTGATTTGGTATTCAAAAGCAGGAGTGTGTAGAAAACACAGAAGACATGCAAATATTCCATTCACGTCTCATCTCTGTTTTACATCCACACCTGTTTTTTTGTGGCAATTGCAATACTGATGGATTATTGAGCAAATGCTGACCTAGTGAAGACATATGCTCCACAGACAGGATCCGTTTTTTGTGGGTTATTGTTCTGACCGATCAGAGGAAGGGCAAATTAATCAGTGACTCTGTCCAGGGGGCAGTGGAGATGTAGTGGAGATGAGTGGTACCCGGTGGGGTCTTCTGCTGTTGTAGCCCATCCGCCTCAAGGTTGTGCATGTGGTGGCTTCACAAATGCTTTGCTGCATACCTCGGTTGTAACGAGTGGTTATTTCAGTCAACGTTGCTCTTCTATCAGCTTGAATCAGTCGGCCCATTCTCCTCTGACCTCTAGCATCCACAAGGCATTTTTGCCCACAGGACTGCCGCATACTGGATGTTTTTTCCATTTTCACACCATTCTTTGTAAACCCTAGAAATGGTTGTGGGTGAAAATCCCAGTAACTGAGCAGATTGTGAAATGCTCAGACCGGCTCGTCTGGCACCAACAACCATGCCACGCTCAAAATTGCTTAAATCACCTTTCTTTCCCATTCTGACATTCAGTTTGGAGTTCAGGAGATTTTCTTGACCAGGACAACACCCCTAAATGCATTGAAGCAACTGCCATGTGATTGGTTGACTAGATAATTGCATTAATGAGAAATAGAACAGGTGTTCCTAATAATTCTGTCTGCAAGTTTGTGGATACTTGACTATCATACCTACATGAACATGTTAGACATTCCATTATAAAACTATGGACATTCATATGGAGTTGGGCACATCTTTTTAAACTGTAGCAGCTTACACTCTTCTTGTAAAGCTTTCCACAAAATTTTGTAGTGTTCCTGTGGACATTTGTATCTATTCATCCAAAGGAGCATTTGTGAAGCCAGACACTGAGTTTGGATGAGATGGTAAGGCTCACAAGTGGCATTGTAAGCCATCCCAAAGTTGTTTGATGGGTTTGAGATCTGATCCCTGTGCAGACCATGTTCTTCCACAGCAGGGTTTCTCAACTCCGGTCCTCGAGACCCACCTACCGGTCAGGATTTGAGAATGTCCCATAGAATGAATACCTGTGGTAAGTCCTCAGACACAGACACTAATTATATCACCTGCTCAATACTAAGGAAATCCTGAAAACATGACTGGTAGGTGGGTTCCACGGACCGGAGTTGAAAAAACCCTGTTCTACAGCAAATGTATTAAACCAACACTTTATAGATTTTGCTTTGATGCTTGAACACGAAATGGCCTACACAAATGGTTGCAACAAAGTTGGATGTCTTTGTATCCTGTAGCATTAAAATCACATTTCAATGGAAATAAAGGGCCAGGATGAACCCTGAAAGACAGCATCATTAACCCTCTTACAAAATTGTTCCAAATCCATATTTGTCCATCAGATTGCCAACTAAGGATTATGATATATCACTTCAGAGAACATGTTTCCACTGCCCTAGAGTCCAGTGGAGGTGTACTCAGCAGCCTGCTGTGTAAGTTAAAATAAATGACATTCCATAACCTCTCTCTAAAAATTTTCATACTTTTTATACAGTGAATATCGAGGAATCGGCCCCCGTTCTCTGCCACGTGAGAGTACAAGGCAGGGATTGGTTTATGGGAGAAACAATGCTGGCTAGGAATTTTCCAGCCTTGAACGCATGACATTAGCTCCCTAAAGGCAGCAAACTCAACTAAATACCGTAGTATGGCGCAACTACCCCACCAGCAACTCGGCCAGGTGGGAATTAAGCTTGCGCACCATCGGATTGCTGGGTGTGTAGATTTATTTTCCTGGCCATGCATACAGTTATGGATGGCTGACGATGGAGCAGACGAAGAGGAGGTTTCTGAGCAGGAGAAGCCGAAATGGATGATGACTTGTGTTGATCGAGCACCAAAGTGCTCGGGTGCTCTGGCCGAACACATCGGAATGCTGTATAATAGAAGTCAATGGGCATTAAACCAGGCACCCCATGCTCTAAAGAGGGGAGGGTGCCTGGTTCATAGGAAAAGGTCAGAAATTGATGGAAACACCCCCAAAATGGTTCGGAACAGCATGGGGAGGATGTCTGGATGCATCTTGAACTCCCAGGTCGCTGCTGGAAATGATGTTGTTCGTGTAGTAAGCCAATTTTACAGACTGACACTAATACGCACAAAACCGAATAAAAAATAGATTTTAGAGGAAAAATTGTTAGGAAACATTCTTTCCTGTATATTTACTTGTATGTAAAGTGCAAGTGCTGCCAAAAATTACAAGGAAGAGGCACTCCGATACAACCTGTATATCACATAAAGGAGGGCCACATTCACATTGTGGTACAATTGTTCATGTAGTGGGACTCCTACACTCATAAAGCCTATGCACTAAGTGAAAGGTACAGTATGCCAAAAATTACAAGGAACCGACACTCCAATACACCCTTTGTTACACATAAAGGAGGACATCATACACAGCCTTGAAAAATTATGATTGATGGCCTGCTGGTGACCCTCAAAAACATTTGGAGCAAGGGCCTGCTGATCTGACCATCTAAAACATTATGGGTGAGGGCCTGCTGCCACTTTGGTGACTCTAGATAACCTGGGGCCGATCGCATGTCCCCGTGACGGCGACGATCCATTCGGATGTCTGCCCTATCAACTTTCAATGTTATTTTCAGCGACAACCAGGGTGACCACTAGTGTTGGGCACGAATATTTGAATAGCGAATATCGGCACTTTGAGAATTCGCAAATATTTAGAATATAGTGATATATATTCGTAATTTCGAATATTCTAGATTTTTTTTTTCATCAGTAACCTCCTTTCTTGCTTGTCCGGTAATGAGAAGGCTGCAATGTCTTTGTCTGAGCTTAGCAACATCCCTAGGAACCAATAGGAATGTTGCCTACCCCTTACCAAATATAAGAACCTCCCCAGCAGCCATTGTATGCAGTATTTTGCAGATCTGAGAGAGACAGCAGTGTTATTGCCGTGCTCTCTGCTTTCCTGTGTCATTACATTAGATAGTTAGTTATTTACCTTATATATATAATACAGATAGTTAGTTGGAGATAGTCAGTGTAGGTTAGATAGTGATAGAGTGTAGCTGATTTCTACTGTTCTGCTGTCCATGCATACATGCTACATACATAGTGCTGTATGTATGTTTGTGTGTATGTATGTATACTACATACATACATTCATACATAGTGCTGTGATGTCACAAGTTCACAATAACACTTGGTGCACCAATCACTAATAAGTAGTCAGACCTGTTAAAATGTGAAGTTGCATGAATTGGACCAAAATATTCTCATCATTAGTGCTGATTTTGCAATCGCGAATATATTGGAGCACTCTATCTGCATATAAATCTATTGTAATGTTTTGCCATGCCAACCATTTTCTCAAGTCTCAGGAAACTTCTAGCAGCTTGAAAAATGTAGCTATAGTGACCCACGCCTGTATTTTGCGCGCATTATGCAAAAATTATATTGCCAATTTTTTGCGATCAAGAAAATAATCGCAAATTCGCAAATATACAGGTGAAACTCAAAAAATTTGAATATCATGCAAAAGTTCATTTATTTCAGTAATGCAAATTAAAAGGAATTGCATTAATGCAGCTTAAAATTAGAATTTTGTGAAAATTTTCAATATTCTAGGCTCAAAGTGTCACACTCTAGTCAGATAATTAATCCATACCCCCTGAGCAAAGGGTACCTCAAAATTGTGACTTTGGGGTTTCATAAGCTGAAAGCCATAATCATCCAAATTATAACAAATAAAGGCTTCAAATATCTCGCTTTGCATGTAATGAGTCTATCACATATGTTATATGGATCTATATAAATTCCAAATCACAATTCAAGCGGCAAGATTTTATACAAAATCACTGATGTTTATTAGTACACAATAAAGTTGTGACCACTGGCCACACAGACATTAAGAACACTTAAAATGTCATTCAGACCGCAGATGTGTGGTAATTACAATACATGTACGTAAAGTGCAAGTGCTAAAATACTTCACAGCAATAAGATACAGTCAGTGCCTGGTAGAGAGTATTATCCTGTCTATGATAAATTATCAAATGGTCAAACAGTGGACCCTAGACCGGCACGGACTGCTAGTGTTGTGGTAGATAGGGGCACGGACTGCTAGTGTTGTGGTAGATAGGGCACGGACTGCTAGTGTTGTGGTAGATAGGGGCACGGACTGCTAGTGTTGTGGTAGATACTCTGGTCAGTATGCTTTACATTTGTTCATTTTACTATCCTTTAGACAATATAGTGTGAGTCGATGTCCATAGAGTCTAGGGTCCACTGTTTGACCATTTGATAATTTATCATAGACAGGATAATACTCTCTACCAGGCACTGACTGTATCTTATTGCTGTAAAGTATTTTAGCACTTGCACTTTACGTACATGTATTGTAATTACCACACATCTGCGGTCTGAATGACATTTTAAGTGTTCTTAATGTCTGTGTGGCCAGTGGTCACAACTTTATTGTGTACTAATAAACATCAGTGATTTTGTATAAAATCTTGCCGCTTGAGTTGTGATTTGGAATTTATATAGATCCATATATCTTTTATTGGTTACGCTATGAGTGATAATGGATCACATACTTGATTAATAATAGGGAAACAGTGTTGGTTTATTTATATCACATATGTTAGTTTCACCTTTTAAGTTGCAGTACTGAAATAAATGAACTTTGCACAATATTCAAATTTTTCGAGTTTCACCTGTATGACGAATATTCTACCAAATATTTGCGAACTATCGCAAATTAAAATATTGCTTCTGCCGCTCATCACTAGTGACCACTGGTAATGAGGAATCAGGGTTCGATTCCGGAGAGGAAGCCTGAGAAACGGCTACGGCTACCACATCCATGCAAGACAGCATGCGCACAAATTATCTATTAGGTATAATTAGGTGTGGGCCTGCAGGTGAGCTGACCCTGTAAAACATTTTAGGTGCTGGCCTGCTGGTGAGCTGACCCTGTAAAAGATATTAGTTGTGGGCCTGCTGGTGAGCTGACCCTGTAAAAGATTTTAGGTGTGGGCCTGCAGATGAGCTGACCCTGTAAAAGATTGTAGGTGAAGGCCTGCCAGTGAGCTGACACTCTAAAAGATTTGAGGTGTGGGCCTGCTGGTGAGCTGACCCTGTAAAATATTTTAGGTGCGGGCCTGCTGGTGAGCTAACCCTGTAAAACATTATATGCGAGGGCCTGCTGTTGAACTTACCCTGTAAAAGATTTACAGTGCGGGCCTGCTGGTGAGCTGACCCTGTAAAAGATTGTAGGTTAGGGCCTGCTGGTGAGCTGGCTCTCTAAAAAGTTGTAGATGAGGGCCTGCAGGTGAGCTAATCCTCTAAAAATGATATGTGAGGGCCTTCAGGTGAGCAAAACCTGTAAAAGATTGTAGGTGAAGGCCTGCTGGTGAGCTGACCCTGTAAAACATTGTAGGTGAGAGCCTTCTGGTGAGCTGACCCTGTAAAACATTGTAGGTGAGGGCCTGCTGGTGAGCCTACCCTCTAAAAAATTATATACAATGGCCTGTAGCTGAGCTGACCCTGTAAAACATTACATGCAAATGGCATATATGCGAGGGCATTATATGCGACAAATAAGTATGTTGATATGATGGAAGAGGAGAAGGAGGATGAGAAAAGGAAGTTTCAACCATATTCTCTTGTTTGTGGTGGAAGGGGTGCATGGGAATACAGTGTATTCAGTAAATTATAAACAACACATTTAAAGTGCTTTTATGTTCATCAGCTTTCCTCTGGTGGAGTTGAGAAGTCATGGTCAATCCAGGCCTTGTTCATTTTTATAAGATTCAACATTCACCCAGTGTGCCATCAGGGAAATGTAGCGTCCCTGGCCAAATGCACTTGTCCATGTGTCCGTGGTTAAGTGGACCTTCCCAGAAACTGTGTTGGTCAGGGCACGTGTGATGTTACGGGACACATGTTGGTGTAAGGCGGGCACGAAACACCTTGAAAAATTGTGGTGGCTGGGGACTGCGTAACACGGGACAGCCGCCAACATCAGGCTGTGGAAGGCCTCATTTTTGACAAGCCTAAATGGCAAAATTTCTGGGGCCAGCAATTTGGAAAGCTGCAAATTTAGTGCTATGGCCTGTGGGTGGGTGACTGGGTATTTGCGCTTGCGTTCAAATGCCTGGGGTAAGGACATATGGACACTGCGCTGGGACACGGAAGTGGATGTGGTCACTGATGGTGCTTGCGAAGGTGCAGGGCGGGAGGCATCCGTGCCTGCGCCTTCGACAGAGGTTGGCCAGCACACATAACACAAGGGAAGAGGAGGCAGTGGTGTAGTCCGCAGACACAGATTGTGGACCCAGGTGTTCGTCCCACTTATTACAGTGCTTGGATGCCATGTGGCGGATCATGTTGGATGTGATGAGGTTGCTAATGTTCATGTCCCGGCTCATTTTGGTATGGCAGAGGTTGAAAACTACTATTCTTTTGTCGTCCGCACTTTCCTCAAAGAAGCACCATACTGCGGAACACCTACCCCTTGGCTAGGGAGATTTCCGCAAGGGGGTACTCCGTGGAACAGTTGTGGGCCTGTTTGGTGTGGCCTGCCTTCTCTCTTTTGCCACCCCACTGCCTCTTCCAGCCTGTTGCTGTGTAGCAGATCCCTCTTCCTCTATACTGCTTTCCTCACTCGGCTTTCCACCTTCCCAGGTTGGGTCAGTAACTTCATCGTCCACCACCTCCTCTTCCACTTCCTCACTCTGCTCATCCTCCTGACTTGTTGACCTAACCACTACCTCAGTGATTGACAACTGTGTCTCATCCTCTTAATCAACCTCTTGAGACAGAAATTGCCGTTGAGTTATTGGCAATCGTGTCTCATCATCATCCACCTCATTAAACAGTAATTGCCGCCCCCCACCGTCATCTTCTTGTGATTGTGGATGCTCAAGAGTTTGGGAATAAGGGCACAAGATCTGTCCCTCTTTAATCATGCTTGGCGAGAGGGACAAATCAAGGAATGGTTCTGAAAAGAGCTCATCGGAATATCTGAATGTGGGATCATTTGTTTGCCCAGACTCTCCATGGTGGGAGGAAGGAGGATCAGAGTGCAGATTGGGTAGAGCAGACTCTTGGCTGCTGAGACTGGACTTGGTGGAAGACAGGGTGGTGCTTAGCCGACTGGAAGCATTGTCTGTTGCAATCCAACCGACCACCTGGTCGCACTGGTCTAACTTCAGACTGGTGTCCTGCGCAGCCCTGAAAACTGGGACATGAAGCTAGGTATCATGGATGATTGTTTTTTCTTGTGCTCTGGCAGCAGGCACAGTTTCATCGCGCCCAGGGCCACAACCTCTGCGTGCACCATCAGCATCACGGCCACTGCCACTTCCCTTACTGCTCGCCTTCTTCCTATTAAAAGTTATATATGATTGAAAGTCTGTCACACGTACAGTAGTGTAGGATTTGGAAGTGTATGCACAAACAAATTAAAAAGGTATTTGGGATGTGCAAACTTCACACAAGAGATATCCCGCAGGTAATGTCAATGCTGTCACCAGCGGTAATGAAATATTACAGGTAATGTCACAGGTATTTGGGATGAGGAAACGTAATACAGGAGAGGTACCAATGTCACTGTCCGCAGCATCTACGCAAAAAAGTACACTGTATGTCACAGATAAATTTTTGAAGTGCACACTTTACACAGGAGATGTGGCGCAGCTAATGTCACTGTCCGCAGCAGACACCATCTATGGAAAAAGTACACAGGATGTCAGATATTTTTTGGATGGGCACACTTTAGACTGGAGATGTGGCGCAGCTAATGTCGCTGTCTGCAGCGGCCTAACTATTGTACGCTGTTTAGCGCTGGATGCTCTAAAAATAGATATTGCTGACACACACAATAGTCCATAGAAGGACTTTGGGGTCTGTAAAGGTTTAGCAATTTAGCGAAGGTTGCGCTAAATAAAAGATATTGCTGCTGCCACACACAATAGTCCTTAAAATGACTTTTGGGTCTGTAAAGTTTTAGCAATTTAGCGAAGGTTGCAGCGAAGGTTGCACAAAAAATATAGATTGCTGCTGCCACACACAATAGTCCTTAAAAGGATTTTTTGGGTCTATTATAAGTTTTTGTTGATAAAAATATTCTTAAATCCTTCCCTACACTGTTTTTCCCTTCCTCAGCACAGCTCTCCCTGACTAAGAATGAGCTGAAAATGCGTCACCCCCGATGACGCGTTATGGCCAGCCAATCACTGTAATGCCAGCAGCCAAGAAAATGCTTAGCAGCTAAGAAACGTGTGGGACGGAGTCTTGAGCATTGCGCTCGAGCACATGTGGTATTCGGCAGAATATTGCCATGTGCCGAGCATCGAGATGCTCGAGCCGAACTGGTGTTCGGCCGAGCATGCTCGATCATCACTAATGATGACGATGTGAAAGACACCATACTGCCCATGGATGCGTCCTGGCTGCCGAAGGGGCTACCGAAAACACAAGGGAAATCCTGCTGCAGTGGCTGGCTGCTACCTCTGTTTGCCCAATGGATATGGTAATGCCAATTCATGTAGTACAATAGAGCTATGGTGCCTATGTTCGTGTTTGCCTGCCCACATCTTATTTTGCTCTTGCACAGCATTGGCATAAGGCAATGTATTTGTGTTCTGTCAAGAAGGAGAAAAATGCTAGAAGGGAAATACTTGCGTGCTCTTTGACATTTTGGGCCTAACCCACCCATAGTGTCAGCGGCATCACCAGATCCCAAAGCATACTTGGCCCTGGCAGTTGTTTGGGAGGTATATGGCTTCTGCTTTTTATTGCTTCCATCATCACCCTACTCCTTATGTTGCCCCCTCCTCAGCACCCAAATCTGTCTCCTAGGTCCTGTCCAGCACGCAATCATCATCAGAGTCCTCACCCTCCTTTCCACTTCAATCAGACTGTGGGATATCATGGTAGGTTCTTTGGCCTCCATCCACTGCTCGGCCCTGACTGCCACTGTCAATACCCCCAACACCAATACCGTGGCTACGGGTGCCCCTACTAATATCAGAATATAATGGTCTTCAATCAGGATTACTCTATAAAGTTCTGGGCAATTCAAACACAGCAAATAGCCTGAATACAACGTACCACATGGGACATCTAGATCGAGTAGCAGCACCACATGTTATATGGAGAGCGAGCAGCTATGATTGCAAGCCAGGTAACACCACTTATACTAAGCAGAGAACTTCTGAAACAGAGGTGGGCTCAATTGTTACCACTTGGGACGCCACGGTCGGTAAACACTATACTACCAACAGTGAGTACAGAATATGAATTACTATTAGGAGTGGATTACAAAAAGGAATTCATACTAACATAAAGACAAATGGGACAATAAACAAATGGGAATATAGATGAACTCTGATTGCAATATACACATTAGTCTATTGCATAGAACAGATAATCTATATATATGTGCAATAAGTGGTATTTATCCCGACTAAAATTAGAGAGTTATTATTGTCACAATTAGAAAAACTGTGGACATTTATGGTTGTAGCCTATATTAAATGCAACATTTATTATATATGCAATAGAAAATTTATTGCGGTAGTAGTATAGAGGCATTGTTAACAAGATTCAACAAATCTATCGCACATATAACAAAAAGTGTTTTCTGATCCTTAATGTAGTCTATAGTGCTGTATTTTATTTCATTTTATTTTAATTAGAGATGAGCGAATCGAAGCTGACAAAGCAGAATTCGATCCGAATTTCAGGAAAAATTCGATTTGCATCGTATCCGAATTTCCTCACTCTTCGTGGTAACGAATCACATTGTTTTCTAAAATGGCTGCTGCACGTGTGAGAACATGGAGCAAGGAACTCTGGAAAGGCGGGATCACCCATAATG
The DNA here is from genome assembly GCF_905171765.1 of Bufo bufo. Classification (NCBI taxonomy): domain Eukaryota; kingdom Metazoa; phylum Chordata; class Amphibia; order Anura; family Bufonidae; genus Bufo; species Bufo bufo. The sequence goes on from NC_053393.1 coordinate 329,209,864, forward strand.
CCATGCATGCAGCCAATCAGCAGTCAGCCAGCCCTGCGATGTCCCAGCCCTATAAATAGCCTCTACCATCTTGGATTCTAAAATTTTCCAGTATACTTAGTGCAGGGAGAGAGGTCAGCAGGCGCTAGGGAGAGTGCTAGAAAAAAACTAAATTGTGCAAAAAAAATAAAGATTTATAAGTGCATGGAAACATTATTCAAGGTGCAGGGAAAGGATTGGGAGGAATCATTCTAGGGTTCAGTAGGGGAGGTTACAGCCTGGGTAATAGAAACACTCCTATTACTCCTTGCTGCCCTGACTGGGGACCAAAATTGCCATTATACAGCTCTATAATTCCAGCAAACCGTTCTTGTTTATTGGGGTGTTACAGCCATTAAAAGGGTTTATTACAAGGAAATATTTCTATGTCTTATTTGACCTTGTGCGGTGCAGTTATATGTTCTAAAGCATTTTTTGGCTTGTATTAAAAAAGGGAAAAAAGAGCTTATTAGCCATTGTGTGGTGAAGTGCTAAAATGACAGCACTTTTTGTCGTGTAGCAAAAGAAAATTATATTTGCCATTCAGCGGTGCAATTATATGTTCTAAAGCCATTTGTGGTGTGTATTAGTGGCAAAATAAAAATATATTTGCCGTTCAGCGGTGCAGTTATATGTTCCAAAGCCTTTTGTGACGTGTATTAGTGGCAAAAGAAAAATATATTTGCCGTTCAGTAGTGCACGTATATGTTCTAAAACCTTTTGTGGCATGTATTAGTGGCAAAAGTAAAATATATTTGCCATTCAGCGGTACAGTTATATGTTTTAAAACCTTTTGTGGTGTGTATTAGTGGCAAAAGAAAAATATATTTGCCATTCAGCAGCGCAGTTATATGTTCTAAAGCCCTTTTTGTTCTGTAATAGTGGCAAAATAAAACTATATCTGCAGTTCAGCAGTGCAGTTATATGTTCTAAATCCTTTTGTGGAGTGTATTAGTGGCAAAAAAATATATATTTGCAGTTCAGCGGTGTATATATATGTTATAAAGCCCTTTTTTGTTGGGTAATAGTGGCAAAATAAAAATATATTTGCCATTCAGAGGTGTAGTTATATGTTCTAAAGCCTTTTGTGGTGTGTATAAGTGGAAAAAGAAAAATATATTTGCCATTCAGCGGTGCAGTTATATGTTCTAGAGAACTTTTTGTCATGTAATAGTGGCAAAATAAAAATATATTTGCCGTTCAGCGGTGAAGTTATATGTTCTAAAGCCCTTTTTGTCATGTAATAGTGGCAAAATTAAAATATATTTGCCGCTCAGTAGTGTAGTTATATGTTCTAAAGCCTTTTGTGGTGTTTATTAGTGGCAAAATAAAAATATATTTGCACTTCAGTTGTGCAGTTATATGTTATAGAGCCCTTTTTTCATGTATAAGTGGAAAAAAAAAAATATATTCACAGTTCAGCGGTGCAGTTATATGTTCTAAAGCCTTTTGTGACGTGTATTATTGGCAAAAGAAAAATATATTTGAAGTTTAGTGGTGCAGTTATATGTTCTAAAGCCCTATTTTGTCGTGTAATAGTGGCAAAATAAAACTATATTTGCAGTTCAACGGTACAGTTATATGTACTAAAGCCTTTGTGGCGTGTATAATTGGAAGAAGAAAAATATATTTGCCGTTCAGTGGTGCAGTTATATGTTCTAAAGCCTTTTGTGGTGTTTATTAGTGGCAAAAGAAAAATATATTTGCCGTTCAATGGTGCAGTTATATGTACTAAAGCCTTTTGTGGCGTATATAAGTGGAAGAAGAAAAATATATTTGCTATTCAGTGGTGCAGTTATATGTTCTAAAGCATTTTGTGGTGTTTATTAGTGGCAAAAGAAAAATATATTTGCCCTTCGGTTGTGCAGTTATATGTTATAGAGCCCTTTTTTCATGTATAAGTGGAAAAAGAAAAATAGATTTACAGTTCAGCAGTGCAGTTATATGTTCTAAAGCTTTTTGTAGTGTGTACAATATAAGTGGAAAAAGGAAAATATATCTGGCGTTCAGCGGTGCAGTTTTATGTTCTAAAGCCTTTTGTGGCTTGTATTAATGGCAAAAGAAAAACCGGCTGAAACAAAATTTTTTGAAATTGGCTCATTTCTAATTTTAATTCTTTTTTTTATACATTGCTATTGTATTTTAAAATATTGTGTAACATTAAATATCTGCATAAAAGATATATATTTGTCCCTGGGTGGTTATAAATGAAGAGTGCCTGTCTATAGATACATATATTTGATAGTGTTTCCAAGCTTGGAGCTCTGAATTGCTGCCCTCAACCCTGGGAAATTGACCTTTTTATATATTCAGTGTTTTTGCCCTCCGAGGTACAGTTTTCTTTTTATAGGTAAGGGAGAATATAATTGTATTGTGGTCACTATTACCTAGTATTTCACTCACAGTAACATTTCCAAGAAGATCTACATTGTTATAAATTGCCAGATCCAACAGAGCATCACACAGAGCATCACCCTTAGGCCTATTGCACACGACCGTATGGCTTTTTCAGTGTTTTGCGATCCGTTTTTCACGGATCCGTTGTTCCGTTTTTTGTTTCCGTTGTCTTTCCGTTTCTGTTCCGTTTTTCCGTTCCGTTTTTCCGTATGGCATATACAGTATACAGTAATTACATAGATAAAATTGGGCTGGGCATAACATTTTCAATAGATGGTTCAGCAAAAAACGGAACGGAAACGGAAGACATACGGATGCATTTCCGTATGTGTTCCGTTTTTTTGCGGACCCATTGACTTGAATGGAGCCACGGACTGTGATTTGCGGGCAATAATAGGACATGTTCTATGTTAAAACGGAACGGAAAAACGGAAATACGGAAACGGAATGCATACGGAGTACATTCCGTTTATTTTGCGGACCCATTGAAATGAATGGTTCCGTATACGGACCGTATACGGAACGCAAAAAACGTCCAGTAAACGGGAAAAAAAAACGTCCGTGTGCAATAGGCCTTAGGGGGATCTTCTTCAAACTGGCTCATAAAGTGGTCCTGCTGCAAGTTGAGGAATTTTATTGCCTTTGCAGTTAAGGCAGAACCATGACCCCAGTCAATATCTGGGAAGTTAAAATCTCCCATTATGACCACTGTACTAGCCTGTGCAGCCTGCTCTATTTGGTTATACAGCTGAACTGGTATCTTCTCTGTGATGTTAAGGAGTCTATAGATTACACCAAGTATTATTTTTTCAAAGTTTATTTCCTTTTGTAATTCCACCCACAAGGTTACAACATCCTCAACATCCTCACCCACAATTGCCTCTTTCACACTCGCCTTACAGGCACACGCCACTGCCCTTTCTATTGGCCCTGTCTTTCCTAAAGAGTGTAAAACCCTAAATATTAACAGCTGTCAGGCGAAGAGTCCAGTCATTTCTCAGCCACATCAACTACATCTATGTGTTCCTCTAGTACTATAGACTCCAGCTCCCCCATTTTGCTTGCTAGATCTCTGGCATTTGTGAACATACATTTTAAGTTACTATTTAATTTTTCACATTCAGTTCCTGGAAGTGAATATTTGAGAGTTTTGGGGTATCTCATTTTATATTGTTAGTTAGTAACAGATTTATGTAACTTTGTTTATCATGGGAATACAGTTATGCACAGACACCTCCCTACTTTCCTCATTAACCTCAGCCTCCACTAAATCACCACTGTCCCCTCCTATGTCCTACTCTCTATCTACTTCATCTACCCCCATATTTGTATGAACCAGATCCTAGTTTAACAGCTCGTCCAGCTGTCAATCCATTCTGTCCCCCAGTACAGCTGCATCCTCCCCTTTACGGTGCAGCCCATCTCTACTGTAGAGCCTGTTACTGACAGAAGTCAGCCCAGTTCTCCATGAACCTAAACCCTTCCTGTAACAGGTTCTGAGCCACTTAACGCCCTAAGCTCCCGATGTCTCTCTAGTGATGCTCATAGCATTGGTAGTATTTATGAAAACACTGCCTTGGAGGTCCTGGACTTGAGCTTCTCTCCTAGTTCCCTAAAATCATTTTTAAGGACCTTCAATCTCCTTCAAATTTGTCATTGATATGAATGTGTAGCATGACTGCTGGGTCTTTCCCAGCCCCACCCAGTAATCTGTCTATCCGATCCATACATTCTGAACCCAAGAACCTGGAAAAAAACAATACACTGTTCAGCATTTACGGTTTCGGCAACAGATGATCCAGATGATGCAGATGATGGGCAGCACAGTGGCTCAGTGGTTAGCATTGGTGCCTAGCAACGCTGGGGTTCTAGGTTCAAATCTGACAAGGGCAACATCTGCATGGAGTTTGTACAGTATGTTCTCCCCGTGTTTACGTGGGTTTTCTCCGGGTACTCCGGTTTCCTCCCACATTCCAAAGACATACTGATAGGGACCTTAAAGTGTGAGCCCCATTGGGGACAGTTGGATGCTAATGTGCATAAGTGCAATAAATAAATAAATAGAATCCTATATGTCCACCTAATAATAGAGTTTCTCTACCAGCATCTGCCTGATCTTTGCTGCTCTCCTCTTCCCACAGCAGTCATTCTCCTGGTTGCTAGGAGCTACAGCCTGCTGCAGTATTGATTCCCTAATATCAGCCAAAGAGACATATTTTGTAGGGTGTTCCAGTTCAAGACTAGAATCTCTGGCACATTTCCCCCTACCACTACTTGTAACTGTTAAGGTGCCTTCACATACTGTAGATTTTGTTGCAGGATATTCAGTGAATGAAAGTCAGTTCCACTTACTTGAATGAGGCTTGCAGGAATCCATGTGCTTGTTGCACCATTCATTTGTGGAAATTTTACAACAAAATATGCAGCGTGTGAAGGCACCCTTACCCAGCTACTGACCCCAGAGCCCTAATGTTGCCCTCCTCCACCCAGCTCCAATTAACTGACCACAGACAGTGCCTGCACAGTGAGGTCTAAACCTTTCTCCAGGTTTTCAATGGTTCTGCATATTGCAAGCTGCACATTTATATCCATAATATGGGTTTCCAAATATGCAACATGCTTGCATCTAGTGCATATGTATTCACCCTCAAACGTTGTTCAAGGCATGCCACATTGCATAGAACACACACAGTGTAGCATTGTCCATGAAGCACATGTTTAAATGGGGATGAACAGTAGGGGGAAAAAAAACACATTAAGGGTGCAATCACACGGATACCGACCCTTGTGTGTTCCACAATTTGCGGACAGCACATGGCCGCCACTATCATAGAAAATGCCTATTCTTGTCCGCAGACAAGAAAAGGACATGCTCTATATTTTTTAAAGGGCCGAGGAATGGAACTATGGAAGCGGACAGCACTCGGGGTGATGTCAGCATCTTTTGCAGCCCCATTGAAATGAATGGGTCCACACCTGTTCCGCAAAATTGCGTAAAAGATGCAGACTGATTCATATGGTCGTGGGAATGAGCCCTAAATATGAATTTAAATTTAAACCCCTGACTGCTAGAATTGAGGAACTTGCTAGAATCAAGAAAACAATGCACAAGGAAAATCTATTGAACCTTGGTTCCTCAGTCCTTGTGTTTAGAGATGGCCTTGCGGTTCGCCCGGCGGTCATTTTGCGGCAAACTTTGCTCGTTCGCGATTCCCCAAACTTATGGTGATATTCGCACGAGCCATATTTTTTTGCATTGCGCTGAACTTTGACCCATGACACATCCATCAGGTGGGACAGGACAGCCAATTGAGATGTTTCAGCACATGGACAGACCCCCAAACCTATAACAGAACCTGATCTGGCAGCCATTTTACATTATGTGTTTTACCAGTGAAGGGAGAGGTTGCATTTTGGAGCAGGGACAGTTAGGGACACCAAACGCAAGCTAATAGGGCTACAAAAGTCCTTTTAAGGACTGGTATAGGTGTGCTATCAATAGGTGTGATATTGAGGTGTGTGATATACTTATAATATAATTTCTAACATAGAAATTATATTATAGTGTATTTTTATTGTGCAGCAGTTGTGTGCGGTTCTGCAGCGATACCGCAGCTAGATAGAGGGACAAACGCTATTGGAGTAACTAATTGAAACAGGTGTGATATACCTGTTGCCCAAAAAAATAAAAAATGCTTAAGGGTTGCGATCAAAATCCTGATTGAGGGGTGCTATATGTCTGTTTCCGCCAAATACTGATTGAGGGATGCTATATACCTGTTTCTGCCAAATACTGATTTAGGGGTGCCATATACCTTCTTCCACAAAATACTCATTGAGGGGTGCTATTGCTATATACCTTTTTCCATCAAATACAGATTGAGGGCCTTGATATACCTTCTCCCACAAATACTTCTCTTATTTACGAGTTAGGCAGAGGCTCATTTAGTAAATAACAGGCAGAGGAAGAAGTAGACCGTTCCGCAGGGATGGTAGGGGTTGGGCAGGTGCACCATGCAGGAGACAAAGTGGGAGGTTGGAAAAGGCTTGTGCGATAACTTAAAAAAGTGCACCAGAGTTGGTTGAGTGGCTTATTCAGCCTTCGGCTTCTGCACCCTCCTCATCCTCTATCTGCACCCTCCTCACTCTCTGCTGTGTGCACTAGTGATGAGCGGCAGGGGTCATATTCGAATTCGCGATATTTCGCGAATATTTTGTAGAATTTGAATATTCGTTATATTCTACGATTTTTTACTAAAAAAATCGGCAAGGTAATGATCGTGTAATATGCGAATTTTATTGCGAATTTTTCAACTTACAACTATTAGGCAAAGAAGATTATAGCACTATATTAGCTAAATTGCTCTATATTCTTTTTTTTTTTCTCGAATATTCACTATATTGCTATAACTTCATTTTTTCGAATATTCGTAATATTCTAAAACAAGAATATATAGCAATATAGCGAATATAAAAAAAAAACGAATATAGAGCCATTTAGCTAATATAGTGCTATAATCTTCTTTGTCTAATAGTTGTAATTTTTTTCTCATCTGAAGTCCAGATTGGAAAAAAAAATACCGTATTTTTCGCCCTATAAGACGCAACGGCCCATAAGACGCACCTAGGTTTTGGGGAGGAAAATAAGAAAAAATAATTATTAACCAAAAGGTGTGCTTTTGGTGGGTTTGGAACTAATGGTGGTCTGTGGATGGCACTATTACTGGGGATCTGTGGATGACGGACACTGTTTTGGGGGGATCTGTAGATGAAGGACACTATTATGGGGGGATCTGTGGATGGCGGACACTGTTATGGGGGGATCTGTGGATGGCGGACACTGTTATGGGGGGCATCTGTGGATGACGGACACTGTTATGGGGGGGATCTGTGGATGACGGACACTGTTATGGGGGGATCTGTGGATGACGGACACTGTAATGGGGGATCTGTGGATGACGGACACTGTTATGGGGGATCTGTGGATGACGGACACTGTTATGGGGGGATCTGTGACGGACACTGTTATGGGGGGGATCTGTGGCTTGCACTGTTACAGGGGGATCTGTGGCTGGCACTGTTACAGGGGGGATATGTGGGTGGCACTGTTATATATGTGCCATCCACAGACCCCCCCCAGCCCATAACAGTGCCATCCACAGACCCCCCCAGCCCATGACTGTGCCATCCACAGATGTCCCCCATAAAAATGTCATCCACAGATCCCCCCCCGCTCCAGTATACAAATATAAAATGTCTTATTCAATTAAAAGTTATTACACATGCGCCCCAACTCCTAATAGTACCGTACATCCTAACTGCTTCAGTACAACTCAGGCAGGCAGGCCGGGCAGCCGGCGCGTCACTCACTGACGTCACTTGCCTGCGCCGCCTGCTTTATTCATAAAGTAGGCGGCGCAGGCACGTGACATCAGGAAGTTACGCTGCCGCCCGCCCGGCCTGCCTGCCTGCATTCTACTGAAGCGGTTAGGATGTAAGGTACTATTAGGAGTGAGGGGGCATGTTTAATAACTATTTATTGAATAAGACATATTATATTAGTATACCGGAGCTATAGTACACTGACTGCACCGCCCCGCCGCTATTTCCGGCCCCCAGCTCCTCCTCCCAGTCCCTCCCCCCGCTCTCGCATACATCGCAGCCAGCGATGTAAAACTGCCAGAATTCGCCCCATAAGACGCAGGGGCATTTTCCCCCCCATTTTGGGGAGAGAAAAAGTGCGTCTTATGGGGCGAAAAATACAACTATTAAAAAAAAAGATTACAGCACTATATTAGCTAAATTGCTCTATACTCGTTTTTTTTTTTCCGAATATTTGATATATTGCTATAACTTAGTTTTTTTGAATATTCGTAATATTCTAAAACAAGAATATATAGCAATATAGCGAATATTCGAAGAAAAAAAAAATAATATAGAGCAATTTAGCTAATATAGTGCTATAATCTTCTTTGTCTAATAGTTGCAATTTTATATAAACTATAAAAAGAAAAGATTATAGCACTATATTAGCTAAATTGCTCTATATTAGTTTTTTTCAAATATTCGCTATATTGCTATAATTTAGTTTTTTCAAATATTCATAATATTCTAAAACAAGAGTATATAGCAATATAGCGAATATTAAAAAAAAAAACGAATATAGAGCAATTTAGCTAATATAGTGCTATAATCTTCTTTGTCTAATAGTTGTAATTTTTTTCTCATCTGAAGTTCAGATTGGAAAAAAATTATAACTATAAAAAGAAAAGATTATAGCACTATATTAGCTAAATTGCTCTATATTCTTTTTTTTTTATATATTCGCTATATTGCTATATATTCTTGTTTTAGAATATTACGAATATTCGAAAAAACTAAGTTATAGCAATATAGCGAATATTCAAAAAAAAAAGAATATAGAGCAATTTAGCTAATATAGTGCTATAATCTTCTTTGTCTAATAGTTGTAAGTTGACAAATTTGCAATAAAAATTTGCATTACAAAAATTTGCATTACGAAAATTTGCAAACAACACTACTCCTAAAGTCAAATATACTGCAGCCTTCTCATTGGCCCACAAGCTAGAAGCAGGGAGGGATCATGTGTACTGATTTAAAAAAAAAAAATAATATTCAAAATTCCGAATATATATCACCATATTCGAAATATTCGCAAATTTTCGAAGTACCTATATTCGGGATAAAAATTTGAAATTCGAATATTCGTGATCAACACTAGTGTGCACCCCCAAAGACACCACCACCACCAAAGCCCCTCCACTCGAGTCAGAGGAATTATTTTCCCATCAATTCCCAGAACTTACCCATGCACAGCCATTCTTGGCATTGGATGAGGAAAAGGAGGTAACAACGGCCGCCACCGAGCAGTCTGACGACAGAACCCAGATCAGCCCAAGGAGGGTGGTCCCCGCTGTTGCTGCCTTCTCCGAGATCTCTAATGTCAGTGGTGGTGAAGGTGACGATGATGACCTGTCGATGGAGGTCACGTGGATGCCCACAAGAGAGGAAGAGGAAGGGAGTTCAGAGGGAGAGACAGAGCAGCAAATAGGGAGAAGAAGGAGGAGAAGCAGGCAGAACTCGCAGTGCACAGGAGCACAGGAGGCAAAAAGCAGACTGCAAATGTATCTGGAGCAAGCCATCCACCATGCACGAGCCATCCACCATGCGCTCCCAGGACGCCAGCACATGATTCCACAGTGTGGGCTTTTTTTAACGTGTCAGCTGCTGATAATAGTGTTGCCATCTACAGCCTGTGCTTTTAACGCATAAGTCGCGGTAAGCCCAACACTCACCTAGAGACAACCGCCTTAAGAAGGTACCTGGCCTCCCAACACCGAGTCCACTTGGTAAAGTGGTGTGCAACAACAGTGCCAATCTGCTAAGCATGCTAAAACAGGGCAAAATGACACACGTGCCATGCATGGCACACATCCTGAACTTAGTCGTGCAGCGATTCGTTGCCAAATACCCTGGGATCCAGGATATCTTGCGGCAGGCAAAGAAAATCTCTGGCCATTTTAGAAGATCTTACACGGCCATGGCTCAACTTGCGGACGTTCAGCGGCGACACCACTTGCCCGTCAGATGTCTGATTTGTGACTGCCCGACGCGCTGGAACTCCACGTTGTATATGCTTGAGAGGCTGCTCCAGCATAAATGTGCCGTTAACGACTACCTGAACGAACTCTGCGGCAGGACAGGTTCTGGTGAGCTTGGTTTATTTCCACCGCACCATTGGCTGCTCATGTGCGACGCATGCAGACTTTTGCGGCCATTTGATGAGATCACCAAACTGGTTAGTCGCAGCCAGGGCGCCATCAGTGACATCGTACCTTACGCCTTCTTTCTGGAGTGTGCATTGCGTAGTGTCCTTGATCAAGCCGTCGAGGAGCAGGAGCTGGAGGATGAGGAAGTCGCAATGCTGAACGAATTCCCAAGGGGGGGCTACTCCATCTACTACTCCATCTAAGACAAGTCAGCAGGCATCTGAAGAGGAGTCAGAGGAGGATGGTGGCTGGGGGGAGGAGGAGGAGGAGCAAAAAGAGCAGGCTTTAAACTTTTCGGGGATCCCTGGTGTTGTCCATGGCTGTGGGGAGGAGAGACCGAGGACAACATTCTCCTGGGCAATGAGCAGGAGCCAGGGAGCTCCACGCTTCCAATTTAGTGGAAATGGGCGCCTTCATGCTCCAGTGTTTGAAGAGGGAACCCCGTATAAAAAGCATAAAGGTCAAGGACCTGTACTGGGTGGCAATGTACTTAGACCCCCGGTACAAACACAAAATGGCAGACATGTTACCAGCATCACAGAGGGCTGGCAGAATGCAGCATTTCCAGGCCATGCTGCGAAAGATTCTGCATTCTGCTGTTGCGGGCAATGGCAGAGGAATTTCTACCCACAGCGAAACAGGTGCGGGTACCATTCCTACCGCGCCTGCAAAAAGAGGGTGTTTTAAAGATATGTTGGTCACTTCGGATATGAGATCATTCCTGCAGCCAACCCATCGACAGCCGCCCTCCGGATCCAACCTCAGGGAACGCCTAGACCGTCAGATGTCCAACTGCATTGGGTTAACGGCCGATGTGGATGCTCTGATAAGCGAGGAACCCCTTGACTACTGGGTGTGCAGGCTTGACCTGTGGCCAGAGCTGGCACAATTTGCCATGGAACTCTTGGCTTGCCCCTCATCAAGTGTCCTGTCCTAAAGGACGTTTAGCGCGGCAGGGGGGATCGTGACCAAAGCGCACTTGCCTAGCTCACAACAGTGTGGACTAACTCACATTTTTTTAAATAAATGATGCATGGATCTCAGAGGAATTCAACACCTGTGATGACCACGGCCTTTACTGACCGACAGTTACATATTTATCCTGTGACCGCCTAATGTAGCTCCAGCCACAGAATCCAAAGTTATTTGTTGTCAGGTGAATGCCTATTGCCTAATTTTTGGGGCCTGTACTGGCCGACAGTTACGTTTTCTATATCTAGCCACATATTCACAACCTTGTCTCACTCCTCTGCCTCTCATTATGGTGTTGTATGAACCGCATTCACCATAAGGACCTTCTAATGTCACAGAGTCATGTGACTGTGCCCACCACCCCGTACTGTGCCCCATTATGCACTGCATTGTGCCCTCTTACCACACCCTGTGCAGTGCCCCTAGTCATCCCCTGTACTGTGCCCTCTTATACCCATTTATTCGGTCACGGTATGGCAGTGTTATTCGGTCACTGTACAGAGGTGTTATCTGGTCAATGTATGGAGGTGTTATCCAATAACTGGATGATCATAACTGTATCTCTTTCCCTGCCCACGTCATCCTTTTTTAGACCTCGCATGAACAGGAGAAATATCCAGATTGCTGTGCTAAGGACCTTGCGCCACAATCTGTGTCAGAAATACTCCTAAAATAAACATATTTCTACATAATAAATGACCACCTAATTGTATTATTATTTGGGGGTAGGGCTAATATCTTTATATTATATAGATTCTAGTGTATTATAATGTGCCCTGTATTTCCCAGTGGAAAATGATCCTTGGGAAGCACAGTCCTCATCCCTGACCACCAGGACCAGGTAGCACTGTGTCAGTACATGGCGGCCTCCGATCTCCGCCACGCTGCTCTGCTGTGTACTGGTGCTTATTCTGACACTATGGCTGGGTTCACATCCTATTTTTTCCATCCATTTAATGCATACCAAAAATGTATGCGTTAACAGATGCCTCAGACTGACGTCCGTTCGCCATACAGTTCCATGGTAGAGAAAAATGTACGTTAACGTATGCATTTTTTTAATGGACTCTGCAGGATACAAAAACGTGGAGTGCTGCACATTTGTATACATCAAACCGACAGGAAATAACATTTTTCTAGGCTCCAGCAGGGCCTATTTTTGAGAGTTTACCTTTAAGACACATAAAAATGGCCCTTGATTAAAATACATATTTTTTGTAGGAATTTTTGCCAATGATCCCCTTCTGGTATTTCACTGTCCATGTTGTGGGACTATTTGTGTACCTCTAGTAAGTGTTTGCTGGCTGCAAATATGACCTGAAGGTTTTTCAGGTTTGCCTGCCATTAAAGTGAATTTGATCGCGAATGTGCGTTCGCGAATCGTCCCGGCCTAGTGTTAAACTGCACACTTGCAGCGTACTCAAGTTTTGTGCAATAGGTGTTTCTGGGTGATGTAGTGCAATATACACTAACCTGGTACAGCTGACTCTCTGCAAGGGCAGGTATAGGTAGAAATAGTTCGTGACGCCAGTGCCAAGTAAACGGTGGCACGCCGTTTGCGGATGCAGGAATAAATTGAGGAAACGTAGTATTAAAACAGAACTCCAACTTTAGTAGTTTTTCCAAGCAGAGACAATAAAGGAAATGCAGTTCCTCAGCATACAGTCGATTTTGCAATTCGGTCGATGCAGGCAATTCAGTACAGCAGAGTAATTACAGAGTGTTGAACACAGGACTTGCAGTACAGGAGCTTGCACTCTAATTCTGTCTGATCCTGGAATACAGCAATTCTTCACCAAGGCCCATTAACCTAGTTCTGGCCTTATATCCTTGGCTATGGCTTCTATAAGTACCTCCTCTGTCTTTCTGAGTACCTCTGGCTTTCCTGATCTTTGCCTCTGTCTCTCTCAGCTTCTGGAAACTTCCTCAGGCTCTAGAAACTTCTGAGCTGTGGTCTAGACTGACTTCTGCACTCCACACTAGATCAGGTTACACTGACTTTCCCTTCCTTGTCTGGCCCTTATATAAACTAGGGCTCCCTAGCTCCCTCTAATGCCTAAGAGCTGGAATGACACCCCTAGCCGGCCTGTACTTGCAAGTTTCATAGCAACAGGGAAATACATGCATTACATTACATGACATTTTATAAAACTGACATATACCAACTTCCCCATAATTAAGGAGGGACGACAGCACACCAAGTGACCTTTGGTAGTGACGGGTATTACAGTTCCCGTACACTACATACCCCACTGCTTTAAGCTGAGTACGACCTCGTACTCCATCATGGGTCTCCCAACTGGAATCTCTACCTGAAATAGAAAATAGAGACATGCAGGCATACATACATGTAATTCATCTGCATTTACATTTACATCAGGTCCAATTGGCAAAAGTGAAGTGTGGTGACAAGGGGCGTCGTTCTCTTCTCTCAGGATAGTGAATGGAACGGGGGCGCTGACCTGGCACAGCGTAACATTAGAACCAGGATAGTCCATGACAATGAATAAGTCCATAATAGAACAGCAAAATGGATAAAACAGTATAAAAGTTCTTGGAGGCTCAAAGAACAAACATGAGTCCGTACCCAGGTTATTTCTTATTAATTCACAGAGGCTCTCATGCGGTGGAGTCCATCTCTGGGCACAATACTTTTAAAAGAGTAAGAATCTCAGAGGCTCAGGTACTTTTGAGTCTGTCTCCGGGCACGGTTCCTTAGTATGAAGTTGCACAATAAAAGGACAGCAAAATAACGGAACTACCCAGGAGTTTCCCGTGGGTGTATCACAGGCAAGGGCTCACGTGGAGGAGTCCATTCTTGCGCACAAATGTCAAGTAAAGTATTGCCCGTGGCAACTGTTTGGGAGGAGACACCACCAGAATAATCAAAGTCTCCTAAACGGACTGGCGGACGTCCCCTGGTCATCCGGGTAGACCTTCTCAACACAGGGGTCTCCCCTTCCCTTAGCAACGAGGTAGAAGGGAGAGGAGCAACAGGAGGGTCTCCATCCGTGAGACCTCGGTCAGGAACAACTGGAACAACAGGAACAACTGGAACAACAGGAACAACAATATCCACTACAGGGGGAACTGGATCCAGGGCATCTTGAACCGGCTCTTCTGGAGGTGAAACTACAGTAGGTGCCGGAGCAGGCACCAGCAAGTTCAACCACGGTGTCAGAAGCCAATGCATGGGATCAGCGTCATACCTCAGATTACTAACAGCCTGCATAGGATCCTCGGGCTGTATTGCTGACTCTGACACAGGATATTCAGATCCAGAACTCTCAGCACTAGGTTCTGGTGTTAGGCAGAGCTTCAACCTGTTTCGGTGTACAATTTGGGATCCCTTGTCTTCCCGGGTGATCTCATAAGTGTGAGTTCCAACATTTGGGATTGCAGTGACAACATAAGGACTTCGCTCCCACTTACTGTCCAATTTGCTGGTACGACGGTTATTCTTTAACCATACCACGGCCCCTATGGTCAAGGGTTCTGCATGGGCTGCCTGATCATAGTCTCTCTGCTGTCGGTCTCTAGCAAGGTCCATACGTTCCTGAACAATGGCTTTGGCTGCATCCAATCGCCTTTGGTGCTCAGCAACCCAGTCGGTGTTAGGTAATGGGTTAATGCAATCAGGCACATGTATGTCCAATGAATGATCAGCAGGCAATGTCCCTTGACGCCCAAACATCAAGTAAAAAGGGGTATACCCGGTGGAACAATGTATGGTATGATTGTATGTGAACATGAGCTGTGGCAACAGACTGGGCCAATCTCCTCTGTTCTCAGGAGGCACGGCCCTCAGCATCTCTATCAAGGTCTGATTCATTTTTTCACATAATCCGTTACCTTGAGGATGGTAGGCCGTCGTCCGGATCTTCTTACAGTTGTGTAAGCGGCACAGTTCATGGAACAGATGGGACTCAAAAGCAGGTCCTTGATCGGTGAGGATCTTTTCTGGACATCCATAGGGCAGGAGGAAGTGCTTCCAGAACATTTCGGCTGTAGTCTTGGCTGTCTGGTCTCTCACAGGCACTGCTACAACAAACTTTGTGAAATGGTCAATAATAGTCATGGCATAAGCATACCCTGAGCGACTAGGCTCCAGTTTTACATGGTCGATGGCGACAAGTTCAAGAGGACGAGTACTTACAATGGGTCTCAGTGGTGCCCTCTGATCATGGTGCTCACTTCGTTTCAAGGCACAGGCTACACACTCTCGACACCACTTCTCCATGTCTTCTCTCATGCCTACCCAGTAAAACCGCTGGCGGATAGTAGCTTCAGTCTTTTGGACCCCAAAGTGACCGGATTGATTGTGGTACATCTCCAACACCATACCTGCATCTCGTCGGGGTATGAGAATCTGGTGTACTCTTTCGTTGGACACTGGGTCTAGGCTTCTCCGTAGCAATAGGCCCTTTTGTATGAAGAGTTGATGGCGCTGTCTCCACAGTTTGATGAGCTCAGGATCTGCACTCTTACGCCGGATCCTCTCAGGGGCTCTGCCACTAGTAATGAAGTCCAACAACTCACCCAGCACTCTACTTTCAGACTGTAGTTTCACCCACCTTTCTTCTTTAGGTTCAGGCCTACTGGAGGGTGAAGGAACTGCAGCTCTGTTATTGGTAGCTCGAGCCTGATCCTGTTGAGCAAATTTGTTATAGAAAGCCGGCATCTCTACATCTTCCCAAGCATCTCGCACATCATCAGGAGCGGTCTCTGTGGGAAGTCTGGATAAAGCATCAGCATTATCATTAGTACGTCCAGCACGATACTTTACAGAGAAATTATAGTTGGCAAGGCGAGAGGCCCATCTCTGCTCCAAGGCCCCCAATCTAGCTGTATTGAGATGTGCCAGAGGGTTATTGTCAGTGAATGCAATGAACGGGGTGGCGGCTAGATAATCCTTGAATTTTTCTGTCACCGCCCACACTAATGCCAGGAACTCTAGTTTGAAGGAACTATAATTCTGGTCATTTTTCTCAGCTCCTTTCAGGGAGCGGCTTGCATATGCTATCACTCTCTCTTTTCCCTCTTGGATCTGGGCTAACACAGCTCCCAGACCTCGCTTGCTAGCATCAGTATACAGATGGAAGGGCTTGCTATAATCTGGATAACCTAACACTGGAGGCTCGGTCAGTTTCTTTTTTAGCAATTGGAACGCTATCTTTCTTTTCTCATTCCACTCAATGGGCACAGGAGTTCTAGGACTCTTTTTGGGTTGCCCCCTCAAGAGCTCCTGGATAGGATCAGCTATTTGAGCAAAATGGGGGATAAAACGTCTATAGTAGCCGGCAAAACCAAGGAAACTCCTCACCTCTTTGACAGTAGTAGGAACCGGCCAATTACGGACAGCTGCTAATTTATCAGGGTCAGGTTGCACTCCCTCTCCGCTTACTATATGCCCCAGGTATCTTACTGCAGGCTTGAGCAGGTGACACTTGGATGGCTTTACCTTCAAGCCATATTTGATAAGGATTTCAAATACTTCTGCCAAATGTTTCAGATGGTCCTCATATGTTTTTGAGTACACAATGACGTCATCAAGATACAGCAGCACTGTTTCGAAGTTTTTGTGACCCAAACACCGTTCCATTAGTCTCTGGAAAGTTCCTGGGGCATTACATAGCCCGAACGGCATACAATTGAATTCGAACAGGCCCATGGGAGTAGTGAAGGCAGTCTTTTCTCTATCTGCAGGAGCCATGGGTACTTGCCAGTAGCCACTGGTCAAGTCCAATGTGGAGAAATAGGCAGAGGAGCCCAGAGCAGTTAGTGACTCCTCAATGCGGGGCAGTGGGTATGCATCTTTGTGGGTTATTTGATTAATTTTCCTATAATCCACACAGAAACGGATACTACCGTCCTTCTTCTTTACAAGAACCAGGGGTGCAGCCCACGGACTACGGCTGTCCCGGATCACATTAGAGTCTTTCATTTCTTGGATCATTTCCTTTACAGTCTGATATGAAGTAGGTGGTAAGGGTCTGTATCTCTCCTTGATAGGAGGATGAGAGCCAGTAGGTATGGTGTGTTGTATGACACTAACCTCTCCATAGTCAGTAGCATGCTTACTGAAGGCCTGGTGGTGCTCCTTGACAAGCTGTAGAATCCCTTCTTGTTGATGTTGGGGGGTAGTCTCGTCCCCTACATGGAGCTCTTCCCACCAGGGCACTTGTGGCTGGGTCACCGGCGAACATCTGCTGTCTGCAGCTGGCGGCTTTTCTGTCACTGGAAGACGAATGATGTCTTGGAAGGACACCTGGGACAGCTGGGCAACAGGGCAATGCTTAGTAAGCGCAACAGGATGATTACTCAGATTAATCAGACGGACAGGTACTTTACCTTGGGAGACGTTCACCAGGCACTTGGCAGCTCTCACATAAGGATAATCCTCCATCTGGAGTGGTTCCACCAGGGCTGGATAATCTCGGCCTTCGACTCCCAGGACAGCACGACACCACAAAAGAGTTTGAGAATTAGGAGGCAAAGTCACAGGCTTAATATCACGGATCCTGGCAGTACAAATTTCTCCTTTCCCATTAGCAAACCTCTGCTGGGCACTTAACACAGTGATAGTCTTTTGAATCACCCTCCTGGATGCAGAGGAAGCAGTGGGCAAAGTCTGATGTAATACAGCAAGTATTTCTGAATAACAGTTTTTGAAGACATTGGTGCCTAGAATGACAGGATGTCCTCCTCTGTCACCGGCCTGTACTACGATCACTCCCTGTTGAGGCAGGGTTACTTCTCCCACCTGCAGGGTGGGTTCCCAGTATCCATGAACCTTTACTGGTTTGCCATTGCTGGCGATAATTTCCACCCAGGATTCAGGCGGTTGGGTCAACTGGTTGGTGTCCCAGAACTTTTCAAATGCAGGCAGCTGAATAGTAGTGACCTGAGACCCAGTATCTAATAGGGCTTCAAAGGGGACCCCGTTGATCTCTATATTGATTTTAGGATGGGATCCTACATAACGTGGCATCCAATTTGGATCCTCTGGACCTAGTGTTCTACCTCCCGAGGGGTGGTCCTCAGCCTCAGGGGTTGCCCGTTTAACTGCCAGCACGTGGATTCTGTGTGTCCCAGCTTTTTGCAGTATGTACACACGGGCTTCTTGCGACCTCTATTACGCCTCCCAGGATCCCTGGGGTGAGTCTCTTGGTAAGGAGGTGGGAACGGCCTAGGAAATGACAGGAACTCTTCATCTAGCATTATGGGTTTTTCCCATTCCTCTATTTTTCTGCACACTTTCTCTAGACTTTTAGTGAGGTGATTTACTTGCTCTGTCAGCATGGCAATAGTATCAGTAGCGGACACTTGAACAGCTTGGCCGGCCTCAGCTCGGTTAGTGACAAGCGGTTTTGGCTTGCAGGCTGATGACTCAGATAGGGCGCTCAACTCAGGAGATACTGTGGACCCCAGAATTTTTATAGCCAGTTCTTTAAAGTCCAGAAAGGCACTGTTAGGGTGCTGGGCGGACAGCATCTTTAACTGGGTCCTTATTTGTTCACTAGACACCCCGTTGATAAATTGTTCCCTCAGGGTCTGGTCCCGGTTATCAGCCTCTTTGGGATCTATCTGGATTACAGCCCCTAAAGCCTCCTGAAGTGATAGGGCAAAGTCACGGAGGGACTCACCGGACTTCTGTTTCTTGCCAAAGAAGTGCATCTTTATCTCTGAGGCAGTCCTAGTTTCAAAAGTGGCTCTGAGGCGGGTGAAGATCTGTTCTAGAGTACTCCGCTCAGTAGCAGGCCATGATAACACCTCCCTGCGGGCAGCCCCCTCCAGTTGCGCTAGCATGATTTCCATTTGCTGGTCGGCATTTATAGGGTACAATCGGAATAGTGCCAGCAACTTTTCTTTAAAGTCCCTTAGGGTATGGGTCTCTCCCCTGTAGCGGGGGAACCATGGGGCCCCGAAATAGTAAGGCATGGTAAAGGGCATCATGCTGGGGGCTGTAGGATGATTAGGAGCCGCAAGCTCTCCCGGGGCCGGCTGCTCAGGCACTCCTGGCTCTGACATGGTAGTCTATTGAGAGGTGGCCGCTGGCGACTAAAGGGGCCGGAACAATCCCCTTCCCTCCGGTTACAAGTGCTTACCGGTATCGCTGGTCTTGCGCAGGCCAAGTCTCGCGAGGTTCCGGACGTCCTGAGACCGCGGTGACGCAGGAGAAGCAGGGCTGCAGCGGTGCGATGATGAAGAGGTGCGGGACTCTCTGTGTCTTTGCAGGGATCCGCCCACGAATGTCCTCAGCGGCGCGGGAAACTTTACTCCAGGCAGCCGGTGGCCATCTTTAGCAAAACGCTGTCCATTCACTGACAGCAAGCAGGATTGTAAAAAGTCCACAAAACCACACTCCAATGCGGCGATTTTCTTCCTCTGGGTAGCGCAACACTGCACAGCGCTTTTTAGAGGTTTTTGGTACACTTTGGGTACGATTTTCAGTCCACAAAGTCCACTTGAATAAAACAGGAAAATTGTCACTTTGGTCACAGGGCAACTGTATAAGGCACAAAGTTCACGCTTCTTGCACTAGAAAGCGTGCGTATCCTGTTCGTGGAACGCCAAAAGAGAAGTGCAGCGTACTCAAGTTGTGTGCAATAGGTGTTTCTGGGTGATGTAGTGCAATATACACTAACCTGGTACAGCTGACTCTCTGCAAGGGCAGGTATAGGTAGAAATAGTTTGTGACGCCAGTGCCAAGTAAACGGTGGCACGCCGTTTGCGGATGCAGGAATAAATTGAGGAAACGTAGTATTAAAACAGAACTCCAACTTTAGTAGTTTTTCCAAGCAGAGACAATAAAGGAAATGCAGTTCCTCAGCATACAGTCGATTTTGCAATTCGGTCGATGCAGGCAATTCAGTACAGCAGAGTAATTACAGAGTGTTGAACACAGGACTTGCAGTACAGGAGCTTGCACTCTAATTCTGTCTGATCCTGGAATACAGCAATTCTTCACCAAGGCCCATTAACCTAGTTCTGGCCTTATATCCTTGGCTATGGCTTCTATAAGTACCTCCTCTGTCTTTCTGAGTACCTCTGGCTTTCCTGATCTTTGCCTCTGTCTCTCTCAGCTTCTGGAAACTTCCTCAGGCTCTAGAAACTTCTGAGCTGTGGTCTAGACTGACTTCTGCACTCCACACTAGATCAGGTTACACTGACTTTCCCTTCCTTGTCTGGCCCTTATATAAACTAGGGCTCCCTAGCTCCCTCTAATGCCTAAGAGCTGGAATGACACCCCTAGCCGGCCTGTACTTGCAAGTTTCATAGCAACAGGGAAATACATGCATTACATTACATGACATTTTATAAAACTGACATATACCAACTTCCCCATAATTAAGGAGGGACGACAGCACACCAAGTGACCTTTGGTAGTGACGGGTATTACAGTTCCCGTACACTACACACTTATCTGTATTTTACCCTTTACTGTAACTTTTCCTCACTTAGCAAACTTTGCTTGACTTGCAAACCTCACTTGCAGTTTCTGTGGCTTGAAGCTCTAACAGCAATCAGGCCACAGACGAAATGTTTTAACACCAGGTATTTTTTTTTTAACCCTTGCATAAAATTTTTATCAAGCCCCACACAAACAGACAGTAAGGCCTCTTTCACACGGGCGTCATGTTTTTGGCCCGGATAAGATGCGGGTGCGTTGCGGAAAAATGCGTTTTGCACGCGCATGAGAAAAATCTGCATGTTTGGTACCCAGTAAATCACAGAAAAAATGCACCAAACGGATGTGTCACTGACTATACTGGCTAGTCATAAATGCAGATATTAAAAGCTGAGACTTTTGCCAATATATTCCTGTCAGGAAAATATCGGAGCCCATCATGCACCACGTCACGGTCACTCAGCATGGCAAGGGGTCCTACCACTACGCTAACTATGGTGTGAACAAGGTCTGAAGGTGATGTAATCCAGCTCACAGCCAAGCTTCCACACAACCGCCTAGCAGGACAACTAGTGCAATGTGAACAAAGCCAGACTGTAAGCCACACCCATATCAGACCATGTGATGGAGGTTACCAGGTGCAAAAGAGTGTTTGAATGCCAAGTGAAGGCACATACACTACATATAAAGACAAAAACACAGAAATATAGTGGCAATTCTGGAGGAGCTGCTAAACCCATAACACTGTAGCGTGTTTTTCATTGGGGGAGCAGCCCCACCGCATGTGTACCGCAGCAAACGACTATCCCCAGCAAAAAAATGCATACAATGGAGGATGTCGGCGCGGTCCACATGCACCACAAAGGCATCCTACACAAAACGGAGCATTGTGCGGATGGGCTCAGATATTTTCCTGACAGGAATATATTGGCAAAAGTCTCAGCTTTTAATATCTGCATTTATGACTAGCCAGTATAGTCAGTGGCATATCCGTTTGGTGCATTTTTTCTGTGATTTATATGATTATATTTTCATCCGCACAATGCTCCGTTTTGTGTAGGATGCCCTTGTGGTGCATGTGGACCGCGCTGGCATCCTCCATTGTATGCATTTTTTTTGCTGGGGATAGTCGTTTGCTGCGGTCCACATGCGGTGGGGCTGCTCCCCCAATGAAAAACACGCTACAGTGTTTGGGGTTTGAGCAGCTCCCCCAGAATTGCCACTATATTTCTGTGTTTGTGTCATGTTTGGTACCCAGACCTGAACCCAGACTTCTTTACAGAAGTTGCCTAGTGTTAAACTATGCATGCATCTGTCTTTTTCACTTCAGTGTAATTTTACCGCACTCAGCAACCCTCGCTGCTCTTTCAAACCTAGCTTCCAGTCTCTGTGGCATCTCTGTGATTCCTGGTCCACCTGGCCAGAAGGGTGACATGCCAGCTCCTTGCACGACACTGCTGCCAGCCAGTCAGTGGCCTCAATAATGATGTGTGGAGGCATGACAAATGAGGGCTGATTGGCCAGCAATGGTGACTTGTGGGGAGCTGGCAAGTGACACTTCTGGCTAGGCTAGGGCCCATGGGGATGGAAACGCACCACAAGAATCAGGATGACCAGAGCAGGGTTTTTTTTTTGTAATTGCAACATTTTGTTTTCAGGGCCCAGACAACTTCTTTACATAAAGCTGTTATATGCCTATAGTTGCACCTTGAACTCTTCTTGAAAGCTGATGGATTTAGGTTAATCCCTCCTCCAAGATAGCATGCCACAAAATAACCTGGTGCACACATTACTTATGTAATGTTAGGGATCGTCTCTTTTCAGGGGGTCACACTCACAGATATCTTCACAGACACGATTATAATGTCCAAACTCTTGTTTATTTCAGACACTTTAGCAAAGCACAGGTTAAGAAGTCGCAGCTTCAACTTATCATGTGTGACATCCAAACAAAATAACAAACCCTTGCCCGGCTAGGCTCTAACTAAACACATAAGCGTTTCCCTGACTCGCCTAGAGAGCCCTGTTCACACATGAAACACAAATGCGGATTTCCTCAGCCATTCAGTCCAGCAACCTCTAGGCTGTGACACTTCAATACCTTTTGGGGGATTGTAGCCCAGTAGTCCTCCCGACTCTGGCCTTGTGATCCTTGTTTCACAGGCGTCACCGCGTCCCCTAAAGTTCAGGCTATCGCCTAGCCTCGTGGCCCCTCAGCCCACCCGGCTGAGACCACTCACACAGAGCCTCACCAGGACTCTACTTCACAAAACACTTCAGAGTGAGACACACCCTAGATCCAGTAGCAGGATTAAATAGGATCCCTGGACATGAGCATGCCCTAAGTCCCGGACTGGAGCATGGGGAACAAGCACCCACCCAACACATTGCCTGTTCCCAGTAAAAGCCCGCCCTGAAATAGCTGAACCAACTACACTATCTATATGGTGTCCCCCAACTACTTTAGTTGACGCCTGGTCTAGGGCTTTTACTCCACCAAGGCCGGGCCCCTTGGTGACACGCTCCTGGTGCAAACAACACCTCAATATTCACATTGCCACAGTAAATAGACACACAATACAATAAAATAATCCATAATATGGATAACTGATTTATTTTCCTCCAATGTATGTTGCCCTCGGTTAGAATGCAGTGCCTCATGCAGATTTCAAATGGCAGCACATATAATACAGATGTGTAGGAATGTCACTATACATCATCTGTATATCATCTGCATTTGCAATTTCATACTGTGAAGCCAGTTAATACACCCAAGATCAATTGCTGCAAGGCTGGTGAGAAAAAGATGGTTTGATTTACATTGTCTTGTGATACATTTATAAAATCAACCGAAGGGACTTCTAAGATCTCTG
Organism: Bufo bufo; assembly: GCF_905171765.1. NCBI lineage: Eukaryota > Metazoa > Chordata > Amphibia > Anura > Bufonidae > Bufo > Bufo bufo. Next base: position 329,233,326 of record NC_053393.1, read on the forward strand.
GAATTCTTCCATTAAATTCTTAAAGTAGTTATAGCTTTTATATCTCAGGTGCATTACATTGATTTGAGGCACTGGAAATTGAAAGTAGATGATGCACTGCTTTCATCTTCGAAGGAAAAAGAGTAATGACATTGGAGTGTGTGTTGATATTGGTTCACCTTCTTGCTTCTAACCATTTAACATTGATCCATTTATTTCTTTCTCTGCTGCTCAGCAAAGTTAGAATGCACATTTAGAAGATATCATTATCAACCCATTATACTGAGAAGTGACTACTATATATTGCTGAATAATAAAAGAAAAATCATGTATGTACAGTATATATCTATTTTAAGTTAATTCCATAGACTGAAATAAAAGTATGCTTAAACAATACATTAACAAGCATACATGTATGCCATGGAAAGATATGTCATGTAAAGAATGCTAGTGATATGCATTCAAAAGTGATGTGCAATATAAGTTCGCAATCCTTGAGGACCAAAGAGAAGTGAGAAATGGTCTTTTTGGCTTTTATATTTATGCCTGGTGATTAGAAATGAGCAAAGTTTTTTTAAATTAAATTTGGCTGCTACGTCACAAAGCGCATTTCTTTGTAAGTAGTGGATGCAATGACAGGGAGCAGCGATTGCGCCATTCCCCATCACTATACCCCTCAGATATCGAGTTCATAGCTGATTGCGGCATCTGATTGGAATAATACAGTGTAAAATAAAAAAAACACAAACAAAACAAAAATAAATAAATAAATACTTACCTGATCCATTTCCACCACCATCTTGCTCGCGCAGGCCGAGATGACATCATCACACTGGCCGGCCTGGTGACGTCATATATCACCGTGCACAGGATTCTGGCCAAGATCTTCAAGCAAGATGGTGGCAGCCGGCCCGTTGCGGGCAAATGGAGTGGAAAAGTATTATAATTATTTTTTTTTTTACACTATTTCAGGTAAAAATGATTTGCTACTGCAAATCAATAGGAAATTTGGCTTTGCTGTGAATCAAATCTATCCTGATATTTGGACTTTGATTTGCTCATCACTACTGGTGAGTGACCATGGCGAGTAGTGAAAAACTCCTAAGTATTCAGTTCTTCCCAACATGTTCATCAGTAACACTGTTCTATAGTACTGTCATAGTTTAACTTTATGGCCCTGATTTATCATGCCTTTACACTAAAATTGTGGCTTCAAAAAGCCCTATTTTGTGACTTTTTGCATTTTTATACCACTCACTCCAGTTTTGAAATATGTGTGGGAAAGTGGGTGTGGTTAGCTATGTTAATGAGTCACACTCCAGATTTATTGAGACTTAAAAAAAAAGTCACAATCTCACTCCAGAAGGATGGAGTAGGAAAACTGGAAGAGCTTTTCTAGACAAAAGTGTTAGGTTTAAGGCCCATTTCACACGAGTGAGTTTTCCGGGCGGGTGCAATGGGTGACGTGAACGCATAGCACCCACACTGAATCCTGACCCATTCAGTTCAATGGGTTTGTGTACATGAGCGTTTTTTTTTCACGCATCAGTTCTGCGTTGCGTGAAAAACGCAGCATGTTCTATATTCAGCATTTTTCACGCAGCCCTGGCCCCATAGAAGTGAATGGGGCTTTAGCAAAAAATGCATTGCATCTGCAAGCAAGTGCGGGTTCGATGCGTTTTTCACTGTTGGTTGCTAAGAGATGTTGTTTGTATACCTTCAGTTTTTTTATCACGCGCGTGAAAAAACGCATCAAAACGCATTGCACCTGCGCTGTAAAAACTGAACAACTAAACACAATTGCAGACAAAAGTGACTGAACTTTCTTGCAAAATAGTGCGAGTTTCACTGAACCAATCCGGAGCCAATCCGTCATGCTCATGTGAAAGAGACCTAAGCATAAGGCCTAGTTCACACAAATGTTTTTTTTGCGAGTGTACGGGCCGTTTTTTTGTGTTCCGTATATGGTCCATATACGGAACCATTCATTTTAATGGTTCCGCAAAAAAAACGGAATGTGTTCCGTATGCATTCCGTTTCCGTATTTCCGCTTTTCCATTCCGTTGAAAGATAGAACATGTCCTATATTTGGCCGCAAATCACGTTCCGTGGCTCCATTAAAGTCAATGGGTCCGCAAAAAAAATGGAACACATACGGAAATGCATCCGTATGTCTTCCGTATCTGTTCCGTTTTTGCTGAACCATCTATTGAAAATGTTATGCCCAGCCCAATTTTTTCTATGTAATTACTGTATACTGTATATGCCATACGGAAAAACGGAACGGAAAAACGGAACAGAAACGGAAACACAACGGAAACAAAAAAACGGAAAAACTGATCCGTGAAAAACGGACCGCAAAACACTGAAAAACCCATATGTTCGTGTAAACTAGGCCTAAGACAAATTTATCAAAAAACATGTGACATTTGATAAATGTGGCATAAGGTAAGCAAATGCAGACTCAAGCAAAACTGACTTTAAATATTCCTCTCATAATACATTTCCCCTATGTATATCTGGGATTGAATAAAAATAAAATAAAAAAATAATCTAAAGCCTGTGAATTATAATGTGATTCATAGGCGCAAAAAAAACTAAGTATTTGCTGGCAACAAAGCAGGTATTAGTAGTCATGGTTTTATTCTTTAAACTTGAAGAATAAAAGACACTAATTAACAACAATTGTACATATTTAGTTTTATATTTGAGAATCTTTATAGCTTTTTGTTCACTAGTTACTCATAAAGGTAATATAGCAATGATTACATAATATACCTCATTGGATTATTCCATGGTAAAACAATGCTGAATAACAAAAGTTATTCTGAGATTATTCTGAAAATCAAAGGTGTTAGGGTACTTTCACACTAGCGTTTTTCTTTTCCGGCACTGAGTTCCGTCCTAGGGGCTCAATACAGGAAAAGAACTGATCAGTTTCATCCCCATGCATTCTGAATGGAGAGAAATCCGTTCAGGATGCATCAGGATGTCTTCATTTCAGTCACTGAACGGCGTTTTGGACAGAGGAAATACCGCTGCGGAATTCTCTCCGTCCAATATTCTGTATCAGTTGCCGGAATGCCGGATCCGGCATTAATTTACATTGAAATGTATTAGTGCCAGATCTGGCATTAGAAATACCGGAATGCCGGATGCGTCCTTCCGGTCTGCGCATGCAAATATTTGGGCGAAAATTTGTCTTATATTCCCGAATTCCAGAATTTTCGATCTCCATTCATTATTTTCCTTATTGCGAAAATTGGCAATGTAATATTCGCGTACTGCACATGCACAAAACGGGCGTGGCCTAGTTTAGAAACTGTTTTCAAACTACCCAAAGTTTGATGAGATTAGACATGGTTGGCAGCAATTTTTGTGACAGTGAGGAAGAACTCCTGATCACTCTAAGTAATTTGACATTGCAGCAGTGTATTTGATTACATTTCACATGTATGTCTGAACAATCGCTTTATATGCAGATAGAGTGTTTTAAAATATTTGGGATTGTGAAAATCGTCGCTAATGATGCAGATTTTTTTTGCAATACATACAGCTTCACATTTTGTCAGGTCTCAGTAGATATGACAAGTATTGTTGTGACATGTACGTATGGACAGCAGAGAAATATCTCTCACATGCACATTGCACATCCATTTTCCTGCCGCACACTCTATACCCCCACACACACACACACACACAAACACAGTCTATAGATTAGAGTTTGTGTCCTGTTGGGCAGGACTCAGGAGAAGCTTTCTTTGTCTGACCGCCAGTATTTGCTGGTTCATTTAGCGTTACCCAGGGTGCACCACCAGGAGGTGAACCAGCTTTACATCCCGTACCATACCGTCACTTCACTAGACAGGTACATATCTGCACAGATGGCCAATATCCGATTGCTCAGACCTCACACACATACAATCGCAATACAATCCGATCTTATAACGGTAACATTAAATCTAATATTTCCCCTTCAAAGATTTAAATACTTTTTGCTGTTTTGTTGAGGACATTATTTTCAATACTTGTATTTTTTTTTAAATTGGGATTATATGCTTGCATCTTTATCCTGCAGCGCATGTTGGAGCAGGGCTATGACAGGACCCGGGTCCAGTCTGAGAGGCAGGCCATTGTGGGGGGATCCATTTTGAGCTATGGAGGAAGTTCAATGGCAGGCACAGTAAGATGGCTTTACTAAAGAAATGGTCTGATCTGAAGAGGAGGAACTTGGAGCGGATCAGAGAGATCAGTGACAGAATATGCCCAGGTACAAAGCTTATATTACTTTTGTATCTCTTGCCAACACTTTGTAATGTGTATATATATATATATATATATATATATATATATACAGTTATGCAAATAAGTATTTCATCCCTTTACAAACGATTACTTAGTACCTGGTGAGAGACGTAGCAAATCAGCAGGTTACATCAAACATCTCTACCTCGCCATGAGTATTTAAATATATATATATATATATATATATATATATATACAGTACAGACCAAAAGTTTTGACATACCTTCTCATTCAAAGAGTTTTCTTTATTTTCATGACTATGAAAATTGTAGATTCACACTGAATGCATCAAAACTATGAATTAACACATGTGGAATTATATACATAACAAACAAGTGTGAAACAACTGAAAATATGTCATATTCTAGGTTCTTCAAAGTAGCCACCTTTTGCTTTGATTACTGCTTTGCACACTCTTGGCATTCTCTTGATGAGCTTCAAGAGGTAGTCCCCTGAAATGGTTTTCACTTCACAGGTGTGCCCTCTCAGGTTTAATAAGTGGGATTTCTTGCCTTATAAATGGGGTTGGGACCATCAGTTGCATTGAGGAGAAGTCAGGTGGATACACAGCTGATAGTCCTACTGAATAAACTGTTAGAATTTGTATTATGGCAAGAAAAAAGCAGCTAAGTAAAGAAAAACGAGTGGCCATCATTACTTTAAGAAATGAAGGTCAGTCAGTCAGCCGAAAAATTGGGAAAACTTTGAAAGTAAGGGCTATTTGACCATGAAGGAGAGTGATGGGGTGCTGTACCAGATGACCTGGCCTCCACAGTCACCGGACCTGAACCCAGTCGAGATGGTTTGGGGTGAGCTGAACCGCAGAGTGAAGGCAAATGGGCCAACAAGTGCTAAGCATCTCTGGGAACTCCTTCAAGACTGTTGGAATACCATTTCAGGGGACTACCTCTTGAAGCTCATCAAGAGAATGCCAAGAGTGTGCAAAGCAGTAATCAAAGCAAAAGGTGGCTACTTTGAAGAACCTAGAATATGACATATTTTCAGTTGTTTCACACTTGTTTGTTATGTATATAATTCCACATGTGTTAATTCATAGTTTTGATGCCTTCATAGTCATGAAAATAAAGAAAACTCTTTGAATGAGAAGGTGTTTCCAAACTTTTGGTCTGTACTGTATATATTTATACACACAGTGAGGTACAGATGTATGATGTAACCGGCTGATTTTGTGTGTTTCACACACGCATAAATATTTACGTGTGTGTGTGTGTGTGTGTGTATACAGAAACTGCAATCATCATTCTGTATTCCAGTAAAAGTCCCGGTTAGAGTTGAGCGGACACCTGGATGTTCGGGTTTGACGGGTTCGGCCGAACTTCGGAAAAAAGTTCGAGTTCGGCACCCGAACTTGACCCCGAACCCGAACCCCATTGAAGTCAACTTTTGAGCATTAAAAGGGCTGTAAAAATGTCATGGAAAGGGCTAGAGGGCTGCAAATGGGGTCAAAATGTGGTTAAGAGCATGGCAAGTGCTCTGCAAACAAATGTGGATAGGGAAATTACTTTAAATAACATAAAATACATAAAAATAAAACATAATAATCTTGATCTAGGAGGACCAGGTCCATATGGAGTAGGAGGTTGAGGAGGCGGTGGATGTGGCAGTGTAGGTGGAAGCGGCGGTGGAGGAGGAGGTAGCCTACACTGGTTTTTGGTTTTAAATTATATTTTTAAAATTAGGGTACACCCCAAAACATTGGGAAATATAACCTGTGATAACCCCCTCCGGTCATGCTAAACACATGTTCAGACAATACACTGGCTGCAGGGCAGGCCAGCACCTCCAAGGGGTAAAGGGCAAGCTCAGGCCATGTGCCCAATTTACAGACCCAGAAGTTGCAGGGGCTGACCCCTGTCAGTTAGTTCGTGTAGGCGTGTGCACACTTACTGCCCCACCATGTCACACGTCCCCATGATGTTCACAATCCAGTTTGATATCTGCTCTATCAACTTTCAATGTTCTTTTATGCGCCTACCTACCATGGTGATCACGGGTGGTGGGGAATCAGGGTTCCAGGCCAGAGAGGGAGCGTGAGAAAGAGAGACCACATCCAAGGGAGGATTCATTTTTTCAAATTTAAAATTAGAATTGAAATATGGGAGAAATTATTAAAGCATAAAAGTGTGCCAACTTTTCAAAGTTTAAGCATTGAATGAAAGGATGTGGTGTGCATTAATTACTGAATAATTTATTACATTTTATTCCCTGTCACCTATGCATAGCAAGTGTTTATGCACGTCTAAAATTGTATAATGTCAACCCAAGAATGTAACAGAAAAAATATTTAAAATTATTAAGCTGTCAACTAGGTTGAGGAGGTGTATAGTACATTCAAAAATTGGTTAATTTCACCATAAAATGTAACTGACAATTTATTTTTATTTTTTTAATGGTCCACTAGGTATAACAGTGGTGCAATACACACCAAAATTGGTGAATTTCACTCTAAAATGTAAATGACAATTTATTTATTTTTAAACCGGCCTACTAGGTATAGCAGTGGTACTATACACCCAAAAATTGGTTAATTTCACCAGAAAAAGTAAATGACAATTGTTTTTTGTTTAACCTGTCTACTAGGTATAGCAGTGATACTATACACTAAAAGATTTGTTAATTTCACCATAAAATGTAACTGACAATTATTATTATTTTTTTTTTTTTAACGGTCCACTAGGTATAGCAGTGGTACTATGCACACCAAAATTGGTAAATTACACCCTAAAATGTAAATGACAATTTATTTATTTTTTAACCGGCCTACTAGGTATAGCAGTGGTACTATACACCCAAAAATTGGTTAATTTCACCTGAAAAAGTAAATGACATTTTTTTTTTTTTGTTTAACCTGTCTACAAGGTGTAGCAGTAGTACGTATAGTACTACTGCCACACCTTGTAGACAGGTTAAACAAAAAAAAAAAAATTGTCATTTACTTTTTCAGGTGAAATTAACCAATTTTTGGGTGTATAGTACCACTACTATACCTAGTAGGCCGGTTAAAAAATAAATAAATTGTCATTTACATTTTAGGGTGTAATTTACCAATTTTGGTGTGCATAGTACCACTGCTATACCTAGTGGACCATTAAAAAAATAATAATTGTCAGTTACATTTTATGGTGAAATTAACAAATCTTTTAGTGTATAGTACCACTGCTATACCTAGTAGACAGGTTAAACAAAAAACAATTGTCATTTACTTTTTCTGGTGAAATTAACCAATTTTTGGGTGTATAGTACCACTAAAAAATTGGCAGTTACATTCTATGGTGAAATTAACACATTTTTGGGTGTATACCCCAAAAATGTGTTAATTTCACCATAAAATGTAACTGCCAATTTTTTATATTTTTTTACTTGTCTACTAGGTATAGCAGTGGTACTATATACACCAAAATTGGTGAATTTCCCCCTAAAATGTAAATGACAATTTTTTATTTATTTTTTAACCTGTCTACTACGTATAGCAGTGGTACTATACACCCAAAAATTGGTTAATATAACCCGAAAAAGTAAATGGCAATTATTTTTTTTTCTTTTGTTTAACCTGTTTACTAGGTATAGCAGTGGTACTATACACCCAAAAAATTGTTAATTTCACCATAAAATGTAACTGACAATTTTTAATTTTTTTTCCCGGTCTACTAGGTATAGCAGTGGTACTATACACACCAAAATTGGTATATTTCACCCAAAAATGAAAATGACAAAGTAGTGAAATGATATAAAATAAAACACGTACAAAAAAAATAAATGGATTTATGAGGTGGAGTTCCATATGGAGTAGGAGTTTGAGAAGACGGTGGACGTAGCGGAGTAGGTGGAAGCGGCGGTGGAGGAGGACAAGATAGCCAACACAGGTTTTTGGTTTTAATTTAATTTTGTAAAATTAAGGTACACTCCAAAAGAGTGTGAAATATCCAAAATACAAACATGATCAATTGTGCTGCAGTATAACAATGGCTGCTTAGTGCCGGTATACATGTCTTTTCTGCACATGGTACATACAAGTCCTGAGGGATCAATGCCTGGTTCATTAAAATGAACGTGAGCTTGTCCACATTGGCTGTGGACAGGCGGCTGCGCGTGTCTGTGATGACGCCCCCTGCCGTGCTAAACAAACGTTCAGATAATACACTGTCTGCAGGGCAGGCCAGCACCTCCAAGGCGTAAAGGGCAAGCTCAGGCCATGTCCCCAATTTGGAGACCCAGAAGTTGAAGGGGGCAGACCCGTCATTCAGTACGTGTAGGTCGTGTGCACACATACTGCTCTACCATGTTGGTGAAATGCTGCCTCATGCTAAGACGTTCCATATCAGCTGGTGGTGCTGGTTGTTGTAGCATGCTGACAAAGCACATTCCACCTTTCGGCCATGCTAACCCTGCCTTCTGAGGTGCTGGTGGTGCCCCAGCTGCGTTGGCGACCTCTTCCTCGTCCTCTGCCTTCACCTTGTGCTTCCAATGTGCCCCCGCTGTCAGGTGGGAATTCCGCCAGCAGCGCGTCTACCAGCGTGCGCTTATACTCGTGCATCTTACGATCACACTACAGTGACGGAATTAAGGATGGTACGTTGTCCTTGTAACAGGGATCAGCAGCGTGGCCACCCAGTAATCAGCACAAGTTAGAATGTGGGCAACTCGGCTGTCGTTGCGGAGACACTGCAGCATGTAATCGCTCATGTGTGCCAGGCTGCCCAGAGGCAACGAAAAGCTGTCCTCTGTGGGAGGTGTATCGTCTGTGTCCTCTGTATCCCCCCATCCACGCACCAGTGATGGCCATGAGCTGGTCTGGGTGCCACCCTGCTGTGAACATGGTTCCTCCTCCTCCATCTCCTCCTCCTCATCCTCCACTTCCTCATCCTCCAGAACTGTGCCCTGGCTGGACAATTGTGTACCTTGGGTTTGTTGGTGCAGGAACCCACCCTCGGAGCCACTTGGGAATGACTGGCCGGAAACCCTACGTAATCATCCCTCTTCCTCCTCTTCCTCCTGTGCCATATCCTCTTCCATCATCGCCAGGAGCGTTTTTTCAAGGAGGCATAGAAGTGGGATAGTAACGCTGAGAACGGCGTTATCGGCACTGGCCATGTTGATGGAGTACTCAAAACAGCGCAACAAGGAACACAGGTCTCGCATTGAGGCCCAGTCATTGGTGGTGAAGTGGTGCTGTTCCGCCGAATGACTCACCCGTGCGTGCTGCAGCTGAAACGCCACTATCGCCTGCTGCTGCTCGCACAGTCTGGCCAGCATGTGCAAGGTGGAGGTCCACCTTGTGGGCGCGTCGCATATGAGGCGGTGAGCAGGAAAGCCGAAGTTACGCTGCAGCGCTGACAGGTGAGCAGCAGCAGGGTGAGAACGCCGAAAGCGCGCTCAGACGGCCCACACTTTATGCAGCAGCTCTGACATATCGGGGTAATTTTTAAGGAATCTCTGCACCACCAAATTCAGCACATGCGCCAGGCAAGAAATGTGCGTCAAACCGGCTAGTCCCAGAGCTGCTACGATATTTCGCCCATTATCGCACACCACCAGGCCCGGCTTAAGGCTGACTGGCACAAACTACTCATCGGTCTGTTGTTCAAGGCCCGTCCACAGCTCCTGCGAGGTGTGGGGTTTGTCCCTCAAACAGATAAGTTTTAAAACTGCCTGCTGTCGTTTACCCCTGGCTGTGCTAAAGTTGGTGGTAAAGGTGAGGATGAGGATCTGGTAGAGGATGAGGAAGCAGAGTAGGAGGAGGAAGCAACAGGAGGCAAACTGAAGCGCCCTGCAATCCTGGGTGGTGGAAGGACATGCGCCAAACTGCTATCCACCTCAGGCCCAGCCGCCACTGCATTTACCCAGTGTGCTGTTATGGAAATATAACGGCCCTGACCGTGCTTACTGGTCCACGTATCCGTAGTCAAGTGCACCTTGCCACAGATGGTGTTGCGCAGTGCACACCTGATTTTGTCCCCTACTTGGTTGTGCAGGGAAGGGATGGCTTGCCTTGAAAAGTAGTGGCGGATGGGCACGACGTACTGTGGGACAGCCTCCGCCATAAGGCCTTTAAAACTATCTCCACCAAACGGAATGACAGCATTTCAAAGGCATGTAATTTATAAATGCTGGCATTCAGGGCTAGGGATCGCGGGTGGGTAGGGGGGTACTTCCTCTTCCTCTCCAGCGTTTGGGAGATGGAGAGCTGAACGCTTCTGTGGGACATTGTGGAGATGCTTGGTGACCCAGGTGTTGGTGTTGCTGGCAGATCCTCTGTTTGCGGGGTGGCAGGTGGCACTGTCACTTTAGAGGTGGATGAAACGGCCGCGACTGCAGCAGAAGAGGAAGTAGGAGGAGCCAGAGACCTTTCTTGGTTTTTGAGGTGTCTATTCCACTGCAGCTCATGCTTTGCATTTAAATGCCTAGTCCTGCAGGTTGTGCTCAGGATGAGAACGTTTATGCCTCGCTTCAGGCTCTGATTGCACAGCGTGCAAACCACTAGTGTCTTGTCGTCAGCACATTGTCTGAAGAACTGCCATGCCAGGGGACTTCTTGGAGCTGGCTTTGGTGTGCTCGGTCCCTTGCTGCGGTGGGCAGTAGGAGGTGTACTGTCTAGAGGATGGCCGCTCCGTTTTGCACCCTGCTCCCTCTTCTGCTGTGCTGGTGACTCTGTGCGACCACCGCCTCTTCCTCCGATCTACATAGGTCACTCGCATGACCTTTATTCCATGTGGGGTCGAGGACCTCATCGTCCTCCACATCATCTTCCACCCAGTCTTCACACCTGCCTTCCTTGTCAGTCTGCACACTTTCGAAAGCCCCAGCAGTTGGCACCTGTGTTTCTTCATCATCCGAGACATGCTGTGATGGTCCTTCCATGTACTCATCTTGAAAAATAAGTGGTTGGGCATCAGTGCACTCAATCTCTTCCACTTCTGGGGCAGGGCTAGGTGGATGGCCCTGGGAAACCCTGCTAACAGAGTCATCAAAAAGCAGAAGAGACTGCTGCATGACTTGGGGCTCAGACTGCTTGGCTGATTTGCAAGGGGGTGAGGTGAAACACTGATGGACATCAGCTGCAGGTGAAAACTGTGGTCTTTCAGCAGGAGACTGGGTGGGAGACAATGTGAGGGAACTGGAGGCACTGTCAGCAACCCAATCTACTATCGCCTGTACTTGTTCAGGCCTCACCATTCGTAGAACAGCATTAGGCCCGACTAAATACCGTTGCAGGTTTTGTCGCCTACTCGCACCTGAGGAAGTGGTTTCACTTGTGCTTGTAGCTGGCACAGATCGACGACGTCCTCTCCCTGCAACAGGAGCTCCACCAGCAGCACCATGACCCGGGCCACGTCCCTTATTTGATGCTCTCCTCATATTTTTTGAATTTAGGATCTTGCCCTAAATGGGTGTTTAATTAATAGTAGAATAGAACGACAGTATGTAAAGGGTGTATCTCACACGCCCTGAACCAGACTAGGCCTCAATTAAATATTTATTTACCCAAAATGGCTGTATTTCAAATGCCTGAATCAAACCCCTGTATGTATAGGGGGTATCTCACAGGGCTTGAACCAGTGTAGGCCTAAATTAAATATTTATTTGCACAAAATTGAAGTATTTCAAATGGCTATATTTCAAATTCCTGAATCTAACCCCTGTAGGTAGAGGGTTTATCTCACACGGTCTGAACCAGTGAGGCCTGACTTCAATATTGGTGCACCAAATGGCGGTATTTCAAATGCCTGAATCAAACCCCTGTATGTAGAGGGTGTATCTCACATGGTCTGAACCAGTGTAGGCCTAAAGTAAATATTTCTTTGCCCAAAATGGCTGTATTTGAAATGGCTGAATTTCAAATCCCTGAATCAAACCCCTGTATGTAGAGGGGGTATCTCACAGGGCCTGAACCAGTGTAGGCCTGAATTAAATATTTCTTTGCCCAAAATTGCTGTATTTCAAATGGCTGTATTTCAAATCCCTGAATCAAACCCCTGTATGTAGAGGTAGCATCTCACACGGTCTGAACTAGTGTAGGCCTGAAGTAAATATTTCTTTGCCCAAAATAGCTGTATTTCAAATGGCTGTATTTCAAATCCCTGAATCAAACCGCTGTATTTAGAGGGGGTATCTCACAGGGCCTGAACCAGTGTAGTCCTAAATTAAATATTTATTTGCCCAAAATTGCTGTATTTCAAATGGCTGTATTTCAAATCCCTGAATCAAACCCCTGTATGTAGAGGGTGTATCTCACACGGTCTGAACCAGTGTAGGCCTGAATGAAATATTTCTTTGCCCAAAATGGCTTTATTTCAAATGGCTGTATTTCAAATGCCTGAATCAAACCCCTGTATGTAGAGGGGGTATCTCACAGGGCCTGAACCAGTTTAGGGCTGAATTCAATATTGGTGCACCAAATGGCTGTATTTTAAATCTCTGAATCTAACCCAAATGAATTAAGGGTGTATCTCACAATGACATCTGCATTAAAGGCTGGCAACAAATTTTTTTTGGCCTAAACGAGTGTTTGTTTAACAACTAAATTTGACAGCAGTATATAAGCCTGTAATTTCACACGTGCTGATGCTGCAAGGCCTGAAAATAGTGTTTTTTTTGTCAAACAAAGTGTGTTTTTCAAACCCCAGAAAATGATGGGTGTATTTCTAGCTTAAATTGCACACTGACTAATCCAGATGTTGTAGATTGCCAAAAAAGTGTTTTTTTGGTAACAGAATATGAAAGCTGTATATATTAAACTTGAATTTAACACTTGCTGATCAGAAAAATATATTTTTTTGACAAAAAAGTGTGTTTTTCAAACCCCAGAAAATGATGGGTGTATTTCTAGCTTAAATTGCACACTGACTAATCCAGATATTGTAGATTGCCAAAAATGTGTTTTTTTGGTAACAGAATATGAAAGCTGTATATATTAAACTTGAATTTAACACTTGCAGATCATGAAAATACTGTTTTTGGAAAAAAAAGTCTGTTTTTCAAACCCCAGAAAATGATCGGTGTATTTCTAGCTTAAAATGCACACTGACTAATACAGATGTTGTAGGTTGGCAAAAAAATTGTGATTTTCAATGTCCCAAAAGCTCAGATGCAGTGCTGGTGCACTGAGCTTGCTTAAAATGGCAGCCGCCGCCGCCCACCTAACTAACAGAATTATTAAAGTTAGTTTTTTTTGGTCAATGAGCTATGGGCAGGGTAAAACGATTGTGCCCTGCACCCACACAACTATTTGTCTGTAGATCGCTGAGTTAGATTCTCTCTTATTCTCTCCCTGAAATCACAAGTCCAGCAGCATCCTCTCCCTACACTTGTAACAGCAGAGGGTTTACTTCAGGGAGATCATGTCAAACTTTTTTGATTGGGTGACTAAAATAATAGATGGTGGAGGTGGAGTAGAAAACGCTTACCTAAAATTTAGTAAGGCTTTTGATACTGTCACACATAGAAGGCTTATCAATAAATTGCAGTCTTTGAGTTTGGACTCCTATATTGTTGAATGGATTAGGCAGTAGCTGAGGGACAGACAACAGAGGGTGGAGTATATTCAGACCATGGTCTTGTTACCAGTGGGGTACCTCAGGGATCTGTTCTGGGACCCATATTGTTTAATATCTTTATCAGCGAAATTGCAGAAGGCCTTGATGGTAAGGTGCGTCTTTTTGCTGATGACACAAAGATTTGTAACAGGGTTGATGTTCTGGAGGATACACCAAATAGAAAAGGATTAGGAAGACTAGAGGAATGGTCAAAAATCTGGCAACTAAAATTTTATGTTGATAAGTGCAAGATAATGCACCTGGGGCGTAAAAACCCAAGAACAGAATATAAAATCAGTGATACAGTCCTAACCTCAATATCTGAGGAAAGGGATTTAGGGATTATTATTTCAGAAGACTTAAAGGTAGGCAGACAATGTCATAGAGCAGCAGGAAATGCTAGCAGAATGCTTGGATGTATAGGGAGAGGTATTACCAGTAGAAAGAGGGAGGTGCTCATGCCGCTCTACAGAGCACTAGTGAGACCTCATTTGGAGTATTGTGCGCAGTATTGGAGACCATATCTCCAGAAGGATATTGATACTTTGGAGAGATTTCAGAGAAGAGCTACTATACTAGTACATGGATTGCAGGATAAAACTTACCAGGAAAGATTAAAGGACCTTAACATTATAGCTTGGAAGAAAGACGAGACAAAGGGAATATGATAGAAACTATTAAATACATAAAGGGAATCAACAAGGTAAAAAAAGGAGAAAATATTCAAAAGAAGAAAAACTGCTACAAAAGGGACATAGTTTTAAATTGGAGGGGCAAAGATTTAAAAGTAATATCAGGAAGTACCGTATTTTTTGCCCCATAAGGCGCACTCCCCCCCCCCAAAAAAGTGGTGGAAAAATGCCCCTGCGTCTTATGGGGCGAATGCTGCTATTTTAAATTGCAGTCTGCGATGCTGCAGCTTAAACTTACCGACTTACTAAATGTCCTGTAGCAGGCAGGCGGGCGGCCGGCCGCAACTCACGACGTCACGTGCCTGCGCCGCCTACTTCATTCATAAAGTAGGCGGCGCAGGCATGTCACGTGATATCAGTGAGTTCCGGCCGGCCGCCCGCCCACCCTGCTCTGCCTGCTACAGGACATTTAGTAAGTACGGTAGTACAGATGGGGCTGGGGATTGTAACGTCAATTAAAGCTATTATTATAAAAGGTTTAAGCAATAAATCAGTGAGTGAGCGGCAGGGCCGGAGTACAGTGACCGCACCGCCCCGCCGCATTTGCATGACACCGGCCCCTCCTCCCTTCCCCCTCCCACAGGTTTAGCTATGGTTTATTATGGCATCTGTGGATGCCACTATTATGGGGTGGGGGATATGTGGATGGCAATGTTATGGGGTGGTGGATCTGTGGGTGACAGTGCAATCCACAGATCCACCCCCCATAACAGTGCCATCCACAGATCCCCCTTCATAACAGTGCTATCCACAGATCACCCCCCATAACAGTGTCATCCACAGATCCCGCCATAACAGTGCCATCCACAGATCCCCTCCATAACAGTGTATCATCCACAGATCCCCCATAATAGTGTCATGCACAGACCACCATTAGTTCAAAACCCACCAAAAAGCACACCTTTTGGTTAAAAAAAAGCTTTTTATATTTTCCTCCTCAAAATCCTAGGTGTGTCTTATGGCCGGTGCGTCATATAGGGCGAAAATACGGTATTACTTTACTGAGAGAGTAGTGGATGCATGGAATAGCCTTCCTGCAGAAGTGGTAGCTGCAAATACAGTGAAGGAGTTTAAGCATGCATGGGATAGGCATAAGGCCATCCTTCATAAAGATAGGGCCAGGGCTATTCATAGTATTCAGTATATTGGACAGATTAGATTGGCCAAATGGTTCTTATCTGTTGACACAGTCTATGTTTCTATGCTCGTGATTTTGGCTTTCGAAACTGCAGACAGAAACCTCACTGTGTGGCCATACCCTTACAGGGGTTTAGTACATCGCCCGGAGAGACAAAGGCAATTTAGTGGTGGCTGGCTACTAAGCACACTAACAGCTTTATTGTAAGCCTTGCTTATATCACTGTCTTCCTAAACACAGCTAGGCAATTTTTATTTATTGGTGGCTTATAGAAAAAAGGGATCCGCTCACCCCTATTCTCTCAGGATAGGTGCTCCAATCCAAAATTTGAGTCACCCCTCAAAATTTCAGATATATGTAGGAAAGAAGTGGATTGGTCAATCTTATATGGAAATACAGGATGTTTTATTGGACATACATATTAAAATAAATGGATAAAAATAAAAAGGTGATAAAATGTACAATAAAATCTTCTATAGACTATTCAGCACAATATCATATGCTTATTCTCTATCAAGGTGTCATAAATTCATTTTATAGAGAAAAGCAACAGCATTGGGATAGGTACTGATAGTGCCAAATGCCTCTCTCTCTATATTTGCACCTAGACTAATGCTGTCTTAGGTGTGGTAGATTGGCTAGTTTGGTTGGAGAGACAAATTGGTGCAGGCAGATCTATCTGATAAAATGACAAAATGTATCAAATGATAAAATTAACATTACATCCAATATTTAGTTTAAAATTGAGATAGACCATAACGGTGGACCAGTCTCTGGATATAAATACTTTTCTTATATCTACACAGAATTTATCCAAGCATCTGTGTCAGAAAAAGGATTCCAACTCTTTGCAAACAGGTAATGGATTATGTCAGCTTCCAGCTACTAATTGTCCCAGTACTTTATCATACAGCTAGGTTACAGCAGGGATCCTTCGCTTAAGTGGCCGGTGCATTTTATTTGTATCAAAACGTCTGTATCAGAAAGAGCACTTCAGTCGCCACAAACTGATACTAAATTGCGTCCAGTAGCTGACTATTGTAGTACATTAGTATGTAACTTCATAAGGATTACTCGCTTAAGTAGCCGAAACAGTTCATTCAATTGTTGTTTAACATGGTATTTCTTATTGTTTGTACTCACTGTTGTGGGCTTACCTTTACTTGCGCCGTCGGGTGAGTCGGGACTTAATTTGAGCCCTTGCTCCGTTGAGTCGGCCGGCGTCCCGGCTGTGGAGCCGCTCGCGTCCACGTGTCTCTCACAGATCATGTAGATTCAATGTTAGGATCACGGACCTTTCTCTATGGCGCTGCTGAATGACGTTGTTGCGGTCTTCTATTGCTGGATCCAAAAGTTCCTTTTCTTTGTAGGTGCACTTGGTGTAAAATGGGGTATTTCGTCCAAATGTTTGACGCCAGACGCCGTTTCGGGGAGACGCTTCCCCTTCCTCAGTGGCAACTTTTTTTTTATTAAATGTAATCCAATGCTGCTGATTCAATTTTAGTAAATCTTACAGTATTACCAGTTTTGGGAATGCTGCCCACACCTGATGACAATATCTTTTAAGTTAACCAATACAGCATGCTTAACCCCTTAAGGACACAGCCCTATTTCACTTTAAGGACCAGGCCATTTTTTGCAAATCTGACCAGTTTCACTTTAAGTGCTGATAACTTAAAACGCTTTTACTTTACCCAGGCCGTTCTTGAGATTGTTTTTTGTCACATATTGTACTTCATGACACTGCTAAAATTGGGTCCAAAAAGTTAATTTTTTTGCATAAAAAATACCAAATTTACCAAAAATTGCGAAAAATTTGCAAATTTCAAAGTTTCAGTTTCTCTACTTCTGTAATACATAGTAATACCCCCAAAAATTGTTATGACTTTACATTCCCCATATGTCTACTTCATGTTTGTATCATTTTGGGAATGATATTTTATTTTTTGGGGGATTTTAACATAGTTTAGAAGTTTAGAAGCAATTTTTTTAATTTTCAGAAATTTCCAATCCCACTTTTTATGGACCAGTTCAGGTCCTGAAGTCACTTTGTGAGGCTTACGTAATAGAAACCATCCAAAAATGACCCAATTTTAGAAACTACAACCCTCAAGGTAATCAAAACTGATTTTACAAACTTTGTTAACCCTTTAGGTCTTCCACAAGACTTCATGGCAAATGCACATAAAAATTTAAGAATATCGATTTTTGGGAAAATTTTCCAATATAATCAATTTTTTCCAGGAACAAAGCAAGGGTTAACTGCCAAACAAAACTCAATATGGGTTGCCCTGATTCTGTAGTTTGCAGAAACACTCCATATGTGGTCGTAAACTACTGTTTGGCCAAATGATAGGACATAGAAGAGGGGAATGCCATATGGTTTTTGCAAGGCAGATTTGGCAGGACTGGTTTTGTTATACCATGTCCCCATTTCAAGCCCCCCGTTGCACCCCTAGAATAGAAATTCCAAAAAAGTGACTCCATCTAAGAAAGTACACCCCTCAAGGTATTCAAAACTGGGTTTACAAACGTTGTTAATCCTTTAGGTGTTCCACAAGAGTTAATGGTACATGGAGAAACAATTTTGGAATTTACATTTTTGGGAAAATTTTCCATTTAAACTCCATTTTTTTCCAGTAATAAAGTAAGGGTTAACTGCCAAACAAAACTCAATATGGTTTGCCCTGATTCTGTAGTTTGCAAAAACACCTATATGGTGGGCCTAAACTACTGTTTGGGCCAGAACGGGAGGACATAGAAAGAGGGGAACTCCATATGGGTTTTGGAAGGCAGATTTGCAGGACTGGTTTTGTTTATACCATGTCCCATTTCAAGCCCCCCGTTGCACCCCTAGAATAGAAATTCAAAAAAAGTGACTCCATCTAAGAAAGTACACCGCTCAAGGTATTCAAAACTGGGTTTACAAACTTTGTTAACCCTTTAAGTGTTCCACAAGAGTTAATGGTAGATGGAGAAACAATTTTAGAATTTCAATTTTTTTGAAAATTTTCCATTTTAAACCCATTTTTTCCAGTAATAAAGTAAGGGTTAACTGCCAAACAAAACTCAATATGGGTTGCCCTGATTCTGTAGTTTGCATAAACACCCCATATGTGGTCGTAAATACTATTTGGCTAAACGGCAGACATAGAAGGGGGAAACGCCATATGGTTTTTTGGAAGGCAGATTATGGAGGGACTGGTTTTATTTACACCATGTACCCTTTCAAGCCCCCTGATGCAACCCCATAGAGTAGAAACTCCATAAAAAGTAACCCCATCTAGGACACTACGGGATAAGGTGGTTGTTGTTTTGGGACTATTTTAGGGTAAATATGATTTTTGGTTGCTCTATATTAAATTTTTTTGAGGCAAGGTAACAAAAAATTTAAATTCTAAAATAGTTTCTACATTCGCTATTTTGTTTTGTGGAACACCTAAAGGGTTAACAAAGTTTGTAAAGTAACTTTGGAATACCTTGAGGGGTGTAGTTTCTTAGGGGTCGCTTTGTTGGAGTTTCTAGTCTAGGCTACATCAGGGGGGGGCTTCTAATTGGACATGGTGTAAATAAACCAGTCCATCAAAATCTGCCTTCCAGAAACCATATGGCGTTCCCTTCGTTCTATGCCCTGCCGTGTGGCTATAAAGCCATTTACGACCACATATGGGGTGTTTCTGCAAACTACAGAATCAGGGCAATAAATATTTAGTTTTGTTTGGCTGTTAACCCTTGCTTTATTACCGGAAAAAAAGGATTCAAATGGAAATTTTGCCAAAAAATTGGTGTTTTGGCACCGTTTTTATTTTATATTTTTAACGCTGTTCATCCGAGGGGTTTGGTCAAATGTTATTTTTTATAGGGCAGATTCTTACGGACGCGGTGATACCTAATATGTCTACATTTTAAAATTAATTTCGATTTTACACTATATTATCATTTTAGGAACCCAAAAAAATTATTTTAGTATCTCCATAGCCTGGGAGCTAAAAATTTTTTTCTTTTGTTGGGCGACTATCTAATGTAGGGGCTGATTTTTTGCGGGATGAGATGGCGGTTTTATTGGCACTAATTGGGGGTGCATATGACATTTTGATCGCTCGCTATTACACTTTTTGTGATGTTAGGTGGCTTTTTTTTTTACACTTTATTATTTTAACGCTGTTCATCCGGAGGGGGGGGGAGGGGTTGTGTTAAATGTTATTTTTATAGAGAAGATTTTTACGGACACGGCGATGCCCAATATGTATGGCTCTCAGACTTTGGAGACACTAAGCAGGCATCCTCAAACTGCGGCCCTCCAGATGTTGTAAAACTACTAATTCCCACCATGCCCTGCTTATGGCCGTAGGTTGTCTGGGCATGCTGGGAGTTATAGTTTTACAACATCTGGAGGGCCGCAGTTTGAGGATGCCTGCACTAAAACTAATATTTTTGGAAAAAATAATAATTGTTTCCGTGTCTCCAAAGTCTGAGATTTTTATGTTCTCTAGGGGACTGTTGGGGATTATAAAAATTTAGTACTCCATTGAAGTGTGATACTTCCTGAAGCAATAGATAACGCAGAGGCCCGGATGATCGGGGCAAGTGTTACATTGAGTGCTGGTGTCCTTCCGTATCCGCCTCTTGTGACACACTCTGCATCTTTTTTGGGTTCGTCACTTCTTTCCAGTATGGGGGACCACACCTGGAAAATATTGGCCAGGGACAATCCGGGCGCCTCCAATTCCCGAGGTACTCCGGCCTGCTCTTTCCCGGTCTGAAAAAATCAGGTCCTTGAGGACTGCCTCATAGGATTGGAGGAATGTCCCTGTGCTGCCAGCGCTTCGGAATAGTACAAAAGCGTACAAGGCAACCTGTACCAAGTAGACCGCAACTTTTTTGTACCATGCTCGGGTTTTGCGCATGGCATTATATGGCTTGAGGACTTGATCAGAGAGATCAACTCCTCCCATATACTGATTGTAGTCGACGATACAATCGGGCTTGAGGACCGTTGCCGCGGTACCTTGCACAGAGACGGGGGTGGTGCTGTTACCGTGGATTGTGGACAGTACAAGGACATCCCTCTTGTCCTTATACCTGACCAGCAACAGGTTTCCACTGGTAAGGGCACGGGTCTCACCCCTGGGGATAGGTACCTGGAGGGGGTAGGCAGGGAGGCCGCGCAGATTTTACCGCACGGTCCCACAAGCGAATGTGGATCCGGCGGCAAGGGACCTGAACAAGGGAATGCTAGTATAAAAGTTATCCACGTACAAATGGTAACCCTTATCTAGCAGTGGGTACATAAGGTCCCACACGAGTTTCCCGCTAACACCCAGAGTAGGGGTACGGGAATCTCGCCCCTCGTACACATGAAATTTGTAAGTGTACCCTGAGGTACTCTCACAAATTTTGTACAGCTTCACACCATACCTCGCCCGCTTAGTGGGAATGTATTGGCGGAAACTGAGTCTCCCCTTGAACGCAACAAGAGACTCATCAACCGCGACCTCCCTTCCAGTTACGTAGGCCTGCGCAAATTTGGCCCCGAAGTGATCGATGACCGGCCGTATCTTATACAGACGTTCATAGGCAGGATCACCTCGGGGGGGTATACATGCTGCATTATCTGAATAATGCAGACATTTCCAGATGGCCTCAAACCGGGAGCGTGTCATGGGCGTACTGTAGAGTGGGGTCTGGTAGAGGACGTCCCCACTCCAGTATTGCCTGACACTGGGTTTTTGCACTAGACCCATGTGCAGCATGAGGCCCCAAAATGTCCTTATCTCGGCTGCACTGACCGGCGTCCAGCCACCGGGTCTAGCCAAAAAGGAGCCCGGGTGCTGAGCAACGAACTGTTGGGCGTACAGGTTCATCTGCTCCACCATCAGATTCACAAATGGGTCACTGAAAAAAAAACTAAAAAAGTCCATTTCAGTAAACCCCACTGTGGGAATCTGGATTCCTGGATTGCCAACAAAATCCGGAATCTCGGGCTCAAAATCCACAGGGGGACACCAGCTAAGTTCACCGGCAGGGGGCTCCGGTGGGCTTATTTGGTGGGCCGGGAAACCAGTACGATCCCCAGGGCGGCTCGTACTAGGGTGGGCCACAGGGTCCCTAGCATGTGGTACGTCATGTGTCCGTAAGGGGTTAATATAAGGTTACTTTTGATGTGCTTATATTTGTATATTTCTAATTGAGCAATTTTCTGGGAAAAAATTCAACTTCATTTATGCGCTGTGTATATGTATAAAAATCTAGTTTATTGGCAAGAAGCACACATTCTCCACTGTAAATGTATCCATACATATTGATTTGTTTTCTACAGTTTTAACATCATTACTAGATAAAAGTGACAAAAAATTATATTCTTTTATACCTCACATATAAGATTTAAAAAAACATCTATACACTCATGCATATACTCCGAATGCTATACAGTGATAATTCAAGATTTATGAATGATATCAATGGCTGTTGATACAAACTACTGAGGACAGAGGCAAAGAACATTGTAGTCAATCAGGTTTCTCATGCTAAGTGAAACATCTGCTCAAGACCATAATATGTCACTGATGGCTGCCTAGAGTGGCAGGAAGGAGGGATTATTATTATTATTATTATTATTATTATTAATATTATTATTATTATTATTTATTATTATTATTATTATTATTATTATTATTATTATTATTATTATTATTATTATTATTATTATTATTATTATTATTATTTGTTTTTACATCTAGTCATCATAGCCAGCAGAATAATGTGGGTAAGGATGTTGGGGAATCTAAATTATATCTCACTTATGTATCACCTTAAGTTGTATAAGAAGGGTGTGAATATATTTATTCAGGTAAATTTGGTCATCATCCTTATTAGACCTCTAGACTTCAAATGAGCCAATTTCTTGAAATTTATATATAGTTTGATTTGAATGATTCAGTCCAAAAATTATCCCTTTTTTGGGGAAGATGTTTGTGTTTATATGCACATGACGATATAGGAAGAAGCAATTTTTTGTTTTGAACAAGAAGTTCAAAAATTATCCCTTTTTGAGGAGTAGTGTTATGTTAAATTATACATACTGTATATGTATATAATTGCAATTCCACCGCCACAGATGCATATGCCAGTAGTTTTGGTTAGTGAAATTAAGAAGCAATAGCTTTGTTTTTACAGTGAGAAACGAAGAACATTTCCAAACATTTTTCATGCTCTACTTTTTGATAACTTTTTTTTAGTTACAATTAGTGATGAGCGGCAGGGGTCATATTAGAATTCATGATATTTTGCAAATATTTTGCAGAATATTTGTCATATATTCGCAAATTTGTATATTCGTTATATTCTACATTCTTTTTTTTTATCCAAAAATCGTTAAGGTAATGATCGCGTAATATGCGAATATTACGTGATCAATACAGGCGTGGGTCAAAAACGAATATATAGCACTATAGAATATAGTGCTATATATTAGTTTTTAGAATTTTCGTCATTTTTTTCCATCTGAACACATGATTCCTCCCTGCTTCTTGCTTGCAAACCAATGAGTCATTGGCTCGCAAGCAACTTAAACAGGGAGGAATCATGACTTTAGATGGAAAAAAAATGACAAATATTCTAAAAAAAACTATTATATATCACTATATTAAATATAGTGCTATATATTCGCTTTTTAGAATATTCGTAATTTTTTTCCATCTGAAGTGAACAGTGTAACTCATAGGAAAAGGAACAGTGTAACACATAGGAAAAGGACAATACAAATGAATTAGACATTGCCTAATCGCTGTCATTTTTGGCAAACTAACCTTGGTCACTTGGTATGTTATATTCAGTCAAACCAGTGTTTCACTAACATATCAATCATTATGGTCCCATTTGGCGATTCCCACTTAAAATCATATGTATTTCAACAAAAAAAGTATATAATCCAAGAAAAACGCACATGCGTTTTTAATGCAATTTCAGTGCGTTTTCTGTATAAAATGCATTGTTCCACTCTATTCTCTTCTACAAATACATACACATTATTATTCCACGAATATCTGATACTGTTATCAAGTATTATGCATGTACTGAAATTTGTTGTCATTTTTTAATCTTATTTTTTTATCTTGTGTATACTGAGTATACTTCTATAAAAATGAATAGACTCCAAAGAATGTTAAGGACGGGGGCATCCCATGAAGGCGGAATCGGGGAGCCTAAGTGTTCACTTCAGATGGGAAAAAAATGACGAATATAAAAAAAAACGAATATATAGCACTACATTGAATATACTGCTATATATTCATTTTTTTCGAATATTTGTCATTTTTCTTACATCTGAAGTCATGATTCCTCCCTGCTTAACCACTTCACATCCGCACATAGGATATAAACATCCTATGGGTGAATGTTTAACTCTGAATGGACGCTCTGGAATGTCCATTCAGAGATCGCAGCTGTATGCTAATCGTGCAGCTGCAGATCAGGGGGCCCGCTTTCAGTGACAGCAGGGCAACCCAGAGAGAAGGCAGGGACAGTTCCCATGGGTCCCTGCCTTCTAGATCGCTGTATACACAGCGCTCAATGAGCGCTGTGTATACAGATCAGGATGCACTAGCGTTTCCTTCTCCTGCCCGGCGGTCATGCGATCGCCAGGGTCGGGAGAGTGCAGGAGCTGTCGGGTCTTTCACAGACCTCGATCAGCCCTGCACTGAGGCTGTACAGCATAGTATAGTGCTGTGCAGCCTCTCTGGGGGGTGTATTTCCCCTGTAACTTGGGGCTACTATGTCAACCCCAGTTACAGGAGAAATCAAAAGTGAAAAAAAAAAAAAAGTCAAATGTCCCCCAGAGGTCTTGTATGACCTTATGGGGGACACAAAGTGTAAAATAATTTTTTTTAAAAAAAACATAATAAAGCACTTTATAAAAAAAAGTTTCACATATAAAAAAAAAATTAAAAAATCCCCAATTAAGTAATAAAAAAATATATAAAAAATAGGAAAAAATAAATAAAATAGACATATTTGCTATTGCCGCATCCGGATAATAAACAGCAGTAAGCCCATAAGTGAAGGAGATGATCTGCAACCACTGGGGATTTTTAATTAGTCGCAGTATTTATTGCTAAAGAAGTTTTAATAAAATTGATTCTAATAAAAGTGAAGTTTTAAACACAATATCACATGAAAAAAAGACATAAAAGTCCAAAGGACTATCATCTGTGTACTATTGAAGTAATTGTCGCACATGTGCTAGGAGGCTCTATGATTCTATAATAGTGGTCCATGACGGCCGGCTCTATACATTTATCACATGTCTGATAAACACCATAAAAAATAAAAAAAAAAAACTGTGTAAAAAAAAGCCATTTTTGTCACCTTACATCACAAAAAGTGCAATACGAAGTGATCAAAAAGGCCCACAAAATTGTACCAATAAAGCAGCCCCTACATAAAAACACTCAAAAAATAACAAAAAAATATAGCTCTCAGAACATGGAACATTAAAACATCATTTTTTGCTTCAAAAATGCAATTATTGTGTTAAAGTGAAATAAATAACTGTAACAACCATCTCTATAAAAATATCACATGACCTAACCCCTCCGGTGAACGCTGTAAAAAAGAAAAATAGAAACAGTGCCACATAAAAGCAATTTCTTTGTCACCTTACATCGCAAAAGTGTAATAGCAAGCGATCGAAAAGTCATATGCAACCCAAAATAGTGCCAATCAAACATTCATCTCATCCCGCAAAAAATGAGACCCTACCTAAGACAATCGCCCAAAAAATTAAAAAAACCTATCAGAAATATGGAGACACTAAAACACAATTTATTTTTTCAAACCCACACCCTTCTGTATCCGAGGCAAATCACTTACCCACAGAGCTATAAGAGCTGCATAGCCACTGACTGCTGCCCCAACACACCCAGCACTGCTATATCTCTATATGACAGCTGTCCCAGCACACTCAGCTCTGCTATATATCTATATAATGATAGCTTCCCCAGCACACCCAGCTCTGCTACATCAATACACATGACAGCTGCCCCAGCACACTCAGTTCTACTATATCTCTATATATGAAAGCTGCCCCAGCACACCCAGCTCTGCTACATCTATACACATGACAGCTGCCGCTGCACACTCAGCTCTGCTCTATCTATATATCTCTAAGTATTACTATACAGTAGATATATAGAGATATATAGAGATATAGTAGAGCTGAGTGTGCTGGGCAGCTGTCATGTGTATAGATGTAGCAGAGCTGGGTTTGCTGGGGCAGCTGTCATGTGTATAGATGTAGCAGAGCTGGGTGTGCTGGGGCAGCTATCATATATAGAGATATAGCAGGCTGAGTGTGCTGGGGCAACTGTCATGTGTATAGATGTACACTAGCTATCAAAGCTATAAGCAAGTCTACAGTAGAAGTCTTATATTTTTTCAGTCAGTGGCTATGCAGCTCTTATAGCTGTGTGGTTAAGTGCCTTGCCTCTGATACAGAAGGTTGTGGGTTCTAATCCCAGCAGAAACTTTTCTGAAATACAGGCTAAATTAGAATACACAAGCACTGACTCCATATATGGACATACATTGCGGGACACAGGCTGGAAGAGGCCTGCAATCGCTGACATGAAGGTAAGTATAATACTCGACTGTTACAGCCACATGGGGGAGCGGGAGGCACTTGATACTGGCACATGGGGGGAGGGGTTGGCACCTGATACTGGCACATGGGGGGGTTGGCACTATGATACTGGCACATATGATGGAAGGAGAGAGGCACTTGATACTGGCACATGGGGGAAGGGGTTGGAACTATGATACTGGCACATGGGGGGTTGTGGGAAGGAGAGAGGCACTTGATACTGGCACATTGGGAGGGCGGGAGATGGCACTATGATACTGGCACATATAGGGAGGGGGTGGGAAGGAGAGAGGCACTTAATACTGGCACATTGGGGGGAGATGGCACTATGATACTGACACATGGGGGGTGGGTGGGAAGGAGAGAGGCACTTGATACTGGCACATTGGGGGGGAGATGGCACTATGATACTGGCACATGGGGGAGGAGAGAGGCACTTGATACTGGCACATGGGGGTTTGGCACTTGATACTGCACATGGGGGGGATTTGGCACTATGATACTGGCACATGGGGGTGGGTGTCACGGGGTTCCGATGGTGCACTCGGTCCCCCATTGCCCGCAGAACTGTTGCTTAGCTTTTGGAATGAGGTTCTGTGTTTGACCTCATTCCCAGGGCGGCTTTACTAGCTGGGTGGCTCCCTGCTCCTAGTCTGCCTTGAGCGCGAGCTGATCACTCAGTGCTCGACTGGTTGGTCTGTCGGTCATGTGACGCTGGCCACGTCACATGACCCTCACTCCCCACTATAAATACAGGCAGCCTGCTGGCTACAGGTTGCCTGTTAATTTCTAGGTTCCTGGCTATTTGTTGGACTGCTGAATACTTACCTGATCCTGTTCCCTGACCATCCTTTTGCCTGCTACTCCTGTACTGCACTTCCGTCCTGGTATTGTGACCTCGGCTCCCACCTGACTACTCTCTTAGGACTCCTCTTGTACTTCTCTGCTCTCCTGGTATTTATGACCCCGGCTTCTCCTGACAATTCTCTGCTTGCTCCATTTGTACTTTGCAGCTTTCCTGGTATTGACTCGGTCCGTTCACGTCCTGTTGTTTGTCTGTCTGTCATCCCTGCACTTACTCAAAGTTAGGGATTGCCGTCCAGTTGTCCCCTGTCATTAGGACTCGCGAGGCAAGTAGGCAGGGCCAGGGGTAAGGGTGGAGCGCAGTGGTCACTTCTCTCCCCCTTGTGTGTGTGTGTACGCGACCGTTACAGATTAACAGGCCCAATAACCACTGTATTATGAATCCTCTGGTGACCCTGACTGACCATGTCTCTAATCTGACGCAGAGGGTGCAGGAGTTAGGGGAAAAACTCAGTTCTTTTGAGTTAGGGCAAGGTTCTTCCACTCCTCAGGCCTCCAGTCCGCATTTTGAGCCCCAGATTAAGCTCCCAGAACCCTTTTCTGGAGACCGGAGGAAGTTTCTCTCTTTTAAGGAGAGTTGCAAACTTTACTTCCGTTTGCGCCCCGTGTCCTCTGGCCCCGAGAGTCAACGCGTGGGCATTATCATTTCCCGATTACAGGGTGATCCCCAGGACTGGGCGTTCTCTTTACCTGCTGGCACCAGTTGTTTATATTCTGTGGAGGGGTTCTTTCAGGCCTTGGGTACCCTCTATGATGAACCAGACAGGGCTCTAGTAGCCGAGACGGCTCTAAAGGCACTGGTTCAGGGCAATTTACCAGCGGAGGATTATTGCACCCAATTCAGAAGGTGGTGTGTCCCCTCAGGATGGAACGAACCAGCCCTGAAGAGTCAGTTCAGGTCAGGTCTATCTGATAAATTAAAGGATCTTCTGGTCAGTTATCAACTTCCAGAGACCTTAGAGGAGATGATGACCCTTGTTGTCCGACTTGACCGACGGGTTAGAGAGACGACAGGAACAACAGTTCTCTTCCCAGATGGTGGTCCAGCCAGAGGCCTATCCCAGAGACAATGCTGAGGTCTCCACCGAGGAACCCATGCAGGTTGGCATGACCCAAGGGAATCTTCGCCGCAGACGTGGAGAATGCTTTTACTGTGGAGATCCTGACCATTGGATCAACCAGTGTCCTAAGAAGGTCCTCTCTGTCAAGTCTCCTAAGACAAGGCAACCTAAAGACCAGGTACGCCCTGAATTTTCTAAATGTAAGCTTTCGGTACCCATTACGATTTCTCTGGGAGTAGATAAATGGCCGGGTAAGGCCTTTATTGATTCTGGCTCAGCGGCTAGCTTTATTGACTCTGAGTATGCTGTAAGATTGGGTATTCCTATGTTTGCCTTACCAACTCCTATCAATGTCGTGGCTATTGATGCTACTCCTCTTATTGGTGGTACAGTGAGCTTATGTACCTCGGAGATTTCTCTAACCGTGGGTGTGTGCCACTCAGAGAGATGTTCGCTTCTAGTCCTGGAGAACCTACCTGCTGAGGTGGTACTAGGGTTGCCTTGGCTCCGACTACATAACCCCACTATAGATTGGTCCAATGGGGAGTTGGTGAGATGGGGGCCTAAGTGTGACTCGTGCTTGTCCGTGGTACAGGCTGGGGTCTCAGTAAAGTCTGATACTTTACCCTCTGTTGTTAGAGAATATTCTGATGTATTCTCATCACCAACCCCGGAGGTTCTACCCCCCATAGACCTTATGATTGTACCATAGAACTAGTAGAGGGGGCCAAGTTTCCTAAAGGACGAATTTATAATCTTTCTATGCCCGAACGCAAGGCCATGGAAGATTATATTAAGGAGAGCCTTGGTAAAGGGCATATTAGACCTTCTGTCTCTCCTATGGGGGCGGGGTTTTTCTTCGTTAAGAAAAAAGATGGTGGTCTTAGGCCATGTATCGATTACCGGAGATTAAATAAAATCACTGTCCAGAATAGATACTCCCTCCCATTGATTCCGGATTTATTTAACCAGGTTCTGGGGGAAACCTGGTTTTCCAAAATTGACCTGAAGGAGCATACAATCTAATCCGAATCAAGGAGGGAGACAAATGGAAGATGGCGTTCAATACTCCGGTAGGACACTTTGAATATCAGTGATGCCTTTTGGACTCAGCAATGCCCCAGCTGTGTTCCAAAACTTCATGAATGACATTCTTAGGGAGTACTTAGGTAAATTTGTTATTGTCTATCTTGACGACATTTTGATATTCTCTCCTGATTTCGAATCCCATGTGTCTCATGTTACACAAGTATTAGAGGTGTTGAGGGAGAATCAGCTATCCGCCAAACAAGAGAAATGTGTCTTTGGTGTACAGGAGATTCTGTTTCTAGGGCATGTTCTGACTCCTCACGCCTTCAAGATGGATCCTGGTAAGGTACTAGCAATTAAGGAATGGGTAAGACCTTCATCCTTAAAGGCCTTACAACGGTTCTTAGGTTTCGCCAATTACTATCGTAAATTTATTATGAATTTTTCCGTAATTGCTAAACCGTTGACCGACCTTACTAAGAAAGGGGCGATTTAGAATTGGTCTACTGAGGCATTTCTCATTTGAAAAATTAAAAAAGGCATTTAGTAAGCGCTCCCATTCTGATCCAGCCTGATCAGGAGAAACCTTTTTATTGTGAGGTGGATTCGTCCGAGGACAGCGTAGGAGCAGTCCTTTCACAAGGTCCTGCTAGCCTCACTAATCTGAGACCATGTCCTTGTGTAAATATATTGTGTAAAACATAAATAAAAAAAAAATATAAATATTAGATTGCCGCCTGTAAGAACCTGCTGAAACACTAATATCACATTACCTAAACATCGTAAAAAAAAAAAAAAAAAAGTGTTCAAAAAAGCTATTTTTTGTCACCTTACATAACAAAAAGTTGTAATACCAAGCGATCAAAAAGTCATATGCATCCTAAAATGGTACCAATCAAACCATCATCTCATACTGAAAAAAAATTAGCCCCTACATAAGACAATCATCCAAAAAACAAAACTAAAAACAAAACAAAAAACAAAAAAAAGTAATCATATTTGGCATTGTTGCGTCTGTAACAACCTGCTCTATAAAAATAGCACATAATCTAGCCTGTCAGATGAACATTGTAAATAATAAAAAATAAAAACGTGCAAAAACAGCTATTTTTTGTTTACCTTGCCTCACAAAAATTGCAAAATAGAGCAGCAAAGAATCATATACCCTAAAAAAGCACCAACAAAACTGCCACCGTCCCGTAGTTTCCAAAATGGGGTAACTTTTTTGGAGTTACTCACAGGGGTCTTCAAATGTGACATGGTGTCAAATATCAGTCCAGCAAAATCTGCCTTCCAAAAACCACATGCTCCTTTCCTCTGTGCCCTGCCGTGTGCCCGTACAGCAGTTTATGACCACATAATGTTTTCTGTAAACTAAAGAATCAGGGCAATGAATATTAAGTTTTGCTTAATTTAATGGAAAAATTGAAAATGTGCCAAAAAATATTAAATTCTGAAATTTCACCTCCATTTGCCAATTAACTCATGTGGAACACCTAAGGGGTGTCATTTCTTAAATGGGGTCACATTTTTGGGGTTTCTACTCCAGGGTGCATCATCTTTAAAATCTGCCTTCCAAAAACAAATGGTGTTCCTTTAAAACTGCGCCCTGCCATCTGACCATACAGCAGTTTACGACCACATATGGTGCAATAAATATTGAGTTTTGTTTGGCTGTTACCCTTGCTTTATTACTGGAAAAAATTGATTAAAATTGAAAATTTGCCAAAATATAGAAATTCTGAAATCTCATCTCCATATTCCAATAACTCTTGTGGAACACCTAAAGGGTTACCAAAGTTTGTAAAATCAGTTTTGAATTCCTTGAGGGGTGTATTTTCCAAAATGTGTCACTTTTTTGGAGTTTCTACTCTAGGGGTGCATCAGCGGGGATTCAAATGGGACATGGTGTCAAAAAAACAGTCCAGCAAAATCTGCCTTCCAAAAACCATATGGCGTTCCTTTCCTTCTGCGCCCTGCCGTGATTATGTGGGTAGAGGTATATTAGACAATAGGATATCAATTCTACTGCAGGCCAGTGGACTATAGGCTCCAAAAATGATTCATTTACCAGACAGAAAACATTAAGTGATTATCTGGCTGGAGGTATATTAGACGGTCATTGGATATCAATTTTAATGCAGGCCAGTGGAGTACATGCCCCAAACATTAGGCATTCACCGGACAGAAAAGAGCAAGTGATTATGTGGCTGGAGGTATATTAGACGGTCATTGGATATCAATTTTACTGCAGGCCAGTGGACTACAGGCCCCAAAGATTATTCATTCACAAAATAGATCAAGTGATTATGTGACTGAAGGTACATTAGGCGGTCACCGTCTAAAACATTTTCTGTTGGCCAGTTAGATTACAGGGCCCAAAAATTATGCATTCACTGTACAGAAAATATCAAGTGATTATGTAGCTGGAGGTATATTAGACGGTCATTGGATATCAATTTTAATGCAGGCCAGTGGTCTACAGGCCCCAAGAATTATTCATTCACCGGACAGAAAACATCAAGTGATTATGTGGCTGGAGGTATATTAGACTGTCATTGAATATCAATTTTAATAGAGGCCAGTGGAATATAGGCCCCAAACATGCATTCACCGTACAGAAAAGATCAAGTGATTATGTGGCTGGAGGTATATTAGACGATCAACGGATATCAATTTTACTATTTGTGTCATTCTCAAAACTTTTGGCCACGACTGCACACCTGATTCCTCCCTGCATAGTGTGTATGGTTCACAAAAAAACTGTTCTTATCTGTCCGGGATCCCTAGGATTTCAGCCTGCTCCAGTCAGTGCCCGTTGCCGTGCGCATGGAGCATCCCCATCACCATGGGGACGCCTCGGGGTTAGAATATACTGTCAGATCTGAGTTTTTACGATCTCACAACAGCGAATTGTCGTGTTCACTTCAGATGGAGAAAAATAACGCAAAATCTAAAAAACAAATATATAGCAATAGTGCTATATATTAGTTTTTTAGAATATTCATCATTTTTTACCATCTTAAGTAAACAGTTATTGGCCCACAAGCAACTTAAGCAGGGAGGAATCAAGACTTCAGATGGAAAAAAAATGACAAATATTCTAAAAGAAAGAATATATAGCAATAGTGTGGCTTTGTGGGTTCTGACAGTGTTGCTCCCACTGGTCTCGGTGATGGGAGGCCAGGTGCCTTCTTAAGGCGGTCATCCCTAGGTGAGTGTTCGGCTTACCGCAACTTATGCGCTGACAGCACAGGTTGCCGATGGCAACACTATTGTCAGCAGCTGACACTTTAAAAAAAGCCCACACTGTAGAGCCATGTCCCGGTTCTGGGAGTATCAGATGTCACAGTGCATGGTGGATGGTTTGCTCCAAATACATTTGCAGTCTGCTTTTTGCCTCCTGTGCACTGCGAGTTCTGCATGCTTTTCCTCCTTCTCCTCCCTATCTGCTGCTCTGTCTCTCCCTCTGAACTCCCCTCCTCTTCCTCTCTTGTGGGCACCCACGTGACATCCATTGACACGTCATCATCGTCACCTTCACCACCACTGACATTAGAGATCTCGGAGTAGGCAGCAACAGCGGGGACCACCCTCCTTGGGCTGATCTGGCTTCTGTTGTCAGACTGCTGGGTGGCGGCCGTTGTTACCTCCTCTTCCTCATCCGATGCCAAGAATGGCTGTGCATGGGTAAGTTCTGGGAATTGATGGGAAAATAATTCCTCTGACTCGAGTGAAGGGGCTATGGTGGTGGTGGTGGTGTCTTTGGGGTTGTACACAGCACAGAGTGCGGAGGGTGCTGATATATAGGATGAGGAGGGTCGAGAAGCGGAAGGCTGAGTGAGCCATTTAAACAACTCTGGTGCGTCCTTTGACATAACTCCACGCACCTTCTCCAATTTTCCCACTAAGGCTCTGGCCTGGTGCACCTGCCCAAACCCCTTCCACCCCTGCGGAATGGCCTGCCTCTTCCTCTGCTTGTCATTTTCAAAATGACCCTGTGACAAAGAGAAGTATTTGTGGAAGCACGTATCTAGAACCCAAAAATGAGTATTTGCTAGAAGCCGGTAAATCAAACACCTTAATCAATATTTGGTGGAAGCTGGAATATCAATTGCCTCTATCAGTATTTTTTTGGAAACAGGTATATAGAACCCAATAAAGAGTATTTGCTGGAAGTCGGTAAATCAAACTCCTTAATATTTGTTGGAAGCCGGTATATTGCAGGCCTCAATCAATATTTGGTGGAGGCCGGTATATCAATCCCCTCTCTGAGTATTTTGTGGAAACAGGTATAAAGCTGACCTTTATCATTATTTTGGGGAAACAGATATATAGAACAAAAAAATGAGTATTTGCTAGAAGCTGGTAAATCATAACCCCTTAATCAATATTTGGTGGAAGCTGGTGTATCGTAGGCCTCAATTAATATTTGGTGGAAGCTGGTATATCAATACTATCTATCAGTATTTTGTGGAAACAGGTATAGAGAACCCAATAATGAGTATTTGCTGGAAGCTGGTAAATCAAACCCCTAAATCAATATTTGTGGGAAGCTGGTGTATCGCAGGCCTCAATCAATATTTTGTGGAAGCCGGTATATTAATACCCTGTATCAGTATTTTGTGGAAACAGGTATATAGAACCCAAAAATGAGTATTTGCTGGAAGATGGTAAATTAAACCACTTAATTAGAGTTGAGCGAACACCTGGATGTTCGGGTTCGAGAAGTTCGGCCGAACTTCTCGGAAATGTTCGGGTTCGGGATCCGCACCCGACCCGAACTTCGTCCCGAACCCGAACCCAAACCCCATTGAAGTCAATAGAGACCCGAACTTTTCAGCACTAAAAAGGCTGTAAAACAGCCCAGGAAAGAGCTAGAGGGCTGCAAAAGGCAGCAACATGTAGGTAAATCCCCTGCAAACAAATGTGGATAGGGAAATGAATTAAAATAAAAATAAAAAAAATAAAAATTAACCAATATCAATTGGACAGAGGTCCCATAGCAGAGAATCTGGCTTCACGTCAGCAGAGAATCAGTCTTCATGTCATAGCAGAGAATCAGGCTTCACGTCAACCACCACTGGAACAGGCCACTGTCACATATTTAGGCCCAGGCACCCAGGCAGAGGAGAGAGGTCCCGTAACAGAGAATCTGGCTTCATGTCAGCACAGAATCAGTCTTCATGTCATAGCAGAGAATCAGGCTTCACGTCCCCCACCACTGGAACAGGCCACTGTCACATATTTAGGCCCCGGCACCCAGGCAGAGGAGAGAGGTCTCGTAACAGAGAATCTGGCTTCATGTCAGCACAGAATCAGTCTTCATGTCATAGCAGAGAATCAGGCTTCACGTCACCCACCACTGGAACAGGCCACTGTCACATATTTAGGCCCAGGCACCCAGGCAGAGGAGAGAGGTCCCGTAACAGAGAATCTGGCTTCATGTCAGCACAAAATCTGTCTTCATGTTATAGCAGAGAATCAGGCTTCACGTCACCCACCACTGGAACAGGCCACTGTCACATATTTAGGCCCCGGCACCCAGACAGAGGAGAGGTTCATTCAACTTTGGGTTGCCCCGCAATATAATGGTAAAATGAAAATAAAAATAGGATTGAATGAGGAAGTGCCCTGGAGTACAATAATATATTGTTAAGGAGAGTTAGTTAATGTCTAATCTGCACAAGGGATGGACAGGTCCTGTGGGATCCATGCCTGGTTCATTTTTATGAACGTCAGCTTGTCCACATTGGCTGTAGACAGACGGCTGCGTTTGTCTGTAATGACGCCCCCTGCCGTGCTGAATACACGTTCAGACAAAACGCTGGCCGCCAGGCAGGCCAGCACCTCCAAGGCATAAAAGGCTAGCTCTGGCCACGTGGACAATTTGGAGACCCAGAAGTTGAATGGGGCCGAACCATCAGTCAGTACGTGGAGGGGTGTGCACAGGTACTGTTCCACCATCTTATTGAAATGTTGCCTCCTGCTAACACGTTGCGTATCAGGTGGTGGTGCAGTTAGCTGTAGCGTGGTGACAAATCTTTTCCACATCTCTGCCATGCTAACCCTGCCCTCAGAGGAGCTGGCCGTGACACAGCTGCGTTGGCGACCTCTTGCTCCTCCTCTGCCTTCGCCTTGGGCTTCCACTTGTTCCCCTGTAACATTTGGGAATGCTCTCAGTAGCGCGTCTACCAAGGTGCGCTTGTACTCGCGCATCTTACTATCACGCTCCAGTGCATGAAGTAAGGTGGGCACATTGTCTTTGTACCGTGGATCCAGCAGGGTGGCAACCCAGTAGTCCGCACACGTTAAAATGTGGGCAACTCTGCTGTCGTTGGGAAGGCACTGCAGCATGTAGTCGCTCATGTGTGCCAGGCTGCCCAGAGGTAAGGACAAGCTGTCCTCTGTGGGAGGCGTATCGTCATCGTCCTGCGTTTCCCCCCAGCCACGCACCAGTGATAGGCCCGAGCTGCGTTGGGTGCCATCCCGCTGTGAACATGCTTCATCCTCATCCTCCTCCACCTCCTCCTCATCCTCGTCCTCCTCGTTCTCCAGTAGTGGGCGCTGTCTGGCCACATTTGTACCTGGCCTCTGCTGTTGCAAAAAACCTCCCTCTGAGTCACTTCGAAGAGACTGGCCTGAAAGTGCTAAAAATGACCCCTCTTCCTCCTCCTCCTCCTGGGCCACCTCCTCTTCCATCATCGCCCTAGGTGTTTCTCAAGGAGACATAGAAGTGGTATTGTAACGCTGATAACGGCGTCATCGCCACTGGCCATGTTGGTGGAGTACTCGAAACAGCGCAACAGGGCACACAGGTCTCGCATGGAGGCCCAGTCATTGGTGGTGAAGTGGGGCTGATTCGCAGTGCGACTGACCCGTGCGTGATGCAGCTGAAACTCCACTATGGCCTGCTGCTGCTCGCACAGTCTGTCCAGCATGTGCAAGGTGGAGTTCCACCTGGTGGGCACGTCGCATATGAGGCGGTGAGCGGGAAGTCCGAAGTTACGCTGTAGCGCAGACAGGCGAGCAGCGGCAGGGTGTGAACGCCGGAAGCGCGAACAGACGGCCCGCACTTTATGCAGCAGCTCTGACATGTCGGGGTAGTTGTGAATAAACTTCTGCACCACCAAATTCAGCACATGCGCCAGGCAAGGGATGTGCGTCAAACCGGCTAGTCCCAGAGCTGCAACGAGATTTCGCCCATTATCGCACACCACCAGGCCGGGCTTGAGGCTCACCGGCAGCAACCACTCATCGGTCTGTTGTTCTATACCCCGCCACAACTCCTGTGCGGTGTGGGGCCTGTCCCCCAAACATATGAGTTTCAGAACGGCCTGCTGACGTTTACCCCGTGCTGTGCTGAAGTTGGTGGTGAAGGTGTGTGGCTGACTGGATGAGCAGGTGGAAGAAGAGGAGGAAGCTGAGTAGGAGGAGGAGGAGGAGACAGGAGGCAAAGAATGTTGCCCTGCGATCCTTGGCGGCGGCGGAAGGACGTGGCCAAACAGCTCTCCGCCTGGGGCCCAGCCACCACTACATTTACCCAGTGTGCAGTTAGGGAGATATAGCGTCCCTGGCCGTGCTTACTGGTCCACTTATCTGTGGTTAGGTGGACCTTGCCACAGATGGCGTTGCACAGTGCACACTTGATTTTATCGGATACTTGGTTGTGCAGGGAAGGCACGGCTCTCTTGGAGAAGTAGTGCCGGCTGGGAACAACATACTGTGGGACAGCAAGCAACATGAGCTGTTTGAAGCTGTCTGTCTCCACCAGCCTAAATGACAGCATTTCATAGGCCAGTAGTTTAGAAATGCTGGCATTCAGGGCCAGGGATCGAGGGTGGCTAGGTGGGAATTTACGCTTTCTCTCAAATGTTTGTGAGATGAAGAGCTGAATGCTGCCGTGTGACATGGTTGAGATGCTTGGTGACGCAGGTGGTGGTGTTGGTGGTACATCCCATGTTTGCTGGGCGGCAAGTGCCAACGTTCCTCCAGAGGCAGAGGAAGAGGCCGAGGCGGCGGCAGCAGCAGAAGAGGCCGAGGCGGCAGCAGCAGAAGAGGTAACAGGGGGAGCCTGAGTGACTTCCTTGTTTTTAAGGTGTTTACTCCACTGCAGTTCATGCTTTGCATGCAGGTGCCTGGTCATGCAGGTTGTGCTAAGGTTTAGAACGTTAATGCCTCGCTTCAGGCTCTGATGGCACAGCGTGCAAACCACTCGGGTCTTGTCGTCAGCACATTGTTTGAAGAAGTGCCATGCCAGGGAACTCCTTGAAGCTGCCTTTGGTGTGCTCGGTCCCAGATGGAGGCGGTCAGTAGCAGGCGGAGTCTCTTGGCGGCGGGTGTTCTGCTTTTGCCCACTGCTCCCTCTTTGTCTTTTGCTACGCTGTTGGCTCAGTCTCACCACTGACTCTTACTCCGAACTGTGAAAGTCAGTGGC
The DNA here is from genome assembly GCF_905171765.1 of Bufo bufo. Taxonomy (NCBI): domain Eukaryota; kingdom Metazoa; phylum Chordata; class Amphibia; order Anura; family Bufonidae; genus Bufo; species Bufo bufo. The sequence continues at coordinate 329,271,024 of NC_053393.1, forward strand.
ACGACCTTCATTCCATGTGGGGTCTAGGACCTCATCGTCCCCTGCATCGTCTTCCACCCAGTCTTGATCCCTGACCTCCTGTTCAGTCTGCACACTGCAGAAAGACGCAGCAGTTGGCACCTGTGTTTCGTCATCATCAGAGACGCGCTGAGGTGGTATTCCCATGTCCTCATCATCAGGAAACATAAGTGGTTGTGCGTTAGTGCATTCTATCTCTTCCACCCCTGGGGAAGGGCTAGGTGGATGCCCTTGGGAAACCCTGGCAGCAGAGTCTTCAAACAGCATAAGAGACTGCTGCATAACTTGAGGCTCAGACAGTTTCCCTGATATGCATGGGGGTGATGTGACAGACTGATGGGCTTGGTTTTCATGCGCCATCTGTGCGCTTTCTGCAGAAGACTGGGCGGGAGATAATGTGAACGTGCTGGATGCACTGTCGGCCACCCAATTGACTAATGCCTGTACCTGCTCAGGCCTTACCATCCTTAGAACGGCATTGGGCCCCACCAAATATCCCTGTAAATTCTGGCGGCTACTGGGACCTGAGGTAGTTGGTACACTAGGACGTGTGGCTGTGGCAGAACGGCCACGTCCTCTCCCAGCACCAGAGGGTCCACTAACACCACCACGACCATGTCCACGTCCGCGTCCCTTACTAGTTGTTTTCCTCATTGTTACCGTTCACCACAATAAGAAAAATATTATTCGGGCCAATGTATTGAATTAAAATTCAGGCCTTTTTTTGCAGACACCTAACACTGTCTGGCTATCTATTTAGGTACCGTATTACACTAATACAGGCACACCAGTAATGACAGATTTAGCTGAATATAAATGTGAGGCCTATTTTTTAGGCGCTGTGTGACAGGTATACGTTTAATCAAAGAATTAGACTTGTATCTGCACTGTAGCGTGTGTGTTAAGTTTTTCAGAATGACCCTATCAGCACCTTGAACCTAATATATCCTTTTAGGGATAGATTTAAAGTAGGCCTGATACAGCAGAAACCACTAATTTTGAGAATTGCAAATTTGGAAATTGTTTTTCAACCCAGTACAAAAACTGTGCTTTTACGGTCACTAAAAATAACTTGACCAGCTAAAACAGTACTGATTTGGAGGAATATAAATGTGAGGCCTATTTTTTAGGCGCTGTGTGACAGGTATACGTTTAATCACAGAATTAGACTTGTATCTGCACTGTAGCGTGTGTGTAAAGTTTTTCAGAATGACCCTATCAGCACCTTGAATATAATATACCCTTTTAGGGATAGATTTAAAGTAGGCCTGATACAGCAGAAACCACTAATTTTGAGAATTGCAAATTTGGGAATTGTTTTTCAACCCAGAACAAAAACTGTGCTTTTACGGTCACTAAAAATAACTTGACCAGCTAAAACAGTACTGATTTGGAGGAATAGAAATGTCAGGCCTATTTTTTAGGCGCTGTGTGACAGGTATACGTTTAATCACAGAATTAGACTTGTATCTGCACTGTAGCGTGTGTGTTAAGTTTTTCAGAATGAAACAATCAGCACCTTGAATCTAATATACCCTTTTAGGGATAGATTTAAAGTAGGCCTGATACAGCAGAAACCACTAATTTTGAGAATTGCAAATTTGGGAATTGTTTTTCAACCCAGAACAAAAACTGTGCTTTTACGGTCACTGAAAATAACTTGACCAGCTAAAACAGTACTGATTTGGATGAATATAAATGTCAGGCCTATTTTTTAAACTCTGGGTGACAGGCTCAACTTGCCCCTGATGTAGTATATGGCCAAAAAATAACCACACTATTGATGGTTAAATGCACTTGGGTGACACAGGCTCAGCCTGCACCTGATGTAGTATATGGCCAAAAAATAACCACACTATTGATGGTTAAATGCACTTGATGAAAGCTTGACCCTGATGTAGGATATAGCAAAAAATAACCACACTATTGATGGTTAAATGCACTTGGGTGACACAGGCTCAGCCTGCACCTGATGTAGTATATGGCCAAAAAATAACCACACTATTGATGGTTAAATGCACTTGATGAAAGCTTGACCCTGATGTAGGATATAGCAAAAAATAACCACACTATTGATGGTTAAATGCACTTGGGTGACACAGGCTCAGCCTGCACCTGATGTAGTATATGGCCAAAAAATAACCACACTATTGATGGTTAAATGCACTTGATGAAAGCTTGACCCTGATGTAGGATATAGCAAAAAATAACCACACTATTGATGGTTAAATGCACTTGGGTGACACAGGCTCAGCCTGCACCTGATGTAGTATATGGCCAAAAAATAACCACACTATTGATGGTTAAATGCACTTGATGAAAGCTTGACCCTGATGTAGGATATAGCAAAAAATAACCACACTATTGATGGTTAAATGCACTTGTTGGTAGCTTGTGCTGGCGCACCACAAGCCACAAAATGGCCGCCGATAACCCCAGAAAAAAGTGACTGAAAAACGCTCTGGGCAGCCTAAAAACAATGAGCAATTGAATAGAAGCAGTTCAATGATCCACAGCTGTAGATCGATCACAGATTGAAGTCTTTTGGAGGAGTTAATTTGCCTAATCTCGCCCTAACGTCGCAGCTGCAACCTCTCCCTACGCTTGTATCAGCAGAGTGACGTGCAGCGCTACGTGACCCAAGCTTATATAAAGGCTGGGTCACATGCTGCACTGGCCAATCACAGCCATGCCAATAGTAGGCAAGGGTGTGATGGCCTCTTGGGGCAAGTAGTATGACGCTTGTTGATTGGCTGCTTTGCAGCCTTTCAAAAAGCACCAAGAAAGCGCCGAACACCGAACCCGAACCCAGACTTTTACGAAAATGTTCGGGTTCAGGTCCGTGTCACGGACACCCCAGAATTCGGTACGAACCCGAACTACTGTATACAGTTCGGGTTCGCTCACCCCTACACTTAATCAATATTTGTGGGAAGCTGGTGTATCGCAGGCCTCAATCAATATTTTGTGGAAGCCGGTATATCAATCCACTCTATGAGGGCCGTCTTTAATATTGATTGGACCCTGGGCAAAAATTTACTTGGGCCCCCTGGATCCTGCCTTCCCACACCTTAGCAGGCAATCACGACCTCCACCACAATACACACAAAAAAAATCCACACATCTGGTAGAGTACAGTGAATGACTGTAAATACTTCGAGTTCTGAAGACTCCAGCAGCTCAGGATCAGTGCTCTGGGCAGCTGGGCTCAGGCTGGAAGTGAGCACCGCTCTGAAGGAAGGAGACCAGAGCTCGGCTCACTCTAGTGTTACAGTGCACCCCAGCACCCCACAGTATGCAGTATAGCACCCTATAGTATATAGCAACCCACAGTCTGCAGTATAGCACCCTATAGTATACAGCACCATACAGTATGCAGTATAGCACCCCACACTATACAGTACCCCACAGTATATAGTAGAGCAGTATAGCAGCCGACAGTATACAGCACCCCACAGTATACAACACCTCACAGTATACAGTAGAGCAGTATAGCACCTCACCATATACAGCACCCCAAACTATACACGATACAGCACCCCACACAATACAGCCCCCCACATTATACAATACAGCAGTATAGCACTCCACAATATACAGCACCCACAGTATACAGTATACAGCCCCCCACAGTATACAGTATAGCAGTATAGCATTCCACAATATACAGCACCCACAGTATACAGTATACAGCCCCCCACACTATGCAGTACAGCAGTATAGCACTCCACAATATACAGCACCCACAGTATACAGTATACAGGCCCCCACAGTATACAGGCCCCCACAGTATTCAGCCCCCCACAGTATACAGGCCCCCACACTATACAGCACCCCACTATGCAGCACCCCACTACACAGTAGTTTACAGTATATTAGCATAACAGCCCCTGTCACCTTTTTCTGATGTAATCTTCACATAAAAAGCTCCACAGTTAAGGCAAACTTCTCCTGCAACACTCCTGGTAGAACCTTGATGACATAGCCATGTGACCAGTGATATTGCTAGGTTACTGGTCACAGGGTGATGATGTCATCTAAGGTCCTAGAGAATCACAGCTCTCACAGTACGCTGCCTGGAGTGCTGGCAGGCATGGCAGCACCCCCTGTGTAGCTGACAGTCTCACACCAGGGGCAGTGGCTAGCAGGGCTCAAGAGGCAGCTGCCTTGGGCCCCCCAGGAGCAACTGGGCCCGGGGCAGCTGCCCCTTTTGCCCCTTGTTAAAGACGGCCCTGCCCTCTATCAGTATTCTGTGGAAACAGGTCTATAGAACCTAATGATGAGTATTTGCTGGAAGCTAGTATATAAGACCCTTTAATCAATATTTGGTGGAAGCCGGAGTATCGCACGCCTCAATCAATATTTGGTGGAAGCCGGTATATCAATACCCTGTATCAGTATTTTGTAAAAACAGGTATATAAACCCAACAATGCGTATTTGTTGGAAGTTGGTATATCAAACCCCTTAATCAATATTTGGTGAAAGCTGGTGTATCGCAGGCCTCAATCAATATTTGGTGGAAGCCGGTATATCAATCCCCTCTATCAGTATTTTGTGGAAACAGGTATATAGAACCCAATAATGAGTATTTGCTGGAAGCGGATATATTAAAGCCCTTAATGAATATTTTGTGGAAGCTGTTGTATCGCAGGCCTTAATCTATATTTGGTGGAAGCCGGTGTATCACACCCCTCAATCAATATTTTTTTGAAGCTGATGTATCACACCCCTTAATCAGTATTTTGTGGAAGTAGGTATATCGTACCCCTTAATCACTTTTTTGGGGGGCATCAGGTATATCACACCAGTTGCAATTAGTTATTCGAATAGCGTTTGCCCCTCTATATAGCTGCGGTATCTCTGCAGAACCGCCCACAACTGCTGCACAATACAAATGCACTATAATATACTTTCTATTTTAGAACATATATTATAGGTATATCACACCCCTCAATCATTTTTCTGTTGTTGTTGAGGCAATAGGTATATCACACCAGGTACAATTAGTTATTCCAATAGCGTTTGTCCCTCTGTCTAGCTGCGGTATCTCAGCAGCACCGTACGCAACTGCTGCACAATACAAATGCACTATAATATACTTTCTATGTTAGAAAGTATATTATAGATATATCACACCACTCAATAAGATTTTTATTTGTGGCAAACAGGTGTCACACCAGTTGCAATTAGTTATTCCAATAGCGTTTGTCCCTCTATCTAGCTGTGGTATCTCAGCAGAACCGTTCACAACTGCTGCACAATACAAATGTACCATAATATACACTGCCTGTCCAAAAAAAAAGTTGACGCCTGGATTTAACTAAGCAAATAGTTATGATCCTCCTATTAGATAATTATTGCATGGGCGATTATCTTTCAGCTGGCAATAAGTTATTTAACCCCAACTGGTGCAATAAGTTGCTTCTTATTTCTTAAACAACCATGTCGAAAGACACATCTTGTGGTCGTGGAAAAGATGTTACTCTGTTTGAGAAGGGTCAAATTATTGGCATGCATCAAGCAAAGAAAACATCTAAGGAGTTTGCAGAAACTACTAAAATTGGGTTAAGAACTGTCCAACGCATTATTAAAAACTGGAAGGATAGTGGGGACCCGTCGTATTCGAGGAAGAAATGTGACGGGAAAAAATTCCTGAATGATCGTGATCGGCGATCAATTAAACGTTTAGTGAAATCAAATTGAAGAAAAACAACAGTAGAACTCAGGGCTATGTTTAATAGTGAAAGTAAGAGCATTTCCACACGCACAATGCAAAGGGAACTCGAAAACCACTAATCAGTGAGGCAAACCAGAAAAAAAGGCTTCAAATTGCTAGGGAGCTAGTGCCTACTGTACAAGCCTGTGGGGCAGTGCTATGATCTGGGGTTGCTGCAGTTGGTCAGGTCTAGGTTCAGCAACAGTATGTGCTCCAAGAATGAGGTCAGCTGACTACCTGAACATACTGAATGACCAGGTTATTCCATAAATGGATTTGTTCTTCCCTGATTACACGGGCATATTCCAAGATGACAATGCCAGGATTCATCGGGCTCAAATTGTGAAAGAGTGGTTCAGGGAGCATGAGACATCATTTTCACACATGGATTGGCCACCACAGAGTCCAGACATTAACCCCATTGAGAATCTTTGGGATGTGCTGGAGAAGGCTTTGCGCAGCAGTCAGACTCTACCATCATCAATGCAATATCTTGGTGAAAAATTAATGCAACACTGGGTGGAAGTAAATCTTGTGACATTGCAGAAGCTTATCGAAACAATGCCACAGCGAATGCGTGCCATAATCAAAGCTAAAGGCGGTCCAACGAAATATTAGAGTGTGTGATCTATTTTTTGGGTGCCAACTTTTTTTTGGGACAGGCAGTGTACTTTCTATGTTAAAATGATTGCTTCAAAACATACCACTCATTCATGGATTAGTAATTTAATCCTTTATGTACCATGTAATTATGCCAAGTTATTGCACTCTGATACACTCTGTTTAGCTAAGATATTCACTTTTCACCATCCACTACACATTTATTTCTGAAAAACAGCTCTGGAGTCAAAATGATCACAATACGCCTCAATAAATTCCTTGAGGGATGTAGTTTCCAAAATAGGGTCACCTTTAGGGGTTTTCCACTGTAGAGATACCTCATGGTCTCTTGAAATGTGACATGGCACCTTAAAACCATTCCAGCAAAATCTGCCATCCAAAAGCCAAACAGCACGTTTTACCTTCTGAGCCCTGCCAGATGCCCATACAGCAATTACAACCCTATTTGGGGCATTGTATTCAGGAGAAAATGGGTAAAACAAATTTAAGTGCTTTTTCTCATGTTACCATTTGTGAAAATAAAAAAATTTGTGGCTAAATCAATATTTTATTTGAAAAAAATATTTTGCATTTTCCCTACCAATTCCAAAAGCACTCATTATGTGGCTATAAAAATCCTTGTGGGGTGTAGTTTCCAAATGTGGTCATGTTAGAGTCTCTTCATATGTGACATGGCACCCGAAAACCTTTCCAGCAAACTCTAAACCCCAGTAGCCAACTGATGCTCTTTTTCATTTTTATTTTAGTTTCACTGCCCTGTGTTTCTAAATTCTATATAACACCTAATGGGTTGAAGCGCTCACCATATCCCTAAAAAAATCTCCTTGAAGAGTGTAGCTTCCATCTGGTTTACTTTTGGGGGATTCCACTGTAGAGGTACCTTAAGTTTTCATCAAATGTGACATAGTTCCTGATAACCATTCCAGCTAAATATGCCCTCCAAAAGCCATATGTCGCTATTTCCCTTCTGAGCCCTGCTGTGTGCCCATACAGCAGTTTTGACCACATACAGTGGGGAAAATAAGTATTTGATATGCTGGTGGTTTTACAAGTCTTCCCACCTACAAAGAATGGAGAGGTTTGTAATATTTGTCGTAGGTATACTTTAACTGTGAGAGACAGAATAAAAAAAAAATCCTGAAAATCATATTGTATAATATTTAAATAATTAATTAGCATTTTATCGCATGAAATAAGTATTTGATCACCTACCAACCAGCAAGAATTCTGGCTCTCACAGACCTGTTAGTTTTTCTTTAAGACGCTCTCCTACTCTGCACTCAGTACCTGTATTAATTGCACCTGTTTGAACTCATTACCTGTATAAAAGACATCTGTCCACCGACTCAACTAATCACACTCCAACATCTCCACCATGGCCAAGACCAAAGAGCTGTGTAAGGACACCAGGGACAAAATTGTAGGCCTGCACAAGACTGGGATGGGCTACAGGACAATAGGCAAGCAGCTTGGTGAGAAGGAAACAACTGTTGACGCAATTAGAAAATGGAAGAAACACAAGATAACTGTCAATCTTCCTCGGTCTGTGGCTCCATGCAAGATCTTGCCTCGTGGGATAAGGGTGATTGTGAGAAAGGTCGGGAATCAGCCCAGAACTACACAGGAAGACCTGGTCAATGACCTGAAGAGAGGTGGGACCACAGTCTCAAACATTACCATTAATAACACACTACGCCATCATTGATTAATAACCTGCAGGGCATGCAAGGTCCCCCTTCTCACACTAGCGTCCGTTTGAAGTTCACCAAGTTTTGCTTTTCTGCAAAGTGGACTGGACAACTGCACTGTATTGAAGGGAGGGGGGATGGGGCTATGCATCGCAAGATTTTGGCCAACAACCTGCTTCCCTCAGTAAGAGCCTTGAAGATGGGTTGTGGCTAGATCTTCCAGCATAATAATGACACAAAACACACAGGCAGGGCACCTATGGAGTGGCTCCGTAAGAAGCATTTCAAGGTCCTGGAGTGGCCCAGCCAGTCTCCAGACCTGAACCCAATCAAAAATATTTGTAGGGAGCTGGAACTCAATGTAACCCAGTGACAGCCCCAAAACCTAAAAAAATATGGAGAAGACCTGTATGGAGGAGTGGGCCAAAATGCCTGCTGCAATGTGTGCATATTTGGTCAAGAACTACTGGAAACGTCTGACATCTGCTTTATACCCTTTCCACTGACATTGGCTTCATTAAGTGGTCAGATCATGCCCCAATTACCATCACCCTTGATGAGCAATTCCAATCACATAGAGCTCTGATCTGGAGGAATAATACATTTCTTTTCAGTAATCCGAAACACATAACGGAGGTTTCAGCGCACTTAAAAGAGTACTTCCACTTTAATGATGGGTCAGTCTCAAACAAATTTGTTTTGTGGCAAGCTCATAAAGCATATATGAGGGGATCCCTGATTAAATTGGGTGTTACAATAAGGAAACTTAGAGAGAAAGACATTACACAAACTTTAGAGAAAATAACTAGTCTCAAAAGCATAAACAAGACCGCCCCCACATCCCAATGCTCCAACGAACTCAGATTAACACAAAACAAACTTAGTAGCTTACTGCTCCAAAACTACCACAAATCTCTCCTCAACCTTAAATCTAAATATTACTCCCAAGGGAACAAAGCAGGTCGACTGTTGGCGCAACAACTCAAAACACAACAATCTAAATCCAAAATACCGCACTTATTACATCCCACGGTAAGGTAAAGTTGATGGATCCAAGAGACATCGCTAACCAATTTAGATTATACTATCAGAGACTTTATAACCTCGAAGAAAGTACCCCCCTACCAGAAAATTACTCTACCCTGGTTGAAGAGTTCCTCTCACAAGCATCTCTTCCTGTTCTTATCCATTCACAACTAAAATCTCTTAATGCCCCATTCTCAACCCCATAAATCAACAAGATAATCTCATTGCTCCCTTTGGGCAAATCCCCGGGGCCTGACAGACTCTCTAATAAGTAACTCTGCCAATTCCAACCCATTCTTACACCCTACCTACAGGACATGGTCAATGGGGTACTAGAGGGACATGCCTTCCCCCCAGACATGCTGGAAGCACTAATAGTCACTATTCCAAAACCCGGTAAAACACCAGACACGCCCCAGAATTTTAGACCTATTTCGTTGCTTAACTCTGATATTAAAATTTTTGCCAAACTTGTTGCTAACAGGCTATACCCATTACTCCCTTCTTTGATCCACCCAGACCAAACTGGTTTTGTGGCTGGGCGACAAGCATCCGATAACACCAGACGGATTGTGGATCTGTTCAATTATGCTGAATTGCAGAATCTCCCAGTGCTTGCAGTGACATTAGATGCAGAAAAAGTGTTTGATCGCTTACACTGGGATTATGCATTCTCTACCCTTTGCCAAATGGCCTTCTTAGGACAAATATTACAGGCTATCCGCAGCCTGTATTCCTCCCCTTCTGCGAAAGTCTGGGTTACTGGGGTAGTTTCAGATCCCTTTTACATAACTAATGGATCCAGACAAGGATGCCCCCTTTCACCCTTATTATTCATTCTCACATTAGAACCTCTAGTACAACATATCAGGAACCTATACACCATTTCCGGTGTAGAAGTAGGGGACAGGTCCCATAAAATCAAACTCTACGCAGATGATATTATTCTCACGTTAACTGACCCTCTCAACTCACTTGATAGTGCCTTAGTGTGATTTCCCATTATGGATCCCTTTCCTACTATAAGATCAACAACACTTAATCTCAAGCTCTCACCATTAATGTCCCACTAGCAGAATTGACCACACTAAAATCCCTTCATAACCTAGATTGGGATTCATCTGAACTTTCATACCTGGGAATCAGAATTACCTCGCCTTGCTCTCTACTATATATTAGGAACTATGACCCCCTCCTTACCACTATGTCAAACGATTTTAAAAGCTTCTCAATGAAAGCAGTATCATGGGTAGGTAGAGTGTCATCATTTCAAATGATGACCCTTCCCAAACTCATTTACATATTTTGGGCCCTTCCAATCCCAATCCCTGCCAGATCCTTTAAGAAAGCATAGGCTATTCTGGGCGGGTATATCTGGGGACCATCCAAGCCCAGAGTTGCTCGGGCATTAATGTCCAAGAAAAAAACATGCTGGTGGAATGGGCCTCCCAGATATCAGAGACTATTTCACAGCGATTGGCCTCTCCTTTGCTAGGGAATGGTGGTCCTCAGATGACAAGAAGGCCTGGCTCCAGATTGAATCACATGCTATAAGACACGCTACTCTAAAAGACTACTTGATCCTTTTATTGTGGAGTCCAACCCTGCCAAAAAGCAACTTACTAACGATAATACATGCTAGTAATTCACACCTCCTTCAACACGCCACTATCCGCACAGTAGAATTAAATATCCCCGACATTAATTTATCGGTTTGGCGATAAAAAGGGATTACCACCATATCTCAAATTATTGGGGATTGTTCACTCCTTCCCTTTGTTTCAATTCAACACTCATTTACACTGCAACAAAGTGAATTCTACAACTACCTGAGAATTCACAATTTTCTTTTACGATAATTATTCAATCCCCACCTCCAATCAACTCAGACATTATGAGACTGTTCTAGTTTCCCACCCTTTTCAAAAGACACACCATGAGATATGTCTATGACTTAATGGGAGATAAAGCCCGTTTTACCAAATCCCTACCCATCAAAAAATGAGAACTAGAATTGGGGAAGTCTTTTCCTGATGAAATCTGGGCTTTAGCTATTAGATTTCTTGTTTCAAACTTTAAATGCGTCACTCACTATGAAGCGGGGCTAAAAACTCTCCTACACTGGTATTTCACTCCCCAAAGACTACACACAATTTACCCTTCAACCTCCCCTTACTGCTGGAGGGGTTGCGGTAACATAGGCTCCTTGCTCCACATCTTATGGACGTGCCCCATTATTGCTACCTACTGGCAGAGGGTCTTTGAGTTAATATCAGGCTTAACAGCTCAAACCATAGAGCTGCTCCTGGAACTGGCTTTTCTGTTCCTGGGCATACATAATATTGTCCCTCCACACCGAAACATAGTTGGGCACATTCTTCTTAATGCTAAGCTAATAATCACTCGCCACTGGAAGCAACTCACTCCACCAACCATTTCAGAAGTTATACAAGAAATCAACATATCATGTAGATACAAACACTCACTGCCTCTCACGGTTATCTCTCTTAAAGCTAGACAACTTACCTGGAGCCCATGGCTCCTTGATTCTAACTACTCCCCCTGAATATATCAGGTGCTCAAACAGTCAGAGAAAGATGTGAGAGTAGTGGGGTCCAGATGATACTCACACACCAGTCCTATTTTGCAACCACCACCACTATTTCCTTTCCCCTCCTTCCCTTCCCTCCCCCCCTTTTTTTCCTCTTTTCTTTTATTTTATTGTTTATTCCATAAGGGTGCTGTCCTACCCTATTTATGCTGTATAAATTGACACACATATATTGTTGTTGTATAAGTAAGCCTCAATGAATACCAGGCTGTTAAATTGCCTTACTTTTTGCCTCCTCAAAATAATAAAAACTATTTATTCTAAAATGAAAATTCTTCAAAAAACATATGAAATTTATATATTTCATCTTCGTTTTGATTTTGAAAATGAGTGCAGTTTCTAAAATGGGGCCATATATGATAGTTTATATTATGCAAGCCCCTCAAAGTCACTTCAGAACCGAACACCGTAGGTCTCAAAAAAGTAATTCTTTGAAATGTACTTGAAGATTTTAAAACTTGCTTCTAAATTCTAAGCCTAAAAAATTTAATTGCCTTCACATAATAATGCCAACTTAAAGTATACATATAATATACATTTATTAAGACCGGTGTTTTAGATGCGAGTCTTAACAAAACCCCATCGCTGGCAGAGGATCTGCCTAAGTTATGAAGAGGCACAGGCCTCTCCATAACTTTGGCGCTTCCAGAGCCAGTTCTAAATATAAATAAGCTTCCAAGCTGTCTTACAGAAAGACCATTTTCTACCCATCCCATCCCCTTTCCTGCCCACAATTTTAGACCTGGCATGAGCAGGGAGAAGTCTCAGATAGCGGCGCAACTGCCCCTGAAATATGCCTAATATAGGCGTATTTCAGATTAAATAAATTACCCCATAGTGAATATTAATTAATAACTAATTTGTGATGTGGCAGTCTTTGTCTTAAAAGCAGAGAAATTCAAATTTAGAAAATTGCAAATGTTTAAATATTATTATTGCTAAATTTATTTATATTTTTTGTAAATAATATAAATAAACGGTAAAATAAATTTAACCCAAACTTAACACTTTCATGAAATATTCTGTTTCATCTGTTGTCCTGCCATATATATTGATTACCTATCGTTAGGATAGGTCATCAATATCTGATTGGCGGGGGCTTGCGACCAACAGCTGTTTGAAGAGGAGGCAGTGCTCCATACGAAGCTGCCTAGTCATTACTCTACACATTGTCTCCTGAGGAGCTGCAGCGTAGTATAATTACCAATACTTGCTCTATTCAAGTGACTGGATCAAGTACTTGTAATTACAATGCACTTTCGAGGTGAAATGCAGTGTAATGAACAGGAAATGGCACTCGCATGTAGCGCCTCCTCTTCAAACAGTTAAAAAGAGGATGTGTCGGTGACAAAAGATGTAAAAAAAATGAGTGTTGCAGTGTAACATAGTTATTCATCATTAGTAGGGATGAGCGAACCCAAACTGTATAGTTCGGGTTCGTACCGAATTTTGGGGTGTCCGTGACACGGACCCGAACCCAAACATTTTCGTAAAAGTCCGTGTTCGGGTTCGGTGTTCGGCGCTTTCTTGGCGCTTTTTGAAAGGCTGCAAAGCAGCCAATCAACAAGCGTCATACTACTTGCCCCAAGAGGCCATCACAGCCATGCCTACTATTGGCATGGCTGTGATTGGCCAGTGCAGCATGTGACCCAGCCTCTATATAAGCTTGGGTCACGTAGCGCTGCACGTCACTCTGCTGATTCAAGCATAGGGAGAGGTTGCAGCTGCGACGTTAGGGCGAGATTAGGCAGATTAACTCCTCCAAAAGACTTCATTCTGTGATCGATCTGCAGCTGTGGATCATTGAAGTGCTAATATTGACTTGCTCATTTTTTGAGGCTGCCCAGAGCGTTTTTAGATCACTTTTTTTCTGGGGTGATCGGCGGCCATTTTGTGACTTTTGGTGCGCCAGCACAAGCTATCACCAAGTGTATTTAACCATCAATAGTGGGGTTATTTTGTGCTATATCCTACATCAGCTGCAGGCTGAGCCTGTGTCACCGAAGTGCATTTAACCATCAACAGTCTGGTTATTTTTTGGCCATATACTACATCAGCTGCAGGCTGAGCCTGTGTCACCGAAGTGCATTTAACCATCAACAGTCTGATTATTTTTTGGCCATATACTACATCTGGTGCAGGCTGAGACTGTGTCACCCAAGTGCATTTAACCATCAACAGAGAGGCAAGTTGAGCCTGTCACCCAGCGCCTAAAAAATAGACCTGACATTTCTATTCAACCAAATCTGTACTGTTTTAGCTGGTCAAGTTATTTGTAGTGACCGTAAAAGCACACTTTTTGTTCTGGGTTGAAAAACTATTCCCAAATTTGCCATTCTCAAAATAACTAGTTTCTGGTATATGAGGCCTACTTGAAATCTATCCAAAAAAGGATATCTTACATTGAAGGTGCTGATAGTGTCATTCAGAAAAACCTAAGACACACGCTAGCGTGCAGATAGAAGTCTGATTCTGTGATTAAACCTATACCTGTCACACAGCGCAAAAAAAAACAGGCCTCACATCTCTATTCAACCAAATCTGTACTGTTTTAGCTGGTCAAGTTATTTGTAGTGACCGTAAAAGCACTTTTTATTTTCTGGATTGAAAAACTATTCCCAAATTTGCCATTCTCAAAATAACTAGTTTCTGGTATTTGAGGCCTACTTGAAATCTATCCCAAAAAGGATATCTTACATTGACGGTACTGATAGTGTCATTCAGAAAAGCCTAAGACACACGCTAGCGTGCAGATAGAAGTCTGATTCTGTGATAAAACCTATACCTGTCACACAGCGCAAAAAATAACAGGCCTCACATCTCTATTCAACCAAATCTGTACAGTTTTAGCTGGTCAAGTTATTTGTAGTGACCGTAAAAGCACTTTTTATTTTCTGGATTGAAAAACTATTCCCAAATTTGCCATTCTCAAAATAACTAGTTTCTGGTACTTGAGGCCTACTTGAAATCTATCCCAAAAAGGATATCTTACATTGAAGGTACTGATAGTGTCATTCAGAAAAACCTAAGACACACGCTAGCGTGCAGATAGAAGTCTGATTCTGTGATTAAACCTTAACCTGTCACACAGCGCAAAAAAAAACAGGCCTCACATCTCTATTCAACCAAATCTGTACTGTTTTAGCTGGTCAAGTTATTTGTAGTGACCGTAAAAGCACTTTTTTTTTTCTGGATTGAAAAACTATTCCCAAATTTGCCATTCTCAAAATAACTAGTTTCTGGTATTTGAGGCCTACTTGAAATCTATCCCAAAAAGGATATCTTACATTGAAGGTACTGATAGTGTCATTCAGAAAAACCTAAGACACACGCTAGCGTGCAGATAGAAGTCTGATTCTGTGATTAAACCTATACCTGTCACACAGCGCAAAAAAAAACAGGCCTCACATCTCTATTCAACCAAATCTGTACTGTTTTAGCTGGTCAAGTTATTTGTGGTGACCGTAAAAGCACTTTTTATTTTCTGGATTGAAAAACTATTCCCAAATTTGCCATTCTCAAAATAACTAGTTTCTGGTATTTGAGGGCTACTTGAAATCTATCCCAAAAAGGATATCTTACATTGAAGGTACTGATAGTGTCATTCAGAAAAACCTAAGACACACGCTAGCGTGCAGATAGAAGTCTGATTCTGTGATTAAACCTATACCTGTCACACAGCGCAAAAAAAAACAGGCCTCACATCTCTATTCAACCAAATCTGTACTGTTTTAGCTGGTCAAGTTATTTGTAGTAACCGTAAAAGCACTTTTTATTTTCTGGATTGAAAAACTATTCCCAAATTTGCCATTCTCAAAATAACTAGTTTCTGGTATTTGAGGCCTACTTGAAATCTATCCCAAAAAGGATATCTTACATTGAAGGTACTGATAGTGTCATTCAGAAAAACCTAAGACACACGCTACCGTGCAGATAGAAGTCTGATTCTGTGATTAAACCTATACCTGTCACACAGCGCAAAAAAAAACAGGCCTCACATTTCTATTCAACCAAATCTGTACTGTTTTAGCTGGTCAATTATTTGTAGTGACCGTAAAAGCACACTTTTTCTTCTGGGTTGAAAAACTATTCCCAAATTTGCCATTCTCAAAATTGTGGTGAACAGGAACAATGAGGAAAACATCTAATAAGGGACGCGGACGTGGACATGGTCGTGGTGGTGTTAGTGGACTCTCTGGTGCTGGGAGAGGACGTGGCCGTTCTGCCACAGCCACACGTCCTAGTGTACCAACTACCTCAGGTCCCAGTAGCCGCCAGAATTTACAGGGATATTTGGTGGGGCCCAATGCCGTTCTAAGGATGGTAAGGCCTGAGCAGGTACAGGCATTAGTCAATTGGGTGGCCGACAGTGCATCCAGCACGTTCACATTATCTCCCACCCAGTCTTCTGCAGAAAGCGCACAGATGGCGCATGAAAACCAAGCCCATCAGTCTGTCACATCACCGCCTCTTCTGCTGCTGCCGCCTCGGCCTCTTCTGCTGCTGCTGCCGCCGCCTCGGCCTCTTCCTCCGCCTCTGGAGGAACGTTGGCACCTGCCGCCCAGCAAACATGGGATGTACCACCAACACCACCACCTGCGTCACCAAGCATCTCAACCATGTCACACGGCAGCGTTCAGCTCTCCATCTCACAAACATTTGAGAGAAAGCGTAAATTCCCACCTAGCCACCCTCGATCCCTGGCCCTGAATGCCAGCATTTCTAAACTACTGGCCTATGAAATGCTGTCATTTAGGCTGGTGGACACACACAGCTTCAAACAGCTCACTTGCTGTCCCACAGTATGTTGTTCCCAGCCGCCACTACTTCTCCAAGAGAGCCGTGCCTTCCCTGCACAAACAAGTGTCCGATAAAATCAAGTGTGCACTGCGCAACGCCATCTGTGACAAGGTCCACCTAACCACAGATACGTGGACCAGTAAGCACGGCCAGGGACGCTATATCTCCCTAACTGCACACTGGGTAAATGTAGTGGCGGCTGGGCCCCAGGCGGAGAGCTGTTTGGCGCACGTCCTTCCGCCGCCAAGGATCGCAGGGCAACATTCTTTGCCTCCTGTCTCCTCCTCCTCCTACTCAGCTTCCTCCTCCTCTTCTTCCACCTGCTCATCCAGTCAGCCACACACCTTCACCACCAACTTCAGCACAGCACGGGGTAAACGTCAGCAGGCCATTCTGAAACTCATATGTTTGGGGGACAGGCCCCACACCGCACAGGAGTTGTGGCGGGGTATAGAACAACAGACCGACGAGTGGTTGCTGCCGGTGAGCCTCAAGCCCGGCCTGGTGGTGTGCGATAATGGGCGAAATCTCGTTGCAGCTCTGGGACTAGCCGGTTTGACGCACATCCCTTGCCTGGCGCATGTGCTGAATTTGGTGGTGCAGAAGTTCATTCGCAACTACCCCGACATGACAGAGCTGCTGCATAAAGTGCGGGCCGTCTGTTCGCGCTTCCGGCGTTCACACCCTGCCGCTGCTCGCCAGTCTGCTCTACAGCGTAACTTCGGCCTTCCCGCTCACCGCCTCATATGCGACGTACCCACCAGGTGGAACTCCACCTTGAATATGCTGGACAGACTGTGCGAGCAGCAGCAGGCCATAGTGGAGTTTCAGCTGCAGCACGCACGGGTCAGTCGCACTGTGGATCAGACACACTTCACCACCAATGACTGGGCCTCCATGCGAGACCTGTGTGCCCTGTTGCGCTGTTTCGAGTACTCCACCAACATGGCCAGTGGCGATGACGCCGTTATCAGCGTTACAATACCACTTCTATGTCTCCTTGAGAAAACACTTAGGGCGATGATGGAAGAGGAGGTGGCCCAGGAGGAAGAGGAGGAAGAGGGGTCATTTTTAGCACTTTCAGGCCAGTCTCTTCGAAGTGACTCAGAGGGAGGTTTTTTGCAACACCAGAGGCCAGGTACAAATGTGGCCAGACAGGGCCCACTACTGGAGGACGAGGAGGACGAGGATGAGGAGGAGGTGGAGGAGGATGAGGATGAAGCATGTTCACAGCGGGGTGTCACCCAAAGCAGCTCGGGCCCATCACTGGTGCGTGGCTGGGGGGAAACACAGGACGATGACGATACGCCTCTCACAGAGGACAGCTTGTCCTTACCTCTGGGCAGCCTGGCACACATGAGCGACTACATGCTGCAGTGCCTGCGCAACGACAGCAGAGTTGCCCACTTTTTAACGTGTGCGGACAACTGGGTTGCCACCCTGCTGGATCCCCGGTACAAAGACAATGTGCCCACCTTACTTCCTACACTGGAGCGTGATAGGAAGATGCGCGAGTACAGTAGGTGTTTGTGATATTGTGCTTTTAGCACGACAGCGTCGCGCTGATACTCGGCGACATGGTGCCGAGATCTCGCACTCACTGGAATAGTGACAGCACATCCCAGCAAGCGCGTCATAGAAGCGACGGGAGATCCGACTTGGATTCCCGCCAATTCTACACGTGTGCGGCGTTTGTTATGAATCCTGAGGGGGAAGTCCCCGCCTGATTTTAAATAAAAATCCGGCATGGGTCCCCACCTCAGGAGCATACCGGGCCCTTAGGTCTGTTATGGGTTGTAAGGAGAGCCCCCCCTACGCCGAAAAAAACGGCGTAGGGGGTCCCCCTACAATCCATACCAGACCCGTATCCAAAGCACGCTACCCGGCCAGCCAGGAAGGGAGTGGGGACGAGCGAGCACCCCCCCCCCCTCCTGAGCCGTACCAGGCTGCATGCCCTCAACATGGGGGGGTTGGGTGCTCTGGGGCAGGGGGCGCACTGCGGCCCCCCCACCTCAGAGCACCCTGTCCCCATGTTGATGAGGACAGGGCCCCTTCCCGACAACCCTGGCCGTTGGTTGTCGGGGTATGCGGGCGGGAGGCTTATCGGAATCTGGGAGCCCCCTTTAATAAGGGGGCCCCCAGATACCGGCCCCCCACCCTAAGTGAATGAGTATGGGGTACATCGTACCCCTACCCATTCACCTGCAAGAAAAGTGGTAAAAACACAAATAAACCACACAGTGTATTAAAATATTTTATTTTTCTGCTCCGGAGGCCGCCCCCTGTCTTCTTTATTAGCTCTTTTACCAGGGGGGGCTCTTCTTCTTCCGCTATCCCGACGGGTCTTCTCCGCTATCCGGGGGGTCTTCTCAACTCTCCGGGGTTCTCCTTCTGTCTTCGCCGCTCTCCGTTGTTGACTCGGCGCACCCCGGTTCTTCGTCTCGCGAGATCTCGGATTTTAAATAAAAATTTAGCGAGACGAAGAACCGGGGTGCGCCGAGTCAACAACGGAGAGCGGCGAAGACAGAAGGAGAACCCCGGTTCTTCGTCTCGCTAAATTTTTATTTAAAATCCGAGATCTCGCGAGACGAAGAACCGGGGTGCGCCGAGTCAACAACGGAGAGCGGCGAAGACAGAAGGAGAACCCCGGTTCTTCGTCTCGCTAAATTTTTATTTAAAATCCGAGATCTCGCGAGACGAAGAACCGGGGTGCGCCGAGTCAACAACGGAGAGCGGCGAAGACAGAAGGAGAACCCCGGAGAGTTGAGAAGACCCCCCGGATAGCGGAGAAGACCCGTCGGGATAGCGGAAGAAGAAGAGCCCCCCCTGGTAAAAGAGCTAATAAAGAAGACAGGGGGCGGCCTCCGGAGCAGAAAAATAAAATATTTTAATACACTGTGTGGTTTATTTGTGTTTTTACCACTTTTCTTGCAGGTGAATGGGTAGGGGTACGATGTACCCCATACTCATTCACTTAGGGTGGGGGGCCGGTATCTGGGGGCCCCCTTATTAAAGGGGGCTCCCAGATTCCGATAAGCCTCCCGCCCGCATACCCCGACAACCAACGGCCAGGGTTGTCGGGAAGGGGCCCTGTCCTCATCAACATGGGGACAGGGTGCTCTGAAGTGGGGGGGCCGCAGTGCGCCCCCTGCCCCAGAGCACCCAACCCCCCCATGTTGAGGGCATGCAGCCTGGTACGGCTCAGGAGGGGGGGGGGGCGCTCGCTCGTCCCCACTCCCTTCCTGGCTGGCCGGGTAGCGTGCTTTGGATACGGGTCTGGTATGGATTGTAGGGGGACCCCCTACGCCGTTTTTTTCGGCGTAGGGGGGGCTCTCCTTACAACCCATAACAGACCTAAGGGCCCGGTATGCTCCTGAGGGGGGGACCCATGCCGGATTTTTATTTAAAATCCGGCGGGGACTTCCCCCTCAGAATTCATAACAAACGCCGCACACGTGTAGAATTGGCGGGAATCCAAGTCGGATCTCCCGTCGCTTCTATGACGGCTCTGTCTCCATCGCGGCAAGCCAGCTCGGCGCTGGCTCCCGCGATTGGGGCTCGTAGGTGCTCAATCTCGCCGAGAAAGAGAGCGAGATTGACACAAAATCGGGTTCACCTACTGTACAAGCGCACTTTGGTTGACGCGCTACTGAGAGCATTCCCAAATGTCACAGGGGAACCAGTGGAAGCCCAAGGTGAAGGCAGAGGAGGAGCAAGAGGTCGCCAAAGCAGCTGTGTCACGCCCAGCTCCTCTGAGGGCAGGGTTAGCATGGCAGAGATGTGGAAAAGTTTTGTCAACACGCCACAGCTAAGTGCACCACCACCTGATACGGAACGTGTTAGCAGGAGGCAACATTTCACTAACATGGTGGAACAGTACCTGTGCACACCCCTCCACGTACTGACTGATGGTTCGGCCCCATTCAACTTCTGGGTCTCCAAATTGTCCACGTGGCCAGAGCTAGCCTTTTATGCCTTGGAGGTGCTGGCCTGCCCGGCGGCCAGCGTTTTGTCTGAACGTGTATTCAGCACGTCAGGGGGCGTCATTACAGACAAACGCAGCCGCCTGTCTACAGCCAATGTGGACAAGCTGACGTTCATAAAAATGAACCAGGCATGGATCCCACAGGACCTGTCCATCCCTTGTGCAGATTAGATATTAACTACCTCCCCTTAACAATATATTATTCTACTCCGGGGCACTTCCTCATTCAATACTATTTTTAATTTCATTTTACCATTATATTGCGGGGCAACCCAAAGTTGAATGAACCTCTCCTCTGTCTGGGTGCCGGGAGCCTAAATGTGTGACAGTGGCCTGTTCCAGTGGTGGGTGACGTGAAGCCTGATTCTCTGCTATGACATGAAGACTTATTCTGTGCTGACATGAAGCCAGATTCTCTGTTACGCGACCTCTCTCCTCTGCCTGGGTGCCTGGGCCTAAATATGTGACAGTGGCCTGTTCCAGTGGTGGGTGACGTGAAGCCTGATTCTCTGCTATGACATGAAGACTTATTCTGTGCTGACATGAAGCCAGATTCTCTGTTACGCGACCTCTCTTCTCTGCCTGGGTGCCTGGGCCTAAATATGTGACAGTGGCCTGTTCCAGTGGTGGGTGACGTGAAGCCTGATTCTCTGCTATCACATGAAGACAGATTCTACGCTGACATAAGGCCAGATTCTCTGTTACGGGACCGCTCTCCTCTGTCTGGGTGCCTGGGCCTAAATGTGTGACAGTGGCCTGTTCCAGTGGTGGGTGACGTGAAGCCTGATTCTCTGCTATGACATGAAGACAGATTCTGCGCTGACATAAGGCCAGATTCTCTGTTACGGGACCTCTCTCCTCTGCCTGGGTGCCTGGGCCTAAATGTGTGACAGTGGCCTGTTCCAGTGGTGGGTGACGTGAAGCCTGATTCTCTGCTATGACATGAAGACAGATTCTGCGCTGACATAAGGCCAGATTTTCTGTTACAGGACCTCTCTCCTCTGTCTGGGTGCCGGGGCCTAAATGTGTGACAGTGGCCTGTTCCAGTGGTGGGTGACGTGAAGCCTGATTCTCTGCTATGACATGAAGACAGATTCTGCGCTGACATAAGGCCAGATTCTCTGTTACGGGACCGCTCTCCTCTGTCTGGGTGCCTGGGCCTAAATGTGTGACAGTGGCCTGTTCCAGTGGTGGGTGACGTGAAGCCTGATTCTCTGCTATGACATGAAGACTGATTCTGCGCTGACATAAGGCCAGATTCTCTGTTACGGGACCGCTCTCCTCTGTCTGGGTGCTGGGGCCTAAATGTGTGACAGTGGTCTGTTCCAGTGGTGGGTGACGTGAAGCCTGATTCTCTGCTATGACATGAAGACTGATTCTGCACTGACATAAGGCCAGATTCTCTGTTTTGGGACCTCTCTCCTCTGCCTGGGTGCCTGGGCCTAAATGTGTTACAGTGGCCTGTTCCAGTGGTGGGTGACGTGATGCCTGATTCTCTGCTATGACATGAAGACAGATTCTGTGCTGACATAAGGCCAGATTCTCTGTTACAGGACCTCTCTCCTCTGTCTGGGTGCCGGGGCCTAAATGTGTGACAGTGGCCTGTTCCAGTGGTGGGTGACGTGAAGCCTGATTCTCTGCTATGACATGAAGACAGATTCTGCGCTGACATAAGGCCAGATTCTCTGTTACGGGAACGCTCTCCTCTGTCTGGGTGCCGGGGCCTAAATGTGTGACAGTGGCCTGTTCCAGTGGTGGGTGACGTGAAGCCTGATTCTCTGCTATGACATGAAGACTGATTCTGCGCTGACATAAGGCCAGATTCTCTGTTACGGGACCTCTCTCCTCTGCCTGGGTGCCTGGGCCTAAATGTGTGACAGTGGCCTGTTCCAGTGGTGGGTGACGTGATGCCTGATTCTCTGCTATGACATGAAGACAGATTCTGTGCTGACATAAGGCCAGATTCTCTGTTACAGGACCTCTCTCCTCTGTCTGGGTGCCGGGGCCTAAATGTGTGACAGTGGCCTGTTCCAGTGGTGGGTTACGTGAAGCCTGATTCTCTGCTATGACATGAAGACTGATTCTGCGCTGACATAAGGCCAGATTCTCTGTTACGGGACCGCTCTCCTCTGTCTGGGTGCCTGGGCCTAAATGTGTGACAGTGGCCTGTTCCAGTGGTGGGTGACGTGAAGCCTGATTCTCTGCTATGACATGAAGACAGATTCTGCGCTGACATAAGGCCAGATTCTCTGTTACGGGACCTCTCTCCTCTGCCTGGGTGCCTGGGCCTAAATGTGTGACAGTGGCCTGTTCCAGTGGTGGGTGACGTGAAGCCTGATTCTCTGCTATGACATGAAGACTGATTCTGCGCTGACATAAGGCCAGATTCTCTGTTACGGGACCTCTCTCCTCTGCCTGGGTGCCTGGGCCCAAATGTGTGACAGTGGCCTGTTCCAGTGGTGGGTGACGTGAAGCCTGATTCTCTGCTATTACATGAAGACTGATTCTGCGCTGACATCAGGCCAGATTCTCTGTTACGGGACCTCTCTCCTCTGCCTGGGTGCCTGGGCCTAAATGTGTGACAGTGGCCTGTTCCAGTGGTGGGTGACGTGATGCCTGATTCTCTGCTATGACATGAAGACAGATTATGTGCTGACATAAGGCCAGATTCTCTGTTACAGGACCTCTCTCCTCTGTCTGGGTGCCGGGGCCTAAATGTGTGACAGTGGCCTGTTCCAGTGGTGGGTTACGTGAAGCCTGATTCTCTGCTATGACATGAAGACAGATTCTGCGCTGACATAAGGCCAGATTCTCTGTTACGGGACCGCTCTCCTCTGTCTGGGTGCCTGGGCCTAAATGTGTGACAGTGGCCTGTTCCAGTGGTGGGTGACGTGAAGCCTGATTCTCTGCTATAACATGAAGACAGATTCTGCGCTGACATAAGGCCAGATTCTCTGTTACGGGACCTCTCTCCTCTGCCTGGGTGCCTGGGCCTAAATGTGTGACAGTGGCCTGTTCCAGTGGTGGGTGACGTGAAGCCTGATTCTCTGCTATGACATGAAGACTGATTCTGCGCTGACATAAGGCCAGATTCTCTGTTACGGGACCTCTCTCCTCTGCCTGGGTGCCTGGGCCCAAATGTGTGACAGTGGCCTGTTCCAGTGGTGGGTGACGTGAAGCCTGATTCTCTGCTATGACATGAAGACTGATTCTGAGCTGACATCAGGCCAGATTCTCTGTTACGGGACCTCTCTCCTCTGCCTGGGTGCCTGGGCCTAAATGTGTGACAGTGGCCTGTTCCAGTGGTGGGTGACGTGAAGCCTGATTCTCTGCTATTACATGAAGACTGATTCTGCGCTGACATCAGGCCAGATTCTCTGTTACGGGACCTCTCTCCTCTGCCTGGGTGCCTGGGCCTAAATGTGTGACAGTGGCCTGTTCCAGTGGTGGGTGACGTGAAGCCTGATTCTCTGCTATGACATGAAGACTGATTCTGTGCTGACATGAAGCCAGATTCTCTGCTATGGCATGAAGAGACTGATTCTGTGCTGACATGAAGCCAGATTCTTTGCTATGGCATGAAGAGACTGATTCTCTGCTGACGTGAAGCCAGATTCTCTGCTATGGGACCTCTGTCCAATTGATATTGGGTCATTTTTATTTTTTTTATTTTTATTTTAATTCATTTCCCTATCCACATTTGTTTGCAGGGGATTTACCTACATGTTGCTGCCTTTTGCAGCCCTCTAGCTCTTTCCTGGGCTGTTTCACAGCCTTTTTAGTGCCCAAAAGTTCGGGTCCCCATTGACTTCAATGGGGTTCGGGTTCGGGACGAAGTTCGGTTCGGATCCCGAACCCGAACATTTCCGTGAAGTTCGGCCGAACTTCTCGAACATGAACATCCAGGTGTTCGCTCAACTCTAATCATTAGTCCTAAAATATACAAAGACAGCATTTTAATGGCATATATTATTTAAAGGAGAAATCCTGTGAAATTCTATTTTATCAGATGTAATATTGACAAGTCAGAGGAGTTTATTAATCCCTCTGATTCAAACCCTGTATTACTGTAGCACTCTTTCAGATGAAACATCAGATTTCTTTTCATGTTAATATGTCACAACATGTAGGAAGATATTGTTTCACAAAAAATGTCCCTGATAATTATCCAGTTTAATAACCTGTTAATATTAATGCAATATATTTCAGCTGTTTTACATCTAGCAATGAGCTTGCAAATTGAAATCATTAACTTCAACTGGAAATATCTGCTTTTTTGTACAGTATCTCATACTCCAAATCAATTTTTTTTGTACAGCAAAATATCTGTATTATATGTAATGTGAAGTTATGGATATGTTTGTTATATAAGCTGGAAAAAAACATCTGAAGAAACAGATATCAGCAGGGATGAACTATGATTGTGAAACTATCTACGGTCATATCCTAGATCAAATATTTATTGGAACTGCCATGCAAACAGTTCACATCAGGAGTCTGTACGTTTTAAGACACATGAACAATACAAGACTGGATCACATGAAGGTAGGAGCTCACACTGTTGGATGTGTTATGTGGCATTAAAGCTGATAATACATTTGTTGGACGGCTCTATTAATCATGCTTTGTCAGTGTTTCCACAGTAGAATAAAATATAATAAAGAAAAATGCATGGTTTAATTTATTTTATACCCCACTGTTATTGGGAACTTTCACTGTGGTATGTATGATAACTTATAGCTTAGTCTATGTTCATATCACAGCTCCCAGATAATACGTTAAATATAGCTATAAACTCCTATTTCCCAAAGAATGCCCACATTTTTTTTGTTTTTTTGCTCGAATGAAAGGCAACTAAAGCTATGCATTTTAGTACAGAGGTTTTCTGCAAAAGAAATGTACAGGGTGGGCCATTTATATGGATACACCTTAATAAAATGGGAATGGTTGGTGATATAAACTTCCTGTTTGTGGCACATAAGTATATGTGAGGGGGGAAACTTTTTAAGATGGGTGGTGACCATGGCGGACATTTTTAAGTCGGCCATTTTGAATCCAACTTTTATTTTTTCAATAGGAAGAGGGTCATGTGACACATCAAACTTATTGGGAATCTCACACGAAAAACAATGGTGTGCTTGGTTTTAACGTAACTTTATTTTTTCATGAGTTATTTACAAGTTTCTCTTTGTTTACAGCCATTGACATGTCGCCGAGGTTAACACGTGAGGAGCGAATAGAAATTGTGTTGATGTCTGGTGAACGCAGTAACCGGGTCATTGCAGTAGATTTCAATGCAAGACACCCTACGAGACCACCCATCTCCCATGCTACAGTTAGCAAACTGCTTGCTAAGTTTCGCGAAACTGGTTCAGTGTTGGATTTGCAAAAATGTGGACGCATGAAATTTGTCTCTAATGAAGAAACATCAGTTGCTGTCCTAGCTTCATTCAGCAAGAGCCCACAGCGTAGCACTCGCCGCATGTCACTGGAGAGTGGCATTAGTCGAACATCCCTTCGGCGGATATTAGCTACTCACAAATGGCACCCTTACAAACTCCAGCTACTGCAGCATCTCAACGAGGATGACCCAGATCGGCGCACTGAATTTGCAGAATGGGCAAAACAAAAATTGGAACAGGACCCTCAGTTTACGCAGAAGATTTTGTTCAGTGATGAGGCAAACCTTTATGTGAATGGTGAAGTTAACAAACAAAACACTAACCCACATTGGATAGATCCCTCCAAGACTGTTGGAACAAAAAAATTGATGGTATGGTGTGGTGTATGGGGTACAAAGATAGTGGGGCCATTCTTCATCAATGGAAACCTCAAGGCCACTGGATATGCGAAATTGCTACATGATGATGTGTTTCCCTCTTTATGCACTGAAGCTGGCACGTTCCCTGAGTTTTTCCAGCAAGATGGTGCACCATCACATTATGGGTGTCAGGTCCGAGCATTCCTAGATGAACAGTTTCCTGGAAAGTGGATTGGTCGTTGTGGGCCAGTTGAATGGCCTCCAAGGTCTCCCGATCTGACCCCCTTGGACTTTTATCTTTGGGGTCATCTGAAGGCAATTTTCTATGCTGTGAAGATACGAGATGTGCAGCACCTGAAACTACGGATACTGGAAGCCTGTGCTAGCATTTCTCCTGCGGTGTTGCTATCAGTGTGTGAAGAGTGGGAGAAGAGGGTTGCATTGACAATCCAACACAATGGGCAGCACATTGAACACATTTTATAAGTGGTCAAAAACTTGTAAATAACTCATGAAAGAATAAAGTTACGTTAAAACCAAGCACACCATTGTTTTTCTTGTGAAATTCCCAATAAGTTTGATGTGTCACATGACCCTCTTCCTATTGAAAAAATAAAAGTTGGATTCAAAATGGCCGACTTCAAAATGACCGCCATGGTCACCACCCATCTTGAAAAGTTTCCCCCCTCACATATACTAATGTGCCACAAACAGGAAGTTAATATCACCAACCATTCCCATTTTATTAAGGTGTATCCATATAAATGGCCCCCCCTGTACATTGTGTAGTGAAAGTTCTTTTACATAAGCGTCTGTGTGTAATATATGCAATGGTATGGTATACCAATGGATACATTGGAATTTTACTTTTGGAGCACACGATAGGAGATTCCTATAATGCACTGTTTATATAGAGCATAGCCAAAACATGTGACGTGAAAGTCTTAGCTGGAGACCCATTGCAAAAGTCTTCAATTTCTGTGATATTTCTGGGCTGTCTTGCATGCTCTGCTCTTTTAAGGTCTATCTACAGATTTTCAATAATGTTCAGATCAGAAGACCATGATAAAACTGTCAGCTTACGCATTTTTAGGTAGTCTATTGTGGATTTTTTCAGGAGTGTTTAGGATCATTATTAGGGATAAGTGAAGCGAGCTTCAGATCCTAGATCCAAATTTGTTTTGCTCAAAACTTTTTTTTAATGCTGTATGGAGACTTTAGTGAATAACTTTGGCAATTGATTATTAAGCTTGAAAATATTTTAAAACAGGCATCTAAGAGGGGGGCGGAGCCAGTGCTGGACTGGAATGGTTGTGTGCTTCTGAGCTCCGTCATACAGGCTCCTCTCTACTTTAGCCTTCGCCAGCTAATCCGGCCAGAAATGGTCAAAATCGGGAATACAAATTCTGGGGACACTCCCCATCCTCACAAACTCCCCATGGGTGGCAGTGAAATGGACAAATTTATCAAAAAGACTGCGGCCATATGCGCAGCTAAAGAATCCAAGATGGCGCTTGCAGCTCAGAGTGAATCCAGCGAGAGCGGGCCTGAAGCGCTGGAAGGAGACAGCGAAGCAGAAGACGCAGGGAGATGCCAGAGCCTCCTGATCTCTAGAAAATATCTAAAGATGACCGTGTCTAAAGCCCTGGAACCGGTGGTGAGCGTGACATCAGACACATTGGGGGAAGAGTCGAGGCCCTAGAGAAGGCGCAGACCGCCATGCTAGATTTCCAGTCAGCTACCTCACTTTAACCTTAACGTTGTTCACACAGCCCTGGAGGGCCAGGAGAACAGTGGAAGAAGAAGCAACCTGAGGTTTCGCTGGATCCCAGAATCAATATCAGCCACTGAGGTACCTGAGTTGATAAAAGCCATATGTGAAGATCTACTAGGCCCAGAATACCCCACATCAGTACTGCTAGAGAGGGCTCACCGTGTGCTTCGCCCGAGACCAAAGTCTTCAGATCCCCCCAGGGACATAATATGCCGCTTCTTAACTACCAGGACAAGGAATCTGTCTTTAACAAATCCCGCAACTTAGCTGAAGTGATGTATCTTTCAATACTTAGCACCTGTCACTCTGAAGAAACACAGATTTATCAAACCTTTGACAGACTGGTTGAGGAACCACAAAGTGCCATACCGTTGGACCTTCCCATTCGGTCTATCCTTTTTCTAAAATGGTCGCCAACTTACTATCTGCTCCCTTGCAGACCTGGGTCCAGTATACGACCATCTGGAAATTCCACCCATGGAAATTGAGTACCGGGACTTTATACAGGACTAGGCCTCTCTCCTGGAGATTCCTAAAGTCACTCCTTTTGAAACCCGCCAAACCCCAAAGACCCAACGTCAAAGGAAGAAAAATACAGCTTTGACTCCAAGATCTACTGACACCACCTGAGGACATCTTCCTGAATCTCCCAGTTATCAGAGTCATTTGGATATCCACCTGATCCGTTCTACTAAAAGAAAATGGGGACTCAAAGTGTCATCTAAGTATTTTGATGGGTGAGGGACCCTCCAAGCTCTCCCTTTCTCATAGCATTTATCCATAGTATGCAAAAAAAACAAAAAAAAAAAACCTTCACAATACCCTATATATCCTTATTTTAGATACTGAAGGGTTATACATATTGATTAAGGGTCTAATAGGCCAACACCTTTATACATTTATAAATATATACGCCCTGAACTACAAACAGGTTCACTGGCTTACAGAGGTCCTAGAAGTTTCAAACTCCTTTATGGAGGGTGTCAAAGTTTTTGGTGGTGACCTTAACCTGGTGGTTAACCCATTACTAGATTCTTTATCACGCAAATACATCCACTCTCAAAAAGCTTTGTGCTTTCTTGTTTCAAAGCTCTGGAATGCTCACTTGATAGATGTTTGGCACGCGCTACACCCAGATAGTATAGATTATACCTTTTATTTCTCAGTTCATGGCTCTTACCAGCGCCTAGACTATCTCTTCATCTCTAAAGACAACCTCCAGCTGTGTTCAGAGGCGGACATAGGAACCATTCTCCTCTCCGACCACTCTGTAATATATGTCTCATTGACAACCCCCCCAAAAAACACACACTCCTTCTTAACCTGGCGCCTAAACGAACAACTGTTAGGGACCCCCGACGCTAAATCTCATCTCCTACAACTATTGAAGGACTATTTCTCTACAAACAAAACCCATGACATCTCTCTCCAAACGCTTTGGGATGCCCACAAAGCCTTCATAAGAGGGCACTGCATTAGTATAGGTTCCCACATGAAAAAGGAAAGGAATAAACAACTTAATGAGCTACATGATAAAATTAAAAGACTGGAGAGTGTACATAAACAGTCTTTATTACAAGCACAATTAAACGACTTAGCTAATTATAGAGCTACTCTTAAAAACCTCTTGAACTGTCATGACCGGCTTCACACAAAGGGAGGAAAAGGGGAAGGCCCTGTCCAAGGGAGAGGGAAAGGTGGTGACCCCTGACTCACCTTGAGGCTGGCACCTGACTGCCTGTCCCTAGACGGGTTCCTCACCCGTACGCCGATCACATGCCTAAACCCTGTCTTTCCCTAAGATGAGCCCTACGTAGTGAACGGGGCGGTGGGAACACTAGTCCGCACCACTGACACTAAAAGGAAAACACCAAGGAGAGGACAGACAACACAGACAAAACATATAATCCCAGGTGGACGACAACTGCAGACAACAAAAGTCCAACAGGGATCCGGAGGGTAACGTTCTGGAACAACAACCAGGGAACACAGCTACACAGCTCCAGTGGGTCAGTATAGAAGTCCAGGCAGGAAGCTCTATATCTGGCAACCAGAGAAGTGGGAGAGGGGAATATAAGTAGGTTGGGAGTGCTGGACAAGAAACAGCTGAGGAGAAGGAGCTACGGACCCCTGAGTGAGCCCAAAAGGGTTGCAAGGCAAACCCAGAAAGCTACCATTAAGAATCAGCACTATCTTTATACATAGAGCGGGCAGCCACCCGCTGCGACTTCCTGACCCCGGGTATAACGGAGTCAGGCGTGGCTCTTGACACCCTCGTGACATGAACGCTGCCTCAGCGAAATATTTCCTCCATTCCCAACAGAAAATATTTGCCCACGGCAATAAGGATTCTAGATATATGATGCAGAGGGTAAAAAAGAGGAAACTAACCAACTATGTACACAAACTTAAAGGTCCATCAGGCACTATGATGTTTGAATCTGAACAGATAGCTGAACACTTTACAGACTTTTATAAGTTACTGTATAATTTAGATTCCACTCAACAGATACCCAATAGAGAGACATCTAACTTCTTCACTGAACCTCTTTTAAACAGACTCAACCTCCCCACCTTGTCAGACACCGACAGACATCAACTTTCGGCCCCCTTTTCCCCGGAAGAGCTCATGGCAGCTATCCAACAATCCCCTAAACGGGAAAGCCCAGGACCCAACGGTCTCTCAATCCCATATTACTCTGTCTTCCAAGAAATATTAACACCCTATCTGCTTCCTGTCTATAATTTAACACTTGAAAACAAACCCTTGTCCAGAGAGATGACCAAAGCCCGTATTACACTAATCCTGAAGGAAGGCAAAACCACACCTCATGCCCAAATTACAGGCCCATCTTGCTCCTCATTGTCGACCTAAAAATCTTGCCTACACTAGTACACAGAGACCAAGTAGGATTTGTCAAAGGAAGAGATGGGAAAGATAACACATCAAGAGTGCTTAATATTCTACACTATGCTAAGCGCATATCTTTCCCACTTGTCCTTCTCAGCACAGATGCTGAGAAGGCTTTTGACAGAGTTAGGTGGTCCTACATGAAACAAGTGCTCTCCACACAAAACTTTCCAGACCAGTTCCTTTACGAAATCAATGCAATGTACTCCAATGCCTCAGCCTCCATATCAGTTATCGGTATTCTTTCAAACCCTTTGGAGATTAAAAATGGAACCCGACAGGGTTGCCCACTTTCCCCCCTCCTATTCGTCCTGACCCAAGAACTTCTTTTACAAACAATCAGATCTGATAGTGAGATTAAAGGCATTCTAATAGTGGATCAGGAACACAAAACTGCCGCTTTCGCGAATGACTTGCTAATTATGATTAGCAACCCAGACACAGCTCTTCCCAGGATCTACCATCACCTGGAGAACTTTGGTCTATTTTTTAACTTCAAGGTTAATCATGGTTAATCAAAACAAGTCTCTAGTGATCAGCACAGGACTGTATGCATCCCACAGGAAACGCCTCAAACAGAATTCCCCCTTTAACTGGACTTCTCCCTATTTAACTTATCTAGGCGTAAAGATCAGTGAGGATCCAAACCAACTTTTTGGTTTAAACTACACCCCCTCATGAAAAATATTTTTTACACCTTAACTAACTTAGATCTCCCTATCTTATGTTGGTTTGGGAGGAAGAACATTATCATGTCCCTTGTATTACCAAAATTGACCTACCTGCAACAGGTACTTCCCATCCCAATCCCGTCCTCATATTACGACTCCTTGAGGTCACTCTTTAGAGCATTCGTATGGAACAAAAAGAAAGCTCGCATTTCGTACAAATCTCTTAAACGCCCCAGAAAGATGGGTGGAATCCCAGACTCTGAACTCTACGAAAAGCAGTGCTCCTCTCTAGAGTAGTAGACTGGTTGAGGAATCCGACTCATAAATCATGGGTGCCCATGGAACAGTCGTTAATTGGATCCACCTTTAGAGCCTTGTTGTTAGGTTACAAAATCCCCCAACTCCTATCTTCCGCTACCCCCTCAATAAAAGCTACTTTATCTGCTTGGAAATGGTTTCAAGAAACACAATACTCAATACCTTTTTCATCTACAACCCTTGAAGCCAGGGATATTTTACATCTAGCCCTGAAAGCACTTTTTGAAGGACTACCCGTAAAAACGAGAAACTCAACTGTATGGCTGAAGGACTTCTTCCGAGACACTCATTTGCTCTCTTTGGAAGACATGAATTGCAAGCTAGAAATATGACAGTCACACACCAATTATCTTTATTTCCTGCACGCATACATTTCCCAGCATGTCAAACAAGGAGACCTTTTCCGTCCCCAAGTCTGGTTCAAAAGTCTAATTAGCGACACTCAGTATCCCGCTAACCTTATCTCACAGTTATACAATAGACTGAGAATTCCAGCCATTATCACTACTCCAGCATTCATCAGGATGTGGGAAAGAGATTTGAATCATACTTTCTCCAAATCTGAAATAGACAATATTCTTATCTCCCCACATAGTTCATCTAGATGCATCAGAATACAGGAGAATGGCTACAAAATTATCACAAGATGGTATAAAACTCCCAACAAAACACACCTGTACTCCACTTCCGCTTCTGACACTTGCTGGAGGTGCCTGAGGGAGAAAGGTTCTTATTGCCACATTTGGTGGTCATGCCCTACACTCCTCCAATGGTGGTCACAAATCTTTCAATTATGTAACCAAATTTGTGGTTTGACGTTCCAACCAACTGCAGAGATAGCTCTTCTGAACCTCTACCCCTATCCCCATAAGTACACCAATCTTAGACTTTTTAAGCAACTGATAATTGCAGCTGGCTTCTAATTCCGAGACACTGGCTCTATACTGTTGTCCCATATCTTGAACAATGGACTCGTAAAGTAGACCTAATATGTAGATTCGAAGAGATCTCCTCGTGGGAGATGCGAGCAAACCACAAATTTATCAAATGATGGCATGATTGGAAGATCTATAAGGAACAGGGTTCAATGGATGGGAAAACTTAGTTCTTGATACAGGATGTTTTTGTCCCCCTTGATTCTGGAAATCCATGGAACTGGCACTTGACCCGCTCCAGAACTCCAGAACTCCCGAATCCAGAATGCTAGAAAGAATTGTAACTACTCAAGCTTAACCAGCCTTCTTTAGATGTTCTTTTGCAAACTTCTGATGCTGAATTATGTGGTGAGGATGCAGGAGTGGCTTTCTTCTCATGACTATTCCATGAAGGCCTTATTTGTACATGTATTGCTAAACAATAGAACACACAATTTCAGTCTGCTAAAACTTCCTGATAGTCTTTTGCAATCAAGCAAGGGTTCCTATTTGCCTTTCTAGCAATCCTATGAGCATTTGTCTCTGAACAACTTGTTCTCTTTTAGACTATCTCTTGACCTCCACTGTTCGTGATAACTGCCATTTCTTAATTACATTTCAAACTAAGGGAACGGCAACCTGAAAATGCTTTGCTATCTTCATACAGTCTTATCCTACTTTGTGGGCCTCAACCATTTTTATTTTCAATGTTAGGCAGCTGCTTAGAAGAAGCCATGGCTGCTGTTTTTTGGGACAAGGTTAGAAAGTCTGGGTATTTATAATTCTTTGAAATTTGCATCAGCGGGCCTTTCCGAATGATGATTGTGAACAAGCCTTAACCCTAACAGGCTATATAAGGTCTGAGACCTCCGTCAAAGTTATTTGAGCACTCAAATCTCCTTGGGTTCCCCTACTTTCTGTTTTTCACCCTACAGTAAACTTGTACAAAACTAAAATAATACAGTGATTTTGCTTAAAATGCTGAAAAGTGTGTTTTATCTTTAACTGCCTTCTAGAGATCATTTAATCTTCAACTTGTTTAACTGTTCACATTAACAGTAATTTTGACCAGGGGTGCCCAAACTTATTCATGCCACTGAAATATCTATATATATATATATATATATATATATATATATATATATATATATATATATATATACACTGCGTGCAGAATTATTAGGCAATTGAGTATTTTGACCACATCATCCTCTTTATGCATGTTGTCTTACTCCAAGCTGTATAGGCTCGAAAGCCTACTACCAATTAAGCATATTAGGTGATGTGCATCTCTGTAATGAGAAGGGGTGTGGTCTAATGACATCAACACCCTATATTAGGTGTGCATAATTATTAGGCAACTTCCTTTCCTTTGGCAAAATGGGTCAAAAGAAGGACTTGACAGGCTCAGAAAAGTCAAAAATAGTGAGATATCTTGCAGAGGGATGCAGCACTCTTAAAATTGCAAAGCTTCTGAAGAGTGATCATCGAACAATCAAGCGTTTCATTCAAAATAGTCAACAGGGTCGCAAGAAGCGTGTGGAAAAACCAAGGCGCAAAATAACTGCCCATGAACTGAGAAAAGTCAAGCGTGCAGCTGCCAAGATGCCACTTGCCACCAGTTTGGCCATATTTCAGAGCTGCAACATCACTGGAGTGCCCAAAAGCACAAGGTGTGCAATACTCAGAGACATGGCCAAGGTAAGAAAGGCTGAAAGACGACCACCACTGAACAAGACACACAAGCTGAAACGTCAAGACTGGGCGAAGAAATATCTCAAGACTGATTTTTCTAAGGTTTTATGGACTGATGAAATGAGAGTGAGTCTTGATGGGCCAGATGGATGGGCCCGTGGCTGGATTGGTAAAGGGCAGAGAGCTCCAGTCCGACTCAGATGCCAGCAAGGTGGAGGTGGAGTACTGGTTTGGGCTGGTATCATCAAAGATGAGCTTGTGGGGCCTTTTCGGGTTGAGGATGGAGTCAAGCTCAACTCCCAGTCCTACTGCCAGTTTCTGGAAGACACCTTCTTCAAGCAGTGGTACAGGAAGAAGTCTGCATCCTTCAAGAAAAACATGATTTTCATGCAGGACAATGCTCCATCACACACATCCAAGTACTCCACAGCGTGGCTGGCAAGAAAGGGTATAAAAGAAGAAAATCTAATGACATGGCCTCCTTGTTCACCTGATCTGAACCCCATTGAGAACCTGTGGTCCATCATCAAATGTGAGATTTACAAGGAGGGAAAACAGTATACCTCTCTGAACAGTGTCTGGGAGGCTGTGGTTGCTGCTGCACGCAATGTTGATGGTGAACAGATCAAAACACTGACAGAATCCATGGATGGCAGGCTTTTGAGTGTCCTTGCAAAGAAAGGTGGCTATATTGGTCACTGATTTGTTTTTGTTTTGTTTTTGAATGTCAGAAATGTATATTTGTGAATGTTGAAATGTTATATTGGTTTCACTGGTAAAAATAAATAATTTAAAGGGGTATATATTTGTTTTTTGTTAAGTTGCCTAATAATTATGCACAGTAATAGTCACCTGCACACACAGATATCCCCCTAAAATAGCTAAAACTAAAAACAAACTAAAAACTACTTCCAAAAATATTCAGCTTTGATATTAATGAGTTTTTTGGGTTCATTGAGAACATGGTTGTTGTTCAATAATAAAATTAATCCTTAAAAATACAAATTGCCTAATAATTCTGCACTCCCTGTATATATATATATATATATATATACAGTACAGACCAAATGTTTGGACACACCTTCTCATTCAAAGAGTTTTCTTTATTTTCATGACTATGAAGGCATCAAAAC
Source organism: Bufo bufo (assembly GCF_905171765.1). NCBI lineage: Eukaryota > Metazoa > Chordata > Amphibia > Anura > Bufonidae > Bufo > Bufo bufo. The sequence continues at coordinate 329,306,667 of NC_053393.1, forward strand.
TATGAATTAACACATGTGGAATTATATACATAACAAACAAGTGTGAAAGAACTGAAAATATGTCATATTCTAGGTTCTTCAAAGTAGCCACCTTTTGCTTTGATTACTGCTTTGCACACCCTTGGCATTCTGTTGATGAGCTTCAAGAGGTAGTCCCCTGAAATGGTCTTCCAACAGTCTTGAAGGAGTTCCCAGAGATGCTTAGCACTTGTTGGCCCTTTTGCCTTCACTCTGCGGTCCAGCTCACCCCAAACCATCTCGATTGGGTTCAGGTCCGGTGACTGTGGAGGCCAGGTCATCTGGCGCAGCACCCCATCACTCTCCTTCATGGTCAAATAGCCCTTACTTTCAAAGTTTTCCCAATTGTTCGGCTGACTGACTGATCTTCATTTCTTAAAGTAATGATGGCCACTCGTTTTTCTTTACTTAGCTGCTTTTTTCTTGCCATAATACAAATTCAAACAGTCTATTCAGTAGGACTATAAGCTGTGTATCCACCTGACTTCTCTTCAACGCAACTGATGGTCCCAATCCTATTTATAAGGCAAGAAATCCCACTTATTAAACCTGACAGGGCACACCTGTAAAGTGAAAACCATTTCAGGGGAATACCTCTTGAAGCTCATCAAGAGAATGCCAAGAGTGTGCAAAGCAGTAATCAAAGCAAAAGGTGGCTACTTTGAAGAACCTAGAATATGACATATTTTCAGTTCTTTCACACTTGTTTGTTATGTATATAATTCCACATGTGTTAATTCATAGTTTTGATGCCTTCAGTGTGAATATACATTTTTCATAGTCATGAAAATTAAGAAAACTCTTTGAATGAGAAGGTGTGTCCAAACTTTTGGTCTGTACTGTATATATATATATATATATATATATATATATACAGTTGCAAGAAAAAGTATGTGAACCCTTTGGAATATTAATTTCTGCACAAATTGGTCATAAAATGTGATCTGATCTTCATCTAAGTCACAACAATAGACAATCACAGTCTGCTTAAACTAATAACACACAAAGAATTAAATGTTACCATGTTTTTATTGAACACACCAGGTAAACATTCACAGTGCAGGTGGAACAAGTATGTGAACCCCTAGACTAATGACATCTCCAAGAGCTAATTGGAGTGAGGTGTCAGCCAACTGGAGTTCAATCAATGAGATGAGATGTGAGGTGTTGGTTACAGCTGCCCTGCCCTATAAAAAACACACACCAGTTCTGGGTTTACTTTTCGCAAGAAGCATTGCCTGATGTGAATGATGCCTCGCACAAAAGAGCTGTGAGAAGACCTACGATTGAGAATTGTTGACTTGCATAAAGCTGGAAAGGGTTATAAAAGTATCTCCAAAAGCCTTGCTGTTCATCAGTCCATGGTAAGACAAATTTATATATCCTGTATATTTTTATTTTCTTTTTTATAGGAAATAAAATTTATTTAACAATATATCAGGATGTTCTGTGTGTGCCTGAGACTGAGGCTACAGAGGACACTGACCGCTCCACAGCTATAGAGGACACTGACCCTCCTTAACTGTATTTGGTGAACAGAAGGCGGTAAGCTATTTGCTATATACACTCACCTAAAGAATTATTAGGAACACCATACTAATACGGTGTTGGACCGCCTTTTGCCTTCAGAACTGCCTTAATTCTACGTGGCATTGATTCAACAAGGTGCTGATAGCATTCTTTAGAAATGTTGGCCCATATTGATAGGATAGCATCTTGCAGTTGATGGAGATTTGAGGGATGCACATCCAGGGCACGAAGCTCCCGTTCCACCACATCCCAAAGATGCTCTATTGGGTTGAGATCTGGTGACTGTGGGGGCCATTTTAGTACAGTGAACTGATTGTCATGTTCAAGAAACCAATTTGAAATGATTCGAGCTTTGTGACATGGTGCATTATCTTGCTGGAAGTAGCCATCAGAGGATGGATACATGTTTTCATTCTGTTTACGCCAAATTCGGACTCTACCATTTGAATGTCTCAACAGAAATCGAGACTCATCAGACCAGGCAACATTTTTCCAGTCTTCAACAGTCCAATTTTGGTGAGCTCGTGCAAATTGTAGCCTCTTTTTCCTATTTGTAGTGGAGATGAGTGGTACCCGGTGGGGTCTTCTGCTGTTGTAGCCTATCCGCCTCAAGGTTGTGCGTGTTGTGGCTTCACAAATGCTTTGCTGCATACCTCGGTTGTAACGAGTGGTTATTTCAGTCAACGTTGCTCTTCTATCAGCTTGAATCAGTCGGCCCATTCTCCTCTGACCTCTAGCATCCACAAGGCATTTTTGCCCACAGGACTGCCGCATACTGGATGTTTTTCCCTTTTCACACCATTCTTTGTAAACCCTAGAAATGGTTGTGCGTGAAAATCCCAGTAACTGAGCAGATTGTGAAATACTCACACCGGCCCGTCTGGCACCAACAACCATGCCACGCTCAAAATGGTTAAATCACCTTTCTTCTCCATTCTGACATTCAGTTTGGAGTTCAGGAGATTGTCTTGACCAGGACCACCCCCCTAAATGCATTGAAGCAACTGCCATGTGATTGGTTGACTATATAATTGCATTAATGAGAAATAGAACAGGTGTTCCTAATAATTCTTCAGGTGAGTGTATATACACACATGAGGTACTAACCTAGCGCTGACACCAGAGGAGGAAGGGTAAGTGCATTAACTTAACCCCGCACCCTCAGGAATGATGAACAGCGCTTCAAGTACAAGTGACATTGCGGCTTCTAAGGAGCATTTTGCTTTATTGGGGCTTTAATTTGCATGTAATTTATATTTCAGCATGTTTTGGTTTTTATTTTTATTCTGGGTAAACTCCTATACATCACACATCGCAGGATCATAGTGGGAGTAGTATATTAATAAATCAATACAGCAGTGCTGCCTAAGGTGTAAAATAGAACAATATGCTCATGCTGTATTGATATATTAATATACTACTCCCACTAATTAGGGTTAATAAATAATCCTTTTTTCAACCAAACATGCATATATTAATACAAAATTATACACTATCTATCTATCTATCTATCTATCTATCTATATATATATATATATATATACAGTATATATATATATGTATATATATATATATATATATATATTGAAGCCACAATGTCACTTGTACTTGAAGCACAGTTCATCATTCCTGACGGTGCGGGGTTATGATAATGCACTTACCCCTCCTCCTCTGGTGTCAGCGCTAGGTTGAGTACAATCTCATGTGTGTATATACAGTTTATTTAACCAAACTTTATGATGCATGATAATTTATATATCCCATATATTTTTCTTTTCTTTCATAGAAAATAACATTTATTTAACACTATATATGAGGATGTTCTGTGTGTGTGTCTGCTGAAGCGGCAGGGAGCTCAGTGAAAAACTGCCTGACAGAGACTGACCGATCCACAACTGTAGAGGAGACTGACAGCTCCACAGCTGTAGAGGAGACTGACCGCTCCACAGCTGTAGAGGAGACTGACCCCTCCATAGCTGTAGAGGAGACTGACCTCTCCACAGCTGTAGAGGAGACTGACCGCTCCACGCTTCCATAACTAATTTCTTCATTTCTCCTGCCCTAAGTTCACTGCGCCAAGCGATACCTGCACAGAAACCAGCCCACACATCAGGGGCATCCAAAGAAGACATGAGCATGGGTAATAGCGACCAGTGTATTTGTGTACAGTGGGGCGCCACTGTGGACACTGTAATATGCTGGTCCGCGACCCATTTTGAATTACCACTTCTATGGGGAATATCATAATTGTGTAGATCTCATCACTACACCTTCTGTATTGCTGTCAAAATACAGCGCAGGCTTGCGGTAGACAAGTCATTGATATTTTGGCCAACTGGGTATAACCTCAAAGGTCATTGTATAGAATATAAGAGCTTTGTACAGACTGTGTTACAACCTATAGATTCAACGTTTTTGCCCTGCGCGATAGTGATCACATACAAAGGGGGCTATTCATTCATTATTTTGTTCCGTTCAAATTTTAACATGTGAAACGGCAGTTCCATGCGCCACCTGCTGTTGACAAATGCAAATTGCACCCTGATTTTTTTTTTACTATTTTCGTTATGTGCTTTGTAGCTGTATTGAAACAGGATATCGCTCTGCGCTTACGCGATTCCAGTGGGAGCGCTAGCGATGCTATAACTGTAAATGGAGAAAGTTCAGCACTGCTGCTACTCTCTCTAGGAGTGGCCATCCTGTAAGATGACTGCAAGTGCATAGCGCAGTATGCTCAATGAGAAGAAGAAGAATCCTAGAGTGTCAGCTAAAGACTTACAAAAGTCTCTGGCATATGCTAACATCCCTGTTAGCGAATCTACGATACATAAAACACTAAACAAGAATAGATTTCATGGGAGGATAAAAACAGAGAAAGCCACTGCTGTCCAAAAAAAACCATTGCTGCACATTTACAGTTTGCACAAGAGCACCTGGATGTTCCACAGCAGTACTGGCACACCAACATCAAAACCTCATGCCAACTGTGAAGTATAGTGGTGGGGGCATCATGGTTTGGGGCTGCTTTGCTGCGTCAGGGCCTGGACAAATTGCTATCATCGAAGGAAAAATTAATTCCCAAGTTTATCAAGACATTTTGCAGGGGAACTTAAGGCCATCTGTCTACCAGTTGAAGCTCAACAGAAGATGGGTGTTGCAACAGGACAACGACCCACTGAAAGAGTTCTGTAAAGAGGAATGGTCAAAAATTACATTTAAGATGGTAACATTTAATTCTTTGTGTGTTATTAGTTTAAGCAGACTGTGATTGTCAATTGTTGTGACTTAGATAAGGATCAGATCACATTTTATGACCAATTTGTTCAGAAATCCATATCATTCCAAAGGGTTCACATACTTTTTCTTGCAACTGTATATATATATATATATATATATATATGAGATTTTAGTTGTACATATTGGATTTATCAGTGATTGATAGCATTCTTTGTGTAAGTGTCTATACATAAATAGATAGCTGTTAGTCAAAGACAGCTGCACATGGCGGTCTTCTTAAGTTCAGAAAAAAACAGACATATACAGACATTTTTTGCAGAATCTTTTTCCATAAATCCATGTATCAGTCTGCTCAGCTCCTCCTGCTTTATAACCTTGCTACCTGCTTCCATTGCATTTTGTTGTGACAGGTATTCTTTATAAGAAAACAGATTACTTTGCAGGCCCCAGTGTGTGAAGCATCCTTATTAATTATTTAGAGTAAATGGAAAATCCAGTAACAGTCTTTAGCTATAACAATGATGAGTCTTCTGAGAAGAAAAGTATCTGTCGGTCTTGAATTTGCTTCTTATGTTCCGTTAATATTTGTCAGTTTAACTCTTGTTCTAAAGACAAAACACTATGATTGATGCTCTGTTTTTTCTTCATTTTATTATATCCTAGCTTTCCATATATTTTTATTGCAGTGACCATTGCCTTGATCTATAGTACATGCTTAGCTAAACTGAGCATGTATGTGTATGAGGGAGAGAAAACTGTCAATCAAATAAGCATGAAGTGTATGGATACCTAATGTACTCAGAGAAAGATCTATCAACAAATACAAGGTTTTAAAATATAAAGCTGAAAACTAGACTAATGAACTATGCAAATCTAAATCATGTACTGCACAATAATGTTCCCAAAGATGTTCATCAGCACTTTGAGGAGGGAGGAAGCTTTAATTTTGATAATTAAAAAATATTATGAGGATTATTGTGAGGATTTGACTATGGTAGACTCAGGAAGGTTAAAAAGGCTTATCTCTAGCTAGCAATTACCATAATGTATCAGCGATCTCAAGCAATAAAGTAAAAAAATATATATATATATATATATATATATATATATATATAGAGTACAGACCAAAAGTTTGGACACACCTTCTCATTCAAAGAGTTTTCTTTATTTTCATGACTATGAAGGCATCAAAACTATGAATTAACACATGTGGAATTATATACATAACAAACAAGTGTGAAAGAACTGAAAATATGTCATATTCTAGGTTCTTCAAAGTAGCCACCTTTTGCTTTGATTACTGCTTTGCACACTCTTGGCATTCTCTTGATGAGCTTCAAGAGGTAGTCCCCTGAAATGGTCTTCCAACAGTCTTGAAGGAGTTCCCAGAGATGCTTAGCACTTGTTGGCCCTTTTGCCTTCACTCTGCGGTCCAGCTCACCCCAAACCATCTCGATTGGGTTCAGGTCCGGAGACTGTGGAGGCCAGGTCATCTGACGCAGCACCCCATCACTTGACAAGCAAAAAGTCTGCTACATTAACAAGTGCTAGTCTACAACATTAATATGCTAATTGATACTTTATTCACAATATAGTTTTATCTCTTTTATATGACCTTTCATTAGTCTACTTTTTATTATGATATATTATAAAGCACTATGTAGACTATGTACAAATACTTTGCAATAACAAGCACTAGTGGATTCCAAAAAATAACAACTATCATAAACTTTAAATAATAATAATACCTTTTCTTTCATATTAAAACCTAGGTTGTACTGATGGCCTTAAAGCATACCTGTCATTTTCAATGACATTTCAGAGGAAGTTGTCATCTGTGGCATAAAACAATATGTAACCATTTTATGACATATTTTGCATTTATCACCAGATTTCCACTTTGGCTACAGCTATGAGTGTCAGTTCTTTTGTGCTAGTGGGCAGAGCCCAGCAGCTAAGATGTTTCCCATATATAGCACATGCATAGAAGAGGAGATCAGGCCCCCTATCTTTCTGTAGAACAACCGCAGAAGCTGTATCAGAATGGAGGACTATAAAAAAACAGAACTGTGAGCAATGTATCTGTGAATCCTGCAGTTTGGTGAGAAAGAAAGTTTACAATCAGCAGTGTGTCTATATGTAAATGCCTCTGTATTCCTCTAGCAACTCACTCTTCATCATAATTCCCTCTCCATAGACTTCAATGGGAAGCTGTAAACTGATCCTTTAGTAAGCTGATTTGTCTTAATTCTCAAGATGAAAATTAGCTGCAAATTTTGAGCGATCACCTTAGTAGGCAGTAGGAAAGAGAAGAAATGGCTCATGAGTGGAGTTGGAGGTATTTTTTTTAGCTAACATGATATATTGCAGATTTTCTTAACCACTTCCCATCTGGGCCATTTGCCCCCTTCCTGACCAGGCCAAATTTTGCAAAACTGACATATCTCACTTTATGTGGTAATAACTTTGGAAAGCCTTTATTTATCCAAGTCATTCAGAGATTGTTTTCTCGTGACACATTGTACTTCATGATAATCATAAATTTGAGTCAAAATATTTCACCTTTATTTATATAAAATACCAAATTTACCCAAAAATTTGAAAAATTTGCAATTTTCTAAATTTCAATTTCTCTGCTTTTAAAACAGAAAGTGATACCTCATAAAATATTTATTATTTAACATTCCCCATATGTCTACTTTATGTTGGCATCATTTTGGAAATGTCATTTTATTTTTTTAGGACGTTAGAAGGCTTAGAAGTTTAGAAGCAATTCTTCAAATTTATAAGAAAATTGCCAAAACCCACTTTATAAGGACCAGTTCAGGTCTGAAGTCACTTTGTGGGGCCTACATAGTAGATACCCCCATAAATGACCCCATTGTAGAAACTACACCCCTCAAGGTATTCAAAACCGATTTTACAAACTTTGTTAACCCTTTAGGCGTTCCACAAGAATTAAAGGAAAATGGAGATCAAATTTTTAAATTTCACTTTTTTGGCAGATTTTCCATTTTAATCAATTTTTTTCTTTAACACATCGATGGTTAACAGCCAAACAAAACTCAATATTTATTACCCAGATTCTGCGGTTTACAGAAACACCCCACATGTGGTCATAAACTGCTGTATGGGCACACGGCAGGGCGCAGAAGAAAAGGAACTCCACATGGTTTTTAGATGCCATGTCCCATTTGAAGCCCCCTGATGCACCCTTACAGTAGAAACTCCCAAGAAGTGACCCCATTTTGGAAACTAGGGGATAAGGTGCCAGTTTTATTAGTACTATTTTTGGGTACATATGATTTTTTGATCATTCATTATAACACTTTATGAGCAAGGTGACCAAAAAATTGGTTGTTTTAGCACAGTTTCTATTTATTTATTTTTACAGCGTTCACCTGAGGGGTTCAGTCAAGTGACATTTTTATAGAGCAGATCGTTACGGACGTGGCGATACCTAATATGTATACTTTTTCTCATTTATTAAAGTTTTACACAATAATAGCATTTTTGAAACAAAAAAATTATGTTTTAATGTGTCCATGTTCTGAGAGCTATAGTTTTTTTATTTTTTGAGAGATTTTCTTATGTAGGGTCTCATTTTTTGCGGGATGAGGTGACGGTTTTATTGGTACTATTTTGTGGGACATACACGTTTTTGATCACTTGGTGTTGCACCTTTTGTGATGCAAGGTGACAAAAATTGCTTGTTTTGACACAGTTTTTTTTTTTTTTTTTTTACGGTGTTCACCCGAGGGGTTAGGTCATGTGATATTTTTATAGAGCTGGTTTTTACGGACGCGGCAATACCTAATATGTATACTTTTTTTTATTTGTTTCACTTTAACACAATAATAGCATTTTTGAAACCAAAAAAATGATGTTTTAGTGACTCCATGTTCTGAGAGGTATAGTTTTTTTTTATTTTTTGAGAGATTTTCTTATGTAGGGGCTCATTTTTTGCGGGATGAGGTGACGGTTTTATTGGTACTATTTTGTGGGACATACGCGTTTTTGATCACTTGGTGTTGCACTTTTTGTGATGCAAGGTGACAAAAATTGCTTGTTTTGACACAGTTTTTTTTTTTTTTTTTTACGGTGTTCATCCGAGGGGTTAGGTCATGTGATATTTTTATAGAGCTGGTTTTTACGGACGCGGCAATACCTAATATGTATACTTTTTTTTTTTTTTTTTTTTTTTTTTTCATTCCTTACTTGGGGACTTTTTTTTTTTTTACATGTGAAACTTTTATTTTCAACCTTTTATTTTTATTTTTTTTATTTTACACTTTTTGTCCCCCATAAGGTCATACAAGACCTCTGGGGGACATTTACTTCACTTTTTTTTTTTTTTTCACAGTTGACATAGTAGCCCCAGTTACAGGACAAATACACCCCTATAGAGGCTGTACAGCAGCAATCCTGCGCTGTACAGCCTCACAGCAGGGCTGATCGAGGTCTCTGAGAGACCTCACACAGCTCCTGCACACTCTGGTCACGGCGGTCACATGACCGCCGGGCCGGAACAGGAAGCGCACGGCGCTTGCTTCTCTGCAGACACAGCGCTCGGTGAGAGCTGTGTCTGCAGCGATCTAGAAGGCAGGGACACCTGGGCACTGTCCCTGCCTTGTCTTAGGGTTGCCCTGCTGTCACTGACAGCGGGCAACCCGATCAGCAGCTGCACGATTAGCGTGCAGCTGCTATTTCTGAAAGGACGTTTTAGAACGTGCTTTCAGAAATAGACGTCCACCCATAGGACGTTTATATCCTATGGGCGGACGTGAAGCGGTTAAATTCACTTGTACTGTTGATTTATACAAAGTTTGTTGAAAGTTTAGGGCCTGTTTAATTTCTTAGCACAAATTGATGTACAGATATAGCCGAGCTAAAATTGACTCTTATAACACATGGCACAGTGTTATCTTGGTTATGTTGTGGCAAAAGCCATTAATCCATTGAAAAGTTAGGTATCTTTTTCTTACCATTCTTTACTTAATGCATTAACCATCAAGTTTAGCTTGGCTGCATCTGTACATATATGTTGTTGGGTACTGGTACTTAATGCACTGGTTCTTGCCACAGAAATGCCATGCGCTTAGAACCTCAGCCTGCACCATAAGCAGTGGGAGATGAGCTCAGGCTAATGGACAAGAGCAAAATTTGATACTGGACATTTAATCCCTTAGAATATGTAGTCAATAGTAACAATAGCACCTAAGTGCCCCCCCCCCCCCCACACACACACACATCTTAATGGTGTCCATGGATTTGCAGAAGTCTATTAAGACCTGCCACAGGAGAACCTTCAGTGTAATTCTGACAAGTAAAGTACAATATAATACAGAAGTATTGCTTTAGTACACTGCGTGCAGAATTATTAGGCAAATGAGTATTTTGACCACATCATCCTCTTTATGCATGTTGTCTTACTCCAAGCTGTATAGGCTCTAAAGCCTACTACCAATTAAGCATATTAGGTGATGTGCATCTCTGTAATGAAAAGGGGTGTGGTCTAATGACATCAACACCCTATATTAGGTGTGCCTAATTATTAGGCAACTTCCTTTCCTTTGGCAAAATGGGTCAAAAGAAGGACTTGACAGGCTCAGAAAAGTCAAAAATAGTGAGATATCTTGCAGAGGGATAGAGCACTCTTAAAATTGCAAAGCTTCTGAAGCGTGATCATCGAACAATCAAGCGTTTCATTCAAAATAGTCAACAGGGTCGAAAGAAGCGTGTGGAAAAACCAAGGCGCAAAATAACTGCCCATGAACTGAGAAAAGTCAAGCGTGCAGCTGCCAAGATGCCACTTGCCACCAGTTTGGCCATATTTCAGAGCTGCAACATCACTGGAGTGCCCAAAAGCACAAGGTGTGCAATACTCAGAGACATGGCCAAGGTAAGAAAGGCTGAAAGACGACCACCACTGAACAAGACACACAAGCTGAAGTGTCAAGACTGGGCCAAGAAATATCTCAAGACTGATTTTTCTAAGGTTTTATGGACTGATGAAATGAGAGTGAGTCTTGATGGGCCAGATGGATGGGCCCGTGGCTGGATTGGTAAAGGGCAGAGAGCTCCAGTCCGACTCAGACGCCAGCAAGGTGGAGGTGGAGTACTGGTTTAGGCTGGTATCATCAAAGATGAGCTTGTGGGGCCTTTTCGGGTTGAGGATGGAGTCAAGCTCAACTCCCAGTCCTACTGCCAGTTTCTGGAAGACACCTTCTTCAAGCAGTGGTACAGGAAGAAGTCTGCATCCTTCAAGAAAAACATGATTTTCATGCAGGACAATGCTCCATCACACGCGTCCAAGTACTCCACAGCGTGGCTGGCAAGAAAGGGTATAAAAGAAGAAAATCTAATGACATGGCCTCCTTGTTCACCTGATCTGAACCCCATTGAGAACCTGTGGTCCATCATCAAATGTGAGATTTACAAGGAGGGAAAACAGTACACCTCTCTGAACAGTGTCTGGGAGGCTGTGGTTGCTGCTGCACGCAATGTTGATAGTGAACAGATCAAAACACTGACAGAATCCATGGATGGCAGGCTTTTGAGTGTCCTTGCAAAGAAAGGTGGCTATATTGGTCACTGATTTGTTTTTGTTTTGTTTTTGAATGTCAGAAATGTATATTTGTGAATGTTGAGATGTTATATTGGTTTCACTGGTAAAAATAAATAATTGAAAAGGGTATATATTTGTTTTTTGTTAAGTTGCCTAATAATTATGCACAGTAATAGTCACCTGCACACACAGATATCCCCCTAAAATAGCTAAAACTAAAAACAAACTAAAAATTACTTCCAAAAAATATTCAGCTTTGATATTAATGAGTTTTTTGGGTCATTGAGAACATGGTTGTTGTTCAATAATAAAAATAAATCCTCAACAAAAATACACTTGCCCTAATAATTCTTCACTCCCTGTATAAATAATGGAAGTGGGGCACACTCTAAAAGTATAGGGATCTTTAATTACATATACCACTATTAATACATACAATGAGGTATCAGCATATATAAAATGGAATAAAAGAGCAGCAGATAAAATGTTAATACCGACAATAAGATAGTGGGTTTAAAGAGCAACAATAAATACAGAATAGAAATATATTAAATCAGACAGTATATTCAGTATAAATATGGATCCCGATATATAAACTTTAAAATAAAATGTTGGATTCGAGTGTTCAATAATGATCATACGAATAGTTCACTGGTCATACTTGGTATACTATTCCATACAAGGTTTTTGCGGTAATATGGATAATCCTCTCCTGCAAACAGTCCTTTATCACAACTATTGACGATAGTCAAGGTCCCGAGCGTATGCAGCCTAAGGAATATTGTTATATAATAATCAGGCTGTTCATACGCACAGCGGCGTCCCGCTGTATTTGATATGAAAAGCGATCGCTTGAAAGAGATGTGCAAAGTCTTACCCGAGGATCTTTTTATGCTGGATGCTGGGCTCTCGACTCGGCGTGTCTTTCCTGACTCCGGTCTCAAGAGCTGATGTCCAGATTCGAATTTTGGCGCCAGTGAGGTTTGTTTGCTACACGTGTTATGATTACCTGTCGTATAGTAGCGTTAAATCACTTCGGCAATTCGCTGGTTAAGCGGGCGGTCTTCCAGACTTCCTCGGTCTTGCAGGTCTCTCTTCTTGATGGGGGGGATTAGTACCAGACGCGTTTCGGGGATTTAAAAGAATGACCCCTTCCTCACCACTGAGGAAGGGGTCATTCTTTTAAATCCCCGAAACACGTCTGGTACTAATCCCCCCATCAAGAAGAGAGACCCTGCAAGACCGAGGAAGTCTGGAAGACTGCCCGCTTAAACCAGCGAATTGCCGAAGTGATTTAACGCTACTATACGACAGGTAATCATACCACAAATTGAATACAAATTGATCAAAAATTATTATGTACCCCAAAACTGTACCAATTAAAACTACAGTCAGCATCACACAAAAAACAAGCCCTCATCCAGCTGCCCTCAACTAAAATATAAAATGTTATTGGTCTTAGAATACAGTGGCGCAAAAAACATAATTTTTTTCAAAAGATATTTTATGGAGAAAAAAGCAATAAAACATACAAATATCCAAAATGTCTTGGTATGCTGAATCAGTAAAATTTATCTTCACATTAAGGCAAAACTACTGCCCCATAGCATTATTCCTCCTCCATCAAATTTTACAGGAGTAAATGTTCTCCTGGCATTTTCCAATCCAGACCTACCAATCACACTGTGAGATAGAGAACAATACTTACTCCAGAGTCCAGTGGTGGCACACTTTACCGCACTCTATTCAACGCTTGGTATTGTGCCATAGTGATGTAAGGCTTGCATGTAGGTGTTGGGCCATGGAAACCTATGCCATTGCCATAAGCATCTTGTGCACAGTACATGTGGTGATCCTAATGCCAGAGGAGGTTTGGAACTTAATTATTGATTTAGCAGAGCAATAAATATTTTTATTACTCACTGTGTGCCTCAGCACTGTCAACCCCCCAGTATGTAACTTCACATGCTCTGCCACTTGTGGCCGAGTTGCTGTGGTTCGTACGTACTTGCTTCCACTTTGCAATCATACCACTCACAGTTGATCGTATAAAATATAGGAAGGAAGAAACTTCACAAACTGACTTGTTACAATGGTGGCATCCTATTACAGTACCATAGCCAAATTCAGTGAGTTCTTTAGAATGAGCCATGAGCAGACTGCATGGTTAGGTGTTCAATTTATATACGTATCTTTGGCAAAAGGATGAATTAAACATCTGAATTCACGATTAAAGGGGTTGTGCCATAAACCACCTTTCACTTTAAAGTTTATTTCATCAAGTACCCTAGGTCCCATCCCTCCTTGGATTGTTTGAGGGGGGGGGGTAATTTTTTTATTTTATTTACCCCATTTGCAGTTTTCTCTTATACCCCTATGATTGAATCCTACCTCTTGGCTTGTCATGCGATACTATTCTATCATGTTTTTAAGGCAGTGAGATGTCTCCTGACATCAGCAGGACATAGGACACTAACCAGTTAATTTTCTACCTCCACATATTCAAAATGCTCTGTGTAACTGGATTTATAACAGACACAACTTGTGTAATGTACATCATTTCTTAGAAAAAAATTCATCATTATGTTTATCTATTATCTGTATGTGTGTCCAACCATCCATAACTGACAAATAATTGACACTGCAGGTCAGTGGTTATTAAAGGGAAGGAAGAAAAGTGTTGTGAGCATGTGTGTCCTGTTTTACAAGGCTCCTCTGGGACATAACCAACAGCAACTGAAACAAAACTGATTTGGCCTCATAAGTCAGCTAATAACTTCAGAATAAGGCAGTTTGATAAATGGTGGAATTTGGGGAAAGCAATGTAGCAAACAATACAGCGACTTGTGAGGGGTGTTGGACCCCCATCTATCAGATATTGATGTCCTGTCTTAAAGAACACTATAAATCCTGGGCAAACCCCTTTAAGGCCAAAACCGACTTTGTCCTTAAAGGCTTCACAGACTTACCTCTTCCACAGATAATACCTTTAATATAATTTGTGCTGGTTTTGGTTGGCTGTCATATTGAGTCCAAACACCACTTTTTCTTATACATCCATGAATATTTCGTAAAATTTCATGCCATTAGTTTAGGTATTGGACATGGAGCTGTTTTTAGACCATGCTACATCCAATGAAAAGCACTTTGCATGAGAGGGAGATTAACAACCACAACCATCTGACAGTGAGAATTGGAGGTCCCAAATCAGCAGCATCTTTAGCAATAAGATTCTTTTTTTCTGCAACTTACAGACATAGTAGAATCAACACACATGTTTAACTAGACATGTTAACCTTCAATTGCTTTTCAATGGCCTATTGTTTCAGTATATCATGATGATTTAAGAAATTTTGAGTTAAGAGTTTGAATGTTAACTATGCTGTATCCATAACCTTGAGCTCGTCAGGTCAACAACTCTGCCTGTATGGACCCAACAACCACGTGGATGTTCTCTGGACATATGGACATAGCAGAGCGGCTTAGTTTTAGTATATGTAAATAATCTCTGCCCATGTAAAATACAGCACAAGGGCTATTTTAGATGCCTTAGTTATAACAAAAAATAAAACAAAGGTGCAAATTTCCCTCAGTGTTTTTTGTAATCTCTTCAGGGATATATTTTGTATAAAAAAATATAACCACTGATAGGTGAGAAATGAATAAATACAAAACACAATACAATTAAGGGTTTATGCACATGGCCATATGTTTGGTCTGCATTTTTCAATGGGGCCGCAAGAGATGCGAACCCCACAAAAAATATAGAACATGTCCTATTCGTAACTGTTTTTCAGGTAAAGATAGCACATTTCTATTGAAGTGAAAAATAAAATGGCAGCATGCTCATGGCTGGTGTCTATGTTTGCAGATCTGCGATTTATGGACCCCAAAACACATACAGTCATTTTCATGACCTCTTAAATGAAAAAAAAAAGTCCATGCCAAGTCCAATCCAACATGTTTAATAGCCACCCAGGTTATATACAGTATATTTATAGATCAAAGCAACCAATACAAATTAGTCATTTAGAATTTATTTAGGTGTCCATTTGCAAATAAAAAAAAATTTGTACAATTTATCCAAAATAAAATGAAAAAAGAAAGTCTCTAAAACATAGTAATATAGCAATAAAAAACAGTGTCCTGAAAATGTTTTAGCCAAACATTATTGTAGACCAACAGTTAAAAAATTGCAAAAAAGTATCAAGTAATTAAGGTATTTTCAGGCCTGATAATTAAACTGGTTGGACACTTTGCTATATTTTTACTTTACTGACTCATTGAGCATGCGCACATTGTATGGCACAGTCAGAGAATTGTTTCTACTGCACAGACACTGAATGCTTGATGTGGAGCCTGCACAATAGAAGATAAGACGGGAGCATGCAATGCCAGCAGGACTGGAAAACTTATAAAGCCATATTGTTTTGATGTTATCTATAGGGGGCAAGAGCTGCAAAACTAGTGCACATGCACTGTTTACAGGAGTAAAAGCCTGGTCATAAACCAGCAGTGGAGAAAAAATCTATACTAATAAAAGCCCTGTGTACGTGCTCAGGGCTGTTGTCCGTGCGTGTGTGCCGATTAGTGAAGTGCACATGTGCAGCGCACAAACCAATCAGCACACACTCCACACACATAGCAGGGTGAGTGTGCCGATTATATACCATCGGATCAGAGTTTTTTCCAATCCGATGGTATATTTTAACTTGAAGCGTCCCCATCACCATGGGAACGCCTCTATGTTAGAATATACCATCGGATTTGAGTTAGATCGTGAAAACTCAGATCCGACAGTATATTCTAACACAGAGGCGTTCCCATGGTGATGGGGATGCTTCAAGATAGAATATCGTACGAAGTGTGGACATAACGGCCCCCTGCTGCCTGGCAGCACCCGATCTCTTACAGGGGGCTGTGATCCGCACAATTAACCCCTCAGGTGCCGCACCTGAGGGGTTAATTGTGCGTATCATAGCCCCCTGTAAGAGATCAGGTGCTGCCAGGCAGCAGGGGCTAGAACCCCCTCCCTCCCCAGTTTTAAATTCATTGGTGGCCAGTGCGGCCCCCCTCCCTCGCCAGTATTAAATTCATTGGTGGCCAGTGCGGCCCCCCCTCTCTCCCCAGTATTAAATTCATTGGTGGCCAGTGCGGCCCCCCTCTCTCCCTCCCCAGTATTAAATTCATTGGTGCCACTGTGGCCTCCCCTCTCCCCCCCTAATTAAAATCACCCCCCCCTCATCATTGGTGGCAGCAGAGAAGCAGGAGGCCTGGTGGGCGGCGTAAGTGACGCCCCTGCTCCGCTCACTGCATGAATGAAGCAGTCGGCGCAGGCGCAGGCGCATGACATAGTGAGTTACGCTGCCAGTGCCTGGCCACCCGCCCGGCCTCCTGCCTCACCATGTAGTAAGTGAAGAAGTGAAGATTGTTATTATTATTACAGTTATTCAAAGTATTACTACTCTGAGCGGGGCCGGTGCAATACAGTGACTGCACAGGGCCCCGCTGCCATTACATTCACACTAAACAGCAACACTGTTATGGGGGGATCTGTGGATGACACATAGCATAAGATGCTATGTGTCATCCACAGATACCCCCATAACAGTGTCAGCCACAGACCCCAATAAGTGTCACCCACAGACCCCAATAAGTGTCAGCCACAGACCAGCCCCATAACAGTGTCATCCACAGATACCCCCATAAGAGTGTCAGCCACATATACCCCCATAACAGTGTCAGCCACAGACCCCAATAAGTGTCAGCCACAGACCAGCCCCATAACAGTGTCGGCGACAGCGCCCCCATAAGAGTGCCATCCACAGATCCCCCATAACAGTGCCATCCACAGATCCCCCCCATAACAGTGCCATCCACAGATCCCCCATAACAGTGCCATCCACAGATCCCCCCATAACAGTGCCATCCACAGATCCCCCATAACAGTGTCATCCACAGATCCCCCATAACAGTGTCATCCACAGATCCCCCATAACAGTGTCATCCACAGATCCCCCCCATAACTGTGCCATCCACAGATCCCCCCATAACAGTGCCATCCACAGATCCCCCCATAACAGTGCCATCCACAGATCCCCCACAACAGTGCCATCCACAGATCCCCCCATAACAGTGCCATCCACAGATCCCCCCATAACAGTGCCATCCACAGATCCCCCCATAACAGTGCCATCCACAGATCCCCCCATAACAGTGCCATCCACAGATCCCCCATAACAGTGTCATCCACAGATCCCCCATAACAGTGCCATACACAGATCCCCATCACAGTGCCAGCACTACTGTTCTAGCACCCAATATTGTAACGGGCTTAATGTCTAGTATGGAATAAAGTTGATGAAGATTATAGGAGCAGGGACAAAAAAAATATGAGTAAAGTAAACATTTTGCAATGTGATCATCCCCTTTAAGGGCTTAACAGAGATGAAACAAAACACATCTAGGTGCTATGTCCATAAAGTAACATACAGTTAAAAGTGGTATTAAGCCCTCAGTGGGCCTTCATTTTTTCATTGTCATATTTCAAGAGCTGTCAATGTAGCCATATGAGGGCTTGTTTATTTGCGGGACAACTTGTAGTTTTTAATGGGGCCATTTTGGTGTACAGAAAATTTTGTGATTAACTTGTATTAACTCTTTCTGTAGGGATTGAAAAAAACAGCAATACTGCCACTGAGTTTTTATGTTTGTCATGTTTACTATAATTACAACAATACTAAATATACATAATTTTCTTATGTCAATATTTTTGCATCACTGCATACTGTAGGAAGGCGCAAGGGTCTGTCATTGACGGAAGGTATGTATCACCAAAATTCCTGGCCTCGGTGAGGTAAGAGCCGGCAATTTCATGTGTCGGCGGCAGCTAGTGCTGGCTGACATGGTTTTGCTATTTAGTATGGCTGTCAAGCTGATCCAGGCCGGCTCTTACTGGGAACAGCCAAAGTGCAGGGTGGGTGGCTGCTCCCCACTAGTGATGAGCGGCAGGGGTCATATTCAAATTCGCGATATTTTGCGAATATCTCGTAGAATATTTGTCAAATATTCACAAATTTGAATATTCGTTAGGAGTAGGGTTGGTTTCAAATTTTCGTAATACGAATTTTCATAATGAGAATTTTCGTGATGCAAATTTTCGCAATGAGAATCAATGAGATCGTGAAAACTCAGATCCGATGGTATATTCTAACCCCCAGGCGTTCCCATGGTGACGGGGATGCTTGACACATGCTTCATCCTCCCTGTCAAGCATCCCCGTCACCATGGAAACGCCTGGGGGTTAGAATATACCATCGGATCTGAGTTCCAAAGTGGAACAACTGTACAGATTTTTTTTTTAACTGACGAATATTCTAAAAAAACTAATATATTTGTTTTTTAGAATATTTGTAATATTCAAAAACAAGAGTATATAGCAATATAGCGAATATAAAAAAATGAATATAGAGCAATTTAGCTAATATAGTGCTATAATCTTCTTTGTCTAATAGTTGTAATTTTTTCTCATCTGAAGTTCAGATTGGAAAAAAATTACAACTATTAAAAAAAAACATAGCACTATATTAGCTAAATTGTTCTACATTAGTTTATTTTAGAATATTCGCTATATTGCTATATATTCGTATTTTAGAATATTACAAATATTAAAAAAACAAATATATAGCACTATATCGAATATATTATTTTTTTAGAATATTCGTCTTTTTTTCCATATGAAGTCATGATTCCTCCCTGCTTAAGGGAGGAATCATTGTAGTGTCCCACTACGTAAGGGTGGGCACTACACAAGGGTCATTTGGGTCACGTTGTTCTCCACCTCCTGTGGAACATGGTCATGGTATTTTATATTGTATTGTAATGTGTATTTTTATATTGTCTCCTGTGTACCAGGCCTGTTAGGGGTGTAGTTTCTCCTCCTAAGCTGTAGAGGGAGCTAGGGAACCCCCTAATATATATAGTTAGGCCCAGACAGGAAAGAGGAGTTCAGTTCAGTCCAGGAGGCTAAGTAGTACAGTCTAGCCTGCCTGAGGTTCCTGAGTAAGCAAAGCTCAGAAGTTAACCCAGGAGAAGGAGTTGCCTCCTGAAGATATCTAGCACCTTGAAAAGTACAGTGCAGAGCCACTTTTATCCAGCTAAGTAGAAAGCTGAAGGGCAGAAGGATATTTACAGCAAGAGGATTTACACCAGAGGAAGGTTTCCCTACCCAAGGATAAAGCCAGCTATAGGGCATATGGGCCTTGGAGAAAGCCAGTCAGGATCTGAGGAAAATACAGCCTGATCTGTAAGTGTTATTCCCTCTGAGTATCTTGCAAAGACTTTGCCTGCTACTTATGTGAAGCTTGCCTGTGACCAACATTGTACATCTGGAACTAACTGAAACCTGTAAATAGTTGAACTGTTCAGTAAAAAGAAGTTCTGGTTCACTGCAACTTTGTGTACCTCAATTATTCCTACAACAACCGGCAATGGCGTCATGAACTATAAGGGATCTTGCCATCGGCACATTAAACTTCCAACACCCAGGGCACCTCACCTACCACCTGGCCTGGTCCCTATACACAGAGAGTGCCCCAGAGGATTCATGTGCCAGCCTCTCCATCACTGCTGTACGCCTGCCCAAGGTAAATAAAAACTGTGAGTACCAAGAGCAACCCTTGGTTTGTTAACTACCCCTGTGACCTCATATTCGCTCTCCCTGCAGGACTGGCGCACTGCATATTTTGGCGTCACAAACAGGATGCGATTAATCCTATGCCATAGTGGAATTTGAACTGTGTGCCATTATTGCCTATAAAGTGATAAATTCCCTATCTGTTTATTTGAAAATTGTTGGGCCAAAGAACTGTGAAAAATCGTGGTGTGAAAACTGTATATTGTGGACTGTTTGCCGCTTCCTAAGTCACCGCTTGCTGTCAGTGAATTGAAAGCCTTGTGCTTAAAGATGGCCGCCTAAGCTGACTGGAATTATTGCTGCGCCATCGCTGTATTTTGTTGGCGGGAAGAATTTGGCGCCTTCTGCTGAAAAAGCGGGAAGGACTGTATGTTCGCCCCACCGCCTTATCATCTAATTTGCATGTCTGCCAAGATGGACTCCGCCTCCCCCATATTGGAGTACCTAGGGGGCGGCCTCCCGGAGCAGTGGGAGGTCTTGTGTGAAGTACTGCGTGCCGCCCAGATGTGTGCAGTAGAAGGATCGGGCATGTCGCAGAGAGGAGAGTCTCCTGCCGGAATAGCCTTACCTGTAAGCAAGACCCCAGAGCCTACAATGAGGGAAGAGAGAGAAGCACCGCCTGCCTATACTCCTGGACTGGAGAGGCCACCCTGCTTCCCACCGCAGTCACAGCCCGAGTTGTGCCTTGGCTCACGTGATGGATTTATAAAGCCCTCTGCGCAATGGCCCTTGCTGATGGCCGAGATACGAGGCGCGGCAATACAAAAGACGACCAAAAAAAAAAAAATTACTTCGAAGAACTCGCGAAGACGGTGTACGAGCGTCACGCGAATACTCAGCCCCATCTGGAGAGAAGGATGGGAGTGATGGTAACGTTCGATAAAAGCCGGGGTTTCGGGTTCATCAAAGACTACTCCACAGACCGAGACCTTTTTGTGGATCGGAGGTCTGTAAAGCGTAACTACCTACCCGAACATTTGCACAACCTCCGCAAAGGAGAAGAAGTGGAGTTCACCCCCGCTGAGGGCCTGAGAGGTCCATATGCCACAACAGTAGCCCGTCCCAAGCCGGGACCAGAGGATTGGGAAGAGCCTGAGGAGCCCACCAGTCCGGAATGTGAGCAAGAGCGCCCGGTGGAACCTGCTCACAATACGTACCAGGAGAGGGGTTCCTTCACCGGCCCCAATATATTCTGGCAGCCTACTGTACTAGAGAAACGGGTGAGTCCCTACCCCTCACCTGAGTTGCCCCGCAGGGAGAAGACACAAGCGGAGATGGAAAATATGTAGAGATTCCATGAGACCCTTGATGCCCTGCGACGAGGAAAGAGTTGCGATCCCGCACCTGAGCCTGCTGCGACAGTACCGGATCGCTGCAGCGGAGCATCACCCGAGAGACTGGAGGATCAGATCGCCAGGCTAGAAATCCATCTTCATGGCCTGCGCCAACTTGCTGCGTCCAGAGTAGCACCAATACCACCGAACGATAGCAATTCCTCTAAGAACTCTGATGTCCCCGGGCCTGCAGTGAGAGATCCCGTCGCCACCAGCTCGGCGACCACCATTGCTGTACCTGAGAAACTTTGCTATACCAGGAGTCGGGTCTGTCGCATAAAGCCGGCGCCACCCAGACCTATGGAGCCTCCTGCAGCATCAACCCCCAGGCTAGCGGAGCCTATACCAGTGACAGGCCCATTTATTCTACAGTTGCCTGCTAATACCATTTTGTGGGCCCAGCCAAGTATTGATCCACACAGGCCAAGACTCAGAGCGGAGCCAGGATGCACCACATCTGATGACCAGTATGAACTGGATACTTACCTGTGAGTAGGCCTGCTACGGCATAACTGCTGAAGGACCTATATGTTGAGTTTTTACATGATTCAGGACAGGAGTCCTATGTTTTGGCCCAATGAGCTGCTGCCAGTTACCCACGGCCCAGTGGTAGTTGAAAAGCCACTGAGTATACCAATAGCTCTTCTGCCATACTGTTTACCAGGACATCCTGCCTGCTTTAAAGTGCTAATCCAAGTTGTGCCTGCTGTTTTTGTTTTGCACCTTACCTTTTTAACCCCTTTTTCAGGTTGAGTAGGGGATATTACAGCACTACTTTTATCTACCAGGAATTATCAGGAGAAAGTATCCCTGAGATGTAGAGTTCTGTGCTGTGACTTTTTATATGCAATTCAAGAACTGTGCCCAGAGATGACCACATTGCATGTGGGCCTCTGAGATGCTGTTTTATTATTACTATTGTATAATAGTATTAAATACTATTGTATTTTATTATTATGGACTATCCTGGTTATTCCTGATACGCTGTACCAGGTCAGCGCCCCTGTTCCCTGTATTATCCTGTTTGAAGAGAACGGCGCCCCTTTTCACCGCACTTGTTCCTTTGCCAGCGGAGCTGCCTGATAATTTCATTGCAAATGTAGATGTATGTGCCTGCTTTGCATTTTTGTCTTTCAGGTCACAGTGTCCAGCTGGGCGGGCCCCCTATGTTACGCCGAGGTCGGACAACCTCAAAGTAGCGGTGTATGTAGTGTCCCACTACGTAAGGGTGGGCACTACACAAGGGTCAATTGGGTCACGTTGTTCTCCATCTCCTGTGGAACATGGTCATGGTATTTTATATTGTATTGTAATGTGTATTTTTATATTGTCTCCTGTGTACCAGGCCTGTTAGGGGTGTAGTTTCCCCTCCTAAGCTGTAGAGGGAGCTAGGGAACCCCCTAATATATATAGTTAGGCCCAGACAGGAAAGAGGAGTTCAGTCCAGTCCAGGAGGCTAAGTAGTACAGTCTAGCCTGCCTGAGGTTCCTGAGTAAGCAAAGCTCAGAAGTTAACCCAGGAGAAGGAGTTGCCTCCTGAAGATATCTAGCACCTTGAAAAGTACAGTGCAGAGCCACTTTTATCCAGCTAAGTAGAAAGCTGAAGGGCAGAAGGATATTTACAGCAAGAGGATTTACACCAGAGGAAGGTTACCCTACCCAAGGATAAAGCCAGCTATAGGGCATATGGGCCTTGGAGAAAGCCAGTCAGGATCTGAGGAAAATACAGCCTGATCTGTAAGTGTTATTCCCTCTGAGTATCTTGCAAAGACTTTGCCTGCCACTTATATGAAGCCTGCCTGTGACCAACATTGTACATGTGGAACTAACTGAAACCTGTAAATAGTTGAACTGTTCGGTAAAAAGAAGTTCTGGTTCACTGCAACTTTGTGTAACTCAATTATTCCTACAACAAATCAGTGTGCCACCGTTACCGGCACTGGCGTCACAAACTATAAGGGATCTTGCCACCGGCACATTAAACTTCCAACACCCAGGGTACCTCACCTACCACCTGGCCTGGTCCCTATACACAGAGAGTGCCCCAGAGGATTCATGTGCCAGCCTCTCCATCACTGCTGTACGCCTGCCCAAGGTAAATAAAAACTGTGAGAACCAAGAGCAACCCTCGGTTTGTTAACTACCCCTGTGACCTCATATTCGCTCACCCTGCAGGACTGGCGCACTGCATCATGACTTCAGATGAAAAAAAAGACGAATATTCAAAAAAACAAATATATATCACTATATCGAATATATTAGTTTTTTAGAATATTCGACTTTTTTTTCTATCTGAAGTCATGATTCCTCCCTGCTTAACCTCTTAGGGATCGGGCTCATTTTCACCTTAAGGACCAGGCCATTTTTTGCAAATCTGACCAGTGTCACTTTAAGTGGTGATTAGGGATGAGCGAACCCGAACTGTATAGTTCGGGTTCGTACCGAATTTTGCGGTGTCCGTGTTCGGGTCCGGGTTCGGGTTCGGTGTTCGGCGCTTTCTTGGCGCTTTTTGAAAGGCTGCAAAGCAGCCAATCAACAAGCGTCATACTACTTGCCCCAAGAGGCCATCACAGTCATGCCTACTATTGGCATGGCTGTGATTGGCCAGTGCAGCCTCTATTTAAGCTGGAGTCACGTAGCGCCGCACGTCACTCTGCTCTGATCAGTGTAGGGAGAGGTTGCAGCTGCGACGTTAGGGCGAGATTAGGCAGTGATTAACTCCTCCAAAAGACTTCATTCAGTGATCGATCTACAGCTGTGGATCATTGAACTGCTGTTATTCAATTGCTCACAGTTTTTGGGCTGCCCAGAGCGTTTTTCATTCACTTTTTTCTGGGTTGATCGGCGGCCATCTTGTGGCTTGTGGTGCGCCAGCACAAGCTGCCACCAAGTACATTTAACCATCAATAGTGTGGTTATTTTTTGGCTATATCCTACATCAGGGTCAAGCTGTCATCAAGTGCATTTAACCATCAATAGTGTGGTTATTTTTTGGCCATATACTACATCAGGGGCAAGCTGAGCCTGTCACAAGTGCATTTAACCATCAATAGTGTGGTTATTTTTTGACCATATACTACATCAGGGGAAAGCTGAGCCTGTCACCATGTGCATTTAACCATCAATAGTGTGGTTATTTTTTGTCTATATCCTACATCAGGGTCAAGCTGTCATCAAGTGCATTTAACCATCAATAGTGTGGTTATTTTTTGGCCATATACTACATCAGGGGCAAGCTGAGCCTGTCACAAAGTACATTTAACCATCAATAGTGTGGTTATTTTTTGGCCATACACTACATCAGGGGCAAGCTGAGCCTGTCACCAAGTGCATTTAACCATCAATAGTGTGGTTATTTTTTGGCTATATCCTACATCAGGGTCAAGCTGTCATCAAGTGCATTTAACCATCAATAGTGTGGTTATTTTTTAACCATATACTACATCAGGGGCAAGCTGAGCCTGTCACTAAGTGCATTTAACCATCAATAGTGTGGTTATTTTTTGGCTATATCCTACATCATGGTCAACCCGTCATCAAGTGCATTTAACCATCAATAGTGTGGTTATTTTTTGGCCATATACTACATCAGGGGCAAGCTGAGCCTGTCACCAAATGCATTTAACCATCAATAGAGTGGTTATTTTATTTTATTTTTTTTAATTTAAACTTTTTATTGGTTTTCAAAAAGGGACAGGGAATAACAGGGTTACAGGTACAGGCACGCAGGCCATGTAAATACATACAGATAGGCTTCAATTACATTCAAGTACATGGCATTCTTGAGCATGGAGATTGATGATAGTCAGTCAGACCGGTATTTCGTGAAATAAGAGTAACAGCCTATGGGGTGAGTGGTAGATTGAGAAAAAAAAAAAGGGGGTGGTAGGTATGGGTCCCACAATTAGGCTACAGGATACTAGTCGTTGTGTAGTGATCGAACAGTGTGAGGGGGTGGTGAGTAGGAGGTCTATATTTGAGTTGAAGGGGGTGGTAAAGAGTGGGGTAAAAGTCTCTATGAGAGAGCCAGGACGAGTGTGGCTAATGGCCAGATGGATCTTGCCCAATAGTTAGGGATATTGGGCTTGAGAGAATGGCCCTGTTGGGAGATCTGTAGATCGACCATGGGAGCCACTTTTTGAGAAATATAGTATGAGTGCGTGTTTCCCATGATGACATTTCCTCAAACCTATGTAGTTGATCTACTTTAAGTATCAACTTTTCTATGGAAGGAGTCTGGGTTTGCAACCAGTAGCAGGGAAGTATGAGACGAGCAGCTAGTAACAATTGGGAGAAAACAAAGGGAAGTCGTGGGGGGTTCGTTCCCAGATATATTGATATTAAGGCCAGTTGGGGTGAGGGTTGGATAGAAGTGTTGCATATATTGTTTGCTATGGAAAATATTTCGAACCACCATTTGGATATGGAGGGGCATGACCACCAGATGTGGATGAAGTCTCCCTTATCCTGAAGGCACCTCCAGCAAATATTTGAGGCGGTGGGGGAATAGAGAGACGTCTTATCAGGAGTACGGTACCATCTTGTGAGGATCTTGTATCCATTTTCTTGGATACGGACACAGCGGGAAGTCCTGTGGGGAGATTCAAGAAGTTTGGGAAGGGACGTGAAAGGGATAACAATGTTAAGATCTGTTTCCCATTGTTTCACAAAGGCTGGTTTTGCCAACATAGGTGCTGATCGTAGTCTACTATAGATTTGTGATACTGTTTTTTTGGGGGTAGAGGGTAGGGAGATCACAGACTCAAGCCAGACAATGGGACGTTGGAGGGCGCCTGGCTGGATGTGTTGGTTTAGGTAAGCTCTAAGGTAAAGTACTGAGAACATATCACATGGACTTGGGTTAAGGAGGCTTTTCATGTCATCTAGGTTAAGGGGTTTGCCAGTATGGTCCAGCAACGATGAGATAGCTATGGTTGAGGATGACAGTCTTACAGAGGTACTCGATCTCAGGGCTGAGGGGGCTGTACCGAGCACATCCCTAGTTGTAAGAAGTGGTGAGGGGAAGGGTATTGAACAATGGGATGTGGAAAACCACTTCCATGCCTCAAGAGTAGCTTTGACAATAGGGTAGTGGGAAAGGGGTTCAACTATAGGGTTTTGGTTTCCTAGCAGGAGGGCTCTTGGTGGCTTCCCAAGTATCTCTAATTCCATTTCTACTGCAGAGGAATGAGTGGATGGACGCAACCATGCTACTGCACGGGCTAGGAGAATGGCCTTACCATATAGTTCTGGATTAGGCAAGCCAATACCCCCCTCCTCCCTAGGCCTAGTGAGGAGGGAGAAGGCGAGTCTGGCTCTCCTCCCATTCCAAATAAAGGACCTAAATTTTTTATGAAAAGCTGTATAATATTGTTTGGGTACCGGGATTGGGAGAACCTGTTGTAGGTAAGTTAGGCGTGGGAGGTATAGGGAAGAAAGCAGATTTTTTCGACCAAACCAGGATAAAGTGGGGTTGGATTGGGCTAGACTATCAATGGAGTTGAAGATTGAAGCTTTAAGAGGGACATAATTGAGAGAGAATAACTCTTTAATGTTGGGGCTGAGTGTTACGCCTAAGTAGGAGATGGTGGGAGAGGACCAATTAAAGGGTGAGTTTTCCTCGAGACACCGTTTTGTGACAGGGTTGATGCCTGAACAAAGAACTAGGGACTTGTTAGCATTTATCTTAAAGTCAGAGACTTTACTGTAAAGGTTGAGATGAGACTGAATGCAAGGGAGAGCAACTGAGGGATTAACCATCATCATTAAGACATCGTCCGCAAATGCTGCGAGTTTCTGTTCTCTGCCTCCCAAACACAGACCCTCAATTCTCCTGTCCAACCTGATGATGGACAAAAGCGGTTCTAAGGCCAATATGAACAAAAGTGGAGACAGAGGGCATCCCTGCCTTGTCCCGTTCTTTATGGCAAATGCAGAGGAGAGGTTCCCATTGACCATGACTCGAGCAGACGCTTGGTCATACATGGCAAAGGTGGCTTGAACAAAGGGATCAGGGAGGCCAAATCTGAGCAAGGCATGTCTCAAATATAACCAGTTCACTCTGTCAAATGCCTTCTCAGCATCTGTGCTGAGAAGAAGCAGGGGAGAGGAGTAGCGGTTGGCATGGCAAAGAGCGTTGATCACTCTGGTAGTGTTATCCTTACCCTCCCTGTTGCAGATAAAGCCCACCTGATCCCCATGAACAATAGAGGGAAGAAGAGCGGCTAGTCTGTTGGCCAGCATTTTGGCCAGGAGTTTGAGGTCTATGTTTAGGAGGGAGATAGGCCTGTAATTAGAGCACTGTTTGGGATCCTTCCCTTCTTTGGGTATAAGTGAAATATGGGCCGTTGTCATGTCTCTAGACAAGGGGACCCCTATAAGGGATAGGTTGCAGACCTCAAGGAGGTGTGGTAAAAGGATCTCTCTGAAGGTCTTATAATATTGTACTGGTAGGCCGTCTGGGCCAGGGCTCTTACCTTTTGGCATTTGATTTAGAGCTTTATTAAGTTCCACCAGAGAGAAAGGAACTTCTAGGCGCATTTTTTGTTCAGGCGTTATGGCAGGGATATTAGAGGAGTTGAGGAAAGAAGATATAAGGGTGGTTTGCGTTTCAGGAGTGGCATTGGAAGGGAGGTTATAAAAATTTTCATAAAAAGATCGAAACTGGGCTGCAATCTGGGTGGCCGAAAAAATGGGATTACCCTCAGGGGAAGTGAGTTGGTGTATATGATTTGCAGCTCTCCTATTCTTGATCCTGGACATTAAAAATTTTGTAGCCTTATCACCATGGGCGAAAAATTTATGCTGGGAGTTTAAATAGTATTTGGCCGATTTAGCATGGAGGAGGGTTTTGAGTTCTGCTCTAGTTTTCGAGAGTTCCTGGAGAAGGGCATCTGAGGGGTTACTTTTGTGATGGGATTCAAGCTTATGGATGTTTTTAAGGGCCTCGTCTATGGCTTTTTCCCTCATTTTTTTCTGGTAGGCACCAGTGCTGATGAAGTGGCCTCTGATATAGGGTTTATGTGCATCCCAAAGCAGGTTGGCGGAGAGGTCAGGACTCTTGTTAATGGAGAAGTATTCCTTTATATGTTTGGAAACCCAATCAATCGTGGGCTGATGTCCCAGTAAAGATTCATTCAGTCTCCAATTGAAACGTGGAGGTGTACTATTAGGGGCTAGGATAGAGAGGAAAATTGGGGCATGGTCAGAGAGATGCACGGAACCTATGGACGCCTGGCTACATAACTGAATGTGTTCCTTGGATATGAAAAGGTAATCCAGGCGGTGATAAGACCCATGCATAGGGGAGAAGAAAGAATAGTCACGGGTATTTGGGTGATGTAATCTCCAAACATCAATTAGATGGAGATTCCAGAGACCGTCTCGGAAGTTTTTGAGAGATCTAAGGGAGTGTTGGGACTTCTTAGCAGAGGTATCTAGGGCTGGCTGTAGGGCTACATTTAAGTCTCCTCCCAGGACTACTATACCTTCCTTGAATGAGTCAATTATGGGGCAGATACTTGAAAACCAACTAAATTGATTAAGGTTAGGGGGCATATAGGTTTATGAAAGTGTAAGTGTGCTGGCCTATGGTGCCCTTAACCAGAATGTATCTCCCATCTGGATCCTGCAGGTGACATGTGTATGAGAAGGGGGTCTTTCTTTGGAAGCCAATACTGACTCCGCAGGAAGCAGAAGAGCTTCCTCCGCAGTGGTACCATTGGGAGTAATTAGAGTGGTTATTTTTTGGCTATATCCTACATCAGGGTCAAGATGTCATCAAGTGCATTTAACCATCAATAGTGTGGTTATTTTTTGGCCATATACTACATCAGGGGCAAGCTGAGCCTGTCACGAGGTGCATTTAACCATCAATAGTGTGGTTATTTTTGGCTATATCCTACATCAGGGTCAACCTGTCATCAAGTGCTTTTAACCATCAATAGTGTGGTTATTTTTTGGCCATATACTACATCAGGGGCAAGCTGAGCCTGTCACCAAGTGCATTTAACCATCAATAGTGTGGTTATTTTTTGGCTATATCCTACATCAGGGGCAAGCTGCCACCAAGTCCATTTAACCATCAATAGTGTGGTTATTTAAATCTATCCCTAAAAGGGTATATTAGATTCAAGGTGCTGATAGGGTAATTCTCAATAACTTCACACACACGCTACTGTGCAGATCCAAGTCTAATTCTGTCTGTAAACATATACCTGTCACCTGACATATACCTGTCACATATAGGCCTCCAATTTATATTCATCCAAATCTGTCATTATTGCTTTAGCTGATCAAGTTATTTAGTGTCCGTCAAAGCACAGTTTTTGTTCTGGGTTGAAATACAATTCCCAATTTTGCAATTCTCTAAATTAGTGGTTTCTGCTGTATCAGGCCTACTTTAAATCTATCCCTAAAAGGGTATATTAGATTCAAGGTGCTGATAGGGTAATTCTCAATAACTTCACACACACGCTACAGTGCAATTCCAAGTCTAATTCTGTGTGTAAACGTATACCTGTCACCCAGCGCCTAAATAATAGGCCTCAAATTTATATTCAGCTAAATCTGTCATTACTGCTGTGCCTGTATTAGTGTAATACGGTACCTAAATAGATAGCCAGATAGTGTTAGGTGTCTGTAAAAAAAGGCCTGAATTCAAAACATTGGGCCAAATAATATTTTTCTTATTGTGGTGAATGGTAACAATGAGGAAAACATCTAGTAAGGGACGCAGACATAGTCTACTACTGGGACCTGAGGTAGTTGATTCACTAGGACGTAAGGCTGTGGCAAAACGGCCACGTCCTCTCCCAGCACCAGAGGGTCCACTAACACCACCACGGTGTTAGTGGACCCCCTGGTGCTGGGAGAGGACGTGGCCGTTCTGCCACAGCCACACGTCCTAGTGAACCAACTACCTCAGGTCCCAGTAGCCAGCAGAATTTACAGCGATATTTGGTGGGGCCCAATGCCGTTCTAAGGATGGTAAGGCCTGAGCAGGTACAGGCATTAGTCAATTGGGTGGCCGACAGTGCATCCAGCACGTTCACATTATCTCCCACCCAGTCTTCTGCAGAAAGCGCACAGATGGCGCATGAAAACCAAGCCCATCAGTCTGTCACATCACCCCCATGCATATCAGGGAAACTGTCTGAGCCTCAAGTTATGCAGCAGTCTCTTATGCTGTTTGAAGGCTCTGCTGGCAGGGTTTCCCAAGGGCACCCACCTAGCCCTTCCCCAGGGGTGGAAGAGATAGAATGCACTAACGCACAACCACTTATGTTTCCTGATGATGAGGACATGGGAATACCACCTCAGAACGTCTCTGATGATGACGAAACACAGGTGCCAACTGCTGCGTCTTTCTGCAGTGTGCAGACTGAACAGGAGGTCAGGGGTCAAGACTGAGTGGAAGACGATGCAGGGGACGATGAGGTCCTAGACCCCACATGGAAAGAAGGTCATTCCACTGACTTTCACAGTTCGGAGGAAGAGGCAGTGGTGAGACCGAGCCAACAGCGTAGCAAAAGACAAAGAGGGAGCAGTGGGCAAAAGCAGAACACCCGCCGCCAAGAGACTCCGCCTGCTACTGACCGCCGCCATCTGGGACCGAGCACCCCAAAGGCAGCTTCAAGGAGTTCCCTGGCATGGTACTTCTTCAAACAATGTACTGACGACAAGACCCGAGTGGTTTGCACGCTGTGCCATCAGAGCCTGAAGGGAGGCATTAACGTTCTGAACCTTAGCACAACCTGCATGACCAGGCACCTGCATGCAAAGCATGAACTGCAGTGGAGTAAACACCTTAAAAACAAGGAAGTCACTCAGGCTCCCCCTGCTACCTCTTCTGCTGCTGCCGCCTCGACCTCTTCTGCTGCTGCCACCGCCTCGGCCTCTTCCACCGCCTCTGGAGGAACGTTGGCATCTGCCGCTCAGCAAACATGGGATGTACCACCAACACCACCACCTGCGTCACCAAGCATCTCAACCATGTCACACGGCAGCGTTCAGCTCTCCATCTCACAAACATTTGAGAGAAAGCGTAAATTCCCACCTAGCCACCCTCGATCCCTGGCCCTGAATGCCATCATTTCTAAACTACTGGCTTATGAAATGCTGTCATTTAGGCTGGTGGACACAGACAGCTTCAAACAGCTCATGTCGCTTGCTGTCCCACAGTATGTTGTTCCCAGCCGGCACTACTTCTCCAAGAGAGCCGTGCCTTCCCTGCACAACCAAGTATCTGATAAAATCAAGTGTGCACTGCGCAACGCCATCTGTGGCAAGGTCCACCTAACCACAGATACGTGGACCAGTAAGCACGGCCAGGGACGCTATATCTCCCTAACTGCACACTGGGTAAATGTAGTGGCGGCTATGCCCAAGGCGGAGAGCTGTTTGGCGCACGTCCTTCCGCCGCCAAGGATCGCAGGGCAACATTCTTTGCCTCCTGTCTCCTCCTCCTCCTACTCAGCTTCCTCCTCCTCTTCTTCCACCTGCTCATCCAGTCAGCCACACACCTTCACCACCAACTTCAGCACAGCCCGGGGTAAACGTCAGCAGGCCATTCTGAAACTCATATGTTTGGGGAACAGGCCCCACACCGCACAGGAGTTGTGGCGGGGTATGGAACAACAGACCGACGAGTGGTTGCTGCCGGTGAGCCTCAAGCCCGGCCTGGTGGTGTGCGATAATGGGCGAAATCTCGTTGCAGCTCTGGGACTAGCCGATTTGACACACATTCCTTGCCTGGCGCATGTGCTGAATTTGGTGGTGCAGAAGTTCATTCGCAACTACCCCGACATGTCAGAGCTGCCGCATAAAGTGTGCGCCGTCTGTTCGCGCTTCCGGCGTTCACATCCTGCCGCTGCTCGCCTGTCTGAGCTACAGCGTAACTTCGGCCTTCCCGCTCACTGCCTCATATGCGACGTGCCCACCAGGTGGAACTCCACCTTGCACATGCTGGACAGACTGTGCGAGCAGCAGCAGGCCATAGTGGAGTTTCAGCTGCAGCACGCACGGGTCAGTCGCACTGCGGAACAGCACCACTTCACCACCAATGACTGGGCATCCATGCGAGACCTGTGTGCCCTGTTGCGCTGTTTCGAGTACTCCACCAACATGGACGAGGAGGACGAGGATGAGGAGGAGGTGGAGGAGGATGAGGATGAAGCATGTTCACAGCGGGGTGGCACCCAACGCAGCTCGGGCTTATCACTGGTGCGTTGCTGGGGGGAAACGCAGGACGATGACGATACGCCTCCCACAGAGGACAGCTTGTCCTTACCTCTGGGCAGCCTGGCACACACGAGCAACTACATGCTGCAGTGCCTGCGCAATGACAGCAGAGTTGCCCACATTTTAACGTGTGCAGAGTACTGGGTTGCCACCCTGCTGGATCCACGGTACAAAGACAATTGGCCCACCTTACTTCCTGCACTGGAGCGTGATAGGAAGATGCGCGAGTACAAGTGCACATTGGTAGAGGCGCTACTGAGAGCATTCCCAAATGTCACAGGGGAACAAGTGGAAGCCCAAGGCGAAGGCAGAGGAGGAGCAAGAGGTCACCAACGCAGCTGTGTCACGGCCAGCTCCTCTGAGGGCAGGGTTAGCATGGCAGAGATGTGGAAAAGTTTTGTCACCACGCCACAGCTAACTGCACCACCACTTGATACGAAACGTGTTAGCAGGAGGCAACATTTCACTAACATGGTGGAACAGTACCTGTGCACACCCCTCCACGTACTGACTGATGGTTCGGCCCCATTCAACTTCTGGGTCTCCAAATTGTCCACGTGGCCAGAGCTAGCCTTTTATGCCTTGGAGGTGCTGGCCTGCCCGGCGGCCAGAGTTTTGTCTGAACATGTATTCAGCACGGCAGGGGGCATCATTACAGACAAACGCAGCCGCCTGTCTACAGCCAATGTGGACAAGCTGACGTTCATAAAAATGAACCAGGCATGGATCCCACAGGACCTGTCCATCCCTTGTGCAGATTAGACATTAACTACCTCCCCTTAACCATATATTATTGTACTCCAGGGCACTTCCTCATTCAATCCTATTTTTATTTTCATTTTACCATTATATTGCAGGGCAACCCAAAGTTGAATGAACCTCTCCTCTGTCTGGGTGCCGGGGCCTAAAAATATCTGACAGTAGCATGCTCCAGTGGTGGGTGACATGAAGCCTGATTCTCTGCTATGACATGAAGACTGATTCTCTGCTGACATGAAGCCAGATTCTCTGCTATAGGACCTCTCTCCTCTGCCTGGGTGCCTGGGCCTAAATATGTGACAATGGACTGTTCCAGTGGTGGGTGACGTGAAGCCTGATTCTCTGCTATGACATGAAGACTGATTCTCTGCTGACATAAAGCCTGAATCTCTGTTATGGGACCTCTCTCCTCTGTCTGGGTGCCGGGGCCTAAAAATATCTGACAGTGGCCTGTTCCAGTGGTGGGTGACATGAAGCCTGATTCTCTGCTATGACATGAAGACTGATTCTCTGCTGACATGAAGCCAGATTCTCTGTTACGGGACCTCTCTCCTCTGCCTGGGTGCCTGGGCCTAAATATGTGACAGTAGCCTGTTCCAGTGGTGGGTGACATGAAGCCTGATTCTCTGCTATGACATGAAGACTGATTCTCTGCTGACATGAAGCCAGATTCTCTGCTATGGGACCTCTCTCCTCTGCCTAATTATGTGACAATGGACTGTTCCAGTGGTGGGTGACGTGAAGCCTGATTCTCTGCTATGACATGAAGACTGATTCTCTGCTGACATGAAGCCTGAATCTCTTCTATGGTACCTCTCTCCACTGTCTGGGTGCCGGGGCCTAAATATCTGACAGTGGCCTGTTCCAGTGGTGGGTGACATGAAGCCTGATTCTCTGCTATGACATGAAGACTGATTCTCTGCTGACATGAAGCCTGAATCTCTTCTATGGGACCTCTCTCCTCTGTCTGGGTGCCGGGGCCTAAATTATATGACAATGGACTTTTCCAATGTTGGGTGACGTGAAGCATGATTCTCTGCTATGACATGAAGACTGATTCTCTGCTGACATGAAGCCTGAATCTCTGCTATGGGACCTCTCTCCTCTGCCTGGGTGCCTGGGCCTAAATATCTGACAATGGACTGTTCCAGTGGTGGGTGACGTGAAGCCTGATTCTCTGCTATGACATGAAGCCTGACTCTCTGCTATGACATGAAGACTGATTCTCTGCTGACATGAAGCCAGATTCTATGTTATGAGACCTCTCTCCTGTGCCTGGGTGCCGGGGCCTAAATATCTGACAATGGACTGTTCTAGTTTTGGGTGACGTGAAGCCTGATTCTCTGCTATGACATGAAGACTGATTCTCTGCTGACATCAAGCCTGATTCTCTGCTATGGGACCTCTCTCCAATTGATATTGGGTAATTTTTATTTATTTTATTTTTATTTTAATTCATTTCCCTATCCACATTTGTTTGCAGGGGATTTAACTACATTTTGCTGCCTTTTGCAGCCCTCTAGCCCTTTCCTGGGCTGTTTTACAGCCTTTTTAGTGTCGAAAAGTTCGGGTCCCACATTGACTTCAATGGGGTTCGGGTTC
This sequence comes from Bufo bufo, assembly GCF_905171765.1. Taxonomy (NCBI): domain Eukaryota; kingdom Metazoa; phylum Chordata; class Amphibia; order Anura; family Bufonidae; genus Bufo; species Bufo bufo. The sequence continues at coordinate 329,341,650 of NC_053393.1, forward strand.
GGGACGAAGTTCGGGTCGGGTTCGGATCCCGAACCCCAACATTTCCGGGAAGTTTGGCCGAACTTCTAGAACCCGAACATCCAGGTGTTCGCTCAACTCTAGTGGTGATTACTTTAAAACGCTTTTACTTATCCAGGCCATTCTGAGATTGTTTTTTCCTCACATATTGTACTTAATGACACTGGTAAATTCATTTTTATTTATAAAAAAATACCAAAAATTTTCAAATTTCCAAGTTTCAATTTTATAATACACTGCTCAAAAAAATTAAGGGAACACTTAAACAACACAATGTAACTCCAAGTCAATCACACTTCTGTGAAATCAAACTGTCCACTTAGGAAGCAACACTGAGTGACAATCAGTTTCACATGCTGTTGTGCAAATGGGATAGACAACAGGTGGAAATTATAGGCAATTAGCAAGACACCCCCAATAAAGGAGTGGTTCTGCAGGTGGTGACCATAGACCACTTCTCAGTTCCTATGCTTCCTGGCTGATCTTTTGGTCACTTTTGAATACTGGCGGTGCTTTCACTCTAGTGGTAGCATGAGACGGAGTCTACAACCCACACAAGTGGCTCAGGTAGTGCATCTTACCCAGAATGGCACATCAATGCGAGCTGTGGCAAAAAGGTTTGCTGTGTCTGTCAGCGTAGTGTCCAGAGCATGGAGGCGCTACCAAGAGACAGGCCAGTACATCAGGAGACGTGGAGGAGGCCGTAGGAGGGCAACAACCCAGCAGCAGGACCGCTACCTCCGCCTTTGTGCAAGGAGGAACAGGAGGAGCACTGCCAGAGCCCTGCAAAATGACCTCCAGCAGGCCACAAATGTGCATGTGTCTGCTCAAACGGTCGGAAACAGACTCCATGAGGGTGATATGAGGGCCCGACGTCCACAGGTGGGGGTTGGGATTACAGCCCAACACCGTGCAGGACAATTGGCATTTGCCAGAGAACACCAAGATTAGCAAATTTGGCACTGGCGTCCTGTGCTCTTCACAGATGAAAGCAGGTTCCCACTGAGCACATGTGACAGATGTGACAGAGTCTTGAGACGCCGTGGAGAACGTTCTGCTGCCTGCAACATCCTCCAGCATGACCGGTTTGGCATTGGGTCAGTAATGGTGTGGGGTGGCATTTCTTTGGAGGGCCGCACAGCCCTCCATGTGCTCGCCAGAGGTAGCCTGACTGCCATTAGGTACCAAGATGAGATCCTCAGACCCCTTGTGAGACCATATGCTGGTGCGGTTGGCCCTGGGTTCCTCCTAATGTAAGACAATGCTAGACCTCATGTGGCTGGAGTGTGTCAGCAGTTCCTGCAAGACGAAGGCATTGATGCTATGGACTGGCCCGTCCGTTCCCCAGACCTGAATCCAATTGCGCACATCTGGGACATCATGTCTCGCTCTATCCACTTTGCACCACAGACTTTCCAGGAGTTGGCAGATGCTTTAGTCCAGGTCTGGGAGGAGATCCCTCAGGAGACCGTCCGCCACCTCATCAGGAGCATGCACAGGCGTTGTAGGGAGGTCATACAGGCACGTGGAGGCCACACACATTACTGAGCCTCATTTTGACTTGTTTTAAGGACATTACATCAAAGTTGGATCAGCCTGTAGTGTGTTTTTCCACTTTAATTTTGAGTGTGACTCCAAATCCAGACCTCCATGGTTTGAAAAATTTGATTTCCATTTTTTTATTTTTGTGTGATTTTGTTGTCAGCACATTCAACTATGTAAAGAACAAAGTATTTCAGAAGAATATTTAATAAATTCAGATCTAGGATGTGTTATTTTTGCGTTCCCTTTATTTACATATGTGTACATAGTAATACCTACAAAAATAGTTATTACTTTACATTCCCCATATGTCTACTTCATGTTAGGATCATTTTGGGAATGACATTTTATTCTTGGGTGACGTTACAAGGCTTAGAAGTTTAGAAGTAAATCTTGAAATTTCTCAGAAATTTTTAAAAACCAACTTTTTAAGGACCAGTTCAGGCCTGAAGTCACTTTGTGAGGCATACATAATAGAAACCACCCAAAAATGACCACATTTTAGAAACTACACCCCTCAAGGTATTCAAAACTGATTGTACAAACGTCGTTAACCCTTTAGGTGTTCCACAAGAATGAAAGGAAAATAGAGATACAATTTCAAAATTTCACTTTTTTGGCAGATTTTCCATTTTAATATTTTTTTTCCAGTTACAAAGCAATGGTTAACAGCCAAACAAAGCTCAATATTTATGGCCCTGATTCATTAGTTTACAGAAACACCCAATATGTGGTCTTAAACTGCTGTGCCAGCACACGGCAGGGCGCCGAAAGAAAGGAATGCCATACGGTTTTTGGAAGGCAGATTTTGCTGAACTGTTTTTTTTTGCACCATGTCCCATTTGAAGCCCCCCTGATGCACCCCTAGAGTAGAAACTCAATAAAAATTACCCCATCTAAGAAACTACACCCCTCAAGGTATTCAAAACTGATTTTACAAACGTTATTAACCCTTTAGGTGTTCCACAAGAATTAATGAAAAATAGAGATACAATTTCAAAATTTCACTTTTTTGGCAGATTTTCCATTTTAATATTTTTCTTCCAGTTACACAGCAAGTGTTAACAGCCAAACAAATATATTTATGGCCCCGATTCTGTAGTTTACAGAAACACCCCATAAGTGGTCGTAAACTTCTGTCCAGGGACATGGCAGGGCGCAGAAGGAAAGGAATGCCATACGGTTTTTGGAAGGCTGATTTTGCTGGACAGTTTTTTTGACACCATGTCCCATTTGAAGCCCCCCTGATGCACCCCTAGAGTAGAAACTCCAAAAAAAGTTACCCCATTTTAGAAACTACGGGATAGGGTGGAAGTTTTGTTGGTACTAGTTTAGGGTACATATGATTTTTGGTTGCTCTATATTACACTTTTTGTGAGGCAAGGTAACAAGAAATAGCTGTTTTGGCACTGTTTTATATTTTGTTATTTAACACATTCATCTGACAGGTTAGATCATGTGGTATTTTTATAGAGCAGGTTGTCACGGATGCGGCGATACCTAATATGTATACAATTTTTTTATTTATGTAAGTTTTACACAATAATTTCATTTTTGAAGCAAAAAAAATCATGTTTTAGTGTCTCCATAGTCTGAGAGACATAGTTTTTGCAGTTTTTGGGCGATTATCTTGGGTAGGGTATGATTTTTGCGGGATGAGATGACGGTTTGATTGGCACTATTTTGGGGTGCGTATGACTTTTTGATCGCTTGCTATTACACTTTTAGTGATGTAAAGTGACAAAAAATGGCTTTTTTATTTTTTTTCACAGTGTTCATCTGAGGGGTTAGGTAATGTAATATTTTTATAGAGCAGGTTATTACGGACGCGGCGATACCTAATATGTATACTTTTTTTATTTACTTAAGTTTTACACAATAACAGCTTTTTTAAAACAAAAAAAAGATGTTTTAGTGTCTCAATATTCTGAGCCATACATTTTTTATTTTTTGGACGATTGTCTTAGGTAGGGTCTCATTTTTTGCGGGATGAGGTGACGGTTAGATTAGTACTATTTTGGTGGGCATACGCCTTTTTGATCGCTTACTGTTGTACTTTTTGTGATGTAAGGTGACAAAAAAATTGTTTATTTAGCAGTTTTTATTTTAAATTTTTTACGGTGTTCATCTGAGGGGTTAGGTCATGTGATATGTTTATAGAGCCGGTCGATACGGACGTGGCAAATTCTAATATGTCTACTTTCCCCCCCCCCCCCCTACTTTTTACCAATTTTTTTTTACTTTATTTGGGGAAAATTACGTTTTTGTTTATTTTTACTTGAAACTTTAAAGGGTTTCTGTCACCCCGCAAAACTCATTTTTTTTTTTTTGGATAGTTAGATTCTTCATAGTGCGATATAGGAGAATATAATGCTCTTACTTTCATGCGGCCGATTCTTTATAAAACAAACTTTTATAATATGTAAATGAGGGCTCTACCAGCAAGTAGGGCGTCTACTTGCTGGTAGCTGCTGCAGAAATCCGCACCCTCGCCGTGTTGATTGACAGGGCCAGCCGTGATCTCCTCCTCCGGCTGGCCCTGTCAGTAATTCAAAAATCGCGCGCCTCGCGTCATTCGGCGCAGGCGCTCTGAGATGAGGAGGCTCGTATCCTCAGCACTCCCTCAATGCGCCTGCGCCGATGACATCACCGAAAGAGAAGACGTCATCGGCGCAGGCGCACTGAGGGAGTGCTGAGGAGACGAGCCTCCTCATCTCAGAGCGCCTGTGCCGAATGACGCGAGGCGCGCGATTTTTGAATTACTTACAGGGCCGGCCGGAGGAGGAGATCACGGCTGGCCCTGTCAATCAACACGGCGAGGGGGCGGATTTCTGCAGCAGCTACCAGCAAGTAGACGCCCTACTTGCTGGTAGAGCCCTCATTTACATATTATAAAAGTTCGTTTTATAAAGAATCGGCCGCATGAAAGTAAGTAAGAGCATTATATTCTCCTATATCGCACTATGAGGAATCTAACTATCCAAAAAAAAAAAAATGAGTTTTGCGGGGTGACAGAAACCCTTTAATTTTTTGGGGGGGAAAACTTTATTTGTTCAACTTTTTTTTACTTTATTTTGGTACCACTTTGGGACTTCAACTTTTGTTGGTCTAATCCCTTTTACAATGCATTCCAATACTTCTGTATTGGAATTCATTGGCTGCATGAGTAATACTGTGTGCATTACTCATACAGCTTCCGGCCTGTGAGATCCAGGGGACTGGATCTCACAGGCTCGTCACAGGAAGGCAGCGCCGATGCCTAAGGAAGGCATCGCACTGCCTTCCATGCCATCGGGTCCCCCCTACAGCCGCATGGGGACCCGATGGCACCTCCGATCAACGCCGCCACAGAAGGTAAAAGCTGCAAACCATAGGTCTGAATTGACCTGCGGTTTGCGGTGATCGTCGACACGGGGGGTCACGGGACCCCCCTTCGCATTTAGCCAAGGTGCCTGCTCAATTATTTGGACATCAGAGCGTACCTGTACGCCCTGTGTCCATAACTGGTTAAGTTACTTAAGCAGGGGGGAATCATGACTTCAGATGGAAAAAAAGATGAATACTCAAAAAAACTAATATTTGATATAGTGCTATATATTAGTTTCTTTCCGAATATTCGTAATATTCTAAAACAAGAATATATAGCAATATAGCGAATATTCAAAAAAAAAACGAATGTAGAACAATTTAGCTAATATAGTGCTATAATTTCTATATAGTGCTATATAGAACATCAGATTAGAAAAAAATTGCAACTATTAAACAAAGAAGATTATAGCACTATATTAGCTAAATTGCTCTATATTCGTTTTATTTGAATATTCACTATTTTGCTATATATTCTTGTTTTTGAATTTTACGAATATTCTAAAAAACAAATATATTTGTTTTTTAGAATATTCTTTTTTTTTTTTAAATCTGTACAGTTGTTCCACTTTGGCATACTCCCCAACAAGAGTCCCCGTCACAATGGGAATGCCTGGGGGTTAGAATATACCATCGGATCTGAGTTTTCACGATCTCATTGATTCTCATTATGTCAATTTGCATTACGAAAATTCTCATTACGAAAATTCGCAATCAACACTACTCCTAAAGTCAAAGATATTGCGGCCTTCTCATTGGCCCACAAGCTAAAAGCAGGGAGGGATCATGTGTACTGATTAAAAAAAATCTTGAATTTTCAAAATTACGAATATATATCACTATATTCTAAATATTCGCGAATTCTCGAAGTGCCGATATTCGCGATAATAATATCGGGTCTTGGTTTGGGTTATAAAACACAGGCAGCACTGTCAGGTGGTAGGAATTTACTCCTCTCTGACAGTGAAGCTCTGCAGTCTCTGTGTTGGGACCTGGGAGTTTGGGCCTGGGTAAAGGCCTGCTACCTTGTTAGCGTGAGAGCAGGTGGTTTCTGCTATGTACAAGGACTTCTGCATTGCTGCATGGTGTGAACAAACACCAGACTCAAGGTGACTGTCTTCCTTGAAACAGACTTTTTGTTTTGCTTATCCCTATAAACAACAAACTATTTAAGTTAAAGATGTTGTTGTTGCCTCTATACTGCGTCCGCAAGCCTGTCTACCAGAGCAAATCCCCACAATACTAAAAACCTATTACTTTTTAATTTTTCTTTCTACATAGCTGTCTAAGGACTTATTTTTTTCATTGGTAGCATTTTGGCAATTAAGCTAAAAGAAAGCAATTCTGGCAAAAATAATTCAGGGAAAAATCTGATTAATAATTATAAGAACAACACTAAGGCCTCTTTCACACGACCGTTGTGTGCACCCGTGGCCGTTGTGCCGTTTTCCGTTTTTTTTCGCGGACCCCATGACTTTCAATGGGTCCGTGGAAAAAACGGAAAATGCACCGTTTTGCAGCCGCATCCGAGATCCGTGTTTCCTGGCCGTGAAAAAAATATGACCTGTCCTATTTTTTTCACGGCCAATGGTTCACGGACCCATTCAAGTCAATGGGTCCGTGAAAGAACACGGATGCACACAAGATTGGCATCCGTGTCCGTGATCCGTGGCCGTAGGTTACTTTTTATACAGACGGATCCGAAGATCCGTCTGCATAAAAGCTTTTTCATAGCTGAGTTTTCACTTCGTGAAAACTCAGAACCGACAGTATATTCTAACACAGAAGCGTTCCCATGGTGATGGGGACGCTTCTAGTTAGAATACACTACAAACTGTGTACAAGACTGCCCCCTGCTGACTGGCAGCACCCGATCTCTTACAGGGGGCCGTGATCAGCACAATTAACCCCTTCAGGTGCGGCACCTGAATGGGTTAATTGTACTATCATATCCCCCTGTAAGAGATCAGGGCTGCTAGGCAGCAGGGGGCAGACCCTCCCCCCCTCCCCAGTTTGAATATCATTGGTGGCCAGTGCGGCCCCCCCCCCTCTATTGTAATAATAGGTTGGTGGCCAGTGCGCCCCCCCCCTCCCTCTATTCTAATTATTCGTTGGTGGCACAGTGTGCGCCCCCCCCCCCTCCCTCTATTGTAATAATTCGTTGGTGGCACAGTGTGCGCCCCCCATCGGCCCCCCCTCCCTCTATAGCATTAACAACATTGGTGGCCAGTGTGCGGCCTCCCATCTCCCCCCCCCATCATTGGTGGCAGCGGAGTTCCGATCGGAGTCCCAGTTTAATCGCTGGGGCTCCGATCGGTAACCATGGTAACCAGGACGCTACTACAGTCCTGGTTGCCATGGTTACTTAGCAATAGTACAATAGTAGAAGTTTCATACTTACCTGCTGCTGGCTGCTGCTGCGATGTTCGTGTCCGGCCGGGAGCTCCACCTACTGGTAAGTGACAGGGTCTGTGCGGCGCATTGCTAAATGAACTGTCACTTACCAGTAGGAGGAGCTCCCGGCCGGACACGAAAATCGCAGCTCCCAGGTAAGTATGAATCTTTTACTATTGTACTATTGCTAGTAACCCGCTGCCACCAATGATTGGGGGGGGGGGGGGGAGATGGGAGGCCACACACTGGCCACCAATGTTGTTAATGCTATAGAGGGAGGGGGGGCCGATGGGGGGCGCACACTGTGCCACCAACGATTTATTACAATAGAGGGAGGAAGGGGGAGGGGGGGCGCACACTGTGCCACCAACGATTTATTACAATAGAGGGAGGAAGGGGGGGGCGCACACTGTGCCACCAACGAATTATTACAGTGCGGCACCTGAGGGGTTAATTGTGCTGATCACAGCCCCCTGTAAAAGTCGGGTGCTGCCAGGCAGCAGGGGGCAGTCATGTACACAGTTTGTAGTATATTCTAACTAGAAGCGTCCCCATCACCATGGGAACGCCTCTGTGTTAGAATATACTGTCGGAAATGAGGTTTCACGATCTAACTCATATCCGACAGTATATTCTAACATAGAGGCGTTCCCATGGTGATGGGGACGCTTCAAGTTAAAATATACCATCAGATTGGAGAAAACTCCGATAAAAGGGACTCCAGACTTTACATTGAAAGTCAATGGGGACGGATCCGTTTGAAATGGCACCATATTGTGTCAACGTCAAACGGATCCGTCCCCATTGACTTGCATTGTAATTCAGGACGGATCCGTTTGGCTCCGCACGGCCAGGCGGACACCAAAACGACTTTTTTTTCATGTCCGAGGATCCTCCAAAAATCAAGGAAGACCCACGGACGAAAAAACGGTCACGGATCACGGAAAAACGGGACCCCGTTTTGCGGACCGTGAAAATATACTGTCGTGTGCAATAAGCCTATGGGTCCATTCACACGTCCGTTGTTTCTTTCCTGATCTGTTCCGTTTTTTGCGGAACAGATCTGGACCAGATCTGGACCCATTCATTTTCAATGGGTCCTGAAAAAAAACGGACAGCTCAATGTCTGTTTTTTTTTCAGGACCCATTGAAAATGAATGGGTCCAGATCTGGTCCAGATCTGTTCCGCAAAAAACGGAACAGATCAGGAAAGAAACAACGGACGTGTGAATAAGGCCTAACAGCAATCCCATTAAAAAAATTAATAAATAAAAACAACTATAAACACATACAAATTCCATCACCAACAAAGACCACTGAGAGCATAAACCTGACCTTATCTAAACAATCCCAGAATGTAAATAATTTTGGAACAGAGTTAAATAAATCCACAGAATCTTCCAGTGATAGCATCTGAGACCTTGTTTGACGGTTCAAGTGCTAAGGCTACTTTCACACTTTCACACTTTCCGTTTGTGAGATCCCTTCAGGGCTCTCACAAGCGGTCCAAAACGGATGAGTTTTGCCCTAATGCATTCTGAATGGAAAAAGATCAGTTTTCCTCCGATCAGTCACCATTCAGCTCTGGAGGCGGACACCAAAACGCTGCCTGCAGCATTTTGCTGTCCGCCTGACTAAGCGGAGCCAAACGTGTTCCGTTACAATAATACTACCTCATACATCCATCATGAACGGATCCGGTTGTATTATGTCTTCTATAGCCATGATTGCCAGATTGTGTCAGAGAAAACGGATCCGTCCCCATTGACTTCCGGATCCGTTTTCTCTGACACAATCTGGCAATCATGGCTATAGAAGACATAATAAAACCGGATCCGTTCATGATGGATGCATGAGGTAGTATTATTGTAACGGAAGCGTTTTTACAGATCCAAGACGGATCGGCAAAAAATACTAGTCTAAAAGTAGTCTTAGACCTCATGCACACCATTTTTTTTTTCCTTTTGCGTTCCGTTTTTTTTCGTTCCGTATACAGTCCATATACGGAACAATTAATCTCAATGGGTCCGCAAAAAAACGGAATGTACTCCATAAGCATTCTGTTTCCGTATTTCTGTTTTTCCGTACAGTTGAAAGATAGAACATGTCCTATTATTGACCACATAATGGACAAGGATTGTACTGTTCTATTGGGGGCCAGATGTTCCGTTCTGCAAAAAACAGAAGGGATGTCATCCGTATTTTCTGCAGATCCATTTTTTGAGGACCGCAAAATACTGAAAAAGCCATACGGTTGTGTGCAATAGGCATTACACAGAGATTCTCTTAGCTCAAATCCCAAGTGTAAGGCTACATGCACACTAACGTTGTTTGTTTCCCTGTACGTTCCTTTTTTTAGCGGATAGGATGCGGACCCATTCATTTCAATGGGTCAGCAAAAAATGCGGACAGCACACCATGTGCTGTGCGCATCAGTATGTCCGTTCCGTAGCCCCGCAAAAAATAAAATAGAACATGTCTTATTCTTGTCCGTTTTAGGCATTGTTACAATGGTGTCACGACCATGGTCATGGTCGTGACTCAGGATCCGCATGCAGTTGCCTGCGGTTTGGTTTTATTGTCAACCACATGGTGAGGGCTGCTGGTATGTTGCTTCATGTGTGGTTGCCGCTGGTAACATGGTTGTACTTGGCAGTATAGCAGCCTGAGCTGTTGCTGGGCAGCTTGCTGTCAAGTGCATGCGGTAACTCCTGGTTGTGTGTGTGTGTGTATGTTATGCACTTTGTATGTCTGGTGTGCACTGTGACACTTCCCTTCACTGTGGCTGCCCGTGGCAACGTTTGGTATGGTGTACATGTGGTGGCAGTGTCCCGGCCTTCAGGCTGACTCCCAGGACATGGTTGCCACGCATGTCGTTGCCTGCGGTAACAGCTGCAGTGTGATGTTCATTTGGACACTTTCTCCTTTAAGTGGTTGTCTTCCCTTCCCTGGTGTGAGAAGGGTTAATTCCCTTCTGTGTGTGTGAACACTGGGTGTGTCTGTGTGGGTGTGGCTACTTGGGCTATTTAGCCTCAGTGGAGACCTGAAGCTGAGAGGTACTCCAGCCTTGTTTGTAAGCTGGAGGCACCCTCCTGGTTTATACCATCTGCCACTGAGAGCCACCCTTGTGGTCATAAATCTTGTTTGATGTTATGAAGTTTATGTCTGTAATGTTCTGTTGATATTTTCCTTTTGTTATTTGGTGCAGCTATGGATCTGGGTTCCTGTGTGTGGATGTGTGCTTGCTGGGTTCATTGGATGTTGTGTGGATATCAGCATGCCAGCACAGGGATCCAGTCAGCAAGGCTGTGGCAGGTAGGTGGAACTAGTTCAGTTCACCTGCCATATCCATAGGACTGTTTGTGTTCCCCTTTTCCCTGCAGCTTGGCCAGTGAGACTCCTGTTCCTCCGTGTCCAGAAGGAACAGGTCGTCTTACCCTGCTCCTAGTTGAGGGCTAGCAGGGACTACAAGGTTCCGGAGCATGAGCCCTCCTACCATCAAGGTTGGCTCATGCAGCTAGGAGTCGGGGTCAGATTAGGGATGTGATTAGGAGGTGACCTGCTCCCTAAATCTGTCCTCCTGGTCGAGCAGCGACCACCATCTTCTATCATCGCACGGCTGAGGGTTTTTCCCATCCTCAGCCGTGACAAATGGATCCGCAAAAAAAAACTGATGGCATACAGATGTCATCCGTGTTTTTTTTTTTTTTAGCGGATCCGCAATTTGCAGACTGCAAAACTCATACGGTCGTGTGCATGTAGCCTAACTAATATACCAAATGTTTCACAGTTGGGGATACTATAGTGGTTTGCATTACACTTATTAATTAGATTCACAGTGGATTGTAATGGACGCTAAAACAAAAAAATGTTTATTTATTATCACAAAATCTTTAAAAATGGGCTGGAGTAAGGAGACCCACTGCCAAAAGCATTAACCCCTTCAGGAGCCTGCCATTTTTCACCTTAAGGACCAGTCAATTTTTTGCTGATCTGGCATGTGTCACTTTATGTGGTGATAACTTTAAACCGCTTTTACTTATCTAAGTTATTCTGAGATTGTTTTCTCGTCACATATTGTACTTCATGACGGTGGTAAATTTAAGTCAAAATATATATTTTTTTATGTATAAAAAAATTACTAAATTTATCAAAAATTAGCAATTTTCAAAATTTTGTCTCTCTGCTTTTAAAACAGATAGTGATACCTCCTAGAATAGTTATTACGTTAAATTTCCCATTTGTATACTTCATGTATGAATCGTTTAGTAAATTTTTTTTAAAATTTTTTTTGGGACGTTTAGAAGTAAATCTTAAAATGTTTCCAAAACCCAATTTTTCAGGACCAGTTCAGGTCTAAAGTCACTTTGTGGGGCTTACATAATAGAAACCACCCATAAATGACCCCATTTTAGAAACTACACCCCTCAAGGTATTCAAAACTAATTTTACAAACTTTGTTAACCCTTTAGGTATTCCACAAAAATTAAAGGAAAATGTAGAGAAGATTTCAGAATTTCACTTTTTTTGTCAGATTTCCCATTTTAACCCCTTAAAGACCCGCGCCGTACATGTACAATGCAAATGGCCGTGACTAAAGGACCAGCGGCGGGTGCAGGAGATGCTCCCGCCTGATCAGCGGCAGGGGTCCGGCAGTCACTGATAGCCGGACCCCTGCTTTATGCGCCGGCATCGGTGAAATCACCGATGCCAACACATTAACACTTGATGTGCCGCGGTCAGCGCTGACCGCGGCACATGCAATGTCCGTGCAGGGAGGAAGCAGCCATCAGGTCCCCGCACTGCTGTGACACGGGCCCGATGGCAGGGAAGGCAGCCCAATGCATCGTGGCTGCCTTCCATGACAGCCTGTAAGATCCAGCCCCCTGAATCTCACAGACAGGAAGCTATAAGTGTATTACATTCAGTAATACACTTATAGCCAATGCTTTACATTATAGAAGTATTGTAAAACATTGTAAAGGTATTCAGACCCCCAAAAGTTGAAGTCCCAGAGTGGGAAAAAAAAAAAGTGAAAAAAAATTATTAAAAGTTTCAAGTAAAAAAAAAAGCCTCCTTTTCCCAAAATAACGTAAAAAATAGGGAAAAAAAGAAAAGTAGACATATTAGGTATTGCCGTGTCCGTAGCGACCAGCTCTATAAAAATATCACATGAATTAACCCCTCAGATGAACACCGTCAAACAAATTAAAATAAAATCTGTGCTAAAAAAACTTTTTTTTTTGTCACCTTATATCACTAAAAGTGCAACACCAAGCGATCAAAAAGGCCCCCCAAAATAGCACCAATCTAACCATCACCTCATCCCACAAAAAATGAGCCATGACCTACAGTAAGACAATCGCCCAAAAAATATAAAGACATTGGGCCAGATTTATCATTACTCTAACAGCTCACTCCACTTTAACATATGGTCAGTTTTAGCCAAGTCAGATTTATGATCGGCCCTTTAAGACTGTAATAAATGTGGTTTGACTGTAGCAGTTTATCCGTCAGTAAGCAGCTTTACAAAAGTCGCACATCTTTACGAAAAAGTCGCCCGTTTTTATGAAAAAGTCACATGTTCTATTAAAAAGTCTCATAAGATAAGCATGGTCCTCACTGGAGTGAAATTGCGACTTTTTTGCGACTTTTTAAATAGTCCCAATAGTAAATCTGTCTATAGATTAATTTACATAAGAAAACACGCCCACTTTCAGAAAACTTGCGAGCATAGTACAGAGCAGAAAAAAGTCGCAAATTTGTGCGCAGTTTTAGCGTTTGGGACTTTTTTTGGGGACTTTTTCACTCCATTATTCTGACCTGAGCTAATGATAAATCTGGCCCTATGGCTCTCAGAATATGGAGACACTAAAACATCATTTTTTTGGTTTAAAAAATGCTGTTATTGTGTAAAACTTAAGTAAATAAAAAAAAGTATACATGTTAGGTATTGTCGCATCCATAACAACCTGCTCTATAAAAAAAACATGACCTAACCCCTGAGGTGAACACCATAAAAAAAAAAAAAACGGTGTCAAAAGCCATTTTTTGTCAACTTACATCACAAAAAGTGTAATAGCAATTAATCAAAAAGTCATATGCACCCCAAAATAGAGCCAATCAAACAGTCATCTCATCCCACAAAAATCATTCCCTACCTAAGACAATCGCCCACAACATAAAGAAAACTATGGCTCTCAGAATATGGAGACACTAAAACATGATTTATTTTTTATTTTTGTGTAAAAATTATTGTGTAAAAATTAAATAAATAAAAAATGTAGAAATATTAGGTATCGCCGTGTCCGTAAGAACCTGCTGTATAAAAATTTTACATAACAAAAAGTTCACCCCTCAGGTGAACATTATAAATAAAATAAGATAAAAAGTGTGTCAAGAAAGCCATTTTTTGTCACCTTACATGACAAAAAAGTGTAATACCTAGCAATCTAAAAGTCATATGCACCCTAAAATAGTACAAATTAAACCGTCATTTCACACCGAAAAAAAAATTAGCCTCTACATAAGGTCACCCAAAAAAGAAAAAAAAACAACGCCTTTCAGAATGTGGAGAGATAAAACATATATATTTTTTAAATGCTTTATTTGTTTATTTATGTAAAACTGAAACAACCAACCAAAAAAGTAGTCATATTTGGTATTGTCGTGTCCATAACAACCTGCTCTTTAAAAATATTATATGATCTAACCTGTCAGATGAACATTGTAAATAATAAAAACGGTAAAAAATAAAACAGCTATTTTTTTTTTACCTTGCCTCACAAAAAGTGTAATATAGAGCAACCAAAAATCATATGTACCCTAAAATAGTACCAACAAAACTGCCACCCTATCCCGTAGTTTCCAAAATGGGGTCACTTTTTTGGAGTTTCTACTCTTGGGGTGCATCAGGGGGGCTTCAAATGGCTTCAAAACTCCAGTCCAGCAAAATTTGCCTTCCAAAAACCATATGGCGCTCCTTTCCTTCTGTGCCCTACCGTGTGCCCGTACAGCAGTTTACTACCACATATGGGGTGTTTCTGTAAACTACAGAATCAGGGCAATAAATATTGAGTTTTGTTTAGCTGTTAACCCTTGCTTTGTCAGCGGAAAAAAAATGGATTAAAATGGAAAATCTGCTAAAAAAGTGAAATTCTGAAATGTAATCTCCTTTTTCCATTAATTCTTGTGGAACACCTAAATGGTTACCAAAGTTTGTAAAATCAGTTTTGAATACCTTGAGGGGTGTAGTTTCTAAAATGGGGTAAATTTTTGGAGTTTCTACTCTAGGGGTGCATCGGCTTCAAATGGGACATGGTGTTAAAAAACCATCCCAGCAAAATCTGCTTTCCAAAAGCCATATGGCGTTCCTTTCCTTCTGTGCCCTGCCGTGTGTCCATACAGCAGTTTACGACCACATATTGGGTGTTTCTGTAAACTACAGAATCAGGGCAATAAATATTGAATTTTGTTTGGCTGTTAACCCTTGCTTTGTTAGCGGAAAAAAATGGATTAAAATGGAAACTCTGACAATAAAGTTAAATTTGAAATTTTATCTCCATTTTCCATTAATTCTCGTGGAACTCCTAAAGGGTTATCAAAGTTTTTAAAATCAGTTTTGAATACCTTTAGGGGTGTAGTTTCTAGAATGGGGTCATTTTTGGGTGGTTTCAATTATGTGAGCCTCACAAAGTGACTTCAGACCTGAACTGGTCCTTAAAAAGTGTGTATCGGAAATTTTCTGAAATTTGCTTCTAAACTTCTAAGCCTTCTTATGTCCCCAAAAAATTAAATGGCATTCATAAAATGATCCAAACATGAAGTAGTCATATGGGGAATGTAAAGTAATAACTATTTTTGGAGTTATTACTATCTATTAGAAAATAGTGAATCTGCCATACACTGCAGTGCTAATTCATTATGATGTAAGAGGGAAGGTTACATATTCAAACCTCCTTGGGGCTTTAAAAGGTGAAAATACGTACAAATTTTTCTTATAAAAAAAAATGAAAAATTCAAATCAACCCCCTTTCTTCATAATAAAAATAAATAATAAAACATATGCACAGTTGTATCTCAAAATGCCCAATTAAATCTAAACATATTTATCCTATACAGATAACTCTGTAACGAAAAATAAAATTGATGATTTGCAGGTTTTTGTTTTTTTTTTACCTTGGAAGCATTTGCCGTATATACAAATAGTGATGGACAAACATCTGCCGGGACGGTTCGCGAACGCAATCGCGCAAACACGATCAAATGTTCGCGAACCGCAAGTTCGCGGCGGTCCCATTCATTTTAATGGCAGGCGAAGCTGAAAAACCTTCAGCTCATATTTGCAGCCAAGAAATAATTACCAGAAGTGCACAAATAGTCCCACAACATGGACAATGACATACCAGATGTATTATTCAAATTTGCAATCTCCTTTCATTATTTTTTTCAATGCGAAATATCGGCAATATAATTTTTGTGTTTGCGCATGCGCAAATGCACTAGACAGTACCCAAATTCACTATAAAGAAAGTATATAACACCCTGCTTCAATTAGTTTTTTTTGGGGGCGACTGGTATATCACACTAGTAGAATTTATTTGTTCCAATAACGCTTGTCCATCTACGTACCTGCAGTATCGCAGCAGAACCGCACACAACTGCCGCACAATACAAATGCACTATAATATACTTTCTAACATAGAAAGTATATTATAACATTGTACAAGTAAGGCAATCCATTAGAATATACATAAAGTTAAAACGTAACCTTTAATAATGTTACTATGAGGGTCCATTTACACATCCGTATGTGTTTTGCGGACACCGGCAATGTGCATTCCACAATTTGCGTACCGCAAATCGCCTGCACTATAATAGAAAATGCCTAATCTTGTCTGCATTTCCGGACAAGAATAGGACATGTTCTATTTTTTTGCTGAAACGGAAGCACGGATGCGGAAGTGCGGATCCGCAAATGCGGATGCTGACAGCACTTTCCGGCCCCATTGAAAATGAATCGGTATGCCCCCGTTACGCAATTTGCGGAATGGATGCGGACCCATTTTGCGGACATGTGAATGGAAAATATATCTCTCAAAATGAAAATAAATAAAATTATTAAAGTTAAGCAAAAAGCATAGATGTGGTAGGCAATAACAAGTGCTCGGCGGCACTAAATCAGGTGCTCGGCAGCACCAAATCAGAAACCACATGTCCTACCACAATCAGGGGGGTTCCAGTGCACATCCATGAATCCCAGAGGGAAATCAAAAAACATCTATCCTTGGGCTAGATGACTATGTGGTTTTGAAGGACACGGTGGGCAAAGAACTGTCCCTGATATTGCCCTACAGGGGGGTGCTATTCTGGCCCTAATAGCCTAACCACAGACCACCCGCCCTGATAAGAGCGACCCCGTCCGGAACCTTACCCTATATGAAAATGGCCCTAGTAAGCCCCTAGCCCCTAGGCCCCTGACTTCCAGGTGATCACTATATAGATCTATGTGTTTTTGACTCAAAAAGTATATTATAAGTATATTGCACCCCTCTGTGTATCACACCTATCGATAGCACACCTATACCAGTAATTAAAAGGACTTTTGTGCCCCTATTAGCTAGCGTTTAGTATCCCTAACAGCCTGTCCCTGCTCCACACAGCAACCTCTCTCTACACTGGCAAAACACTGAATGTAAAATGGCGGCCAGATCAGGTTTATCAGGCAAGGGGTATGTCCATGTGCTGAAACATGTCAATTGGCTGTCCTGTACCACCTGATGGATGTGTCATGGGTCAAAGTTCTTCACAATGTAAAAGAACATGGTGGGCGCAAATATTTCCATATGTTCGCATGTTCGGTAAATCGCGAACATGCAAAGTTCGCCGCAAAACGACCGCCGGGCGAACCGCAAGGCCATCTCTATATACAAATATATCTCTTATGAATTATGGTTGGCTGCTGTTAAACAATACCTTGATAATGGTCTTTCTTGACAACCACAGCAAGTTGACTTCTCAATCAATGGATATCATCTCATTTTAATTAATAACATATTTTCATTTGAGGGGGTGCTGTTTCAACTGGTGAGGGGCTATATGATGGGGACTGCAAGAAAATTTAGAATAGCACATTCATATACATAGTCACAGGTGCTTATCCATCAAGCAAACATGGTTGATAAAAATAAAGTAGTATTCTTGTAGTATATATTGAGGGTAGCGCCTCTTTTAGACTGAGCAAAGCTCATCTACCTGGGGCTTCTGAGTAGAGTATAAATGTAGCTGGTTCCTACACTGCCATGAAAATTTGTGTTAGGTACCCATCTGCGGAAGCCACCTTGACGCCTGGTAGATGGGCCCGACACATGTTTGATCAAAAATGTGCTCAAAGAGCTTCTATTTTTCCATTTATATTAGATATAATACCACTTTTTTTTTTAAATGATCCCCATTTTTCAGCTCTATTGTTTGTATGTGAAATGTTATGCAGCCATTTTTTATCAACCATGTTTGCTTGATGGATATACACCTGTGACTATCAATATGAATGTGCTAGTCTAAATTTTCTTGTAGTATATATTGAGGGTAGCGCCTCTTTTAGACTGAGCAACGCCCATCTGCCTGGGGCTTCTGAGCAAAGTATAAATGTAGCTGGTTGCTACACTGCCCTGAAAATGTAGGATTAGGTAAGTCCAAGAGAGGCGGTATATTAGTGTTAGGTACCCATCTGCGGAAGCCACTTTGATGCCTGGTAGATGGGCCCGGCACACTTTTGATCAAAAATGTGAGCAAAGAGCTTCTATTTTTCCATTTATAGAAGGTATAATACCACTTTAATTTAGAATGATCCCCATTTCTCAGCTCTGATGTTTGTATGTGATGTGGACTCCAGTCACACCATATTATGGTATTTTTTCATGGGGCAATACAAGTTTCTTTATATTGCACATTGACCTATATTTCAGAAATGCTGTGTATATTATCATTGTTTTATCAATTTGATTTTCATTTGGATTGGGACTAAGGAAGCAGACACTCTCTGTACTAGTGCACTGAATACAAATGACTGGGGTTTTTCTTTTCCTCCAAATTATTTTGATGTACAGGTCAAGTTTTTGGATCTCATTTTGTTCAAAAAAAGCAACAATCTATGACTAACAGCCTTAAAAAAACAAAAAAAAAATTGATGTTAATACCTACCATAGTATTCATCATTCAGGATGTCTAAGGAATATACAATAAAGACAGTACAGCAGAATTTGTAAAAACTGTTCTTTAGATCAGGATTTTCTTGCAGAATCTAACATCTTTGTACTATCTTACAAGATTGCTTTTATGAGAAAAAACAAACCCTAAATATCGAGTTTAAAATTCCTTCAAATAAGTAAAAAATCTGACTCAAGGTGATTGTCTTACTGTGAAATCCAAAGCTTTGTCTCGTAGAGAACAGAATGAGAATTGTTTTAAATTGAACTTTACAATCAACTACACTAGTGCCCACGCTCAAGTAAAATGTATTCTGTCAAAACATTGGAAAATTGTTCTCCCAGATCCTATCTCCAAAAAGTTTATTTCCAATAAACCATAATACTATAAATAAATATTCTAGAACTGAGTTGTTTGTGCTCTGTTGATAATACTGTGGTATGTCCTAGCACCCTCTCCGAAGGTAATGTTAAATATAATAGCACCAAGTGTCTCTGTTGATCTATGATTTCCTTTACTTCAACTTTGATAGGTGAAACCTTCAGAGTCAAAAGCTATCTCAATTTTGGTTCCACATATGTAATCTACCTGTTACAATACACTGGTGGGTTGGAATATGTTGTCTGAACCATACAATTAGGTCACGTTTGTACACCCATTGGTGTAATATTAGAAATGGGAAGGGTAATCACAGTTTTTATAGACATTTTGCTTCTATACACAATAGGGACCTTACGTTTCTGGGATTATTTATTCTGGAGAAAATAACTGAACATGCCAGATATCATGTCGGCCAACTTGCCAAAGGAGAGCTCTTCTGGATGTTCAGTCCATGCACCATTAGCACATATGGATTAATTGAAGCATTAGATAATGTTAGAGCTTTATTCATTTCATCATTAGCCGTGGTGGTATTATTTATCACGATAGAAATGTTTTATACATGTTATTCTTATATTTATGTTTATTGCTACACATTTATTATCCACATTTTATAATTATATCTACCCTCATTTACTAGTTACTCCACTGATATACATGGCAGTTCATTTTTATTCATTAGTTGTTTGCTTTAATTTATTCTTTTGTATGTACTTTCTTGGTACACTTTCTCATGTCATTTTTTCTAACACTAAATAATTTATTTATTATCCCACCGTCCACACCTTTATATTCAGATATTTTCCTCTGCAATATCCTTGTCACTTACATTTTTATCCACAGCACATTCATTTCTCACTTCATTGTTTCACCACTGTTATCCGTAGCTTAATAATTATGTCTATCTTAGTTGAAATAATCAATCCTACCCATGTTTCATCTTTTCTTGGCTCAATTTTCCTCTATCGGGTCTCCCATTTTTGTTTCTACTCGCAATTGTTCTGTATCATCTTCAATTCATTTCACTCATTCTTTTCTACTATATTTTCTTCCTTCTTCCTTTCTACTAATTAATTATACTGTATTCCTTTCGAACATACAGTATCTCTGTAATTTGTTTCCCTGTAATTCAAAATTTGTAAGAATATTCATTGATCATGAAACCATTAAAATTTCTATGATTTTCTGATAATTTAATTTATTTGTATGACATTTTCTCTTTTGAATTTAATCAGGTCACCAAGCTTTTACCCTTTCAGGGTCATACCTATACATGGAGCTAATATTATCATGTTACTTTGTGTGTCTGCTAAAGAAGACGAACCACCTTAAAAAATGTTTACATGTGTTTTATCTATATTTATACAGTATGTATTTTACCCATTAAATAACTGATTGTTACTTAATGAACAGCAGCACTGCTTTTACCTTTTTTTGCTCTATTTTAACCTCACTCTCACCCAAGTATTTACAAACCGGATTCCAAAAAAGTTGGGACACTATACAAATCGTGAATAAAAACTGAATGCAATGATGTGGAGGTGCCAACTTCTAATATTTTATTCAGAATATAACATAAATCACGGAACAAAAGTTTAAACTCAGACAATGTACCATTTTAAGGGAAAAATATGTTGAATCAGAATTTCATGGTGTCAACAAATCCCCAAAAAGTTGGGACAAGGCCATTTTCACCACTGTGTGGCATCTCCCCTTCTTCTTACAACACTCAACAGATGTCTGGGGACCGAGGAGACTAGTTTCTCAAGTTTAGAAATAGGAATGCTCTCCCATTCTTGTCTAATACAGGCCTCTAACTGTTCAATCGTCTTGGGCCTTCTTTGCTGCACCTTCCTCTTTATGATGCGCCAAATGTTCTCTATAGGTGAAAGATCTGGACTGCAGACTGGCCATTTCAGTACCCGGATCCTACTCCTACGCAGCCATGATGTTGTGATTGATGCAGAATGTGGTCTGGCATTATCTTGTTGAAAAATGCAGGGTCTTCCCTGAAAGAGATGATGTCTGGATGGGAGCATATGTTGTTCTAGAACCTGAATATATTTTTCTGCATTGATGGTGCCTTTCCAGACATGCAAGCTGCCCATGCCACACGCACTCATGCAACCCCATACCATCAGAGATGCAGGCTTCTGAACTGAGCGTTGATAACAACTTGGCGTCCCAGATTTCCAAAAAGAACTTCAAATCGTGACTCGTCTGACCACAGAACAGTCTTCCATTTTGCCACACTCCATTTTAAATGATCCCTGGCCCAGTGAAAACACCTGAGCTTGTGGATCTTGCTTAGAAATGGCTTCTTCTTTGCACTGTAGAGTTTCAGCTGGCAACGGCGGATGGCACGGTGGATTGTGTTCACTGTGGTGCAGTGTCGTGTTCACTGTGGTGCAGTGTCATTTAAGGGCCCGGAGATCACGGGCATACAGTATGGTTTTACGGCCTTGACCCTTACACACAGAGATTGATACATTTACTTGGATTAAACGTTTGATCTGTCATCTACGTTCTATTACAAATAAAATATTGACATTTGCCATCTCCACATCATTGCATTCAGTTTTTATTCACAATTTGTTTAGTGTCCCAACTTTTTTGGAATCCGGTTTGTATTTCTTAGATTTCTTTTTCATATAATTTCTCATTTATCTACATGTGCAAGAAAAAAAATTGTGAGTGGACATAGGGAGAAAGTATAAGTATAGTATAAGTGTTCAGTGCAGTCATCAAACTTGTACTGTACACAAATTAACACATGAAATCAGGATACAGTCACATATTGTATACACTACTCTATCATGATACTGCCCTGACCTTTACCTATTCTTGTATTTTATGTGTAAATTAAAAAGTTTTATAAATATTCTTATTAACAGCACCCATAGTTGTATGTACATTCTTCTTTAAAATGGTAAAATAGCAATCAGAAATAAATATTGGATACAATTTTCTGGGTACATGTGGTATATGTTTTTTTGCTATAATTTATAAGTAGTGCAATCATTTTTGTTGAGAAAAATGTTATTAAGACATACTCCATGGTATGTTAGTAGAGATGGCCCGAACTATCCGACGGCGAACAGTTCCCGGCGAACATAGCTTGTTCGCGTTCGCCTCTGCCGGGCGAACACATGCGATGTTCGGTCCGCCCCCTATACATCATCATTGAGCAAACTTTGACCCTGTACCTCACAGTCAGCAGACACATTCCAGCCAATCAGCAGCATACCCTCCCTCCCAGACCCTCCCACCTCCTGCACAGCATCCATTTTAGATTCATTCTGAAGCTGCAGTCTTAGTGAGAGGAGGGAGACTGTAACTGCTGCTGATTTAATTGGGAAATCGATAGCTAGGCTAGTGAATTCAGTGTCCACTCCAGTCCTGAAAGACTCATCTGATCTCTGCTGTAAGGACAGCGTCCTGACAGCACCCCAAAATGCCCTTTTTAGGGCTGCAACATTAGTCTGCTTTTTTTTTTTCCTTTATATACATATTGCAGTTGCCTGGCCTGCCTGTGTGTGAGGAGCTGCAGGCCCACAGACTGTAGTGTGCCCACTGCCAGTGCTCACCCCTGTCATTCCGTGTGGCACAGGACTTTGCTTAAAAAAAGGCACTTAATTTTTACACTTTAATCTAAGGTTAGTTGCCTGCCAGTGTGTGTCAGGCTGACTTCCACTGACTGTAGTGTGCCCACTGCCAGTGCCCACCACTCATACCGGCTGGCACAGGACTTTGCATAAAAAAGGCATTTAATTTTTACACTTTAGTGTAATTTCAGCTGCTTGCCTGCTGCTAGTGTGTGTCAGGCCGACTTCAACTGACTGTAGTGTGCCCACTGCCAGTGCCCACCCCTGTCATCCCGTGTGGCACAGGACTTTGCTTAAAAAAAAGGCACTTCATTTTTACACTTTAATCTAAGGTTAGTTGCCTGCCAGTGTGTGTCAGGCCGACTTCAACTGACTGTAGTGTGCCCACTGCCAGTGCCCACCCCTGTCATCCCGAGTGGCACAGGACTTTGCTTAAAAAATAGGCACTTAATTTTTACACTTTAATCTAAGGTTAGTTGCCTGCCAGTGTGTGTCAGGCTGACTTCCACTGACTGTAGTGTGCCCACTGCCAGTGCCCACCACTCATACCGGCTGGCACAGGACTTTGCTTAAAAAAGGCATTTAATTTTTACACTTTAATGTAATTTCAGTTGCTTGCCTGCTGCCAGTGTGTGTCAGGCCCGCTTCCACTGACTGTAGTGTGCCCACTGCCAGTGCCAACCACTGATACCGGGTGGCACAGTAGCTTGCCGATAAATAAGGCATTTAATTTTTAGACAGTAGTCTAAATTCAGTTGCTTGCCTGCTGCCAGTGTGTGTCAGGCCCTCTTCCACTGACTGTAGTGTGCCCACTGCCAGTGCCAACCACTCATACCGGGTGGCACAGTAGCTTGCCGATAAATAAGGCATTTAATTTTTACACTTTAGTGTAATTTCAGTTGCTTGCCTGCTGCCAGTGTGTGTCAGGCCCTCTTCCACTGACTGTAGTGTGCCCACTGCCAGTGCCAACCACTGATACGCGCAGTGCCCCAATTTGGGAGTAAGAGGACCGACCAAGCTGCTTTTTCCATCTCCCGGTTCCTGAAATCAATTCAGTTTAGTGTATGAGAGTTTGGTCTGTCACTGTGAAGGCAGTCGAAGGTACCCGGCCTAAATTTTTTTTCATAAAAGGCAATTCCTGATATGGGACGTAACAGGGATTAAACTGATGAGAATAATACTACAGAAAATACCACTCATATCGGTGGAGGGAGCCAGCGTTTTTTTAACCATCTCCCCGTTCAAAAAATCTATTTAATAAATGGCCCCCAGATTGGGGATGTTAGAGGGATTAAACTGATGAGAATAGTACTACAGAAAATACCACTCATATCGGGTGTGACAGTAAATTGCACGGCGCAGATGCAGTCACCGTGGTTTAAAACAGAGTGGAGGGAGCCAGCGTTTTTTTAACCATCTCCCCGTTCGAAAAATCTATTAAATAAATGGCACCCAGATTGGGGACGTTAGAGGGATTAAACTGATGAGAATAGTACTACAGAAAATACCACTCATATCGGGTGTGACAGTAAATTGCACGGCGCAGACGCAGTCACCGTGGATTAAAACAGAGTGGAGGGAGCCAGCGTTTTTTTAACCATCTCCCCGTCCGAAAAATCTGTTTAATAAATGGCCCCCAGATTGGGGAGTCGGGGACGTTAGAGGGATTAAACTGATGAGAATAGTACTACAGAAAATACCACTCATATCGGGTGTGACAGTAAATTGCACGGCGCAGACGCAGTCACCGTGGATAAAAACAAAGGGGAGGGAGCCAGCGTTTTTTTAACCATCTCCCCGTTCGAAAAATCAATTCAATTGACCTTTCGGGGACCCTTGGTGTTGTACGTGGCTGGGTGGAGGAAGAAACCTTCAATGACATCACCGGGACGTGGCTAGCTTGGTATCCAACCTTGTGCAAATGGGGAGTTTGCGGTTGTGCAAATGAACTGTTTGCGGTGCATTAAAAGGGGAGTTTGGTCTGTCAATGTCTGTGATGCGGGCGTAACCCTTACACTACCTGATCGATACAACATCATACCTGATCGTATACACACACTGGATGTTTTAAAGCACGTTATTCCAAACAATTTAGGAATGTTAGTTGATTTATGCCCTTTATGGATTAAAACCCGACTCTGCGTCCACTACGTAATTTTCCATGGGAGTTTTGCCATAGATCCCCCTCCGGCATGCCACAGTCCAGGTGTTAGACCCCTTGAAACAACTTTCTCATCACTATTGTGGCCAGAAAGAGTCCCTGTGGGTTTTAAAATTCGCCTGTCTATTGAAGTCTATGGCGGTTCGCCCGGTTCGCCAGTTCGCGAACATTTGCGGAAGTTCGCGTTCGCTGTTCGCGAACTGAAAATTTTATGTTCGCGACATCACTATATGTTAGTGCCCTTGGGCTATAATATTTTGATCTAGACATCTTAAGCAGTGAAAATAGGATTCATATTCAATTCACATAATCAAAAGAATTCATCTGCAGCCAAAAAGTAACAAAGTAAAAAAAAGTTGAATCCTGTTTGTCAAATAGAAAAACTGATAGTTTGATAAAATGCTGTAATAAAATGTGGATGCAACTAATGAGTCTTAAAGCTTACCTAACCTTTCAACAAACTTTGCATTAATCAATAGTACAGTGTGTGTAGAAGTAGAATCACAATATTCCTGGCAATTAAAAGGGTTTTCTGAGGGGTCCGACACCCGAGACCCCCGCCAATCAGCTATTTCAGAAGGCACTTGCCCTTTTGTAAGTGCCAAGTCTTTCTCTGTGCTGCCCCATTGTATACTGTATAGCGGTTGTGGTTGGTATTGTAGCTGATCCCCATTCACTTCTATAGGGGTAAACTGTGCCCATTATGACCAGTGAACATGTTGTCACTCAAGCCTAGAGATAGATGGAGAAGGCCACGGCACTACTGCAAGTACTGCTGATCAGATACTGATGACCTATCCAGAGGATAGGTTATCAAAATTTAAGTCTTGAAAAGCGCCTTTAAGTCATTTTTCAAAGTGAAAAGCAATTAGAAAGGGGTAGAAGGGAGAGGTAAACAACTGATAACATGAGAAGTAGACATTTGTCACTGATAATACATATTACAATGTTTCTTTTAGTCACTAGCACTATTGATTTATTTAAAGTTGTGTGAAAAGTTAGTGACCATTTAAGTACAAATATTACATATGCTTAAATTTACCTCATTTATCTAATATTTACTCTGACAAGGTGTAATCTGTCTATTAAAAAGTTTCTTTTAGTTCAAACCTTTAAGAGCTTGACCAGCTTCACCTTTAACTTTATCTAGGCCCAGGACTGTGCTGTTACAGATGAGTGAATTTCTCAAAAATTCGATTCGGTTGGTTCGCCGAATTTTCCGAAAATATTTGATTCAATCTAAATTTATTCATGACAAATCGCGTTAAAAAACAGCTATTTCGTGACTGCAGAGGGCCTATAAAGTGGTGTAAACACTGTGTCTTGCAGTAAAACGCAAAGGGAGTAGAGATGGCCTTGCAACGCGCCCGGCGGTTGTTTCGCAGTGAACTTTGCTCGTTCGCGGTTTGCCGAACAGGCGAACATATGGAGATGTCCGCCGGTGCCATATTCATTTGCATTGTGCAGAACTTTGACCCATTAAACATCTATCAGGTGGTACAGGACAGCCAATTGAGACATTTCAGCACATGGACATACCCCCTACCTTATAAACAAACCCAATCTGGCCACCATTTTACATTCAGTCTTTTGCCAGTGTTGGGAGAGGTTGCTGTCTGAAGCAGGGATAGACTGTTTGGGACACAAAATGCTAGCTAATAGGGCCACAAAAGTCATTTTAAGGACTGGTGTAGGTGTGCTATCGATAGGTGTGACATACTGAGGGGTGTAATATAATTATAATATACTTTCTAACATAGAAAGTATATTATAGTGCATTTGTATTGTGCAGCAGCTATACAGAGGGACAAACGCTATTGGAACAACTAATTGCAACTGGTGTGATATACCAGTTGCCCCCCAAAAAAATTGATTGAGGCAGGGGTGTGTTATAGTGTATTTGCATTGTGTAGCAGTTGTGTGCAGTTCTGCAGCAATACCGCAGCTATGCAGAGGGACAAACGCTATTGAAACAACTAATTGCAACTGGTGTGATATACCAGTTGCCCCCCAAAAAAACTGATTGAGGCAGGGGTGTGATATATATTTATAATATACACTGCTCAAAAAAATAAAGGGAACACAAAAATAACACATCCTAGATCTGAGTTAATTAAATATTCTTCTGAAATACTTTGTTCTTTACAAAGTTGAATGTGCTGACAACAAAATCACACAAAAATAAAAAAATGGAAATCAAATTTTTCAACCCATGGAGGTCTGGATTTGGAGTCACACTCAAAATTAAAGTGGAAAAACACACTACAGGCTGATCCAACTTTGATGTAATGTCCTTAAAACAAGTCACAATGAGGCTCAGTAGTGTGTGTGGCCTCCATGTGCCTGTATGACCTCCCTACAACGCCTGTGCATGCTCCTGATGAGGTGGCGGACGGTCTCCTGAGGGATCTCCTCCCAGACCTGGACTAAAGCATCTGCCAACTCCTGGACAATCTGTGGTGCAACGTGACGTTGGTGGACAGAGCGAGACATGATGTCCCAGATGTGCTCAATTGGATTCAGGTCTGGGGAATGGGCGGGCCAGTCCATATCATTAATGCCTTCGTCTTGCAGGAACTGCTGACACGCTCCAGCCACATGAGGTCTAGCATTGTCTTGCATTAGGAGGAACCCAGGGCCAACCGCACCAGCATATGGTCTCACAAGGGGTCTGAGGATCTCATCTCGGTACCTAATGGCAGTCAGGCTACCTCTGGCGAGCACATGGAGGGCTGTGCGGCCCTCCAATGAAATGCCACCCCACACCATTACTGACCCAATGCCAAACCGGTCATGCTGGAGGATATTGCAGGCAGCAGAAAGTTCTCCACGGCGTCTCCAGACTCTGTCACGTCTGTCACATGTGCTCAGTGTGAACCTGCTTTCATCTGTGAAGAGCACAGGGCGCCAGTGGCAAATTTGCCAAACTTGGTGTTCTCTGGCAAATGCCAAACGTCCTGCACGGTGTTGGGCTGTAAGCACAACCCCCACCTGTGGACGTCGGGCCCTCATATCACCCTAATGGAGTCTGTTTCTGACCGTTTGAGCAGACACATGAACATTTGTGGCCTGCTGGAGGTCATTTTGCAGGGCTCTGGCGGTGCTCCTCCTGTTCCTCCTTGCACAAAGGCGGAGGTAGCGGTCCTGCTGCTGGGTTGTTGCCCTCCTACGGCCTCCTCCACGTCTCCTGATGTACTGGCCTTCCTCCTGGTAGCGCCTCCATGCTCTGGACACTACGCTGACAGACACAGCAAACCTTCTTGCCACAGCTCGCATTGATGTGCCATCCTGGATAAGCTGCACTACCTGAGCCACTTGTGTGGATTGTAGACTCCGTCTCATGCTACCACTAGAGTGAAAGCACCGCCAAAATTCAAAAGTGACCAAAACATCAGCCAGGAAGCATAGGAACTGAGAAGTGGTCTGTGGTTACCACCTGCAGAACCACTCCTTTATTGGGGGTGTCTTGCTAATTGCCTATAATTTCTACCTGTTGTCTATCCCATTTGCACAACAGCATGTGAAATTTATTGTCACTCAGTGTTGCTTCCTAAGTGAACAGTTTGATTTCACAGAAGTGTGATTGACTTGGAGTTACATTGTGTTGTTTAAGTGTTCCCTTTATTTTTTTGAGCAGTGTACTTTCTATATAGTGCATTTGTATTGTGCAGCAGTTGTGTGCTGTTCTGCTGAGATACTGCAGCTACAGCACAGACCAAAAGTTTGGACACACCTTCTCATTCAAAGAGTTTTCTTTATTTTCATGACTATGAAGGCATCAAAACTATGAATTAACACATGTGGAATTATATACATAACAAACAAGTGTGAAACAACTGAAAATATGTAATATTCTAGGTTCTTCAAAGTAGCCACCTTTTGCTTTGATTACTGCTTTGCACACTCTTGGCATTCTCTTGATGAGCTTCAAATCGTAGTCACCTGAAATGGTCTTCCAACAGTCTTGAAGGAGTTCCCAGAGATGCTTAGCACTTGTTGGCCTTTTTGCCTTCACTCTGCGGTCCAGCTCACCCCAAACCATGTCGATTGGGTTCAGGTCCGGTGACTGTGGAGGCCAGGTCATCTGGCGCAGCACCCCATCACTCTCCTTCATGGTCAAATAGCCCTTACTTTCAAAGTTTTCCCAATTTTTTGGCTGACTGACTGACCTTCATTTCTTAAAGTAATGATGGCAACTCGTTTTTCTTTACTTAGCTGCTTTTTTCTTGCCATAATACAAATTCTAACAGTCTATTCAGTAGTAGTGATGAGCGGCAGGGGTCATATTCGAATTCGCGATAATTCGCGAATATTTTGTAGAATATTAGTCGAAAATTAGCAAATTCGAAAATTAGCGATTTTTTTTTTTACTCGAAAAATCGGAAAGGTAATGATTGTGTAATATGCAAATTTTTAGAATTCGAATTTTCGGATTCAAATTTTTTATTGCTAATTTTTCAACTTACAACTATAAGACAAAGAAGATTATAGCATCATATTAGCTAAATTGCTCTATATTAAATTTTTTTCGAATATTCTCTATATTGCTATAACTTATTTTTTTCGAATATTCGCAATATTCTAAAACAAGAATATTTAGCAATATAGCGAATATTCAAAAAAAACGAATATAGAGCAAAATTCGCAAACACTACTACTTCTAAAGTCAAGTATATTGCAGCCTTCTTATTGGCCCACAAGCTAGAAGCAGTGAGGGATCATGTGTACTGCTAAAAAAAAAAAAAACGAATATTCGAAATTACGAATATACACTGCTCAAAAAAATTAAGGGAACACAAAAATAACACATCCTAGATCTGAATTAATTAAATATTCTTCTGAAATACTTTGTTCTTTACATAGTTGAATGTGCTGACAACAAAATCACACAAAAAAAAATGGAAATCTAATTTTACAACCCATGGAGGTCTGGATTTGGAGTCACACTCAAAATTAAAGTGGAAAAACACACTACAGGCTGATCCAACTTTGATGTAATGTCCTTAAAACAAGTCAAAATGAGGCTCAGTAGTGTGTGTGGCCTCCACGTGCCTGTATGCAGGGCCGATCCTAGGGTCACAGGTGCCTGGGTGCAGAAATATTTCTGGCGCCCCCACATGGGCGTGGTTATCTTACTAACTCCTCCCCTTTACAATGTTTCTATGGCAACAACTTCAGCCCCCAACTTCAGCCCCACCAATTTGCTTTGACAATAACTTAGTCAACGGCTTTGACAAGTCAAAATAAATGTCATGTGCCAGTAGCCAGAGCCCCCCCATATCATGTGCCAGTAGCCAGAGCCCCCCATATCATGTGCCAGTAGCCCCCCTTATGTGCCAGTAGCCCCCCTATGTGCCAGTAGCCCCCCTTATCATGTGCCAGTAGACCCCCTTATCATGTGCCAGTAGCCCGCTTATCATGTGCCAGTAGCCCCCCTTATCATGTGCCAGTAGCCCCCCATATCATGTGCCAGTAGCCAGAGCCCCCCCCTTATCATGTGCCAGTAGCCAGAGCCCCCCCCATATCATGTGCCAGTAGCCAGATCCCCCCATTATCATGTGCCAGTAGCCAGAGTGCCCCCATATCATGTGCCAGTAGCCAGAGTGCCCCCATATCATGTGCCAGTAGCCCCCCATATCATGTGCCAGTAGCCCCCCTTATCATGTGCCAGCCCAGTAGTCCGCCCTTATCATGTGCCAGCCCAGTAGTCCCCCCTTATCATGTGCCAGCCCAGTAGTCCCCCCTTATCATGTGCCAACCCAGTAGCCCCCCTTATCATGTGCCAGCCCAGCCCAGTAGTCCCCCCTTATGTGCCAGCCCAGTAGCCCCCCTTATGTGCCAGCCCAGTAGCCCCCCTTATCATGTGCCAGCCCAGTAGTCCCCCCTTATCATGTGCCAGCCCAGTAGCCCCCCTTATCATGTGCCAGCCCAGCCCAGTAGTCCCCCCTTATGTGCCAGCCCAGTAGCCCCCCTTATGTGCCAGCCCAGTAGCCCCCCTTATCATGTGCCAGCCCAGTAGTCCCCCCTTATCATGTGCCAGCCCAGTAGCCCCCCTTATCATGTGCCAGCCCAGCCCAGTAGTCCCCCCTTATGTGCCAGCCCAGTAGCCCCCCTTATGTGCCGCCCAGTAGCCCCCCTTATCATGTGCCAGCCCAGTATTGTACCTATATAAAAAAATTAAAAAAAATAATACACTTATACTTACCTCCAGCAATGCGATGCCATGCAGGCCGCCTCTTCCGTCTGTGTCCCTCGCTATACGGCTCAGGCGACGCAATGACGTCATCGCGCCGCCTGCACCGGCCTCTGATAGGCTGCCAGCACTAAGCCGGCAGCCTATCAGAGGAACAGGAGGGGACACACCTCTCCCTCCTCTGCCGCAGCACAGGCATCTGTATTGCCGTCCTGAGGACGGCAATACAGATGACTATGGAGATGAGCGCTTCTGCAATGGAGGCGCTCATCTCCTGCTCTGCCCTGCCGCCGGCCGCGGCCGCCCCCACTTGTCACCAGGGCCGCGGCCTTGCGGCACTCAGGCTTGCCGGCCCACCGGGAAATTTCCCGCTATCCCGGCAGGCCAGTCCGGCCCTGCGCTCGGCGCCTTTCGGGTGACAGCGCTGGGGTGCGGGGCACCCACTGCACCCCGTGTAGGATCGGCCCTGCCTGTATGACCTCCCTACAACGCCTGTGCATGCTCCTGATGAGGTGGCAGACGGTCTCCTGAGGGATCTCCTCCCAGACCTGGACTAAAGCATCTGCCAACTCCTGGACAGTCTGTGGTGCAACGTGACGTTGGTGGATAGAGCGAGACATGATGTCCCAGATGTGCTCAATTGGATTCAGGTCTGGGGAATGGGCGGGCCAGTCCATAGCATCAATGCCTTCGTCTTGCAGGAACTGCTGACACACTCCAGCCACATGAGGTCTAGCATTGTCTTGCATTAGGAGGAACCCAGGGCCAACCGCACCAGCATATGGTCTCACAAGGGGTCTGAGGATCTCATCTCGGTACCTAATGGCAGTCAGGCTACCTCTGGCGAGCACATGGAGGGCTGTGCGGCCCTCCAAAGAAATGCCACCACACACCATTACTGACCCAATGCCAAACCGGTCATGCTGGAGGATGTTACAGGCAGCAGAACGTTCTCCACGGCGTCTCAAGACTCTGTCACGTCTGTCACATGTGCTCAGTGTGAACCTGCTTTCATCTGTGAAGAGCTCAGGGCGCCAGTGGCGAATTTGCCAATCTTGATGTTCTCTGGCAAATGCCAAACGTCCTGCACAGTGTTGGGCTGTAAGCACAACCCCCACCTGTGGACGTCGGGCCCTCATATCACCCTCATGGAGTCTGTTTCTGACCGTTTGAGCAGACACATGCACATTTGTGGCCTGCTGGAGGTCATTTTGCAGGGCTCTAGCAGTGCTCCTCCTGTTCCTCCTTGCACAAAGGCGGAGGAAGCGGTCCTGCTGCTGGGTTGTTGCCCTCCTACGGCCTCCTCCACGTCACCTGATGTACTGGCCTGTCTCCTGGTAGCGCCTCCATGCTCTGGACACTACGCTGACAGACACAGCAAACCTTCTTGCCAGAGCTCGCATTGATGTGCCATCCTGGATAAGCTGCACTACCTGAGCCACTTGTGTGGGTTGTAGACTCCGTCTCATGCTACCACTAGAGTGAAAGCACCTCCAGCATTCAAAAGTGACCAAAACATCAGCCAGGAAGCATAGGAACTGAGAAGTGGTCTGTGGTTACCACCTGCAGAACCACTCCTTTATTGGGGGTGTCTTGCTAATTGCCTATAATTTCCACCTGTTGTCTATCCCATTTGCACAACAGCATGTGAAATTGATTGTCACT
The DNA here is from genome assembly GCF_905171765.1 of Bufo bufo. Taxonomy (NCBI): domain Eukaryota; kingdom Metazoa; phylum Chordata; class Amphibia; order Anura; family Bufonidae; genus Bufo; species Bufo bufo. The sequence goes on from NC_053393.1 coordinate 329,374,183, forward strand.
CAGTGTTGCTTCCTAAGTGGACAGTTTAATTTCACAGAAGTGTGATTGACTTGGAGTTACATTGTGTTGTTTAAGTGTTCCCTTTATTTTTTTGAGCAGTGTATATAACTATATTCGAAATATTCGCGAATTTTCGAAGTACCTATATTCGCAATAAAAATTCGAAATTCGAATATTCGTGATCAACACTATTCAGTAGGACTATCAGCTGTGTATCCACCTGACTTCTCCTCAACGCCACTGATGGTCCCAACCCCATTTATGAGGCAAGAAATCCCACTTATTAAACCTGACAGGGCACACCTGTGAAGTGAAAACCATTTCAGGGGACTACCTCTTGAAGCTCATCAGGAGAATGCCAAGAGTGTGCAAAGCAGTAATCAAAGCAAAAGGTGGCTACTTTGAAGAACCTAGAATATGACATATTTTCAGTTGTTTTACACTTGTTTGTTATGTATATAATTCCACATGTGTTAATTCATAGTTTTGATGCCTTCAGTGTGAATCTAAAATTTTCATAGTCATGAAAATAAGGAAAACTCTTTGAATGAGAAGGTGTGTCCAAACTTTTGGTCTGTACTGTATATAGAGGGACAAACGATATTGGAACAACTAATTGCAACTGGTGTGATATACCAGTTACACCCCAAAAAAAACTGATTGAGGCAGGAAAGGTGCGAGCGATTGCATCAAAGGACGCACCAGAGTTAGTTGAGTGGCTCACTCAGCCTTCCGCTTCTGCACCCTCCTCATCCTCTGTATCTGCACCCTCCTCACTCTTTGCTGTGTGCACCCCAAAGACACCACCAACACCACCACCACCACCATAGCCCCTCCACTCGAGTCAGAGGAATTATTTTCCCATCCATTCCCAGACCTTATCGATGCACAGCCATTCATGGCATCGGATGAGGAAGAGGAGGTAGCAAAGGCCGCCACCCAATGTTCTGACAACAGCACCCAGATTAGCCCAAGGATGGAGGTCCCCGCTGTTGCTGCCTACTCCGATATCTCTAATGCCAGTGGTGGAGAAGGTGACGATGATGACGTGTCGATGGATGTCATGTGGGTGCCCAAAGAGAGGAAGAAGAAAGGAGTTCAGAGGGAGAGACAGAGCAGCAGATAGGGGGTAGAAGTAGGAGAAGCAGGCAGAACTAGCAGTGCACAGGAGGCAAAAAGCAGACTGCAAATGTATCTGAAGCGAGCCATCCACCATGCACAGTCGCATTTGGCACTCAGAGGACACCGGCACATGGCTCCGCAGTGTTGCCTTTTTTTAACGTGTCCGCTGCTGACAATAAAGTTGCCATCTGCAGCCAGTGCTGTCAACGCATAATTCGCGGCAAGCCTAATACTCACCTAGGGACAACTGCATTACGAAGGAACTTGGCCTCCCATTACCGAGCCCAATGGGAGCAACACCGTCAGAAGCCACAAAGCCACACTCCTGGCGCTCCACGTCCTGCCTCTTCTTCTTCTCCTCTCTCCTCCCATTTGTCCTCCACTCCACCTTCCACCATGCCGTCGTTGCGTTCATCTGGCAAAAGGCAGGCTTCCATTGCTCAAATGTTCGAACTTACAGAGTTGATGATGCCGGATAACCCTCTTGCCCAACAGCTGACGGTCAGCTTGTCGAAACTGCTAGCTCGCCAACTACTGCCATATAAACTGGTGGACTCGGAGGCCTTTAGAAAATTTGTGGCCAAATGCACACCACAATGGAAGGTCCCTGGAAGGAAATATTTCTCCCAGAAGGGCATCTCTGAACTATATAGCCACGTTCAGCGGCAAGTGAATGTATCTCTGGCACACAATGTTGGTGCCAAGATACATCTGACAACAGATATGTGGTCTAGCAAACACGGGCAGGGAAAGTACATAACTTTTACTGCCCACTGGGTGAACCTTCTGACAGCCGTCAAGCATGCAACCCGTGGCACCAGTGTGGATTTGGTGTTACTGCCACGGATTGCATGCAGGCCTGCCTCTTCTTCTCTTCCTCCTACTCCATCCTCCGTCTCCTCCTCGGCTGACTCCTCCTTTTTTACTGCTACATGCCAGGTGAGACGTTACCATGCTGTTATGCAGCTGTTGAGCCTGTAAGCCAATAGCCACACCGGTCCTGCACTGCTTTGAGCTCTGCGGTCACAGGCCGATCAGTGGCTAACCCCGCTCAATTTGACAGTTGATAAAGTGATGTGCATCAACAGTTTCAATCTGCTGAGCATGCTGAAACAGGGCAAAATGACACACATGCCGTGCATGGCACACATCCTGAACTTAGTCATGCAGCGTCTCGTTGCCAAATACCCCGGGGTCCACAACGTCTTGTGGCAGGCCAGGAAAATCTCTGGCCATTTTAGAAGATCTTACACGGCCATGGCTCGCCTTGCTGACGTTCAGCAACGACACCACCTTCCCCTCAGGTGTCTGATTTGTGACAGCCCGACGTGCTGGAACTCCACCTTTTATATGCTTGATATGCTGCTCCAGCAGCAATGTGCCTTTAACGACTACCTATACGAACTCTGCAGCAGGACAGGTTCTGGGAGCTTGATTTCTTTTCACCGCGCCAGTGGCTGCTCATGCGCGACGCATGCAGACTTCTGTGGCCGTTTGATAAGATCACCAAACTGTTCAGTTGCAGCCAGTGCACCATTAGTGACATTGTATCTTACGTCCTCTTTCTGGAGCGTGCATTGCATCATGTCATTGATCAAGCTGTTGAGGAGCAGGAGCTGGAAGATGAGGAAGTTGCAATGCTGAATGAATTCCCAGGGGCATTCCCTGAGACATAATCACTTGATCTTTTCTGTACTGTGAATGCATAATTTTTGGGGCCTGTAATCTAACTGGCCAACAGTAAAATTGTTATACGGTGACCGTCAAATATACCTCCAGCCACATAATCACTTGATCTTTCCTGTACGGTGAATGCCTAATGTTTGGGGCCTGTACTCCACTGGCCTTCAGTAAAATTGTTATCCAATGACCGTCAAATATACCTCCAGCCACATAATCACTTGATCTTTCCTGTACGGTGCCTAATGTTTGGGGTCTGTACTCCAGTGGGCTACAGTAAAATTAATTGACCGCATAATGTAGCTCGAGCCACATAATCACTTGTTCTTTTATGTCAGGTGAATGCCTAATTTTTAGGGCCCGTGAGAATTTCCCTTTAAGTAGCATAGAAATGGCTCCTGATTAAAATACATATTTTTAGTGGGAATTTTTGTCATTGATCCCTCTCTAGTGTGTCACTGTCTATGTTGTGGGACTATTTGTGCACTTCTAGTAAGTATTTGGTGGCTGCAAATATGATTCGCCTGCAATAGCTTTCGCAAACCGTCCCGGCCAATGTTCGGCCCTCTCTATTCTACACCAGTATACAGGCTCTCTGCAGTCAGGTAATAGCTGTTTTTTAAGACGATTCACCAAGAATTAATTTAGATCGAATCAAATCTTTTCGGAAAATTCGGCCAACCGACCGAATAAAATTTTGGAGAGATTCGCTCATCTCTAGTACATATCTTTCCTATTAATATACCCTGTAAATGGCTGTAGTACAATGTAACTTCACTGCTGAACAACAATTATAATATATATTTTTTCCTGCACTAAGTACCCTGGAAAATGGTTTAATACAAGATGGCTTAGGCTATTTACAGTTAGGTCCATATATATTTGGACACTGACACAAATTTTGTTTTTATTACCTGTTTATTAAATCATATTCAAGTTATATAATGGACATGGACATAAAGTCCAGACTTTTAGCTTTCATTCCAGGGTATCCACATTAAAATTGGATGAATGGTTTAGGAGTTTCAGATCCTTTTCATGTGGCACCCTGGTTTTAAAGGGACCAAAAGTAATTGGACAATTGGCTCAAAGGGTAGGTGTGGGCAATTCCTTCATTATTTCATTCTCAATTAAGCACATGAAAGGCCTGGAGTTGATTTGAGGTGTGGTGCTTGCATTTTGAAGGTTTTACTTAGAAGTAAACATGCGGTCAAAGGAGCTCTCTATGCAGGTGAAACAAGTCACAAATTTTAATCAAAGGACTCCTAAAAAAATTTTTTAGGAGTCCTTTGATTTAAATTTTTTATACATTCAAGAGACAGGACCTTTGGTTTATAATCACCACACTATCAAATTTTTTCAGATGCAGGTAAAATAAGCCATCCTTCATCTGCAAAAACAGAAAAAAATCCATCCAATAAATTTCTACACTATTAGGAGTTGAAAAATCTACAGTTTGGCACATCCAGAGAAAAAAAGCACTGGTGACCTCAAAAATGCAAAAATACCTGGACGCCCACGGAAGACAACAGTGGTGGATGATCGCAGAATAATTACCATGGTGAAAAGAAGCCCCTTCACAACAGCCAACCAAGTGAACAACACTCTCCAGGATATAGGCATATCAATATCCAAATCTACCATAAAGAGAAGACTGCATGAAAGTAAATACAGAGAGTTCACTGCACGGTGCAAGCCACTCATAAGCCTCAAGCATAAGAAGGCTAGATTGGACTTTGCTAAAAAAAAACATCTTGAAAAACCAGCACACTTCTGGAAGCACATTCTTTAGACAGATGAAACCAAGATCAATCTCTATCAGAATGATGGAAAGAAAAAAGTATGGCGAAGGCATGGTACAGCTCATGATCCAAAGCATACCACATCATCTGTAAAACACGGTGGAGTCAGTGTGATGGATTGTGCATCCATGGCTACCAGTGGCACTGGATCCCTAGTGTTTATTGATGATGTGACACAGGACAGAAGCAACCGGATTAATTCTGGAGTTTTCAGAGACATACTGTGTGCTCAAATCCAGCCAAATGCAGCCACACTGATTGGTCAGCGTTTCATATTAAAGCAAAGAAGTGGAACATTCATGAATGGCCAAGTCAGTCCCCTGATCTGACCCAATAGAGACGGCATTTCACTTGTTAAAGGCTAAACTTCCGCCAGAAAGGCACACAAACAAACAGCAACTGAAAACCGCTGCAGTAAAGGCCTGGCAAAGCTTAAAAAAAGAGGAAATACAGTGTCTGGTGATGTCCATGAGTTCAAGACTTCAGGCAGTCATTGCCAACAAAGGGTTTTCAACCAAGTATTAGAAATTAACATTTTATTTACAATTATGTAATTTGCCCAATTACTTTTGAGCCCCTGAAATGAAGGGATTGAGTTTAAAAAATGCTTTGGTTCCTCACATTTTTATGCAATCATTTTGTTCAACCCACTGAATTAAAAAACTGAAAGTCTGAACTTCAACTGCATCTGAAGTGTTTTGATAAAAATCCATTGTGGTAATGTACAGAACAAAAATTAGGCTACTTTCACACTCGCGTTTTGGGCGGATCCATCATGGATCTGCAAAAAAGGATCCATTACAATAATACAACCGCATGCATCCGTCATGAACGGATCCATTTGTATTATCTGTAACATAGCCAAGACGGATCCGTCATGAACTCCATTGAAAGTCAATGGGAGACGGATCTGTTTTCTATTGTGCCAGATTGTGTCAGAGAAAACGGATCCGTCCCCATTGATTTACATTGTGTGCTAGGACGTTTTCTCTGACACAATCTGGCACAATAGAAAACAGATCCGTCTCCCATTGACAGTTTTCTCTGGCTCAGTTTTGTCAAGCGGACAGAAAAACGCTGCAGGCAGCGATTTGGTGTCCACCTTCAGAGCAGAATGGAGACTGATGGGAGGCAAACTGATGCATTCAGAGCCGATCATTTTTTTTTCTATTCAGAATGCATTAGGGCAAAACTGATCCATTTTGGACCGCTTGTGAGAGCCCATTAGAGAACTCACAAACGGAAAGCCAAAACGCGAGTGTGAAAGTAGCCTTAGAAAAATGTTGTCTCTGTCCAAATATATATGGACCTAAACTGTATAGGGATGTGACATCACAGGACTGGCTGGCTGCTGATTGGCTGCATGCATGGCATTGCGGGTGATCCTTCGTTCTCAGAGTTCTTTGCTCCATGTCCTAACACATGTAGCAGCCATTTTAGGAAAAAATGTGATTCATTACCACGAGGGGTCAGGAAATTCGGATTCGGTGCGAATCAAATTTTTCCTAAAATTCAGATCTAAGTGCTGTTCCTGCAGTATAGAAGGCTCTCACCTTCTACCAACCAAACCGTTCAAGCACTGATGGTCTGTTCCAGCTCCACCCAGGCATTGCTGGGTCACTTTTCACTTGGGGGCACACCACAGAGGCCAGTGATTGGCTGCAGCAGTGAATGTAACCAAGCCAGATATCTACTGTGTCGTGAGAGGACACACCTAATTTATGATGAGGCACACACCATGTCATATGTTAGGTGCATCCTTTGGGAGTCTGTCCGTCTAAAGTGAAATCTACAAGAAAAGGTTCAGTGCACACACACAGTAAGTTTTCAGGTTTATTGCGTTGTCCAGTGTTTACACAAAATTCTCCATTACACTGACTCCAGCAGCGTATTTCCCATATATAACAATACAGATGAGACTTGAAAATGGTCATCATGACTGAAATGTCATCACTCTTTTCATCTGAGAAATAATGTATAATTTCACACTGAAGGGGTAATGGAGAATTATGTGTAAACACTGGACAAAGCAATAAACCTGACAACTTACTTTCTGCGTGTGCACTGAACCTTTTCTTGACTATTGATTGGGTTGAAGAACCCTTCTAGTCGCACAGCAGCCTCAAATGCGTGTGCAGTGTACATAAAGTGTACGTAAAGTGAAATCTACGTCATCTCAGAGCTGATATACACTCACCTAAAGAATTATTTGGAACACCTGTTCTATTTCTCATTAATGCAATTATCTAGTCAACCAATCACATGGCAGTTGCTTCAATGCATTTAGGGGTGTGGTCCTGGTCAAGACAATCTCCTGAACTCCAAACTGAATGTCAGAATGGGAAAGAAAGGTGATTTAAGCAATTTTGAGCGTGGCATGGTTGTTGGTGCCAGACGGGCCGGTCTGAGTATTTCACAAACTGCTCAGTTACTGGGATTTTCACGCACAACCATTTCTAGGCTTTACAAAAAATGGTGTGAAAAGGGAAAAACATCCAGTATGCGGCAGTCCTGTGGGCAAAAATGCCTTGTGGATGCTAGAGGTGAGAGGAGAATGGGCCGACTGATTCAAGCTGATAGAAGAGCAACGTTGACTGAAATAACCACTCGTTACAACCGAGGTATGCAGCAAAGCATTTGTGAAGCCACAACACGCACAACCTTGAGGCGGATGGGCTACAACAGCAGAAGACCCCACCGGGTACCACTCATCTCCACTACAAATAGGAAAAAGAGGCTACAATTTGCACAAGCTCACCAAAATTGGACTGTTGAAGACTGGAAAAATGTTGCCTGGTCTGATGAGTCTTGATTTCTGTTGAGACATTCAAATGGTAGAGTCCGAATTTGGCGTAAACAGAATGAGAACATGTATCCATCCTCTGATGGCTACTTCCAGCAGGATAATGCACCATGTCACAAAGCTCGAATCATTTCAAATTGGTTTCTTGAACATGACAATGAGTTCACTGTACTAAAATGGCCCCCACAGTCACCAGATCTCAACCCAATAGAGCATCTTTGGGATGTGGTGGAACGGGAGCTTTGTGCCCTGGATGTGCATCCCTCAAATCTCCATCAACTGCAAGATGCTATCCTATCAATATGGGCCAACATTTCTAAAGAATGCTATCAGCACCTTGTTAAATCAATGCCACATAGAATTAAGGCAGTTCTGAAGGCAAAAGGGGGTCCAACACCGTATTAGTATGGTGTTCCTAATAATTCTTTAGGTGAGTGTAGATTTTAGTCTCGTAAAAAAAAAAAAAGAAGCTAAATATGCCAGGCCCGCTCATCCCACCCTTCTTCTAGGCTTGCCATGTCCTCTTCTTGGGAATGTGGCAAAGGCAGTTTACAATCAATACATTGTATATACAATACACACAGTTACATATGGAAAGTCTGAAGATTTGTGGAGAAATTGTAGGTAGCTCTCCCAGTTAATCTCATATATTCCTTTACCTCCTCATATTTGGGTCTTCCTACGGCTTCCCTTCTCTACCCTTTATAAAAACTTACTGGCAGCAGACAAGGCCAGATTTAAAAAAGAAAAATGTGTGAGTTCATATATAGTGTTGATCACGAATATTCGAATTGCAAATTTTTATTGCGAATATAGGCACTTTGAGAATTTGCGAATATTTAGAATATACTGATATATTCGTAATTTCGAATATTCAAGTTTTTTTTTAATCAGTATACATGATCCCTCCCTGCTTCTAGCTTGTGGGCCAATGAGAAGGCTGCAGTATCTTTGACTTTAAGAGTAGTGTTGATTGCGAATTTTCGGCATGCGAATTTTCATAATGCGAATTTTCAATTGCCGAGTAAAAAAATGATTCCTCCCTGCTTCTTGCTTGTGGGCCAATGAGTCATTGGCCCACAAGCAACTTAAGCAGGGAGGAATCATGACTTCAGATGGGAAAAATGACGAATATTCTAAAAAACGAATATATAGCACTATATTAAATATATTTGTTTTTCGAATATTCGTAATATTCTAAAACAAGAATATATAGCAATACAGCGAATATTCGAAAAAAAACAAAAAAACAAATATAGAGCAATTTAGCTAATATAGTGCTATAATCTTCTTTGTCTAATAGTTGTAATTTTTTTCTTATCTGAAGTTCAGATTTGAAAAAAAATGACAACTATAAAAAAAGATTATAGCACTATATTAGCTAAATTGCTCTATATTCGTTTTTTTCAAATATTCGCTATATTGCTATATATTCTTGTTTTAGAATATTACGAATATTCTAAAAAACTAATATATTCGATATAGTGCCATATATTCGTAATTTTTCCCATCTAAAGTCATGATTCCTCCCTGCTTAAGTTGCTTGTGGGCCAATGACTCACTGCCTGAAGAATACTTCCACTATCTTAACCCCTTTCTGATCACCATATGGCTATATACTTCTGCGCTCGGGACTTTAAAGATGGTGCCCGCTCCAGAGCAGGCGCCATAGCCACAGGATGCCCGCTGTCTCATAGAGCAGGCACTCGCGGTTAATGTCTGTGACCAGTGGTAATGCCGATCACGGCTTTTTTAACCCCTCAGATGCTGTGGTCAATCCTGACCACAGCATCTGAACGCGTGCAAACCCAGAAGCGCGTGCTTCCGGGTGTGCTCTGGCTCCCCCGGCAGGGATCGGGTGAGCCAGAGTGTATTATAAGCAGCCCCTGTCCTCCTTAGTAATGCATTGGAGTCTATGAGAAAAGCAATCCAATGATTGCTTTTTATATTTCCCTAGCGGAACTATAAAAATAAGTGTAAAAAAATGTCTTTAGAAACGAAAAATAAAAAAAATAATTACATACAAATTAAAAAAATGCACATCTTAGGTATCCCGGCATGCAAAAATGCCCGTACTATAATCTTTTTTTTTTTTTTTAAAAACATTGTTTTTTATGGGGATTATAGGATTGAGACCTGAGCCAATCGGGTCCAGATGTCACCAGGAGGACTAGAGGTAAAATTATGAATTGTGTTTGGGTCTGTTGTGGGGACACAAACAGTAACAGAAGAAGGGATGTGTATGTTTATATGTGTACTTTTATCTATATGTAGACTTTTATGTTTATATATTTGCAATGGGTGGTCCTGAAGTAATTACCCTCTTAGTGACCACCCAAATGCATTTTTACAGTGGTCACTAAGGGTCTTAGCCTAGGCTGCTTTCTTTTTATGGCAGCCCAGTCTAAGCGCTGCGCGGGTCTCCCATGAGAGCATTGCTTCTGCTCTAATAGTCCGGACAGATCTGGGCCCTTTAACCCCTTACATGCATGCAAGCAGTTACAGAGAGTGTGGACTCCCTCTGTCTCCCATCTGCACCCACAAATGAGATCACAGGGTACCAATGTCAGTGTATGCAGGCCGAGGCTTAATAAATAATTAACTTCCAAAGAATCTCCTATCAGTCTTCACTGAAAAACGGATGCCCCACGGATGCCACCCATGGAGTGTCAGTGATTTTCATGGACCAGTAGACTTCTATCTGCATGCTTAGTCTGCATCCCCAATCAAAGTGGTACATGTCTCCGTAATTTTTTTACTGACCCATGATCATTAAAAAAATACTAAAATGTGAATAGACACATTTAAATCAATGAACATGTGTGCTGTCCGTGGAAACAGACATTCCTATCACTGACATTAAACTACATTGTGCTACAGGAACAGTGCATGTAATTTAGAAGCAATTCAAAGATTGCCTATTATAGTCCCCTTGTGGGGCTATTAATGGTTAAAAAAAAGTATTAAAAAAATTCTAAATAAAAATACACCTTTTCAGGTTGAAAAAACACTTTTCAATGGAGAAAATTGCTAAAATAAAGTCTACTCCACATATTTGGTATCCCTGCGTCCATATCAACCTGCACTATGGTCAATTATCATGCAATTTATTCCGTACGGGGAACACCTTTAACCCCTTAACCCATAACGCCATACATGTACAGCGTTATGTGCCAGCGGGAGTATGGAACGGGGCTCTGCAGTGGGCCCACTCTATACATAGTAGATGCCAGCTGTATCATACAGCTGGCAACCGCCCACACTAAGCAGCGATTGCTCAGCCCCGCCATTTAATCAGGTGCTGCGATCAACATTGATCGCAGCACCTGTGAATGAAGGCAGAAGGATGTGTCTCCCTCTGCCTTCCGATCTGAGCTACCTCAGTGAAATTGAGGGGCTCTGATCTGTTTCCATGGCAGCCTGGACACTGCTGAAGCGATCCAGGCCTGCCATGGCATTCTCCAATCAGATAGCTCAGAATGAAGAGAGTAAAATTCCTATTCACCCTAATAGATCTCTATTAGGGTGAATAGGAAAGGGGATCTAAAGATCCCATGTACTAGGCCCCGAAGGGGTCTAATAGTTATTTAAAAAAAAAAGGTAAAAAAATAACACCAATATATTAAAAGTTGAAATTACCCCCCTTTCCCAATGTTATGTAAAAATATATAAACAATAAAATATAAACATATTGGGCATCACTGCATCCAAAAATGGCTGATATATTTAAAATTAAAGTGTGGTGAATGTCGTAACGAAAAAATATGAAAAGCACACGATTTGCCTTTTTTTTTTTTTTACATCTTATCCTCAAAACCCCAAAAGCCTTGGCGGAATTCTGTTTTTTTTTTTTGTTCTTTGTTTTTACCACACAAAGAATTATTTTCCTGTTTTTTATACAAGACATGGTAAACTAAATGGTGGCATTACAAAATACATCTTTTCCCTCAAAAAATAAGCCCTCATATAGCTATGTGAACGGAAAAATAAAAAAAGTTTGGGCTTTGGAACATGGGGAGGAAAAATAAAAAATGAAAATAAGCCCAGTCTTTAAGGGGTTAAAAATGCCAGAATTTATGCTTTTTTGCTTATTCACCATCAAACAGAATAAAAAGCGATAAAGTGTTATGTACTTTAAAATGATACAATTGAAAACTACAAGGCGTCTCAAAAAAATCAAGCCCTCACACAGTTCCGCGGAAGGAAAAATAAAAACGTTATGGGTCTTGGGATGCAGCAATGCAAATACATTTTCTTTAAAAAAAAAAAGGGGTTTTATTGTGCAAAAGTAGTAAAATGTAAAAAAAAAAACAACTTGTATTAGGTCTCGTTGTAATCGTATTGTTTTGCAGATTAAAGTTATTTATGCTAGGAAAAATGAGCACTGCAGAATTTCTAATGTAAACTCATTGGCAGTGTTGTGCCCCCAGAAAGAGTTAAACAGTAAGTTATGTGTATGTCAAAATGGCACCATTAAAGCTACACTTGTCCCACACAAAAAAAATGCCCTTGAATGGCTACGTAGATAAAAAAAATAAAAATATGAACAAAATTAAGAAAATTGCTTGCTCATTAAGGCACAAAACAGGCTGGTCACTAAGGGGTTTATATTCCAGTTAAAGTTATTAAGTTATTTTATTTTTATCAGATCAGGTTTATCATATCAGATAGGCTTGTCCCAAATATGGATTTCATATTTAATGTATTTAAAATCCATTTGACTCTTCCTTTGCAAAAAGATGATTAAAGCTGACTAAAACAAAGTTTGGATGTGCAACCTCAAATTTTAGTAAATTGTTGATAGATTTGGTACATGAGCTTGAAGTAATTCAGCTACATAAATATTCAGGTCTCCAGAAATGAATTTGAGAAATTTGAGAAAATAATAATTTTGCTCATTCACCTGTTATCAGGTGAAACATCTGTTTTCAGTTGTTTACATGTAAACTGCATATGCATCTTGTGAAATTGAAAAACATAAATGTCCTTGACATATGAAGACTATGCAGACAAAGCTTGATTAGTATGTGATAGTGGAATATGTGTTCTTATGTTATTTTGTTTTTAGCCAGTAAAACATGTATTTAATTTATTAATTGTTGGAAAAAAACATGATTTTGTGATACTTTGTAGGGAGATATCTATTCTCTGTGTGTCTTTGTGTGGTCATACAGTGGTTGTGACATGAGTTGCAACCTGGCAAAGGTTTTTTTTTTCTCTAGCTTGACACAATAATCTAACAATATTATATTGAACTTGTATTGTGAGAGTTTGTTGCATTAATGTAATTGGAATTTTTGAGTAGTGTCATGTGATATTACAGTTATAGGCCATGAGCCTATGGTGTCTAAATTTTCAGTAAGCCTGGGTTCACATCACATTTTTCCCATCCGTTTAACGTATACAAAAAACGTATAGCTTAAATGCCTCAGATTGATGCCATGCAGTTTTCCATTGTAAAAAAAAAAAATATGTTTTTTTTTACCGGACTGCAGGAAACAAGAAACTGGTGTACTGCATTTTTGTATCCTTTTTTTTTTTTTTAAACTTATACGTCAAACGGAGGCATAAGACGTGATGTGAACCCATCCGAAGTGATCTATTTTTTCTGAACCATGAGTTAGGTAATCAACCAGGGAGAGGCAAATATGGTGCTTCGAGGTCAGCTATTTGTCTGATGCCCCAGTGCCTCAAAAATTATTACATATAGTTACTTAGTGCATTTCAGCTCTACAGCCAGGCTTTCTTCATCCAGGTCTATGTCGCTTCTCCTCTCCGCCCCACAGCGCGTATAAGCTGATTGGGTATATGAGAACCTTATCAATAGAGATGAGCGAAGTATTCCAAAATTCGATTCGGCTGCTTCGTCACGGATTGCATTTCTTTGTAAGCAGTGGGTGCAATGACAGGTAGAAACAATTGCGCAGCTCCCTGTCATTGTATCCCTCAGATGCCGCATTCACAGCTGATCGCTGCATCTGATAGTAATAACAGTGTTATTATTAGTGTTAAATAAAAATTTAAAAAATCATACTTTCCGAGCCATCCACCGCTATCTTGATTGAAGATCTGGCACAAAATCTTGTGCGGCCTGTGATGATGTCATCACGTTAGCCGGCGTGGTGACATCATTCTTCACTGCGCACGGGATTTAGCAAGACATCTTCAAGTAAGATGGTGGCAGACGGCTCGTCGCAAATAAATGGATGAGGTAAGTATGTTTTTTTTTTGCTTTTTTACACTATTTCAGGTAAAATCAATAAGATTCCTGAGTGCCTGTAAGAATAAGAATATCCCTGCAAATAGGTGGTGATTGATGCATTGAAACAAACAGCTACTTGAAGGTAGTTTTCTTACATCTCTGTTGAGTCTGGTGGATTACACATAGATCCATGTATTGGATACAGTTGCATTTAAAAAGTGTGGCTGCTGCTTTAGTGAAGTTTAAGCTAAAGGATCTATATGTATCTTGAACCAAACATATGCCTAAAGCATGTTGGTAATAGTCCAATGATACCATTCTTGTTCACATGCGTTCTATATTGAGCAAATCTATTGGCTTTGCCACTAAATAATTCTGGAAGTTTAACTTTTTTTTTTTTGTTTTCTGTTCCATCTTCCTTTTGACTAGACATGACCTCCATCAGACAATTTTTTCTAAAATATTAATTGGATAATAACTTAATAACCTCCAGGTTATGTTTTTTCTTAACACTATTTTACAGTTTATGTATGAAAAGTTGATTAACAGTGTAAGTGGATTGTATTGTTTGTGCAGGTGAGGGGTTGAGATATATGCAATTTGTTTTCGGTTCCAATTCTACCATTTGGCCATCAAACTCTATTTAATCTGAATACATTTGGTCTGAATCGAAAGCGTCCCAAATGCTCTGAAAAGTCTCAAGTCTCCTAGAACGTCAAGCCAGCATTAGTAGTGAGGGCAACATACCATATATGGATAGAATTATTGGGTCACTTACACATTACACCTTCAATGTCTTTTAGGACATCCAGTTTGAAATCAATAAGCAATAATATGGAATTGGTCCCTATTTTTCAGCTCAAACAACTTTCACTTTTCTGGGGAGGATTTTTACAAGATTTTGGAGTTTGTGTGTTGGAATTTTTGCCAGTTCATCCAGAAGAGCATTTATGAGATCACTAATGTTGATGAGAGGGCCTGGCTCCCAATCTCCATTCTAATTCATGCCAAAGGTGTTTGATGAGGTTCAAAATGAGGACTCTGTGCAGACCAGTTAAGTTATTCCACATCAAACTCACTTAACCATTCCTTTGCTCTTGAGCACCTTCCTATTGGACCAGAGAGGGGCCTTCCCCAAACTGTTCCCACAAAGTTGGAAGGATCATTGCTACGGCACCCCGAGTAGGTAAAGGGGTTAACGCCACCAAAGTTGTTCTTTTTCCGAATATAAAAGCAGCTACCAAACACTCCTAGGCACCAAACAGGAATCATACGAACCATCCCCCCCCCCCCCCAAGTACGAGACTAGGCTCTGTATTGAGGGTTAAGCAGGAACTGTTTAATGGGTTACATGTCAGCCTTTTATGCAGGTCTTCCAACAAATATACACAACCCCCCTCGGCCTGTGACATAATTAACAAAAACAATGGGCTCTGCCAGTGGCACAATTAGCAAACACAATGGGCTCTGCCTGTGATATAATTAACAAACACAATGAGCTAACTTAATCACTCAGAACCCCACATATCCCCATAAACTACACATCCCTGGATAGCTCTGATCTGGGCGAACAACCAGCAACCGCTGAACAAATAGACAAATCCGGTTTTATATAGTTTTATAATCCAAAGGCAGAGAGGTCTGCCACAATCCTATTGTCCAAAATGTTTTGGTAAGCTGAAGCATGAACACTTCCTTTGGTGGAACTAATGGGCCAAAGACAACCCCGTTAAAACAACCCCATAGCATAATACCTCTTTCTTCATAGTTCACACAATTCAGTCAGGCAGGTAACATTGTGGCCTTAGTCAAACAAAGACTTGCATATCAGGCTGCCAGTTTGAGACATGTGACTCATTACTCCACACAACACTTTTCTCTGTTCCAGAGTCGAGTGGCAGCATGCTTTATACAACTTCATCTAATGCTTGGCATTGTGCTTGGAAGGTAATAAAACATTTCGGGGGAGATTTATCAAACTGGTGTAAAGTAGGACTGGCTTAGTTGCCCATAGCAACCAGTCATATTCCACCTTTCATTTTGGACAACTCCATTATAAAATGAAAGGTTAAATCTGATTGGTTGTTATGGGCAACTAATCCAGTTCTACTTTACACCAGTTTGATAAATATTCCCCTTTATCTTTATTAACAATACTGCAAGGGACTGTATAGTTGCCGCTTTTGGGTCTGTAGTGTATTATGTGATTCTTTGGTGTATTCTTTATCCGTATTTCACCTTTTGAACTAATGATTTATGTGAATGTATTTTTCCACCTGTGCTTTACTCTGACCATAGTATGGCACCTATTTTGTGGAAGGTGTGTCCATCCAATAGTATTGTCTTTTACTAACTATGTATTGTTATAAAAGATGAAATGTTTTATTACCATCTAGTTGCAGTGTGCATTAGTATCTGGGTTCATTTTGTGCTTGGTGATGTAAAGCTTGCATGCAGCTGCTCAGCCAGGTTAATTCATAACTGACTGACTGAGTCTGACTCCTATTTTTTTCTAAAATCTATCAATTAATTGTAAATCAAACTATATGTTGTCTTTCCCTCACCATGAAACAGTTACTGACACTAAAATATCTGTATTTCAATATCTCTTTATGTCAGATGTTCTCTCCTTCCTATGTCTAACTCCAGAAAACACACATATTCCAAGGTTGGGATGTTATATATGGCTATTACGCATTCACATAGTCATCAATGACTGCTACCTATAGACCCTCATTACCTGAGCCAATGGGCCACCAGCCAAGGCCATGGCATCCTTCTTTCTCTTCTCTCTCTTCTGATCTGCATGATGCAGGGAGTCATGGGGGATCAAACCCAAAAGCCTTGGTTTTCAGAGAATCCAAAAACGAATGTGATTAATGTAGAATTGATTTGTTCACATTTAATACT
The DNA here is from genome assembly GCF_905171765.1 of Bufo bufo. Lineage (NCBI taxonomy): Eukaryota > Metazoa > Chordata > Amphibia > Anura > Bufonidae > Bufo > Bufo bufo. Next base: position 329,390,702 of record NC_053393.1, read on the forward strand.
GTAGTCCAACATGTGTTATAGCTAAGAGTGATTTCCTATGGCAGAACACCAGACTTACTGTAACTTCCATGGCACCCCAAGAAGTCGCAAATTTATGAGCCATCATTACACCATATGATTGGACTTTTGCACTTAGCATAGATATGAGCACAGAGCCTAATGGTTGCATATAGGTTCCCATCTGTGTAGTGTTGTAAACTGTTTTATTGTATCTAGAAACAATGTTTCTAGGGAACAATGTCTCTCCAATATGTCTCCTGATGCTATTATACAGGAAGACATATGCAAGTATATAAGGTAGATTACAACCCCTTTTGCTTCTTTTTTTTAAAACACATATTGTGTAAGATTTAAGGATTTTCTGCAGTACAAACTGCACAAACAAAAGCATATGAGGCTCTATCAAGTGAGGATTGTGCAGATGTCTGGTAGAATGTTTAGGATAAATGCAAGTTAATATGTTACTTTTATTTAGATTAGCACAATGGCCCAAATTTACTTATCCAGTAGAGAGCAAAAACCTAGGCAGGCTTTCTAGATCAGAACTTGATTTGCCTCAGTGCCTCATCAGGCAATCAGAATCTTTCAACGTGCTTGCAAATCTTCATTTGTCAGCGACAGATCATGCTGTCTAAACACGATCTGCTGCTGACATACAACTAGACAGCATGGGGATGAGCGATGGCGCAACAATCGCTTCTCCCCATGCTGTGGTGGAGATTGCTGCATGTAATAGCAGCAGTCTCTTCCGCTAGCGAGTAGGCGATTGTCGGGAAGGAATGCTTCCTTCTTGACAATCACCTGCAGAACTGGGCAGTGTAATACAGCTTTAACTCTAACAGAATTTTAAACCAGTATTGTGGGGCAATTTTGGTGCAAATGTTGCATTTTAGACCAAACCCCTTCCCACTAAGCCCCATCAGAAAAAAAAAAAATGTAGATGATGAGCGAGCAGCAAAGTATTCAGGTGTTCGGCTAAAACACATTGCTATATTCATGTGCTCAGCCGAACACCCGAGTACAATGGAAGTCGATGGGAGACAATCAGGCACCCCCTGCTCGGAAGATAAGAGGGTGTGCGGTTCATAAAAAAAGTTAGAAATTGATGAAAACCCCATCAAAATTGTTTGGAAACAGCATTACAAGGATAGTTGGATGCATCTTAGACTCCTATTATGTACAACTTACAATGGACGACCATGCAAAGGCTTTATGCCAAAAGCCAGATATGTGCCCAATCTATCCATGAGACAGATAACAGTCAGCATACCTTACAATGACAGCCTTGTGCACTGTGAGATATTCCAAACCAGCTCTTATCTGACTAAGAACCAGTAAACATCAAAGTCATTTTGCATTTATTGGATGGCTTGGGTGGACCTACACACCTAGATCAATATCATTAGGGCGACAATATTTTTTCCAATTGTCCTAACATAATATTCAATAACCTTTCTATACAGTTTTGTCATGTAAAAACGAATTTGCATAAACATGGGCTTATGGGGAAGACATGCAAATGAGTAGAATCATCCTTGTTTTTCAGCTGTCATAAGACTAAGACTATGACAGCATATAGCCTTAGTGTGGTTGTATGTTGTACATAATAGGAGTCTAAGATGCATCCAGCTATCCTCTTAAGGCTGTTGCCAAACCTTTTTGATGGGGTTTCCATCAATTTCTAACCTTTCTTTATGAACCAGATACCCTCTTCTCTTCCAAGCAGGGGGTGCTTGGTTGTCTTCCATTGACTTCCATTATATTAAATAGTATTCGAGCACCCAAATTACTCAGCCGAGCACTTGAATCTGCCAAGCGTAGCGATGCTCGAGCCGAACAGGAATTCGATTGAGCATGTTCGCTCATCACTAGTAGAAACCCTAGAGGTCCAATTTGGGTCACTTTTTAGGCAGACTGTAGCTGCATATACGTGTACATATGTTTTGAGTTTATTTTTTTTACATTTTCATCAACATTTTTAAGGCCTCCACCCCTTCTGTGCCTGCAGAATTAATGCAGCATGTTATACTCAACAAGTAACACGAGCGGTTAGTCACTAGATTTAAAGGTGACATGTTGTCCACATTGACATCACAGCTATAGCTGATGGTGGTCCGCCACAGCCACGTGTAGAAGAAGACACTTTATTGCTACAGATAATGGCGGGCTACAGAACCATCAGAGCAGGAGAAGGGGGACATTTGAAGACTCACCTTACTACATATTGTATCAAAGACACATTTATATTTACAGTAGCTTGATAATATAAATTAGCAATCCATCATAAAGTAGTAATAAAATTTTAAAATATAATTTAGCTCTTAGCAAATATGAGACTTTTGCCTACACAGATTTATTTTATGAACTAACTTTTACTTTACTACACAAAAGGTTTATTCCAAAAAAAAAAAGGTTTATCATTTATTAACGTTAGCATTTCGTTGCTTGCAAATCCTTTATAAAATGAAGAGATATTAGATATATTCATAGAGATATTGAATATCCAACTGATATGCTAATGTATAATGGATAATAAAAATGAAAAAAAAAAACAGTTTGGAGAGGAGACAGTTAACATCAGTTCGGCATATGTTAAATACTGCTCCGATTATGATTCTCTGATTGCAGTTTCATTAGCATATTTAATACTGGGTTTGTATCTTTTCTTTTTAAGCAGATGGAATGTTTAATCTCTGCCAACAAACCTAAAAACAGCTTTGGCAATGCAGTCATCTAAGGTCTGGAAGATTTCAAATTGATCAAGCTGGTCCCAACTGATAATAGATGCAGCATGCTAAGGTCTGCCCGTCATTCCTACAGCACAATGCTGGAATCTCATTTCACTCATGATGAAGACGTTCCAGAGATGATTTTAGCCTTCTACGTTCTAGCCGAAAGCTGATTAGATGGGGCTGATTAACTGTGGCTAGATCCAGTCTGTTACAAAGTAGTCTTTAAGAAACCCCTCCTCTGTGTTGCAACCCACCCTATTCATTTGCAAATGTGCAGCCAAGATTTCACTCAGGCTATTTCTCCTCCTTCCCTAGCTTTTACCTTCCCTGCTGAATACTGCTTCTATCAGCAGCACAATCTCTTCATATCTGAGCCTTGTTTATGAATCTCTGCCTTTGAAAGGAAACCAATCAGACAGTCTATTTGACTGCAATCCCTCTCCCTTGTCAGAGTTAGAAAAATACTGGAAGAGGCATCCTAGATAAGAACAGATTTAGCAGAGAAGCAACTGGACAGATCGGTGGAGAATGTGATGACAGTGTCCTGCGGACATAGATTGATGGGCTTCATGCTTACGTTGAACTAGGGTAAGTGACACTCTGCTGGTTATGCTCAGGTATATATCCGAATGCAGGTATCTATACTCTGTTAGAACTATTTGCTTGCTATAAAATAAATTCAGAACCGATTTAATTTTCTATGAAAAATAAAATGAAAGCAAAAAAATTACTTTATTTTTCAAATGTTATACTGCATGCAGTTCAGAGGATAGACTTCAGAATACTTCTTATTTCTACCTCAGACCTTCTTTTGGTCAAACTTTATTCGAGGGGACACTTTTTCTTTAATTGTGCATGCCATTACAGTGAATAGCTGAGGGCGGGTAGAAGACATCAGTGCTGGAGTAGACCAAGTGGTGCTGCTCTGGTATTAAACTTATCTGCCAGAGGTTATGCTATGGCATTTTGACCTTCGCTTTGATATTAATCAACCCTAATCCTACCACAAAGCAAAAAAACATGAGACGCTGACCCTAAGAAATGAAATGATTCAGCAATTATATGATGAAGCGTTTTGTCTTATATAAGAGAACTGGTGTAATTGCAAATGTCTTGTTACCTTGAAGGTGCTGAGCATGGGATGATGAATACCGGCTGTAAGGAAATCAATATTTACTGAGATTGGAAGGATATATTGCACATTATTTGTTTCTTTCCTTTGAACAAGCGTACAGTATACCGTACAACAGGGCGCATTGTGAAAAACATACTGTACCAATGTATCAGCTCACATAAGAGATAACACAAAGAGACAGTCGCATAAGAGATAACACAAGAGTCAGTCACAAAAGAGCTAACACAAGAGACAGTCACATAAGAGATAACATAAAGAGACAGTCACATAAGAGCTAACACAAGAGTCAGTCACAAAAGAGCTAACACAAGAGACAGTCGCATAAGAGATAACACAAGAGTCAGTCACAAAAGAGATAACACAAGAGATAGACATATAAGAGATAACACAAGTGTCAGTCACATGACAGCTAACACAAAAGACAGTCACATAAGAGATAACACAAGAGACAGTCACATAAGAGATAAAACAAGAGACAGTCACATAAGAGATAACACAAGAGACAGTCACATAAGAGCTAACACAAGAGTCAGTCACATAACAGCTAGCACAAGGGACAGTCACATAAGAGATAACACAAGAGACAGTCACATAAGAGATAACACAAGAGACAGTCACATAAGAGATAACACAAGAGACAGTCACATGACAGCTAACACAAGTGTCAGTCACATGACAGCTAACACGAGAGACAGTCACATAAGAGATAAAACAAGATACAGTCACATAAGAGATAACACAAGAGACAGTCACATAAGAGCTAACACAAGTGTCCGTCACATGACAGCTAACACAAGAGACAGTCACATAAGAGCTAACACAAGTGTCAGTCACATGACAGCTAACACAAGAGACAGTCACATAAGAGATAACACAAGAGACAGTCATATTAGAGATAACACAAGTGTCAGTCACATAAGAGAAGCAAGAGATAAGAGATAACACAAGAGACAGTCATATTAGAGATAACACAAGAGACACTTTTTTACTACATATAATTGTGTCAAGATACAGAACATGTGTTTTTTGCATACATTTTGTAATCAAACAATAAATTTATATATATTAATAATATTCATTTATTAATTACAAACACAAATCAATCCACTAGTTGGTATCAGTCCCCCGATCCAAATAGACAACATGCTATGTATATAGGACCAGTGATTGATGCAAACTAAAGTGCATGACTTGTCCTATCACTTTGGACACAATTATATGATGAGTTGATTCTATCCTAGCTTACAGAGTACTACAAGTGAGACTAATTTGTTGTTAAGTTTTCATACTGTGCATGCCTCAACCAGGGATGAGCGGCAGGGGCAATATTTGAATTTGCGATATTTCGCGAATATTTGGTCAAATATTCGTCATATATTCGCGAATTCGAGAATTTGTCATATCCAGTCATTATTTTCTTGATTGCGAAAATCGGCAATCGGAAAATTCACGATAAAAATTTGCGATACGAAAACTCACAATCAACACTACTCCTTAAGTCAAAGATATTGCAGCCTTCTCATTGGCCCACAAGCAAGAAGCAGGGAGGGATCATGGGTACTGATGAAAATAAATAAATAAATAGAATATTCGCAAATTCTCAAAGTACCAATATTCACCATAAAAATTAGCGATTAGAATATTCGCGATCAACATTAGCCTCAACTATCAAATTCAACTCTGCTACATGTGGCTTGTAATGCCTTGCTAAACACTGCAATATATTGGTACTTATATATTATATATGTTACAGTAAAATTGGCACTTATATATTATATATATATATTACAGTAAAAAGTGTGAATGAGAAACTTAACCATCTGAAATGCAAGGCAGGGACTAGAACTCCTCAGAAGCCAGCCTTCTCTGCCTGGGTATAAATGTAATAATAAAGCTTTGAGTAATCATTCTGCCAATATCTCCTCTTTGTTCGTGAACCAGGATAACACTTTCCAAGCACAATAGTTAAATCAAGGCCGGCGAGAGGTTTTACAGAATTACATAAAGGTCTGATCTTGACTGAAATGACAGCTCATTATTAGAAAAATGTAACCTACCAAGGTTCCATTCAAATAGCTATAGAAAGCAGGTTTTCACCCACCCGGCGTTCTGTTTGCTATTAATGATGAATATGTGGCTTGCATTTTTATTAATTGCTTTGATACATTTTTCAAGAAAAAAAATCTTATTGGCCGTATGGCTTAGGACATAAACAGATTGATTCTTCTCTGAACGGACCCAACTGTAGATGGCCATCCTGAAAATCTCCCTAAATGTGTTCCAGTTGTTGTCATGCGAGCTTATCAGTATATAGGCTATGATATTATTCCGATTATCAATATCCTAAGGTGTGTGATCCTGGAAACTCTATTGTATTTACCACTACTGGACTTTTCATTCTACATCTTTCTTACTTTTATGCAATATAAACTTTCATTTGTCGAAGTCAGTTAAGTACATTGTGAATGCTATAGCAACTATGGCATTGCCAGGGCTTCTCTCATGATGGAGCTGATCAATGACCCTCAGTGTCAGTATCTTCAGAGAATTGTCATAGTTGATTAACTGTTTGGATGCTGTTCTCTTGACCAGGAAAAGAAGAAGGTGCATCAGTGACGTGCCTCTCGATCAGTGAGCAGTGGGTATACAGTATGAATACCTCTGTAACTACTACTGTCAGAATGGTGATTTCTGTGTGCGGTGGAATAACCCTTCCCTGTACGGACACAGTGGCCATGATTTATCTGGCACATATCATACTGTGGAGCATTCATGGTGATAAGTCGGCACCACATGCACTATTTATCTTATCAAATGATGCTGCAGTCCATGTGCTGCGCTTAGTGATTAGTTGGGTAGTGTAAGCTTCATGAAGCCATTGTATAGTGCCGCTTTGCCTCTGAATGCACTATTCACATATCTTGGCAAATCTTTGTACCCAGAATTGGATACACTTATGTATCTGAGAAATGTATGGCATGGATTGGGAACTTATATATATATATGCAATATATATCAGGGCACAGGTAGACCTAAGGCTCAGTGACACTTTAAAACCTAGTTTTAAACCCTCTCTCTCTGTATATGCAGTAGTAATAATATAGATAGATAGATAGATAGATATACACAAGTAGATAGTTAGATACAAGTAAATATATAAATAGATCTAAACATAGATATGAGTGGATAGATAGAGTAGATAGATATGAGTAGACAGATAGGTAGATAGCTTGACAAACGATAGCTAGATAGATAGATAGATAGATAGATAGATAGATAGATAGATAGATAGATAGACAGATGATAGATTGACAGATGATTGATGATAGATAGATAGATAAATAGATAGATAGATAATAGATAATAGATAGATAGATAATAGATAATAGATAGGTAGATGGATACTGTTGATAGATACAAGTAGATAGATAGATAGATAATAGATAATAGATAGATAGATAGATAGATAGATAATAGATAGATAGATAATAGATAGGTAGATAATAGATAATAGATAGATAGATAATAGATAGATAGATATATTCTGTTGATAGATACAAGTAGATAGATAGATAGATAGATAGATAGATAGACAGAATAGATAGATAGATAATAGATAGGTAGATAGATTGACAGATGATTGATGATAGAGATAGATAGATAGATAGATAGATAATAGATAGATAGATACTGTTGATAGATACAAGTAGATAGATAGATAAATAGATAGATAATAGATAGGTAGATAGATACTGTTGATAGATACAGATAGATAGATAGATAGATAGATAGATAGATAGATTATAGATAGATACAAGTAGATAGATAGATACAAGTAGATAGATAAATAGATAGATAATAGATAGATACAAGTAGATACATAGATACATACACACTGTAGATAGATAGATACATATTTTTTTATTTGGTGAAAGTTTTTTACATTTTTATACAAATGAATGATACATTGTTGCATATATTTCTACTAAACGAAGCACTGAATTGTCAATATTAAGAATAATAGCCTAACATACTCAGAAACATTCACGATTACTCAAGGACACAGTGAATAATAACAATAGTAATTACGGCTGTAACGGAAAGGATTTTACACGTTTCAAGAACAACCTATCATTTTTACTCTGCTCGTTAGAGTACTAAGAATCGGTTTGAGTATATAGTTATTAAGTGTCTTACACCATTCCTCAAAACTGATATTCTTAAAGAAAAAGTATCTCAATGGAAGACTTTATATGACTGATAGAATCGAGAAGCAACATGTACCAGGAAAAATCTGTGCATTAAATAGCTACTGAAAATAGAAATGATAGGAATAAAATCTGAGAAAATTCTAATTTTAGCCGCAGTTCTGTCTTGTGTTGACGTTGATTGTGGTTAAACCAAAACTTCACTAAATTATTCAAATAATATGCATGGATGACGGACGTGCAAAACATTAGAGGCATCTGCTTTTACTTTGACATTGATTAAGCACATGTCTCCAGGCAGAGGCCATCATCCACAATTATTTTTTCTTCACTTGTCCATTGACCTTAATGTTCTATTCGGTCTGACATTTTTTGCCCCCATATTTATATATGTTACCATCAGTGGACAAAAGATTGAATAACCATTGCGCTGAAATCCATGAGAGTATGTTCAGGTATATCTAAAATGGCAGAGATGTAACGTTAGCCTATCTATATGGGCAAATATGACGCAGAAGGATAAGGAAAGGAACATTTCTAAACTAAACTAGAATTTTTTTTTAGTACTGTATATTTTTGGTCTGTAAAACTTATTCACTTTGTAGCATTTTGTCCCTTAGAAATAAATAGGATTTTCCAACCGATTATTTCATGTTTTTTTCACAAAAACATAGTTGCATCCCTCTGTGGTCCCCCACCCCCTGCACAAGTAGCACATGGCACAGTAGATGGACCACACTACATATAGATAGGCAGTGTACAGCATCTCGACCAACATTGAACGTCCATATAAAAAAATGGGTAGTTTATTTAACAAACTACCTCTTTTTTTTTATTGCAGATGCATCAGACGGCTTAGATGACTCTAGGTACAGAGTCAGACAAGTCTGTATCCTCCATTCCCAGGGACTTGACAAAGTTACTGCAGGGGTCCCATATTCATCATCATGTAGCATCTTGCTGCTGTCACTGTGTTGGTACTTAATACTTGCATGTAGCTTTACTGTGGGAGCCCAGAATCAATTTTACGTGGGGGATGGGGCTAGATACCCCAGTACAGTAGTGAGTCCCTGAAAAAGGTCACCTAATGACATACTCCTTCTTGCTGAATGAACTTCTAGCTTTGAATCAAAAAAGTGCACTAAAAATCGCATGTTTGATTCCAGCCTTTGAAATATTCACGCAAAGCATGTAAAATGGCCACCATTGTATTAGTTCACACAAAACCTGTCCTAGTCACACAGGAGGACATGTTACTTCAGAGCAGTGAGCCAAAGAGCTGCCTCATCTTTCTCTATTATTTTGAATACAGTTTAATATGATCTTCAGCTAAATATCTGTAGAAATGAAGTTCATGAGGAGACATGAAGTAGAGAGAATGGTGGGGGTAATGTGGATAATGGGCAGCATCACTTGTATGCAGTCTCCATTACCACAGTCTGTCCTGTCTGCCCTCTCTGTACTTCATGTCCCCTCATGAACTCCATTCCCACCGAGATTCAGTTGAAGATCTTATCATCTGTATTCAGGATCATAACCCCTCACAAGTAGGAGAGGAGGATGAGGCAGCTCTTTAACTCAGTGCTTGGAAGTAACATGTCCTCCTGTATGATTAGGACAGGTTTTGTGTGTATTAATAGGACGGCGGCAATTTTGTTTCTCCTAATAATTGCTCCCTAAACAAAATGAGCCATTATAAATTAAAGGTATAAGGGAATATATATACAGTAAAGTAATATTTACGTATTTTCATTTTCTAAATTCCCAGAGAACCCCTTTAAGGATCGCTTAAATGAATTTATTCACAATGGGCATTTCGGCAAATTTGCAGTAAAAGTTGCAGCATACCCTAAAATCTGCACCAATTTTTATTTATTTATTTATTTATTTATTTTATTCCATATGTGAATGAGGATTCATTGTTTTGTACTTTATTCCATTTTTCCTGAAAATCCTTGGCAAATCTAACCTGCATGAATACATCCTAGTGGTAAGGCCATGTGTCGTATTTTGTTGCAGAAATTTGCTGCACATTTTGCCAGGGACTCTAATATGACTTAAAAAAGAATAGTTTTGGAAATTCAAATGTTCAATTTTATTTAATTTTTTTACAAGATGAGTAAAAATAATACTGTCACTTTATAATAAAGTGTATATTTTTGTCAACATAATCAATAATACGCTTTTTTTCCCCTATGAACTTATTGAACTCAGTCAATTTATGAGCTTATTTTATCATAGCAAATATAAGCTAAATCAACAGTCAGCGTGAGTTATGAAGCACAGTAAATGGACGTGCAGTTTTGTCAGCAAAGTGTTGCTACTTTATGGAATTTAATGGTCTAATATATTACTTTAACACTGTTAATGGGTTGCATAAGCTTCCGAGGCTACATATTTAGTTGTTTTAAATTATTATTACAACTATTACTGCTGGCAAATGTATAATGTGCAAAAAGCAAAAGAGCACACTTGTATATTTATTGACCTTTGTTCATTGAAATTCTGTTTGCTATTAGTAATACATTTGGGGTTGCCATTTAAATAGCCCATCCAGTATAAAGATTAGTATCACAACATGTTATACTAGAGCAAACACAAAAAAACATTCACACAACTCCCTAACTGAGCTTGTGTTGAAATTCAGACCTTCTGATTTGGCTTTCAGAATATAATTATGTTGTTTCTCAGAATGTTTCCTTGTGGAAATCACTGTTTTACATGTTGAACTACACTCACCTAAAGATTTATTAGGAACACCTGTTCTATTTCTCATTAATGCAATTATCTAGTCAACCAATCACATGGCAGTTGCTTCAATGCATTTAGGGGTGTGCTCCTGGTCAAGACAATCTCCTGAACTCCAAACTGAATGTCAGAATGGGAAAGAAAGGTGATTTAAGCACTTTTGAGCGTGGCATGGTTGTTGGTGCCAGACGGGCCGGTCTGAGTATTTAACAACCTTGTGGTGGATGGGCTACAACAGCAGAAGACCCCACTGGGTACCACTCATCTCCACTACAAATAGGAAAAAGAGGCTACAATTTGCACGAGCTCACCAAAATTGGACTGTTGAAGACTGGAAAAATGTTGCCTGGTCTGATGAGTCTCGATTTCTGTTGAGACATTCAAATGGTAGAGTCCGAATTTGGCATAAACAGAAAGAGAACATGTATCCATCCTCTGATGGCTACTTCCAGCAGGATAATGCACCATGTCACAAAGCTTGAATCATTTCAAATTGGTTTCTTGAACATGACAATGAGTTCACTGTACTAAAATGGCCCCCACAGTCACCAGATCTCAACCCAATAGAGCATCTTTGGGATGTGGTGGAACGGGAGCTTCGTGCCCTGGATGTGCATCCCTCAAATCTCCATCAACTGCAAGATGCTATCCTATCAATATGGGCCAACATTTCTAAAGAATGCTATCAGCACCTTGTTGAATCAATGCCACATAGAATTAAGGCAGTTCTGAAGGCAAAAGGGGGTCCAACACCATATTAGTATGGTGTTCTTAATAATTCTTTAGGTGAGTGTATATGAATTACTTGCACAAGGGCTGACTCAGGCAATACATATAGAAGTACAGTATAGACAGTAGTGATGAGCGAAGTGCTTTGTAAAATTTTACTTAAAAATTGCTTCCTGACAAATAACTTTTCTTTGTAGTGGGTGTAATGACAGGGAGCAGTGACTGTACTGTTCCCCATCATTATACTCCTCAGCTGCCACATTCATACATGGCATCATGGCATCTGTCGGGTATAAAATAAAGAAAAAAATTACATGATGCTTACATCATCTATTTGCTCGTGACTGGCCGCTGCCATCTTGATTGAAGATCTAGTGCAAAATTTTGTGTGGCCCATGATGACGTCATCACGTCGGCTGACACAGGATTTCGTACAAGATCTTCAATCAAGATAGCAGCGGCCGACCCATCACAAGCAAATGGATGAGGTAAGTATGATTTTTATTTTTGTTTTTTACACTATTTCAGATTAAATTGGTTTGCTACCATGAAGCACAAGGAAATTCGGAAATACTTTCAGCAATGAATGATCATTACTGCAGGCTATAGGTGGGGACTACAGGAAGAAGTTGTTGTCTAAGGAAAGATATCAGATGTTTCTTTTAATAACTACATATCCTTATTGGTTGTTATATTCTATTATTGATTTTGTTTGGAATATTTTAGGTCTAATTGGAACTTAGGAATTAATTAAAAATTGCGGACTGGCACTCTGTATGTGTGGTTACAAATGAATACACAATATATAAGGTGATCACACTCAATTTAATAAATGAACCAATAATAAAACACTATAAAACTATTCTAAAATTCCATAAAAACATCAATCGAACACGTGCATGCTAACACACATTAAATGTTGAAAAACGTGCAATATCAATCAGATGTGCAAGTACTGTAACTTCTAAAGGAGATAAAGATTATTTCCCAATGGGACTAACTGGATCTTTATATTAGTTCAAAAGTCCGCATGAAGTGTATTTATATAATTGTGGCTTGCGGCTTGTAGGCCAAAACGTCCTTAAATGAAAAAGGAAATCCTGGATACAATAGCAATTTACTTGTGGTTTAAATGTCCAGACCTTAGTTCCTGTCCATAATAATGAATCAAGTACTAATATGCACTGTAATGACCGCCTATACAGGTCTTACCTGCTTCTAGGTAGGTTGGAATTTTCGTGTCCCAAGATACGGTATTACATGCCCGACATGAAAGCTGCTGCTGTGTTTGCTTCTCCACTCTGTTCAGGCAGAAGCCGGCATATCACGTGGTCTGTATCAGGAAACAGGCTTGTATCTCGCAGCAGGGTATCGCGGGAACTTGGTGCCGAAAATATGATCCGAATTTTTTTTTCTTATTTGGAGCGCTCCAATTATTCGTAAGATTTTAGTAGATCATCCGTGTAAAGGCTTCTTGTCAGTCCGGTAGGAGTTCTCAGCTAGTCACGCCAGACGCGTTTCGGGGACCTCTTACCCCTTCCTCAGTGGCAGCTGATCTCCCATTTTTGGACTGACTATATGTACCGCCCAAAGTAGCCCAGAGGTGTAGGGCATGTTTGGCAATCAGAGATTCAAGGATTTAACTCTGTTGTTTGACATGCGATTTTGCTTGCGGTTCTGTTGCGTTTTTTTCGCTATTCATGCGTTTTTTTGCTATAATGTGTGTTATGCTGCAATCTATCTATCCCATATAAAATAAATATTGAAACACTAATACTATAAAAACTTCAAAATATTGATAAAATGTTATATATGAACAAGATAAAATGCCATAATGGAACACAGATATTATAGTGGATATATATTTATATACAACATCTTGATTATTTCTTGGTGTAATAGATATATTCTTTTTATGCCATCACTGCTTGATTTTATTTTGCATGATGATGTAGGGGTGTGTGTTTGTCTCCAAGGGAGAGTCCCAGTGCTGATAAACAGCCGAACATGGGACTCTCCGTCGGATGACAAACACACAACTCCAAGATCACAAAAAGCCGAAGATTTCCAAATCAGCGTTTAGACCCATTGGGATGAGGCTGCCGAAAAAAAAATGAGTCTAGATTCGGCTCTGGACATTTTTTCTACGTGTTTTCCCCCACGCCAATGTTTGTCATTTTTTTGTAGCGCCATAAAGAACATACCTTTCGGATCTTTGTTGTAGAAATCTTTAAAGTGCTTTGATAGTGAATGTTTAATATATCCATTTTTAATATTTTGTATATGTTCACTTATTCTGGTTTTTAAGCATCGCTTTGTTCTACCGGGTCCGGGCGCCAGCTGTAAAAGCCTTGTAGTTGCGAGTTCAGATGGGAAGCAAACAGGTCGATGCAGAAAGGACCCCAAATTGACATTAAGGAACGGAACTGCCAGTCGCTGGATTCGGAAAGATACCGAGAACTCCAATCCGCATGAATGTTCTGGACGCCTGGAAGATATTCCGCCAAAACAATCAACTCTTTGTCTAGGCAGTAGTCCCAGAAATCCTTCGCCAAACGAGATAAGATGGTGGAACGGGTTCCGCCCATGCTGTTGATATACCTCACCGCTGACACATTGTCCATGCGTAGTTGGATGCAGGATCTGGCCGTGTCTCTCGTGAAGCTCTTGATCGCGAATGATCCAGCCAACAGTTCCAGTGCATTGATATGGAATCCTGCCTCTGACCAACCGCCTCCAGTTGTAATCCCTTCGCAGTGAGCTCCCCAGCCCGACAGGCTGGCATCCGAATCCACCACGAAATCCGTACGATGGCCGAATATAGCCTTGCCGTTCCAAGCTTGCAAATTGTGGATCCACCAGGATAGCTCCTCCTTGGTCTCCTCGTCCAGGGAGATCCAATCCGCATAGGAAGATCCCGCCCGTAGGTGGGAAATTTTCAGGCGCTGAAGAGCCCGATAGTGGAGCGGGGCCGGAAAAACCGCCTGGATAGATGAGGCCAGCAGACCTATGATCCTGGCTAGTTGGCGCAAAGGGATCTGAGAAGATGCCCTGGCTTTGCACAACTCCTTCCGTATTGACCGAACCTTGGCCGGAGGTAGGCTGAGTGTCCCTGCCGTGGAATCCACCAGAAACCCCAAGAACTCCATCTCGCGAGATGGGGTGAGGCAGGATTTCTCCTGATTGATGAGGAAACCCAGATCCGACAGAAGATCCATGGTCCAGCGAAGATGATTCAGCAGTACCGACCGATTCTGGGCCATGATCAGAATGTCGTCCAGATATACGATGAGGCGAACTCCCCGACTGCGTAGCCATGCCATAGCCGGGCGCATCAGCTTGGTGAAGCACCAGGGAGCTGAAGAGAGGCCGAATGGGAGGCACGTGAACCGCCAAATCCTGTCCTGCCAAGAGAAACAGAGAAGGTTCCTGGACGCGTCCTCTACTGGGACAGTAAGATAAGCGTCCTTCAAATCCAACTTGACCATCCAATCGCCCATCTGTAGAAGGTCCCGAAGGAGATGGATGCCCTCCATCTTGAAATGGCGGTATCTGACAAACGCGTTGAGGGCGTGTAAATTGATAACAGGCCGAAGTTGGCCCCCCTTGTTTGCCACTAGAAAAATATTGCTGATTATCACACAAGGGGACATCAGAGCCGGTTCTATGGCTCCTTTGCGGACAAGATCCGACAGTTCTGAGTCGACCAGTATGCGGCTTTCCGCTGACAGCACCACAGGGTGTGGAGGTGGGATGGACAGTGGGGAGGACGTCAGCTTGATGTGGAAACCCCTGACCGTGGAAAGGACCCATTGGTCTGAGGTGATACGGGACCAGGCTGGAGAAAAAAGACATAGTCTGCCCCCTACACAAGCATTTAAAGAACTGAAATGAGTTGGTAGACTCACCGTAGGGACGTCTGGAATTAGGATTTCCTCTGTATCCTCTTGGACGCCAGGAACTTCCTCGTGAAGGGAAGAAAGATGACGGCCCCCGTCTATGCTCCTGGAAGGTAGATCTCTGAGAGAAGGAGCCTCGGCCCGAACCACGGGACTGAAACTGGGCACGGCCGGACAGGCGGCCCCTAAAACTGCCGACCCTGGTAGAGACCCTACCATGGAAAACTCTCTTCATTGAGCTTTGGGCTTTGTCTAGGGCGGTGAAAGCCCCCACAAACCTCCCTAGGTCCTTGATGAAAGGTTCTCCAAATAAAAGGCCCTGGGCCTCCTTACCAGCCTCCGTAAGAGCTAGGTTTGATAATTTGGGCTCGATCTTGAAAAGAATGGCCTTTCGCCTCTCTATAGCTAAGGACGTATTTACGTTCCCCGCTTATGCAAATGGCTCGTTGTACCCATTTGCGTAACTCTACAGGATCAACCTGCTTATTTTCGGCCTTTGCCACCTCCGCCAGGTCAAAAAGTTTAGCTAGCGGCCCAAAGATGTCAAGGAGCTTATCCTGACAAGACCTTAACGCCGACTCCAGACCCCTACGCGGGTTCCAACCGGATTTGGCGAGGAACTGCGTCATTTTGGGGTCGACAGCAGGAGTCTCGCATACCCTGTTAGGGATGACAGGTCTGGGGCATTCCGCCCTAAGCTTATTGCAAGCCTCTTTGGAAAGAGGACAGCGCACTCTAGCTTCCAAATATTTGGAAACGTGCTCCAACGGTAACCACTCAGCCGAACGGGGGTGGTGGAGCGAGTCTGGGTCGAACAAGGGTTCCCCAGAGGGGTCCGTTAAAGATGCAGGCATACCTTCTGCAGCGGACATTAGGGAGCTAAACCCGGGTAGGGGGTTATCATCCATGACCCCAGAAGGGTCCTCCTCTGCCTCCTCAAAGGCGTCATCTATAGCCTCCTCATCGGAACCGACCTCAGAGTCGGAAGCCGCATCCTGCTGTGCTCTAGCACATTTCCAATTGCGCGTACGTTCTGCCTGGCGCGTACAGGCTCTTTTGCGCGGACCTAGCGGGCCAACATTGGTGGGAACATCATCACCAGACAAACATTTTCTGGAGGCAGGCCCTGGCCCGGCTGGTTTAGGAACCATAGCGGGCTGCGGGGTAGGTGAGGCAGCTGGATGGGTAGCAAGGGCCTGGGGAATGGACTGGGATATGACCGAAGTCATTGATCCCATAGCCGCAGCAATCACATTAGATAGTGTTGTTTGAAAGGCAAGGGAATGATCCGCAGGGGCCCTAACAGATTGGCAATCCTCCCCAGAAGGGGTTAATTCAACTTGGGGAATATCCTCCTCCACTGGGCCCTGCCCACTGTAATCTGTATTGGGCATGATGAGGATTAGCTGCAGCCTGCCACTAATAATAATGTGAGGTAATGCAGGGTAACCAGAAAAATAGGTATTAAGGGTTAATCACACCCACTACACTAACTTTGAATATAAATCTACCGACTCCACTGGTAGAGGATTTTCCCCAGCCAGGGAGTAATGACCGATAGTGATATTTTGAATAAACCTGCAAAGAAAAGGCTCCTAGCAGAAGCAGAGGCCGCCGAGCTCCGGAGCGCCGCGGCGAGAACGAAACCAGTGAGGGAGGAAAACAGGGGGGGAGGGGGGGGAGCGGACTGAAATACAGCCCAGCAAGCCGCAATTAACACTTAAAAAGAAAATACAGTAGAAATACAATAACGCTTAACATGGTAACCAAGGAAAAAGGTTCCCCAGAAACAGGGTCACCAAAAATGTGCCTATAAAAATAAAGGCAGAAGGTAATAAGGGGAAAATTAACCCAATAACGCCTGTGAAACAAACAGAAAATGCCAAACAATCCGGTAAAGGGAAAAAAACACAAATAGGATAGAACAGTCAATCAGACATCAATCAAAGTACTTATCTCTGCGGTCAGCAGCAAAGAAAGAGGAGGTTTTGCAGGCGGTGTGGCCTGTTATAGGGAGACTATGGGGAGGGGCTGATCACATGTTTCAATATTTTTCTTTGCTGCTATTGGTCAGAGTAAAGAAGGAGAATTGCAATACGAGCCTCCGGGTCTTGTAATAAAATCACGATCTGCTGCCAGTAAAGAACAAGACAGGATGGGGATGAGAGATAGCATAATGGTCGCTCCTCCCCATGCTGTGTAGAAGATCGCTGCATGTAATAGCAGCAGTCTCCTCCTATAGCGAGCAGGAGATTCCTGGAAAGGAACGCTTCCTTCCCTACAATCACCTGCAATTGAGCTGTGTAATACAGCCTTTAGTCTAAAATGTGGTTGATAGAAATGAGTGAATTTCCTGAAATTTGCTTCTGGTGTGATTCTATCAATATGGCTGTCAGATTTTATTCAGTTGAAAGTGGACCCATTGCGCTGAAAAGTCATTTACTGTATATACGTAGTCTTCTAAGACTGTATCCAACCTCTTTCAAGCTCTTTAATGTTGAGACAACATTAGTAATGAGAAAGTGACAGCAACATATATGACTATGGGTAAATAGATTGTAGCCGGTGGTACAAACAACCTGTTTAATAACACATAGCACATTTGGATTTGTTATGCTTTCTAAAATGAAAAAAATGTCCAAAATGTATTCCTCTTTTGTGGCATATGCCTTCTGGTGTTAATATACACCAGGTGGTATTGGAAGATGCAATGGCTTGTTTTTTAACATGCAACAGGAGCAGCAATAGGTTTAGTGTTATTTTATAGAGAATAAAATGCATTCAGAAAGTCAGACTCTTCACTTTTATCACATTTTGTTATGTTGCGGCCTTGTACTAAAATAAAATAGAAAAAAAAAGAAAAAAAGCTTTCCGCCATCAATCTGCACTGAATACTTCAAAAAGAGAACAGAATTATTTTATTTTTTTTTCAAAATTTATGAAAAAAGAAAAACTAAAAATTTGCATGGACATAAGTATTTAGACCTTTTGCTATGGCACTTCAAATTTAGCAATAGGGGCTTAACATTTCTTTTGATCATCTTTGAGATGTCTTTACACCTTGATTAGAGTCCACCTTTGGTAAATTCAGTTAATTGGATATGATTTGGAAAGGTACAGAGAGAAAAGAACTGCCTGGAGAGCACAGAGACAGGAGTATGTGGAGTCACAGATCTGGACAAGAGCATAAAAAATGTCAACTGTACTGAAATTTCCCAAGAACACAGTTGCTTCCATTATTCTTAAATGGAAGAATTTTAGATCAACCAGGACTCTTACTAGAGCTGGCAGCCCCACCAAACTAAGTAAATGAGGGAGAAGGGCCTTGGTAAGAGAGGTAACCAAGAGCATAATAGTCACTCTCGCTGAGCTATGTGCACATTGGGAAAACTTTTAGAAGGTCAACCATCCATGCAGCACTCCACCAATCTGGGCTTTATGGAACATTTTCCAGAAAGAAGCCTCTCCTCAGAAAAAAAGACACTTGAAAGCCTGCCTGAAGATTGTAAAAAAGCACATAAAGGACTCTCAGACTGTGAGAAACAAGACAACAATTTTAGCCTCAATTCTATACATAGTACAAAGTATCAATGATTAGTGTTGGGCGCAAATATTCGAATCGCAAATTTGAAACGCGAATATCGCCACTTTGAGTATTCACGAAGATTTAGAATATAGTGCTACAGTATATATTCGTAGTCAAGAATATTCTAGATATATTTTTTTCATCTCAACCCATTATTCCTCCCTGCATCTTGCTTGTGGGCCAATGAGAAGGCTGCAATGTCTTTGTCTGAGCTTAGCAACATCCCTAACAACCAATAGGAAAGTTGCCTACCCCTTACTATAGAAAAACCTCTTCAGCAGCCATTTTCTGCAGTTTTTCAGTTCTGAGAGAAACAGCAGTGTCATTGCTGTGCTCTGTGCTTTGCTGTGTCATTACATTAGATAGCTAGTTAGTTAGCTTATACAGTACAGACCAAAAGTTTGGACACACCTTCTCATTCAAAGAGTTTTCTTTATTTTCATGACTATGAAAATTGTAGATTCACACTGAAGGCATCAAAACTATGAATTAACACATGTGGAATTATATACATAACAAAAAAGTGTGAAACAACTGAAAATATGTCATATTCTAGGTTCTTCAAAGTAGCCACCTTTTGCTTTGATTACTGCTTTGCACACTCTTGGCATTCTCTTGATGAGCTTCAAGAGGTAGTCCCCTGAAATGGTTTTCCCTTCACAGGTGTGCCCTGTCAGGTTTAATAAGTGGGATTTCTTGCCTTATAAATGGGGTTGGGACCATCAGTTGCGTTGAGGAGAAGTCAGGTGGATATACAGCTGATAACCCTACTGAATAGACTGTTAGAATTTGTATTATGGCAAGAAAAAAGCAGCTAAGTAAAGAAAAACGAGTAGCCATCATTACTTCAAGAAATGAAGGTCAGTCAGTCAGCCGAAAAATTGGGAAAACTTTGAAAGTAAGGGCTATTTGACCATGAAGGAGAGTGATGGGGTGCTGCGCCAAATGACCTGGCCTCCACAGTCACCGGAACTGAACCCAATCGAGATGGTTTGGGGTGAGCTGGACCGCAGAGTGAAGGTAAAAGGGCCAACAAGTGCTAAGCATCTCTGGGAACTCCTTCAAGACTGTTAGAAGACCATTTCAGGTGACTACCTCTTGAAGCTCATCAAGAGAATGCCAAGAGTGTGCAAAGCAGTAATCAAAGCAAAAGGTGGCTACTTTGAAGAACCTAGAATATGACATTTTTAGTTGTTTCACACTTGTTTGTTATGTATATAATTCCACATGTGTTAATTCATAGTTTTGATGCCTTCATAGTCATGAAAATAAAGAAAACTCTTTCAATGAGAAGGTGTGTCCAAACTTTTGGTCTGTACTGTATATACACAATACAGATAGTGGGAAATAGTCAGTGTAGGTTACATTGTTATATAGTGTAGCTGATAGGTTCTGCTGTCCATACATACATGCTACATACATAGTGCTGTGATGTCACAAGTTCACAACAATACTTAGTACATCAATCATTAATATGTAGTCAGACCTACTAAAATGTGAAGTTGCCAATTTGTGCAATCGCATAATATTGCAAATTCAAATATTGCCCCTGCCGCTCATCACTATCAATGATCATCACTTGCCAAATACCATCTATACAATAAAGCATGGTTGTGGCAGCATCATGCTGTAGGGTTTTGTTTAGCAGCTGGGACAGGGAAACTGGTTGGACTTGAGAGAAAGCTAAAGGAGCAAAGCACATAAAAACCTGATCCAGTGGGATCTGTACTTCAGACTTGGCTGAAGGTTCATCTTCCAAAAGGTCAAGGACCCTAAACCCTTAGCCAAAACAACACAGACGTGGCTTAGGGTACTTTCACACTAGCAGCAGGGGAATACGGCAGGCTGTTCCAGCGGGTGAACAGCCTGTCGGATCCATCCTGCCGCTAGTTCACGTGTGCCCCCGGACTGCCGTTCTGTCCCCATTGACTATAATGGGGGAGGGGGCGGAGTTCCGGTGGCAGCACTGCAGCGCACACCGAGAGACAGCCGGACTAAAAAGTACTGGGACAACTCTGTGAATGTCCTTAAGTGGCCCAACCAGAGCTCTGACTTGAACCCAAGTGAAAATCTCCAAATTGAGGTGTGCAAACCTTGTGGCATCGTACCCAAGAAGCATGAAGGTTGTAAACGCTGCGAAAGATGATTCAATTAAATACTTAGTAAAAGGTCTGAATACTTCTGTTGATGCAAGATATATATTTTTTTCCTTTTCAATAAATTAGAAATAGTTTTGAACATTCTGTTTTCACTTTTTCATTATGAGGTATTGGACACAGAATGATGGGGGGGGGGCTTGATTTTTTTTATTTTAGGGAAAAATCACCACATAACAAAATGTGAAAAAGTGAATGGGTCTGAAGACTTTCCAAATACAACTGCATACAGATGTAGTCAGCGCCAAAATCATATAGCTAGCACGCTAGCTGGACATCGAAGTGCTCAAAGGGGTTATCCCATGACTTATGTAAAAAATGAAAATCAGACATCATATACTACAAGACTATCTCTTTCTAACAAAGCTAGAACCAGCCCTGTACCTCATTTGTTTAGAGATCTCCCCATTTATTGCTCTACTAGATTTATATCAAGCTGACAGCTCAAGGGTTGTGTCTTTTCTGCTGCAACTCAAGGGGGTGTCCATTCTGCTGCAGTTCTCTCCCTATTACAGCTCAGGAGGTGGTTAAAGGATGAAACTGAGCATCTCAGTGAGCAGGACAAAGATCTAAGAAAAAGAAAAACAGCAGGTAGCCCTATACAGATACATTTTATTGAATAACTCAGTGGCTATACTAATTTTTTAATAACATGCAATTACAAAAAAATTCAGATGCAGGTGCTGGTTTCGAAAACTGTGGAATATTTTTTTGTGGGACAACCCCTTTAATGTTTCATTAAGAACATTGTGATAGCGCATCTGCACTGCAAATTCCAAACTCAACCAACAGATGGCACATGTAATTGAGTTTCTTAGGCTACTTTCACACTAGCGTTCAGAGCGGGTCCGTCTGATGTCTGCTCAGACGGATCCGCTCCTATAATGCAGACGTTTGTATCCGTTCAGAATGGATCCGTCTGCATTATAGTTTAAAAAAAATTCTAAGTCTGAAAGTAGCCTGAACGGATCCGTCCAGACTTTACGTTGAAAGTCAATGGGGGACGGATCCGTTTGAAGATTGAGCCATATGGTGTCATCTTCAAACGGATCCGCCCCCATTGACTTACATTGTAAGTCTGGACGGATCCGCTTGCCTCCGCACGGCCAGGCGGACACCCGAACGCTGCAAGCAGCGTTCAGGTGTCCGCTCGCTGAGCGGAGCAGAGGCTGAACGCTGCCAGACTGATGCATTCTCAGCGGATCCGCGTCCACTGAGAATGCATTAGGGCAGTACGGATGCGTTCGGGGCTGCCTGTGAGCCCCTTCAAACGGAGCTCACAAGCGGAGCCCCGAACGCTAGTGTGAAAGTAGCCTTACTATACTTGAGCTGTTTGTCCGATGTGAGATTTTAAATACTAGCCAGTTGTGAACTGTGAACATACTCCCCTGCTTCCCCCTGTTGTGCCAAGACTCCATCTGGAAATTATTATTATTATTATTATTATTATTATTATTATTATTTTACAGTCTTTAATGCAGTCAGCCTCCACTGTTATCACAAAGCAATAATCATACATTGTCTTTTAATTACACACCAATCTACAGCAAAAGTGATATTCCGTTTTGGTTTTGTGGATTTAAAACCAATTTCCAAATGATGGCTTGTTCAAGGGCAAGGCTATCCTTCTAGTCATGAAAGTTTAACTAATTAATATTCACTGCATCTCATTCATTCTATTGGCTAACTCCACATGAAATCCTTTAATAGGATGAATAAGTTGCATTGGATATTAATTAGGCACATTTTTATTGGTGTAATGATAGTCTTAACCATAAACAATGTAGACATTCTCTGGGAGTTGGTTTCATGTCTAGAAGTGGAAACCAATTTTAATTAAAAATAAACTACATCTAAAGTTTGCTATTTTATTTCTTAGCTTTTCTATGTTTTCCCTATTGCTCGCACACTGATGCCCATTGCCTTTTGTCTGATACAACCTGTTGGCCAATATGTGTATTGCAGTTGCAGTCCTGCAATCTTACATTCTTAATGTCAGGAAAGGGCAATATTTAAGCCCAGTCGTGCGCTGTCTCTGTTTTTCTCTTTATCTACATCTGTATATCCTCCTGGAAAGTGAAGAAGCCATAGCTTTACAAAAGCCATCCAAAAAGTATCTCTTTTAGTTTTAGGTTTGTTATACTGTGCAGAATAATATTCTAAGCATCAGTCGTACATTATGGAGCATAATGTACAAGGGAGGAGATATACTGCTGAATAAAAATAGTAGTAGCGGCTGCAGCGGCACAGCATGGAAGATGATGGGCACGGCAGGAGATGTGTGTAAGACTTTTAGTAGCTGCAGCTGTGTCAGTAAGGCTCAATTCACACCTGAGCGTTCTGAATGGTGCGCTCTGTATGCGCGATTGTACGGACGTTTACAAGCGCGCATACAGAGACAAGCGTGCACACAGTGTCGCGCGTTCCCGAAAGTCTATAGTACGGGAACGCGCGACAAGCGCCCAAAAAAACGCTCCTGTACTTGTGTGAGCGTCGGGCGTTTTACAGCGCGATCGTACGCGCTGTAAAACGCCCAGGTGAGAACCATTCCCATAGGGAAGCATTGGTTTCTCCTTGTTGAGCGTTTTACAGCGCGTAGGAACGCGCTGTAAAACGCTCAGGTGTGAATTGAGCCTAAATCCTCATGGATCCAAGCTTGATTCATTTTCACAAATAGAATTTTTTCCACACTGGTGGAGGACAATTTTTTCCACTTTGATGTGAAAACACTACTCTCTAACATTGGGGGGTGGATGAGACCATACACCGATCATTATGGATTAGGGAATTTGCTGGAGAAAGGGCACAGTGGTACGACTGAATCTTGTTCTTCAGGCAATGTATATTCATTTGCTTATGTGTCAGGCTGTTGCAGAAGTTGAACAAAGTTTCATTATGTTCAGGAAATTATATTGGCTGCTGCTTCTGCTGCCTGCTCTAGTGGCAGTGCCCAGTAGGGAGCAGAGGGAGGACTCCTGGTTAGGCATGTTGTGTGCAGGTGTTTACTCAGAAAAATCTGTGGATAGCTGTGTACAAACTGTATTCCAGCAATAGGGGAAGTTGGCGTAAAAATTCCCCCATTTACCTTATACAGCATGGTTATCCAGTAGTTATCTTTTTGCTTCATGCTAATGATACACTTGTCAGCGACCAATCATGCATTTTGTGATTCTTACCAGTGTGCCTGAGAACACAGCTGTTTCAACCTCCACCTTGCAGTGCAAAGTTTGCTCATGGCTTTTGTCATCATCATTATAATCATTATATGTGCCAGAATGAGTGTGAGCCTTGTCTCCTAGCAGTGTCTTTGAATTTTCCATGTCCTCCTCCTCCACCAACAACTCCTCCTCATTCACTTCCTCCGGCAAAGAAGCTTTGAAAGCTGATATTCTTCCACCATCTCTTGTTGCATGACTGTGAACATTTGCTCTAACATAGCTGTCAGGGGATGACATTGTTGGTGCTGCTGTTGTCCTTACTCAAAAACATGGTGCCCTATTTGATGGGCCAGGGTATGCGACAAGCATGCCTGAGAAGCCTCCTCTGTCAGAGCTCAAAATAACATGATAAGACATGACCAGCATCTTCTGAAAGCCATGATATGTTTTTTTAAAAAGTTGAACAACTAAATTTATCATGTGCACCATGTGGGGACCATATGTAATATTCCCCAGATGCAGCACACCCGCAATGTTCCTGCCATTGTCTCTGTGCTGCCCAGTTGCAATTGGCAGTTAGATATCCAGTGGGGAATTCGTTACTTGATGCTTGATGCACATTAACAAATGATCCACTGTGTGGCTTCTCTTGCTCAGGATCATCAGTTGTAAGACAGCATGGCAGTAATTCAGCTTAGGGTGCATTCACATCACCATTTAGCTTTCCGTTATTCTGATCCGTCAGAAGAAGAGAGAGAGAGAAAAAAACAAACAGGATCCTGTAAAAAAAACTGATCCTGTTACATCAGTTGTCATCCGTTTGAGCCATTTCCGTCTGAGATCCGTTTTTTAGACTGTAAAAAAAGTTCTGCATGAAGTACTTTTGTTTCCATCTAAAAAAATTGATCTCAGACGGAAATGGCTCAAACGGATGACAACTGATGCAACTGGATCCTTTTTTTTTTTTATTGTAACCTATAAAAAAACTGATCCTATGCATTTCTATGCATAAGGGCTTATTCACACGACCGTATGGCTTTTTTTTCAGTGTTTTGAGGGCCGTTTTTAACGGATCAATTTTTCAGTTTTTTCTTTCAGTAATGTTTCCGGTTCCATTCCGTTTTCTGTTCTGTTTTTCTGTATGGCATATACAGTATACAGTAATTACATAGAAAAAAATGGGCTGGGCATAAAATTTTCAATAGATGGTTCCGCAAAAACGGAACGGATACCGAAGACATAAGGAATACATTCCATATGTGCTCCTTTTTTTTGCGGACCCATTGACTTGGAAGGAACCACGGAACGTGATTTGCGGGCAATAATAGGACATGTTCTATCTTTGAACGGAACGGAAAAACGGAAATACGGAAACGGAATGCATACGGAGAACATTCCATTTTTTTTAATGGAACCATTGAAATGAATGGTTCCGTATACGGACCGTATACGGAACGCAAAAAACGTTTGTGTGAACAGGATCCGTTTTTTTTTTTACAGGATACAGCTTTTTTTTTTTTTATCTCTCTCTCTTCTTCTGACGGAACAGAAGAATGGAAAGCTAAATGGTGATGTGAATGCACCCTTACATATATGAAAGGAGGGAGGGGAAGTGGAATCAACAGTCTTCCTTGCTGTTTTTTAGGACAGGGAAATGTCAACTGAGGGTGTGGAGGATTTGGATAATTGCCTGGTGTGGGAGCCATTTTAGCACAACATTGGAAGTGTCAGTAGCACCTAATTTTTCAGCTTTGGTGCATTGTTGTGACTGCTATGCAAAGCATTGACCCACTGGGATGTCAAAGATATGTACTGTGCCACATTCTCCACCATGTAAGTCATATGAATGGCACATAGAGTCATAAGAATAGATGCTCCAGAATTGTTATTACATGTGTAATACAAGCAGTTACTAATACATGTCAGGAGAGATAGCAAGCAGTGATGGTCAGTTCACAGTGTTCACCAGCGAACACATGCGGGCTGCCATCTTTAGTAAGGTAGACTTACCCATCCGGTGATGCACAGGTAAGCCCTTACCTGTGCCTGTGCCCGGGAGCCGGTCTGAAATCAAATACGGTCACCGGGAGCAGGGAGTTCCAAGAACAGCCCGATGAAGGCTCCCGACGGCTGTTCTCAGAACTGCCTGCTCCCGGTGATCGCCTTTGATTTCAGACCAGCTCCTGGCAAAGGTACAGGTAAGGGCTTACCTGTGCATCGCCGGACGGGTGAGTCTACCTTACTAAAGATGGCAGCCCGCATGTGTTCGCTGGTGAACACTGCGAACTGACCATCACTGATAGCAAGTTCTCTTTAACTATAGAATTTTTTTAATTAACAACAAATGCTCAAATGGACATAGGCAAATACATTAGGACACACAAAAACAATATGTGCATCATGTTGAAGGTAGAGATGAGTAAAGTTTTTGAAAAATTTGATTCACAGCATTATGAAAATTTGGATTCATTACAAATCAAAGTTTTCTTAATGGTCAGTTGGACTGATTTTATTATGATGCACAAAAACAATACATCAAGCAAAATTGCAGTGCTCCATCTAGTTGCTATGGCATCCTGTGACCTTGTGAATGCTCTCAGGCTTGCTATAATAAGACACCCGTAAAGCCGTGCAAAAGGCATGGCTTAACAGGAAGCCAGACTTCAATAGTGTTCTATCATAGTCTTTGGTACAAGCATTTAGAAGGCTGTATATTCAAGACCCCGAAGGCAACTAAAGATTACAGTGAAAAAATAATGTTTTTTAAAAATATAAAAAACACACAAGCATAAAAATAAACAGTAATAAAATAAACATTTGTACAATTGGTTCCACAGCATCCAAACATGTCTGAACTATTAAAATATTAAATTATTCATAGTGTCCTTAATGCCATAATTGAAAAAAAGCTAATTTGCTGTTTTTCTGGTCACACTCTAAAAAATGGAATTTAATAGAAAGTTATTAGAAAGTCATATTTACCCCATTATGATACTAATAAAAACTAGAGCTTGCTCTACAAGAAATGAGTCCTCACATGGCTCTGCAGATGGAAATATTTAAGGCTGTCAATATGGCGATGTAAATACATTTTTTTTCAAAGGTCTTAATTTTTTGAAAGCAGTAAAACATAACAGAAACTATATCAATTTGGTTTTGACCCACTAAATAAGGTTATTGGTCTAATTTTCCAATAGAAGCTATGGTAAATTAAAAGGTGTCATTACAACATGAAAAATGGCTATGTAAATGTAAAAAGTCATGGCATAAAGGAATTAACAAAAGTGCAAAATTTCCTGGTCCTTCGGGGATTAATAAATTAAGAAATGTATCTTTACATGCTGCACTAGCACTTGGTAAAATGGCTTCCTGCCTGCCTGAGGCAGCCTAAGTTATAGAATGACAACAGACTTCTATATTGTCTTTGTCAATTAATTGTCAATCTAGTTATTGCCTTCTCACTGTAACATAGAACAACTTCAAATTGTCATCAAGTAAAGACTTGAGAGTCCAGACAGCAGAGTGACCTGCTATATCTGCATCTATAGACACTATTGTAAAGTGAGGGGATAGAACCAAGCCACAAATCACTAAGCAACCAGTAGGCCAGTATCACCTAAGTGCTGAATTTCCACCAACCAACTGGCTTCCATATCGTAAAGTGCAATTCCAAGAAGAATTGCCCTAAAGCCTGCTCCTACTGTACTGTACTTTAATATCAAGTTCTACATTGCACTTAGTAAAAAATACTTTGTTATACGTTCAATTCTGGCCTCATTCTTCAGTACTATAATAACACTGCACAAATCCCCAGGGATCAACTGCCTGAGGGAGTTCACCATTGCACAACATTTCATCAGGGCCACTACCACACCCCGCTGCACTTAATCATCTCTAGTGCCAGATTTATCATAATGGCTGATACTGGATGATATATATGGCATATTTTAGCTTAGTTTACACCTGAATGTTGCAGAATATTAGGCTAGGTTCACGTGTCTTTTTTTTTGCACGAGTTTCAGAGAACATTTGAAAATTGTGCTGAATCTGAACTGAAACTTCCTCCCATTGTTTTCAATAGGAGGCCACGGCACAGTCCATGCAGTCCATGAATTTATTCTATGCTGTTTATCAGACCATGCCAAGAATGTACATGTCCATTCTTGTCACTGTTACGGTGCAGACAACTTGGAAAACCGCAGTGGGATCCTGCTCTCAGTTTAGCTTCATTCAATGGACCTAAACTGAGAGAGGATCTACACCATTCAAAATGAAAACCACAGTTGTTTCTGCCATGGAGTACATGGCAGATTTTATATGGTCAAAATCCGTCATGTGCATCTACCGTAAAGGCACAAGTATGTATGACCATTTGTTAGCACAGATTCTGACACTTTTGATTAGTAAATCTCTCCCAATGATGTTTGGATATCATTCAACTGGAATTTACCTAAAATACACATCAATATTAGTCTCCTTACACACATGAATTTGGCTTTTGCTTTTTTCCGGGCCAGTAAAAAAAGCACCAGAATAAGTGCTTGTGGCGAAACCAACCTCGCCACTGGGTTTTGGAGGGGCCTGGCTACCAGCCTCTTGCCCCAGGATTATGGCCCATACTAACTTTGAAGGAGAAGACAGACCGGCCGCACAGCTTAAATCTGTGGAACTGTTTTGGGCAGGAAAGCCATGCTTGCGGCCGGCCAAATGTGACTTCCATGGAATTCGGGAACCCCTGCCCGGATCCGGGTGATTTTTGGATATGTTGTTCACCCAGATCAGAGCTATCCATGGATGTATACATTATGGGGATGTGTGGGGTTTTGAGGTGTTTTCTGTGTGTTGAGAAAAATGTGTGTTTTCTGTCTGTGAGGGATTAAGTTAGCCCATTACGTTTTGTAATTGTATTTTGTTGATTGCGTCTCAGACAATGCCAGTGTGTTAGTTAATTGCTTCTCAGACAATGCCAGTGTGTTATTTAATTGCGTCAAAGACCATGCTCATTGTATTTTGTTGATTGCGTTACAGACAGAGGGAAGGGGGTTTTGTGTACAATTGCTAGGAAGGTTTCAATACTGTAAATGCATGTGATTGGCTAAAATATAAACTGTCACAGTCTTTTACAAGGGCCCCAGGGGGAGTGTCCCTTGCTATGAGACCTGCATACAAGGCTGAAAAATAACCCATTAAAGAGTTGCTGTTTTACATTCAACATAGAGCCTCGTCTCATGTGTGTGGGGATTGCTATACGTGTATACTCCCCTGGCTATTACTTCTAGCTCTTGTAAGAGCTGTTCTTGTTCCTGGCTCCTGTGGTGGTTTTGGTGTAGAGCGGAGTGCTTGGAGTCCTCGGGAAGCACTGGGAGTATCCATCAACGGAGGTACCCGGTCGGGGTGCTAGGAGATCCGTTACATTGGTGGCAAGCAGTGGGATGGCGTCCTAGTAAGAGGAGAAGCAGCTCGGAGACACAGTTTGTGGATTTACAAAATTGAGGGCAACCCTATTATCCGTACAGCGCCCCTGGATACAGAAGGATGGTATCAACTAGTCTTCGGACAGCGTTCAATGACGAGGAGGAGGAGGCAGCCGCAGACTACAGGGATGCAGACAGAAAGGAAATCTGGTGTGATGCCCTGGAAAATGCCCAGCGGCGGCGAGGTGAGAGCCTCCCCAGTTATGAGCAGCGGCTACAGGAGCGTGTGGCGATGCGGATGGGTCTCTTGGGAGAGCAGCCCCTGGATGAGTGGGTGACACAACTGGAGAGCCTAGTATGGAAGGAGCTTTGGCTAGACAACGCGTACCAGTCACTCTGGTGGTATGTGATTCGGCACTCCCCCTGGATGGCTGAGCACGACAGACCCAAGGGTGAAGATTATGATGGCCCTGGCCTGTTGTTTGAGGCCTTCGCAGAACCGGATTTCGGAGATGCGGGAGAGTCCTAGTTCTGGGATTTCTACGACTACAGGGAGGCTATGCATGATTGGGCTACAGCGAGAGAGGTGAGACAAGACCTGGCATCTCTAGTGACAAAGGAGTGGGAGCTGTAGCGGGACTACCAATACTTCTTCAGCTCAATTCAGTCCCAAGATACACTGCCAGAGAGCTGGGTGGCCGTCCCAGACCTACAACCCTACAGCTGATAAGACCTGACTGAAGTATCCCCTGCTTCAGTACCAGCTACAGAGTTAGGGGACCTCATAGACTGGTCCTGCGGGGAAACCCATATGGCAGGTGGAGATGGGACCGAGATCTCTCCACCGGCCCTACAGGGATACTGGGCAGTCGGCCCAGATCCCCAACGGCAGCCAGAGTTTCAGGGAGTAGGGACAGTTGGTCCTGCTCCCCAGCGGTGGTATGTTTTGCAGGGAGAGGAGAGCATCGTCTCCATTCCCCAGCGGCAGTGTACCTTGAAGGGAGAGGAGACAATCGGTCTCTCTCCCCAACCACAGGGGGACAGCACTCCTAACTCCGATGGAGCAGATGGGACCGCAGTCTCTGCACCAGGCCTACCGGGATGCTGGACGGCCGGTACGGATCCCCCACCAACCCCGCAGGAAGGCCAGGAGGAGGAGGTAAACGATCCCTCCTCTCCACAGCTGATCCGCAACAAGGTCTTGGGGGCAGGGTTCCCTGACCCCATCCCAGCGGAAGAGCTGGCATCTGGGCAGAGCGCAGTCGGCCTCTGCCCTCCCCTATCCTCTTCTCCAGAGCCGGACTTCTCACAGGCTACCACAGCAGAAGAGCTGGCATCTGGGCAGAGCGCAGTCGGCCTCTGCCCTCCCCTATCCTCTTCTTTAGAGCCGGACTTCTCACAGGCTACCCCAGCGGAAGAGCTGGCATCTGACTCCCCAATGGCTACCCCAGCGGAAGAGCTGGCATCTGGGCAGAGCGCAGTCGGCCTCTTCCCACCAAGTACCTACAGCTCCAAGCAAGAGAACACCAATGAAGCAAGGAGTAGCAGATGCCCACTCAACAGCTGGGAACATACAGAACAGAGTCAGGCCCCAAAATTCAACAGGTCCAGTATTTGGTTGTGGGTGGACTGCCAGACTAACTCAGGTACCGACCGGTGAGAGGTCAGGTATCTGGTTAGTCTTCCCTGGGAGGGGGCGATGTGTGGTGAAACCAACCTCGCCACTGGGTTTTGGAGGGGCCTGGCTACCAGCCTCTTGCCCCAGGATTATGGCCCATACTAACTTTGAAGGAGAAGACAGACCGGCCGCACAGCTTAAATTTGTGGAACTGTTTTGGGCAGGAAAGCCATGCTTGCGGCCGGCCAAATGTGACTTCCATGGAATTCGGGAACCCCTACCCGGATCCGGGTAATTTTTGGATATGTTGTTCACCCAGATCAGAGCTATCCATGGATGTATACATTATGGGGATGTGTGGGGTTTAGAGGTGTTTTCTGTGTGTTGGGAAAAATGTGTGTTTTCTGTCTGTGAGGGATTAAGTTAGCCCATTACGTTTGGTAATTGTATTTTGTTGATTGCGTCTCAGACAATGCCAGTGTGTTATTAATTGCGTCAAAGACCGCGCGCATTGTATTTAGTTGAGGGGGAGTGTCCCTTGCTATGAGACCTGCATAAAAGGCTGAAAAATAACCCATTAAAGAGTTGCTGTTTTACATTCAACATAGAGCCTCGTCATTCTATATATGAAAGCATCCTAAAGCCTCATGCACACAAACGTATGGTGGCCATTCCGTGCAATACGGACTGCAATTTGAGGTCCCCGATACACAGGCACCATCTATGCAGTTACCACAGACTGATGCAGACCCCTTCAACTTGAATGGGTCCGTGAGCCGTCCGTACCACAAAAAAAAATAACATGTTCTATTTTTTTTGCTGTGTGAGAGCACGGATAGAAACCCCACTGAAGCACTCTGTAGTGCTTCTGTGGGGTTATGTGCCTCCATTCCGCACCGCTCCTTCTGGATTGTGGACCCATTCAAGTGATTACAGGCACGGCTGGGCAACAGCCAAGTGCATGAGGCCTAAATGAAGATAAAATTATTGTTTCAAACGTAAGTTAAAGTTATAATGGACTAACTAGACAAAACTTTTATTTTTTTGGGTATAGTCATATAGTACTAGCACCAGAGGTTCATACTTGTAGTATTGTATGATTCATGGATTCTGCTCCTCAAGTCTACAGCACAATAAAATACTTGTTCATGGTCTGTTTAAAATCCCATTCATTTATTGTGAAAACAAATACCAAAGATATATGAGCATGCTATAGATATCTACTGTACCTGCTACATCATGCTCATCATGTTGTAGTAAAGCCACAGATTTTACCCTTTATTACTTATTTTTTAAATTGTGAACAGATGTTAAAATTCACTATGGAAATATGAAACACACTACAGTTTTTATGCTTTCTTTCTCACTTATGGTGCACTTTCCGGGTGTATAGCTTGTTTTTAAAACATAGCTGCTCTAGATATAGCTTTTTCTACCTAAAAAACAAAACAAAAAAAAAAACTATTTAAAGTGTGTATAAAATAAACAAACTGAAAAAATTATAGCATGTTTATATGATGAAGGAAGCCCCCAGGGGAAGGATGCAGAAGAGTAATCAAAACCTAAAAAAATATATTTCAAAGCCATTTTCATTATACTCTGTGGAGGACAAAAGTAGCTATAGTAGTACTATTTAAAATGGTTCATAAATCTCAGCATGTAACAATAAATAAAAAAACGAACTGGAGCAGTTTGAAGAAATTTTCAATATTAATCAGTGCATTCATCTGGACAATAGTATCACAGCAATTCTTTTTGTAGTGAGTCAGAAAAAGTCTACATGTAGCACTAGTTTAACAGATTTCCAAGCGGTTTTTAATAGGCTTCCTTCACACATATATTTTCTATCATATTTTAGGTCTTGTTTGCATTTTTTTTATGGCATTTCTTATAATGAATCTTCAAATTTATTTTTCTGGTATTTTTGAACTCTATAGAGAAACCAATGAGTAAAATTGTAGAAAATGTGCTAAAGAAAATGCCTTACCTTGAGCATGCTGCTATTGAAAAAAAAATGCAAAGAAACCCACCCAAACACAATGCAAAAATGCCTGAAAAGAAAACTTTTTTTATTGAGCACAATACATTAAAGTGACATCTGATTGCATGGAAAACAAAACTAATAAAAAAGAAATGCACCATAAACAATAAAATAATAAAATATCATCAGTAATACCTCAGAATAATGGATTTGTATTAAGCATCTGAAGGGGTTTTATACAGGGAGTGCAGAATTATTAGGCAAGTTGTATTTTTGAGGATTAATTTTATTATTGAACAACAACCATGTTCTCAATGAACCCAAAAAACTCATTAATATCAAAGCTGAATATTTTTGGAAGTAGTTTTTAGTTTGTTTTGAGTTTTAGCTATTTTAGGGGGATATCTGTGTGTGCAGGTGACTATTACTGTGCATAATTATTAGGCAACTTAACAAAAAACAAATATATACCCATTTCAATTATTTATTTTTACCAGTGAAACCAATATAACATCTCAACTTTCACAAATATACATTTCTGACATTCAAAAACAAAACAAAAACAAATCAGTGACCAATATAGCCACCTTTCTTTGCAAGGACACTCAAAAGCCTGCCATCCATGGATTCTGTCAGTGTTTTGATCTGTTCGCCATCAACATTGCGTGCAGCAGCAACCACAGCCTCCCAGACACTGTTCAGAGAGGTGTACTGTTTTCCCTCCTTGTAAATCTCACATTTGATGATGGACCACAGGTTCTCAATGGGGTTCAGATCAGGTGAACAAGGAGGCCATGTCATTAGATTTTCTTCTTTTATACCCTTTCTTGCCAGCCACGCTGTGGAGTACTTGGACGCGTGTGATGGAGCATTGTCCTGCATGAAAATCATGTTTTTCTTGAAGGATGCAGACTTCTTCCTGTACTACTGCTTGAAGAAGGTGTCTTCCAGAAACTGGCAGTAGGACTGGGAGTTGAGCTTGACTCCATCCTCAACCCGAAAAGGCCCCACAAGCTCATCTTTGATGATACCAGCCCAAACCAGTACTCCACCTCCACCTTGCTGGCGTCTGAGTCGGACTAGAGCTCTCTGCCCTTTACCAATCCAGCCACGGGCCCATCCATCTGGCCCATCAAGACTCACTCTCATTTCATCAGTCCATAAAACCTTAGAAAAATCAGTCTTGAGATATTTCTTGGCCCAGTCTTGACGTTTCAGCTTGTGTGTCTTGTTTAGTGGTGGTCGTCTTTCAGCCTTTCTTACCTTGGCCATGTCTCTGAGTATTGCACACCTTGTGCTTTTGGGCACTCCAGTGATGTTGCAGCTCTGAAATATGGCCAAACTGGTGGCAAGTGGCATCTTGGCAGCTGCCTGCTTGACTTTTCTCAGTTCATGGGCAGTTATTTTGCGCCTTGGTTTTTCCACACGCTTCTTGCGACCCTGTTGACTATTTTGAATGAAACGCTTGATTGTTCGATGATCACGCTTCAGAAGCTTTGCAATTTTAAGAGTGCTGCATCCCTCTGCAAGATATCTCACTATTTTTGACTTTTCTGAGCCTGTCAAGTCCTTCTTTTGACCCATTTTGCCAAAGGAAAGGAAGTTGCCTAATAATTATGCACACCTAATATAGGGTGTTGATGTCATTAGACCACACCCCTTCTCATTACAGAGATGCACATCACCTAATATGCTTAATTGGTAGTAGGCTTTCGAGCCTATACAGCTTGGAGTAAGACAACATGCATAAAGAGGATGATGTGGTCAAAATACTCATTTGCCTAATAATTCTGCACTCCCTGTATTGATGACCTATACTCAAGATAGGTCAACGATATCAGATCAGCAGGGATCAGGCATTTGGCATCTCCGCCATGCGAGCACTACTTCCTCTTCATTACACTGCCTGTCGTCTACTCTTCAAACAGCTGATCAGTGGGGGTTCCGGGTGTTGGACCCCCACACATCATATATTTGATGACCTAGCCTAAGGATAGGTCATCAATAGAAATGAACTAATTTATTGAAAATTTGATTTGGCTGCTTCGACGAAAAAAATAATATAAAATCGTCGCACAGCGCATATTTTTGTAAGTACTGTAATGGATGCAATGACAGGGAGCTGCGATGGCCCCATCATTGTACCCCTGAGATACTACGTTCATACTTGATCGCGGCATCTGAGTGTAAAATTAACAATAATTCTAACTTAATTCGGATTCTAGGCGAATCAAATTTATCCTGAAATTCGGATCGAATTCCACTTTATGAGTTTCGATTCACTCATCAATGTGAAACTCCTGCACAATCCCTTTAATTAATACATTTGTGCAGAACATGCCAAAGGCTAGAATCCATTATAGTGGCTGTTTTATGAATGAAAGCCAAAATGAAGGATGAAGTATTAAGGAAAGACTGATAATTATATTCTCTTTGGTATACATTTTTGCCATTGGCTTTAAATCAAAAAGTTCCAGGAAAATTGTTTATATGAATCCAGCCTAAGGGCTCATGCACACGACCGTATGTATTTTACTGTCCGCAAAAAATATGGATCACGTCTGTATTTTGAGGAATGGAGCAGCTTTTTGCTGCTAGGAGTTGTGTTAGGCTCAATTCACACCTGAGCGTTTTACAGCGCGTTCCTACGCGCTGTAAAACGCTCAACAAGGAGAAACCAATGCTTCCCTATGGGAATGGTTCTCACCTGGGCGTTTTACAGCGCATACGATCGCGCTGTAAAACGCCCGACGCTCACACAAGTACAGGAGCGTTTTTTTGGGCGCTTGTCGCGCGTTCCCGTACATAGACTTTCGGGAACGCGCGACACTGTGTGCACACTTGTCTCTGTATGCGCGCTTGTAAACGTCCGTACAATCGCGCATACAGAGCGCTCCTTTCAGAACGCTCAGGTGTGAATTGAGCCTAAGGCTACTTTCACACTTGCGTTCGGGGTTCCACTTGTGAGCTCCGTTTGAAGGTTCTCACAAGCGGCCCCGAACGCATCCGTCCAGCCCCAATGCATTCTGAGTGGATGCGGATCCGCTCAGAATGCCTCAGTCTGGCTCCGCTTGGCCTCCGTTCCGCTCAGGAGGCGGACACCCAAACGCAGCTTGCAGCGTTCGGGTGTCCGCCTGGCCGTGCGGAGCCAAACGGATCCGTCCAGACTTACAATGTAAGTCAATGGGACGGATCCGTTTGAAGTTGACACAATATGGTGCAATTTTCAAACGGTCCCCCATTGACTTTCAATGCAAAGTCTGGACGGATCCGTCTGACTAACTTTCACACTTAGATTTTTTTGTGAAATATAATGCAGACGGATCCGTTCTGAACGGATACCATTGTTTGCATTATAGGAGCGGATCCGTCTGTGCAGACACCAGACGGATCCGCTCCGAATGCAAGTGTGAAAGTAGCCTTACTTACATATTGATATACAAAATATACTACATACAAAGCATTTTGGTTTCTGGGGCATTTGTGGATTTTTTTTACATGCTCTGGGTGTGACTTTTTTGCATTGTTTCTCATATATACTTCTCTATATTACTTGAAAAATAACAGATAAAATGTTTAAGTTAAATGTTACAAAATGAAAATTTCCCCTTAAAAACTAAAAAATTGTATCTGTAAACTAGCCCTAAAAGAGAAAAAATATGTTCTACCTACGGTATATAAATAATTTAGCATTTCTATTTACTGACCTCATAAATTTTTACATCAGTGCTTTGCTCACATGTCTGTACTCTATTGTTCAGGGGTACACCAGTTGTTCATGAGGGACAGCTGGCGAGCAGTTTTGATAGAAGTGATTACACCGTACACTGAATAGGCCTGTCTCTGGCTATAGCAATCTACACTGAACAAAAATATAAAAGCAACACTTTCGGTTTTGCTCCCATTTTGCATGAGCTGAATTCAAAGATCTGAAACATTTTCTACATACACAAAAGACCCATTACTTTTAACCCCTTAAGGACTTGGCCCTATTTCACCTTACGGACTTGACCATTTTTTGCAAATCTGACCAGTGTCACTTTAAGTGCTGATAACTTTAAAACGCTTTGACTTATCCAGGCCATTCTGAGATAGTTTTTTCGTCACATATTGTACTTCATGACACTGGTAAAATGAAGTAAAAAAAAAATTATTTTTATTTAGAAAAAAATACCAAATTTACCAAACATTTGTAAACAATTGCAAATTTCCATGTTTCAATTTCTTTACTTTTATAATACATAGTAATACCTCCAAAAATAGGGACCAGTTCAGGTCTGAAGTCACTTTGCGAGGCTTACATAATAGAAACCACCCAAAAATGACCCCATTCTATAAACTAAACCCCTCAAGGTATTCAAAACTGATTTTTACAAACTTTGTTAAGCCTTTAGGTGTTCCACAAGAATTAATGGAAAATAGAGATACAATTAAAAAATTTCCCTTTTTTGGCAGATTTTTCATTTTAATAATTTTTTTCCAGTTACAAACACCATGTCCCATTTGAAGCCCCCCTGATGCACCCGTAGAGTAGAAACTCCATAAAAGTGACCCCATCTAAGAAACTACACCCCTCAAGGTATTTAAAACTGATTTTACAAATGTCGTTAACCCTTTAGGTGTTCCACAAGAATTATTGGCAAATGGAGATGAAATTTCAGAATTTAAATTTTTTGGCAAATTTTTCATTTTAATCCATTTTTCCCAGTAACAAAGCAAGGGTTAACAGCCAAACAAAACTCAATATTTATGGACCTGATTCTGTAGTTTACAGAAACACCCCATATGTGGTCGTAAACTACTGTACGGGCACACGGCAGGGCGCAGAAGGAAAGGAATGCCATACGGTTTTTGGAAGGCAGATTTTGCTGGACTGGTTTTTTTTACACCATGTCCCATTTGAAGCCACCCTGATGCACCCCTAGAGTAGAAACTCCATAAAAGTGACCCCATCTAAGAAACTACACCCCTCAAGGTATTAAAAACAGATTTTACTAATGTTGTTAACCCTTTAGGTGTCCCACAAGAGTTATTGGCAGATGGAGATGAAATTTCAGAATTTCAATTTTTTGGAAAATTTTCAATTTTAATCCATTTTTCCCAGTAACAAAGCAAGGGTTAACCGCCAAACAAAACTCAATATTTATGGCCCTGATTCTGTAGTTTACGGAAACACCCCATATGTGGTCGTAAACAGCTGTACGGGCACACGGCAGGGCGCAGAAGGAAAGGAATGCCATACGGTTTTTGGAAGGCAGATTTTGCTGGACTGGTTTTTTTGACACCATGTCCCATTTGAAGCCCCCCTGATGCACCCCTAGAGTAGAAACTCCAAAAAATTGGCCCCATTTTAGAAACTACGGGATAAGGTGGAAGTTTTGTTGGTACTAGTTTAGGGTACATATGATTTTTGGTTGCTCTATATTACACTTTTTGTGAGGCAAGATAACAATAAATAGCTTTTTTGGCACCGTTTTTATTTTTTGTTATTTACAAAATTCATCTGACAGGTTAGATAATTTGATAATTTTATAGACCAGGTTGTCACGGATGCGGCGATACCTAACATGTATACTTTTTATTTATTTATGTAAGTTTTACACAATAATTTCTTTTTTGAAGCAAATTAAATCATGTTTTAGTGTTTCCATAGTCATAATTTTTTCAGTTTTTGGGCGATTACCTTGGGTAGGGTATGATTTTTGCGGGATGAGATGACGGTTTTATTGGCACTATTTTGGGGTGCGTGTGGCTTTTTGATCGCTTGCTATTACACTTTTTATGATGTAAGGTGACAAAAAATTGTTTATTTAGCACAGTTTTTATTTTAAATTTTTTACGGTGTTCATCAGAGGGGTTAGGTCATGTGATATTTTTATAGAGCCGGTCGATACGAACGCGGCAATACCAAATATGTATACTTTTTATTTATTTATGTAAGTTTTACACAATAACAGCTTTTTTAAAACCAAAAAAATTATGTTTTAGTATCTCCATATTCTGAGCCATAGTTTTTTTGTTTTTTGGGCGATTGTCTCAGGTAGTGGCTCATTTTTAGCGGGATGAGGTGACTGTTAGATTGGTACTATTTTGGTGGGCAAAAGCCTTTTTGATCGCTTGCTGTTGTACTTTTTGTTTCTGAGGGGTTAGGTCATGTGATATGTTTATCGAGCCGGTCGATATGGACGCGGCGATAACTAATATGTATACTTTTTTTTTCTCCCTATTTTTTACCAATTTTTTTTTAACTTTATTTGGGGAAAATGACGCTTTTGTTTATTTTTAATTGAAACTTTTCATTATTTTGGGAAAACTTTTTTTTTTTAACTTTTTTTTCACTTTATTTTTTGTCCCACTTTGGGACTTGAACTTTTGGCGGTCTAATCCTTTACAATGCATTCCAATACTTCTGTATTGGAATGCATTGGCTGTATGAGTAATACTGTGTGTATTACTCATACAGCTTCCGGCCTGTGAGATCCAGGGGGCTGGATCTCACAGGCTCGTCACCGGAAGGCAGCGTGATGCCTTCCTTAGACATCGCGCTGCCTTCCATGCCATCGGGTCCCCCCCACAGCCGCATGGGGACCCGATGGCACCGCCGACCACCGCCGCCGCACCAGGTAAAAGCCGCAAACCGCAGGTCTGAATTGCGGTTTGCAATTGTGACAGGATGCCCGCTGAATGATTTCAGTGGACATCCTGTCACAATTAACCCCTGCTGCGCCGCAATCTACCTTTAAACTTAGAACGTACCGGTATGTCCTGAGTCCTTAAGGACTCGGCAAACGTGGCATATCGGTACGTCCTAAATTCCTAAGGGGTTAAATATTGTTCACAAATCTGTCTAAATCTGTGTTAGTGAGCACTTCTCTTTTGCCGAGATAATCCATCCCACCTCACAGGTGTGGCATATAAAGGTGCTGATTAGACATCATGAATATTGTACAGATGTGCCTTAGACTGCCCACAATAAAAGGCCACTCTGAAATGTGCACAGTTTTGCCTTACTGGGCGGGGGTCAGAAAATGTGTCAGTATCTGGTGTGGCCACCATTTGCCTCACGCAGTGTAACACAGCTCCATCACATAGAGTTGATAAGGTTGCTGATTGTGGCCTGTGGAATGTTGGTCCACTCATCTTCAATAGCTGTGCGAAGTTGCAGAATATTGGCAGGAACTAGAACAAACTGTTGTATACGCCAATCTCATCACGGTATCTCTGTGCATTTAAAATGCCATCAATAAAATGCACCTGTGTTCATTGTCCATAACATTCGCCTGCCCATACCATAACACCACCGCCACCATGGGTCACTCGATCCACAACATTGACGTCAGCAAACCAGTCATCCACACGACGCTACACACGCTGTCTGCCATCTGCCCTGAACAGTGAAAACCAGGAATCATCCGTGAACAGAACGCCTCTCCAATGTGCCAGACGCCATCAAATATGAGCATTTGCCCACTCAAGTCGGTTACGACAACGAACTGAAGTCAGGTCCAGAACCCGATGAGACGTTTCTGACAGTTTGTGCAGAAATTCTTTGGTTAAGGAAACCAATTGTCAGATGATCATGTAGGTGAACATGCTGAATGTGGAGGTCCTGGGCTGGTGTAGTTACACGTGGTCTGCGGTTATGAGGCCGTACAGCTTATGGTAGAGAAATAAGCATTCATTGCACGGGCAACAGCTCTGGTAGGCATTGCTGCAGTCAGCATGCCAATTGCACGCTCCCTCAAACGTCGCAACATCTGTGTCATTGTGCTGTGTGATCAAACTGCACATTTCAGAGTGTCCTTTTATGGTGGGCAGTCTAAGGCACAACTGTGCAATATTCATGCTGTCTAATCAGCACCTTGATATGCCGCACGTGTGAGGTGGGATGGATTATCTTGTAAGTGCTCACTAACACACATTTAGACAGATTTGTGAACATTATAGAGTAATGGATCTTTTGTGTATGTAGAAAATGTTTTAGATCTTTGAGTTCAGCTCATGCAAAAAGTATTACGTTTATATTTTTGTTCAGTGTATTTAGTAACATATCATCACTGGCCCATTGTGTGCTATACAGGGTTCAAGGAACAAATGAAATAAATGAGATAGGCTGTGGGACATGTTCCCCACAAATAGGAATCATGTTTCTCGGGGCACTCAGTGTTCCTACGTTGTGCTTTTAATGTGCCGTGTAGTTTATGATCATAGCCTTGAAGGAACTTAGATCTATTTTATTCTCAACAATATGTTATGTATTCTTTGAAGCTACAATGATTTATATATATTTTGCATCCTTATTTCTGAGACATTTTCCATATTTTACTGTCTATTACTTTAAGTGTAACTGTTGTCTTAAGTTGTTTTAAGTTTGTGAAGGAGCATCCCTCTAGAAACAACTAATGTGCCTACAGAT
Organism: Bufo bufo; assembly: GCF_905171765.1. Classification (NCBI taxonomy): domain Eukaryota; kingdom Metazoa; phylum Chordata; class Amphibia; order Anura; family Bufonidae; genus Bufo; species Bufo bufo. The sequence goes on from NC_053393.1 coordinate 329,432,482, forward strand.
TAACATGGCTGCACACCTCGCGTAGCATGCTAATTGTGCGCATGTGCAGCTATAGCAATTATTGACAAATGCACAAATGATATGACTAGTTAAATGAATTGCCAATTTGCTTACCCTAATATAAACAAAGAAAAAAGTAATAATAAAAATAATTTGGTTCGGATAAAACAAGATGTTTTATGTTTAGGATTAATGAACATTTCTAAATTAATTTTAATATCTACACATTGCAGCATATTACAATTATAAATTTTAAAACTCTATACCATAATCTAAAAAAAATATTTAAAGGGAACCTCCCACTATAAAAATGCAATGTAAGCTTCAGGCAGTATGTTATAGAGCAGGAGGAGCTGACCAGACTAATATGTAGTTTAATGGGAAAAGATTCAGAGTAACTTATATTATATTCATTTAAAGTCCTGTTTATTGTGGGCTTTGAAGTGAAGGAAGCCGTCCTATCAGTTACTGACAGGCTTCTCTCTATGACTGTGTATACAGAGATAGCTGTCACTGATAGGACCGCCTCCTTGACTTCAAAGCCTAGAATAAGCAGGACTTTAAACAAATATAATACAAGTTATACAGAATATTTTCCGATAAAACTATATATCAATCTGCTCAGCTTCTCCTGCTCTATAACATGCTGCCTCCAGCTCAAACACCATGTTCAACATGACAGGTTCCCTTTAAAAAAAAAAATTGGTTTGTTTCTAATTCATGCATAAATTTACTTAATTTTGCTTTTTACTTTTTTTATTTTTACAGAAGCCAATTCTTGAAGAATCATTTTAAGAAAGGATTTTAAAGTGTTTGCTGGCAAATCATGAAGGCCTGTTGCAATTTGTTTTTAATAATGTGTACAAATTTGATATTCATGGCACATACAACACCTGTGGATAAAACAACTATGGAATATACTCACCGAAACAGACTCAGTTTATCTCAAGATGGCATAAAAGTATTGCAACGTAGAAAGCGAGGATGGATGTGGAATCAATTTTTTTTACTTGAAGAGTACACGGGTTCAGATACCCAGTATGTTGGTAAGGTAAGTTTCCCACGAAAATGCATATAGTCATAAATCTTCATATTATTATTATTATTATTATTATTACTATTACTTCTGAAGATTATTGGGGAAAAATTTCCTATATATAATAAGGGAAAATGGAGAGGAGAATTATTTTCATTTGCTGAACAATATTGAATTTGGACAACAATATAAGTAGATTGTGGTTGTGCTCACCTGGTGGAGGTCTGAAAATGCCTATAGTGAAAATTGTCACCTGTTTCAATTACTGAGGCTGTTTTCACACATTGGTATTGACTGGCATTTTTCTGCACTTCTCTAGTTTTTTTTGGCATTTTTGTACCTTTTGCAGATTTTTGCACTAAAACACCAGCTCCAGATGTTAGTTTAAGGTCTATGGTAAAAATTAAATGCAGGACCCTAAGGGCTCATGCACACGAACATATTGCGGAAGCATTCACTTCAATGGGTCCAGAAAAACTATGGAAGGTACTCCGTGTGCATTCTGTTTCCGTATTTCCATATTTACGTTCCAGAAAAGAGTAGTGCATGTCCTATTATTGTCCGCAAATCACGATCCGAGGCCCCATTGAAGTCAATGGGTCTGCAATGCAGAACGCACACGGAACACATCTGTATGTCATAAGTATTTCACCCTTATTTTGCGGATCCATACTGTAGAAATGCTATGCCCAGCCCATATTGCTCATGTGTTTGGTGAATAATAAGTTACTGTTTCTATTTCCGATCCACAAAAAACGGATCGCATACGGAAACCATACAGATATATTTTGTGGAATAACGGAACGGAAGAGGACTTGAATCAGAGAAAAAAAAACTCAGATATGGAACAACTGATCCGTGAAAAACAGACCGCAAAACAACAACGGTCTTGTGCATGAGCCCTAAGGCCCTGATTTATCAAGACCAGTTTGTGCTAGATCAGTCTTGACAGCCCTGTGCTACCGGAGGATTCATTTAATTTATTACTAGATGCAGGCCTTGTCATGAATTTAATGCATTAATACTCCTTTTCAAATGTGTCAGTCCTGCAGAGTAAATAATGGTTTTGTAGTGGATTTCCTGAAGTTAAGTCCGTGCAAAAATCCACCCTTAAAGGAACCGGTCACCTGCAAAACGCATATTAAACCGACCACAGTACCTTACAGTATCCCCCAGTGTGTTGCTAATCATGTTCTTCTTTCCTCTTTGTGTTTCTTCACACTTGTTAAAAACGCTCTTTTAATGTTGGTTGGCGCCGTCTTCGAGTCAGGCTTGAAGTCAAGGGGGCAGCGGCCTCCTTGCTTCAAGTAAAGCTAAGCCCGCCCCTTACCCCTCCTCTCTACAATTAGATTGACATGCTGCCGGGATCGCGCTCTTTTAGCGCATGCGCTGTACACTGCCTGTTACAGCCGATCCTCACTCACCCCCCTGCATTTTGCTGACTGCGGATGCGCCGGATAGTTCGATCGCACGCGCACCCGGCCGTCACGCTGTAAAAAGCAGCGTACAGTATGAAGAAACACAAAGAGGAAAGAAGAACATGATTAGCAACATACTGGGGGATACTGTAAGGTACTGTGGCCGGTTTAATATGCGTTTTGCAGGTGTCAGGTTACCTTTAACTTTTTGCTAATTTACATATATTTTCTCTTTCAATTCTACCCAATCCAATTTTTATTTTATTTGAGTAAACCCCTGCATATATGAGGAAAACATAAAACTCTATGCAGATTGGATCACCAGTCAGGGGTGCACCACCAATGAGGCCAGGTGAGCCGATCGCCTCAGGTAGCACCAGGTAGGGGCAAGAGAGGTACAGCCAAAGGGTCATAGGCAGAAGGAAAGGGGTTAGGTTAAGAAATTGGCTTTGGGGAGGGGACGTTTCAGTTTTCGCCTCAGGCATCAGAAAGGCTCGGTGCACCCTTGCCACCAGTGATTCATGAAATGTGGAATTTGATTCATCAGACCAAAAATATCTTCTTCCATTGCTCCATGTGCTATTTATAGGTGATTTAAGAGGTGGAAAGGGGTCAGCATAACCAATCTGTGGCTATGCAACCATTTACGCAGTAAGCAGTAATATACCATAGCTCATATCTAGCAGCATGTTTTCACTTTTAACCTTCTGGTGCATTAAAATTCAACATAGCGTCTAATCAGCTATGTGATAAAGTACTAAAGCATAGAGCTACTGAATAACTAGTATCTATTGCTCATGAGCAATAATAGATTCTTGCTGATCAGAAGGTAAAGCATTTAAACAAAAAAGCTGAGATTTATCAAACTGGTGTACATTAGAACTGGCTTAGTTGCCTATAGCAACCAATCAGATTCCACATTTTATTTCCCAATGGAGATGTGAAAAATGAAAGGTGGAATCTGATTGGTTGCTATGGGTAACTAAGCCAGTTCTACTTTACACAATTTTGATAAATCTCCCCCTAAGTTTATTTCTCAGTACTATTGAAACTGAGTATAAGAATATTCAAGCAAATAGATTTTAACTAGAAGGTGTAGCATTACAAAGGTTTGCATTCCCATTGTTCCAGAAGGTGGTACCTTTCAAGTGTAATGCAGGCATCTGGTAAGATCTGAAAGGTGGTCCATATAGTGAGTACATGCAGTGCAGGCGAGAGGAAGTGAGTAATTCCCAAAGTCTTGCGAGACTTCCGTAAATAACTTTGGTATTTGATTTTTAAATTAAAATAACATTTTAAAACTTGGATCCAAATTCGGCTTCGGTTCCGAGTAGAGATGAGCGAATTGAAGTTGACAAAGTGGAATTCGATCTGAATTTCAGGAAAACTTTGATTTTTCCTAAAATGGCTGCTGCACGTGTTAGGACATGGAGCAAGGAACTCTGGGAACGAGGGATCACCCACAATGCCAAGCATGCAGCCAATCAGCAGTCAGCCAGGCCTGTCATGTCACAGCCATATTGGATTCACCCATTTTCCAGTGTACTTAGTGCAAGTATTCAAGGTGTAGGGAAAGGATAGGGAGGAATCATTCCACAGCACTTATGTTGAACAGGGTTCAGTAGCAGAGGTTAAAGCCTGGGTAATAGAAACAATCCAATTACACCTTGCTGGGCTGACTGGGCACCCAAATCGCCATTATACAGCTCTGTAATTCCAGCATACCGTTGTTGTTATTGGGGTACAAGTGCTGTTTGATACAGCCATTAATAGAGTTTATTACAAGGAAATATTTCTACTAGAGATGGCCTTGCGGTTCACCCGGCAGTCGTTTTGTGGCAAACTTTGCGCTGGCTATGGCGATGTCAGCCGGACCCATATCCTTTGCATTGCACTGAACTTTCACCCATGACACATCCATCAGGTGGGACAGGACAGCCAATTGAGACGTTTCAGCACATGGACATACCCCCACCCTATCAAAGAATCCGATCTGGCAACCATTTTACATTCTGTGTTTTGTCAGTGTAGGAAGAGCTTGCTTTGTGGAGAAGGGACAGGCTGTTAGGGACACCAAACGCTAGCGAATAGGGCCACAAAAGTCCTTTTAAGGACTGGTATAGGTGTGCTATCAATAGGTGTGATATATTGAGGGGTGTGATATACTTATAATCTACTTTCTAACATAGAAAGTATATTAAAGTGCATTTGTATTGTGCAGCAGTTGTGTGCTGTGATACCTCAGCTATATACACCCTGTACAGAATTATTAGGCAAATGAGTATTTTGACCACATCATCCTCTTTATGCATGTTGTCTTACTCCAAGCTGTATAGGCTCGAAAGCCTACTACCAATTAAGCATATTAGGTGATGTGCATCTCTGTAATGAGAAGGGGTGTGGTCTAATGACATCAACACCCTATATCAGGTGTGCATAATTATTAGGCAACTTTCCTTTGGCAAAATGGGTCAAAAGAAGGACTTGACAGGCTCAGAAAAGTCAAAAATAGTGAGATATCTTGCAGAGGGATGCAGCGCTCTTAAGATTGCAAAGCCTCTGAAGCGTGATCATCGAACAATCAAGCGTTTCATTCAAAATAGTCAACAGGGTCGCAAGAAGCGTGTGGAAAAACCAAGGCGCAAAATAACTGCCCATGAACTGAGAAAAGTCAAGCGTGCAGCTGCCAAGATGCCACTTGCCACCAGTTTGGCCATATTTCAGAGCTGCAACATCACTGGAGTGCCCAAAAGCACAAGGTGTGCAATACTCAGAGACATGGCCAAGGTAAGAAAGGCTGAAAGACGACCACCACTCAACAAGACACACAAGCTGAAACGTCAAGACTGGGCCAAGAAATATCTCAAGACTGATTTTTCTAAGGTTTTATGGACTGATGAAATGAGAGTGAGTCTTGATGGGCCAGATGGATGGGCCCGTGGCTGGATTGGTAAAGGGCAGAGAGCTCCAGTCCGACTCAGACGCCAGCAAGGTGGAGGTGGAGTACTGGTTTGGGCTGGTATCATCAAAGATGAGCTTGTGGGGCCTTTTCGGGTTGAGGATGGAGTCAAGCTCAACTCCCAGTCCTACTGCCAGTTTCTGGAAGACACCTTCTTCAAGCAGTGGTACAGGAAGAAGTCTGCATCCTTCAAGAAAAACATGATTTTCATGCAGGACAATGCTCCATCACACGCGTCCAAGTACTCCACAGCGTGGCTGGCAAGAAAGGGTATAAAAGAAGAAAATCTAATGACATGGCCTCCTTGTTCACCTGATCTGAACCCCATTGAGAACCTGTGGTCCATCATCAAATGTGAGATTTACAAGGAGGGAAAACAGTACACCTCTCTGAACAGTGTCTGGGAGGCTGTGGTTGCTGCTGCACGCAATGTTGATGGTGAACAGATCAAAACACTGACAGAATCCATGGATTAGGTAACGGCCAAAGGGTGAGAAAGGCGCTCATAGGGTAAGTAAGTCTAGGTGCAACAGCTTCTTTCAGAGAGCTGGTGGATGCGATAGACTCACCTTTTATGGTTGCACCGAAGTTAAGTGCAACCGTATTGTAGGTGAGCAGTGAAGTATAAAAGGTGCAGGTCAGTGCTGCCAGATGCGTCAAGAAGCCCCTTGGGACGAAGGCCAAGTCGCCACTCGGGTATATATTGGAAAGCGTATCTTAGCTTGTCACTGTGGGGTGATCAAGCTGGTAGACGATCATAGGGCGCATTACCACGACCCGGTACAGGATACAATAAAGTTTATTTTGAGACAACGCGTTTCGGGGTCTCGACGGCCCCTTTATCAAGTCTACATGGAACATAGATAATAGGAAAAGTACAGTAAAAAATTATAATAAATAAAAACATATATATGTACGTTTCAAAGTTGTATATGGAATTTGGTATAGACAGATGTGTACATGTATATGTACATTTAAGAGTCGTATATGGAATTTAGTATATATAGTTATATATTTGCATGGATGAATATATAGATATTGATAAAACATATAGATATCAATAAAACAGGGGAAAACACACTCCATTGGGTGGGCAGGTGCATCAATAATTATATGAATATATAAATAAATGTATATAAAAATATATAAAAGAAGGCTGTAAGAAATCTCTCTGTATACATTCATAAATAAATAGGTTAATTATAAAAAATATATAAAACATAGATGATAAAATATTCAAATACTCGGTTAGGTGAGTAGATATCTCATTGGTACTGATTCATTAGCACATGTGAAAATGCCGTATATATATAATTAGTTGACGTATATTGGTAAGACTGTCATATGTAGGCACATATTTGGCAGGAAATATTTGCGTATTAAAAAATACCTGTGTCACCCTAGACACAATATTCCGCAAAAACCAAGGATTACGTTCAGGAGAGCGAGGACCTTGAAGAATGCACTGGCCCCCAGCAAGCTGAAATAGAAAGAGCCCCCTATAAAAATCAATGTACATTCCGATACTGTAGGCAGTTACAAATGCAATCACACTTTGTGTAAGTGCTGTAATAGTATAACCCATCGTAGAAAAGAGTTTAGGAGCAACTTCACAAAAGAAGAGTTTCACATCAAAAGTTTTGCTAACTGCTCCTCATCATATATAATCTACCTCCTGGAATGTGAGTGTGGACTACAATATGTAGGTCGCACGATACAAACACTCAGAGAACGCTTAAACAAACATAGGTCAAATATCGTGAAGGGCTTCATGAAGCATAGCGTGTCCCGACATTTTCTCAACGTCCACAATAAAGACCCTACAAAGCTGACGATTACTCCTATTGAACAGATTGACGCAAACTGCTCAGCAAGATATAAGACTCTCCAGAGGAGAGAAATGTTTTGGATCTTCAAATTATATACATTAGAACCACATGGACTCAATGAAACCCTGGAAAGCAAATGTTTCTGATTCTGGGTCCCCCCCCCCCCCCCCCGTATATTTTTTTATATTTATTTATTTATTTATCCATTTTTTATTATATATACATATATATATATTTTCATTGTTTTATCATTATTATTTTTTTTATTCTCCCCCCCCCCCCCCCCCCTCTTCCTCCACTAACTCTGCTCCTTATATATACGCAAATGCGCATCCATCCTTTCGGCTGCAAACCTACAAACTCGGAACTCAATCCCAGAGTAACTCCATCGCATGTCTTAATAACAACGAATCATACATATTCATCTCATCATTACACCTGAGTAGTACTATCACCAAGCACATCAACATAGTTCACCATATAATTATAGCACATTGCTTATATCACTACCTCCCTCCAATCTCATTCATAGTCCTCCCCTCCAGTCACATCAATCATCCCTCCAATTTTTCATATATCAATACACACACCCACTCTACTAATATCCTCCCACCAGGTCCTGCCACCCTTAATACCCAGCATGTCCCATTAATACTGTCACCCCCCTTTTGACAAAGATCCTACAATACATCATTTCTCTTCCCCAGACCAATTGCTTCTATAGAACTGCTCTGGCTAACAAGTACATCAGCCGTGCCGCTCAAAGAAGCGGCCGACACTCCCGCATTTGCATAACCACGCCCCTTCATTTGCATAGCCACGCCCGACCTCCCGATATCAATTCCCTCACAGCGCGCGCAGACCTCTTTGCCTGCGCGCCCTTTCTACACGTGCCACACATAGGACTGTAGTGGTGAACCGCTGCTCTCACTCAAAGTGTAACAAGAACAAAACTAAGGTAACCAACCTAAAATAGATACATTTGTGTATACTTATCTGATAACCCATCTCCTTTTCTTTTATGTATATAAGGCATGAACATATAAAGGGAGAATAGAAAGTTTAATATATATATATATATAGGATTGAGAAGAGAAAGATATGGGAGGAATGGAGGGAAAAGAAGAGGGGAAGAGAGAGAAAGTGAGGGAGGAGGAGAAAGGAAGATAAAGAAGGAGAAAGCAAGGAGAGAGAGGAGGGAAAGGAGAGAAAAGAAGAAAAATAGGGTCAGAGGGTCATAATGTATATATATTTACTGGTTGATCCATTTTAGCCAAAGTCTTAAAAGAACCCCCCCCCCCCTTTCTTTTGTTTCACATGACCCCACAGGTACGGACATGCGCCTTTTTTAGAAGAAAACAGGCAGTACACACCCAGCTCCACAAAAAACTAGGGTGACACAGGTATTTTTTAATACGCAAATATTTCCTGCCAAATATGTGCCTACATATGACAGTCTTACCAATATACGTCAACTAATTATATATATACGGCATTTTCACATGTGCTAATGAATCAGTACCAATGAGATTTCTACTCACCTAACCGAGTATTTGAATATTTTATCATCTATGTTTTATATATTTTTTATAATTAACCTATTTATTTATGAATGTATACAGAGAGATTTCTTACAGCCTTCTTTTATATATTTTTATATACATTTATTTATATATTCATATAATTATTGATGCACCTGCCCACCCAATGGAGTGTGTTTTCCCCTGTTTTATTGATATCTATATGTTTTATCAATATCTATATATTCATCCATGCAAATATATAACTATATATACTAAATTCCATATACGACTCTTAAATGTACATATACATGTACACATCTGTCTATACCAAATTCCATATACAACTTTGAAACGTACATATATATGTTTTTATTTATTATAATTTTTTACTGTACTTTTCCTATTATCTATGTTCCATGTTGACTTGATAAAGGGGCCGTCGAGACCCCGAAACGCGTTGTCTCAAAATAAACTTTATTGTATCCTGTACCGGGTCGTGGTAATGCGCCTTATGATCGTCTACCAGCTTGATCACCCCACAGTGACAAGCTAAGATACGCTTTCCAGAATCCATGGATGGCAGGCTTTTGAGTGTCCTTGCAAAGAAAGGTGGCTATATTGGTCACTGATTAGTTTTTGTTTTGTTTTTGAATGTCAGAAATGTATATTTGTGAATGTTGAGATGTTATATTGGTTTCACTGGTAAAAATAAATAGTTGAAATGGGTATATATTTGTTTTTTGTTAAGTTGCCTAATAATTATGCACAGTAATAGTCACCTGCACACACAGATATCCCCCTAAAATAGCTAAAACTAAAAACAAACTAAAAACTACTTCCAAAAATATTCAGCTTTGATATTAATGAGTATTTTGGGTTCATTGAGAACATGGTTGTTGTTCAATAATAAAATTAATCCTCAAAAATACAACTTGCCTAATAATTCTGCACTCCCTGTAGAGGGACAAACGCTATTGAAACTAATTGCAACGGGTGTGATATACCTGTTGCCCCCAAATAAACAGATTGAGGGGTGTGATCTTTCTTCTTCCACAAAATACTGATTTATGGGCTGCAATATACCTGTTGCCCCAAAGAAACAGGGTGGTGTGATATAACTGTTGCGTCAAAAAAAATTATTGGGTTGTGATATATCTGCTTCCACAAAATACTGATTAAGGTGTTCGATATACCTGTTTCCACTAAATATTGATTGAGGCCTGCGATATACCCGCTTCCACAAAATACTGATTATGGGGTTTGATATACCTGCTTCCACAAAATACTGAATGAGACCTGCGATATACCTGCTTCCACAAAATACTGATTAAGGGGTTTGATATACCTGCTTCCATAAAACACTGAATGAGACCTGCGATATACCTGCTTCCACAAAATACTGATTTAGGGGTTTGATATTCCTGCTTCCAAAAAATACTGATTGAGGACTGTGATATACCTGCTTCCGCAAAATACTGATTAAGGGGTTCGATATACCTGTTTCCACCAAATATTGATTGAGGCCTGCGAGATACCTGCTTCCACACAATACTAATTAAGGGTTTCAATATACCTATTTCCACCAAATATTGATTGAGTCCTGCGATATACCTGCTTCCACAAAATACTGATTAAGGGGTTTGATATACCTGCTTCCACAAAATACTGATTGAGGCCTGCGATATACCTGCTTCTACAAAATACTGATTAGAGGTTTGATATACCTGCTTCCACAAAATACTGATGGAGTGCTGCGATATACCTGCTTCCACACAATACTGATTAAGGGGTTCGATATACCTGTTTCCACAAAATATTGATTGAGGCCTGCGATATACCTGTTTCCACAAAATACTGATTAAGGGGTTTGATATACCTGCTTGCACAAAATACTGATTGAGGCTGCAATTTACCTGCTTCCACAAAATATTGATTAAGAGCTTGTAATGACCGGCGTCACGCACAGGGAGGGAAAAGGGAAAGCCCTGCCCAAGGGAGAGGGAAAGGTGGTGACCCCTGACTCACCTTGCGGCTGGCACCTGACTGCCCTGACGTCCCTAGACGGGTTCCTCACCCGTGCGGCGATCACGTGCCTAAACCCTGGCTTTCCCTAGAATGAGCCCTAGATAGTGAACGTCCGGTGGGATCGCTAGTCCGCACCACTGACACTAAAAGGGAAACACCAGGGAGAGGACAGACAATACAGACAAACACATACACCCAGGTGGGCGACCACAGCAGACCAAAATGGTCCAACAGGGATCCGGAGGGTAACGTTCTGGACCAACTACCAGAGAACGCAGCAACACAGCTCCAGAGGGTCAGTATAGAAGTCCAGGCAGGAAGCTCTATATCTGGCAACCAGAGAAGTGTAAGAGGGGAATATAAGGAGGTTGGGAGTGCTGGACAAGGAACAGCTGAGGAGAAGGAGCTACGGATCCCTGAGTGAGCCAAAAAGGGTTGCAAAGCAAACCCAGAAAGCTACCATAAGGAAACAGCCCTATCTTACATAGAGCGCGCAGCCAACCTCTGTGACTTCCTGACCCCGGGTATAACGGAGTCAGGCGTCGGTCTTGACACCCTCGTGACAGAGCTTTGATATATCTACTTCCACAAAATATGGATTGAGGCCTGTGATATTACTGCTTCCACAAAATACTGCTTAAGGCGTTTGATATAACTGCTTCCACAAAATACTGATTGAGGGCTGCAATATACCTGCTTCCACAAAATACTGATTAAGGGGTTCAATATATCTGTTTCCACCAAATATTGATTGAGGCCTGCAATATACCTGCTTACACAAAATACTGATTAAGCGGTTTAATATACCTTAGTGTTGGTCGAGCACCAAAGTGTGTGTGTGCTTTGGTGCTCGAGTTGAACACTTCTACTGGCACAATGGGAGAACCTGAGCATTAAACCAGGCACCCCCTGCTCTGAAGATTGGAGGGTGTCCGTACTCTAGTTCGGCTTAGGAGTCCCTGCTCTGACTCCATATATGGAGTCAGTGCTTGGGGACACCCAATGTATTTAAATCTAATTTAGCCTCTATTTCTGAAAGGTTTCTGGTGGGATTTGAACTCACAACCTTCTACATTACAGCCAATAATCTTAACCACTACACTATAGGGCTGCATGGCCAGTTACTTAAAAAAATAAAAATAATATATCAAACTTCTGCTGTATACCAATACTTACTAGTAGTCTACCTCTTATTTGCCATTGTGCGGTGCAGTTACTGTATATGTTTTAAAGCATTTTTTGGCTTGTATTATTGTGAAAAAAAGGGTTTATTAGTCATTGTTTAAAGAAGTGTGAAAGTTACAGCCCTTTTTGTCTTGTATTAGTGACAAAACAAAAATACATTTTCCATTCAGCGGTGCAGTCATATGTTCTAAAGCCCTTTTTGCCATCTACGGTATTAGTGGCATAAGTAAAATATATTTGCCGTTCAGTGGTGCAGGTATATGTTCTAAAGCCCTTTGTGCTATGTATTAGTGGCAAAAGTAAAATATATTTGCCGTGCAGTGGGGCAGTTATATGTTCTAAAGTCCTTTGTGCCATGTATTAGTGGCAAAAGTAAAATATATTTGCCTTCAGCGGTGAAGTTATATGTTCTGAAGCCTTTTGTGGCGTGTATAAGTGAAAAAAAGGGCCTATTTGCTGTTCAGCGGTGCAGTTATATGTTCTAACGCCCTTTTTGTCGTGTATTAGTGGCAAAAGAAAAATATACTTGCCGTTCAGCGGTGCAGTTATATGTTCTAAAGCCTTTTGTGGCGTGTATAAGTGGAAAAAAATAAGGGCCTTTTTGCCATTCAGAGGTGCAATTATATGTTCTAAAGTCCTTTTTGTCATGTATTCGTGACAAAAAAATATATATTTGCTGTTCAGTGGTGCAGTTATATGTTCTAAAGCTGTTTTTGTCGTGTATTATTGGCAAAAGAAAAATATATTTGCCGTTTAGCGGTGCAGTTATATGTTCTAAAGCCTTCTGTGGCATGTATAAGTGGAAAAAAAATAAGGGACTATTTGCTGTTCAGCGGTGTAGTTATATGTTTTAATAGCTTTAATAGCTTGAGAAAGACCAGAGATGGTTGAAACGTTGCTTTCTATATGCTGCTGTTACCAATAAAGTAACCGGCTTTTTCACCAGAACTGAGGAGTGCTGTGGATTTTCTATTTATTTATATGTTTTAAAGTCATTTTTGTGTGTATTAGTGGGAAAAAGGGCTTATTAGTCGTTGTGTGGTGAAGGGGTGTTTAAATTTCATTTTTATTTATTTAATCTAACAGTATGTCAGACAGAGAAGTGCCAGGCGCTGCACAGGGGAGTGGCAGAGGCCTAAATATTTCTGGTGCAGGCAGAGGTTGCAGCAGAGTAAGGGGCTGTGGCAGCAGGGGACACTTCAAGAGGCCTTAGCTCCCAATGTCAGCCAGTGGTCGTGTCTTGACCAGCAACCCAGCAGTTCTTGAATGGTTGACTCGATCTTCGACTTGGTCGCAAGTGACATCAGACACCCCCAGCCAAGAGTCGGCGGGTTCATCAGATGCAACCCTTAGTTGGCAAGGCCTGGGAGCAAGCCCTGTGCCCTCACATGTCCTCAATCTGTCTCTGTCCTTTTCTGTTCCCTCAGCCAGAGAAGTATTGTATGCTGTGGGCTCAGCTCCACTATACAGTGAGGAAAAGCTACTAGAAGACAGTCAGCAGCTACTGGCAAGCCAAGATGTGGAGGAGACATCCGCCGCTTTCTCCGGTAGACAGGCAAGTAGTTATGAGTAGAGTGGCGTGGGAGCTGGTGTTGCGAGCAGTCAGCGCTCCTGTTCCAGAGACGGTTGAGGAGGACATCAGTGACATGTATACAGCACTCGATGATGATGTAGCTGATCACACTTGGGAGCTGGGTGAATTAGGGGCTTAATCATCATCAGCGGTGCACCAGTTAGTGGAGGCAGCGGCAGTAGCAGTCAGTCAGTGCATAGTGTTGGGTTTAAAATCACCTACTCGGCGGTGTGGACAAATTTTGTTAGGCCACCGGAGGAGGTGAATATGGCCATATGTAGAATCTGTGGGCAGAAGGTGAAGCATGGCCAGGATGCCAATGTTGGCACCACGGCCCTGCGTCAACATATGCAGCGTCACCATAAAGTGGCCTGGGAGAACTGTGGCTCCGATGTGGTGGTCCAGCCTATATCCGATATCAGGCAGTCAAGGCTCCACCACCTCAGATGAACGGAGCTGTCTGCCCTTCCCATCATCTGCTGGCCCTGATGCTCCTGCTCATCGCCCTCCTACTCCTCTTCAGTCATTCCGTCAGCAATCGATCACCGAAGCGATTGCCAAGAGACAACAGCATGCGTGCACTCAACAAACGGCGCAGAAGCTGAACATGCTCCTGTCCAAGTTGCTGGTGCTGCAGTCCCTCCCTTTCCAAGTGGTTCACTCTGCACCTTTTAGAGAACTGATGGCTTGTGCCGAGCCGAGGTGGAGAGTCCCAAGCTGGCATTTCTTTGCCAAAAAGGCAGTACCAGCCCTGCACACACATGAAGAACATGAAGAACAGAAAGTGGGCCAGTCCTTGAGTCTGTCGGTGTCTGCCAAAGTGAATGGTAGCGCCAACGTGTGAAGCTAAAACTACGGTCAGGGACAAAACATGTGATTAATGGGTGAATGTGGTTCCTGCACAGCCACACGAGCAACTTGGCCAGTTGACGCCGCTTTCGCCTCCACGTTTTTACGCCGTTGGTCCTGCGACAATGTCCACCCCTGCCTCATAATCCTTCACCGTGTCCTCAGCCTACACTGCAGGGACAATTCACAGTGCCCCTCCAGCATACCACATGTGCAGGGCATGGTGGTGTCATGCTGTTCTGCCCCTCGTTTGCCTGGGCGAATGGAGTCACACAGGGAAGGAACTGCTCGGTGTCCTTCATCAAGAAATTGAATCCTGGTTTTCTCTGCGACAACTGAAAATCGACAACAGGAAGAACATGGTGGTGCTGTGTAAAGGAGGGATGAGCCATGCAACCTGCATGGAACACGTGTTCAATCTGGTTGTCGAGCCATTCCTGAAGTCTTACACCCATTTGCAATACATACAAAAAATTGCCAGGAAACATTTCATGCAATTCAGCCACTCGTACACCTCAGAGCACACCCTCCTTGAGCTGCAGCAGCAGAACGGCATCCCCCAACATAGGCTGATATGCGACGTTTCCACCTGTTGGAACTCCACCCTCCATATGTTAGACCGACGGTACGAACGGAGAAAGGCCATAAACGATTTCTTGATGATCCAAGCGGACAGGAGTGTCTACTCATAGAAACATAGAAACATAGAATGTGTCGGCAGATAAGAACCATTTGGCCCATCTAGTCTGCCCAATATACTGAATACTATGGATAGCCCCCGGCCCTATCTTATATCAAGGATGGCCTTATGCCTATCCCATGCATGCTTAAACCCCTTCACTGTATTTGCAGCTACCACTTCTGCAGGAAGGCTATTCCATGCATCCACTACTCTCTCAGTAAAGTAATACTTCCTTATATTACTTTTAAACCTTTGCCCCTCTAATTTAAAACTGTGTCCTCTTGTGGTAGTTTTTCTTCTTTTAAATATGCTCTCTTCCTTTACCGAGTTGATTCCCTTTATGTATTTAAAAGTTTCTATCATATCCCCTCTGTCTCTTCTTTCTTCCAAGCTATACATATTAAGGTCCTTTAACCTTTCCTGGTAAGTTTTATCCTGCAATCCATGTACTAGTTTAGTAGCTCTTCTCTGAACTCTCTCTAGAGTATCTATATCCTTCTGGAGATATGGCCTCCAGTACTGCACACAATACTCCAAGTGAGGTCTCACCAGTGTTCTGTACAGCGGCATAAGCACTTCACTCTTTCTACTGCTTATACCTCTCCCTATACATCCAAGCATTCTGCTGGCATTTCGTGCTGCTCTATTACATTGTCTTCCCACCTTTAAGTCTTCTGAAATAATTACTCCTAAATCCCTTTCCTCAGATACTGAGGTCAGGACTGTGTCAAATATTCTATATTCTGCCCTTGGGTTTTTACGCCCCAGGTGCATTATCTTGCACTTATCCACATTAAATTTCAGTTTCCAGAGTTCTGACCATTCTTCTAGTTTTCCTAAATCCTTTTCCATTTGGCGTTTCCCTCCAGGAACATCAACCCTGTTACATATCTTTGTGTCATCAGCAAAAAGACAAACCTTACCAGCGAGGCCTTTTGCAATATCACTTATGAAGATATTAAACAAAATCGGTCCCAGTACAGATCCCTGTGGAACCCCACTGGTAACATTACCTTGTTTTGAATGTTCTCCATTGACTACAACCCTCTGTTGTCTGTCACTCAGCCACTGCCTAATCCACTCAACAATATGGGAGTCCATGCTCAATGACTGCAGTTTATTGATAAGTCTTCTATGTGGGACAGTGTCAAAAGCCTTACTAAAATCTAGATATGCGATGTCTACTGCACCTCCACCGTCTATTATTTTATTCACCCAGTCAAAAAAATCTATAAGATTTGTTTGACATGATCTCCCTGAAGTAAACCCATGTTGTTTTTCATCTTGCAATCCATGGGATTTTAGATGTTCCACAATCCTATCCTTTAATAGGGTTTCCATTAATTTGCCTACTATTGATGTCAGACTCACTGGTCTATAGTTGCTCGATTCCTCCCTACTACCTTTCTTGTGAATGGGCACGACATTTGCCAATTTCCAATCTTCCGGGACGACTCCTGTTACTAATGATTGGTTAAATAAATCTGTTAACGGTTTTGCCAGCTCACCACTAAGCTCTTTTAATAATTTTGGGTGTATCTCATCAGGCCCCTGTGACTTATCTGTCTTCACCTTAGACAGCAAACTTAGAACATCTTCCTCTGTAAAGATACATCCATCAAACGATTTAATAGTCATTCTTTCTAGTGGAGGTCCTTCTCCTTTTTCTTTTGTAAAAACTGAACAGAAGTATTCATTAAGGCAGTCGGCTAGCCCTTTATTCTCTTCTACATACCTTCCGTCCTTTGTTTTTAATTTAGTTATTCCTTGTTTTAATTTCTTTTTTTCATTTATATATCTGAAGAATGTCTTATCCCCTTTTTTCATAGACTGAGCTAGTTTTTCTTCTGCCTGCGCTTTAGAAGTTCTTATAACTTGCTTGGCCTCTCTCTGCCTAATCTTGTAGATTTCCTTATCTTCATTGCTCTGGGTTTTTTTATAATTACAAAATGCTAGCTTTTTATTTTTAATGAAAATGCATCCTCCATACTATGTCACCTTGACACTCTGTGGCCTCTTGATGCTGCCGCCACCTCCACACTGTCATTATGCCACTCTGTGGCCTCCTCCTGCTGCTGCTGTCACCAACTTCACACTCTGTCATTGTGCCACTCTGTGGCCTCCTGATGCTGCCGCCACCTCCACAATGTCATTGTGTCATTCTGTGGCCTCCTGCTGCTGCCGCCACCTTCACACTCTGTCATTTTGCCACTATGTGGCCTCATCCTGCTGCTGCTACCCCCACCTTCATAATTTGTCATTCTGCCACTCTGTGGCCTCCTGATGCTGCTGATACCTCCACACTATGTCACCTTGCCACTCCGTGGCCTCCTGATGCTGCTGCTGCCACCACCTCCACACTCTCTCATTGTGTTACTCTGTGGCCTTCTCCTGCTGCCGTCAACCTCACACTCTCTCATTGTGCCACTCTATTGCCTCCTAATGCTGATGCCACCTACACACTATGTCACCTTGTCACTCTGTGACTTCCTGATGCTGCTGCCACCTCCACACTGTCATTTTGAGTTCATACCGAACTTTGCGAGTTTGTGTACCCGGACCCGAACACAGATTTTTTTCACTGAAGTTTGGGTTCGGGTTTGGTGTTCGGGTGATTTTATTATTTTCCATTATAACATGGTTATAATGGAAAATAATAGCATTCTTAAGACAGAATGCTAAATAAAATGTCCATGGAGGGGTTAAATATAATTTTAAAAAATCACCTCACCCGCTTGATTGTGCAGCAGTCGCGCAGGTCTTCTTTCTTTATGACCTGCAATGACGTCACCGCGCTCACCACTTGGTCACCGCAGGTCCTGCTGAATGAAGATAGAATCTCTATCTTTATTCAGCAGGACCTGCAGTGACGTCACCGCGCTCACCACTGAAGTCATGGCAGGTCCTTTCGCAGGTCCTGAAAAAAGAAGACTTGCGTGATCAAGGCTGCACGATCAAGTCGATGAGGTGAGTTTTTTTTATTATTTTTAACCCCTCCATGGCCATTTTATTTAGCATTAGAGATGGCCTTGCGGTTCGCCCGGTGGTCGTTTCGTGGCAAACTTTGCGTGTTGGCGATTCGTCAAACATGCAAACATATGGAGTTATCCTCGCCGCCAAATTCTTTCACATTGTGAAGAACTTTGACCCATGACACATCCATCAAGTGGTATAGGACAGCCAATTGAGACGTTTCAGCACATAGACATAACCCCTACCTTATAAATAAACCTGATCTGGCCGCCATTTTACATTCAGTCTTTTGCCAGTGTAGGAAGAAGTTGCTGTGTGGAGCAGGGACAGGCTGTTAGGGACACCAAATGCTAGCTAATAGGGCCACAAAAGTCTTTTTAAGGACTGGTATAGGTGTGCTATCGATAGGTGTTTTACACAGAGGGGTGCGATATACTTATAATATACTTTTATAATGAGTCAAAAACACATAGATCTATATAGTGATTACCTGGAAGTCAGGGGCCTAGGGGCTAGGGGCTAATTAGGGCCATTTTTATATAGGGTAAGCTTCCGGACGGGGTCGCTCTTATCAGGGCGGGTGGTCTGTGGTTAGTCTATCAGGACTAGCACCCCCCTGTAGGGCAATATCAGGGACAGTTCTTTGCCCACCCTGTCCTTCAATACCACATCATCATCTAGCCCAGGGATAGATGGTTTTTGCTTTTCTTCCTGGATTCATGGATGTGCACTGGAAGCCCCCGGATTGGGGTAGGACATATAATTTTGGATTTGGTGCCGCCGAGCACCTGATTTTGTGCCGCCGAGCACTTGTTATTGCCTACCACATCTGCCTAACTTTAATAATTTAATTTATTTTAATTTTGAGGAATATCTTTTCCATTCACACTGTCATTTTGCCACTCTGTGGCCTCCTACTGATGCTGCCGCTGCAGCGACCTCCACGCTCTGTCACTGTGCCACTTTGTTGCCTCCTGATGCTGCTGCCACCTCTACACTGTCTATTTGCCACTCTGTGGCCTCCTGATGCTGCTTCCACCTCCACACTGTCTATTTGCCACTCTGTGGCCTCCTGATGCTGCTTCCACCTCCACACTATGGCATGTCCTTGACACTCTGTGGTCCTCTGATGCTGCTGCCACCTACACACTTTGTCACCTTGCTACTCTGTGGTCTCCTCATGCTGCTGCCACCTGCACACTATGACACCTTGCCACTCTGTGGCCTCCTCTTGATGCCGCCACCTCCACACTCTGTCATTTTGCTACTTTGTGACCTCGTTATGCTGCTGCTGCCACCTCCACACTGTCATTGTGCCACTCTGTGGCCTCCTCATGCTGCTTCCACCTCATCACTATGTCATAGGGCCACTCCGTTGACTTCTCATGCTGTTCTCACCCTCCCCAATTCATGACTAGGCCACTATTTTGCCTTTCGGCCTGGCTGACATCATTATTTTTTATCCTTCTTCTGATCTGTCAGAATGAAGGAA
This sequence comes from Bufo bufo, assembly GCF_905171765.1. NCBI lineage: Eukaryota > Metazoa > Chordata > Amphibia > Anura > Bufonidae > Bufo > Bufo bufo. The sequence continues at coordinate 329,452,026 of NC_053393.1, forward strand.
AATGAGACGCACAACTGATACTGTCTATGTACCAGCTGTAAGACCTGTATGGTCCCATCATAATTGGCTTGTGAGTTGCTAGCCAAAAGCAGGAGTCATGCAAATATTCTATTCACGTGTCATCTCTGTTTTGGATCCACTCCTGTTTTTTTTTACATTAGTAATACTGATGAATAACTGACCAAATGCTGACCGAGTGAAGGCGGATGCTCAACAGACAGGATCCGTTTTTGGGGGTTATTGTACTGACTGATCAGAGGAAGGGCAAAATAATCAGTGACGTCAACGCATACTTACTGCTGACACACTCTCCACTCTGTCGGGGGGCTCTACTTTTGTGGCAGGCGCATCCAAGCCAGCACATCGCAAGTCAGACTGGGAGACTGGAAAATGCATAGTTTGTTACCTAGCAGAGTGAAGCATCCAGCAATTGTACCCAAAAACTCTACCTTCACAAGATTGATTATTGATCACTACCACAACAAATCCTTGCATCAAGGAAGAAGCTTTACCCAAAGCTGTTTGAGAGAAGGTGGTTACTGGATAGTGAAAGGAAGCAAAGTTATAGCAAAGTATATAATTAAATGTGTAGTCTGGAGAAAGGCACGTAGACTTACTGAAGAGCAAAGAATGGCAGATTTACAGGCAGATCGCGTAAACCCATCACCACCATTTTTTTTATAGCCGGAATGGATTGGTTTGGCCCGTTCATCACCAAACAGAACCGCAAGTAGTACAAGAGATATGGACTAATATTTACATGTCTCAGCTCCTGAGCAATTCACCTGGAAATGTTAGAAGATATGTCAACTGACGCATTCATCAACACCTTGAGATGTTTCATAGCCATTAGAGGTATTGTCAGAGAGGTTAGATCTGACCAAGGATCAAATTTTGTCGGAGCAAAGAATTAATTAAAGAAAGCTCTAAAAGAGATTGATAAAGAAAAAGTAACTGAGTATTTGTTAGAGAAACAGTGTGATTTTCACATGAATGCTCCAAATGCAAGCCATACAAATCAGAACTGTAAGAAATGTGTTAAGTTCAGTGCTGAAAAAGAACGCCAGAAGAATGGATGATGCTTCACTTAGGACCCCATTCTATGAAATAATGTCTATTGTTAACAGTCCACTTACAGTTGATAACATCAACGACCCAACAAGTTTGGACCCTTTAACTCCCAGCCATCTAGTTCACCTTAAGTCTGATTACATATAGCCACCACCTGGCAAGTTCACCAAAGAGGATTTATATGCTAAAAGGAGATGGCGAAGAGTTCAATATCTATCAGAACAGTTTTGCAATAGATGGAGGAAAGAGTACTTATCCAATCTGATGCTAAGAAGTAAATGTCAAACACCCAGAATAAATGTCCAAGTTGGTGACATAGTGTTAGCAAAAGAAGAAGATTTAACTAGAAGTCAATGGAAATTGGCCAAAGTTCTAGAAGTTCAAAAGGATGAAGACAGACTAGTAAGAAGAGTGTTTTTACAAATAGGAGACTCAAAACTTGACTAAAAAGGAAAACTTCTCTCTACTCCACTCAAGTTGGAACGTTCTATACAGAAGTTAGTTGTTCGACTTGAGAGTAATAAAAGACACTTGGAAGTTGAGAACCTGATGTAAAATTCTTTAAATTCATGTTTAAGTCCTACCACTAAGAACATAGAATTATAGGTAATTTTGGTCGGAGTGTGATGGATCATGTGATGGACCATGTGATGAGAGCAGTGACGTCACCACAGGTCTTTTTCTACCAGCTCATCAAAGAAGTAGTAAGAGGAGAAGCCGGGCTGCGTGAACAAGTTGATAAGGTGAGTTTAATTTTTATTTTATTTTTTTAACCACTCCATTACTATTTTACTTAGCATTCTGTATTAAGAATGCTATTATTTTCCCATATAACCATGTTATAAGGGAAATGAATGGGTCCGGATTCAGTGCGGGTGCAATGCGTTCACCTCACACATATAACTGCACCGTTGAATGGCAAATTGGCGCTTACTTTTTTTCAGTCACACACACCAGAAAAAATGGCTTTAGGACATATAAGTTGAAAAAAAGTAAGGGCCTATTTGCAATTGAGCAGTGCAGTTATATGTTCTAAAGCCCTTTTTGGCATGTATTAGTGGGAAAAAAATATATATTATTTGCCGTTCTGCGGTGCAGTTATATGTTCTAAAGCACTTTTTTGTGTTTATTAGTCGCACAAAAAAAGTATTTGCCATTGTGTAGTGAAGTGAGAAAATTATAGCCCTTTTTTGCGTATATTAGTGGCAAAAAAATATGTATTTGCCGTTCAGCAGTGCAGTTATATGTTCAAAAACTCTTTTTGGCATGCATTAGTGGCACAAAATTATATATTATTTGTCGTTCAGTGGTTCAGTTATATGTTCTAAAACTTTTTGTGGGGTGTATAAGTGGAAAAAAGAAAGAGCCTATTTGACATTTAGCGGTGCAGTTATATGTTCTAAAGCCCTTTTTGGCATGTATTAGTGGCAAAATAATATATATATTCTTTGCCGTTCTGCGGTGCAGTTATATGTTCTAAAGCCTTTTGTGGAGTGTATAAGTGGAAAAAAGAAAGGGCCTATTTGCCGTTCAGCAGTGCAGTTATTTGTTCCAAAGGCCTTTTTTGGTGTATTAGTGGCCAAAAAATATATATTATTTCCCATTCTGCAGTGAATTCATATGTTCTAAAGCCTTTTCTGGAGTGCATAAGTGAAAAAAGTAAGGGCCTATTTGCCGTTAAGCGGTGCAGTTATATGTTCTAAATCCTTTTGTGGCATGCATAAGTTGAAAAAAGTAAGGGCCTATTTGCCGTTCAGCAGTGCAGTTAAATGTTCTAAAGCCTCACTTGGTGTGTATTAATGGAAAAAAATAAGGGCGTATTTGCTATTCAGCAGTACAGTTATATGTTTTAAAGACCTTTTTGGTGCGCATTAGTGGCAAAAAAATATATATTACAGTATTTGCTGTTCAGCGGTGCAGTTATATGTTCTAAAGCACTCTTTTGCGTGTATTAGTGGCAAAAAATATATATTATTTGTCGTTTAGCAGTGCAGTTATATGTTCTAAAGCCCTTTTTGGCGTGCATTAGTGGCAAAAAACAATATATTATTTGCGATTCTGCGGTGCAGTTATATGTTCTAAACCACTTTTTTGTGTGTATTAATGACACAAAATAAAGTATTTGCCGTTGTGTGGTGAAGTAAGAAAATAACAGCCCTTTTTGGCGTGTATTAGTGGCAAAAAAAATTGATTTGCCATTCAGAAGTGCAGTTATATGTTCTAAAGGCCTATTTGGTGTGTATAAGTGACACAAAAATGTATATTATTTGCCGTTCTGCGGTGCAGTTATATGTTCTAAAGCACTTTTTTGTGTGTATTAGTGGCAATAAAATATATATTTTTTGCCGTTCTGCAGTGCAGTTATATGTTCTAAAGCACTTTTTTGCGTGTATTAGTGGCACAAAAAAAGTATTTGCTGTCGTGTGGTGAAATGAGAAAATTATAGCCCTTTTTGGAGTGTATTTGCGTATGTAGTTGCGATTCAGTTATATGTTCTTAAACCCTTTTTGGCGTGTATTAGTGGCAAAATAATATATATTATTTGCTGTTCAGCGGTTCAGTTATATGTTCTAAAGCCTTTTGTGGCGTGTATAAGTAGAAGAAAGAAACAGTCTATTTGCCGTTTATCGCGGCATTCAAGGCTCCACCACTTTGAAGGGAGTTGTCTGTCCTTCCCATCATCTGCTGATCCTGATGCTCAAGCTCCTCCTCTTACTTCTCTTCAGAAATTCTGTCAGAAATCGATAACAGAAGCGATTTCCAAGAATCAACAGTATGCATGCATTCGTTCAATGAAGCAGCAGCTGAATGTGCTCCTGGCCAATTTGCTGGTGCTGCAGTCCCTCCCTTTCCAAGTGATGGACACTGCACCTTTCAGAGAACTGATGGCTTGTGCCGAGCCGAGGTGGAGAGTCCCAAGCAGTCATTTCTTTGCCAAAACGGCAGTACCAGCCCTGCACACGTACAGTTGCAAGAAAAAGTATGTGAACCCTTTGGAATGATATGGATTTCTGCACAAATTGGTCATAAAATGTGATCTGATCTTCATCTAAGTCACAACAATAGACAATCACAGTCTGCTTAAACTAATAACACACAAATAATTAAATGTTACCATGTTTATATTGAACACACCATGTAAACATTCACAGTGCAGGTGAAAAAGTATGATAACCCCTTGGATTTAATAACTCGTTGAACCTCCTTTGACAGCAATAACTTCAACCAAACATTTCCTGTAGTTGCAGATCAGACGTGCACAATGGTCAGGAGTAATTCTTGACCATTCCTCTTTACAGAACTGTTTCAGTTCACCAATATTCTTGGGATGTCTGGTGCGAATCGCTTTCTTGAGGTCATGCCACAGCATCTCAATCGGGTTGAGGTCAGGACTCTGACTGGGCCACTCCAGAAGGCGTATTTTCTTCTGTTTAAGCCATTCTGTTGTTGATTTACTTCTATGCTTTGGGTCGTTGTCCTGTTGCAACACCCATCTTCTGTTGAGCTTCAGCTGGTGGACAGATGGCCTTAAGTTCTCCTGAAAAATGTCTTGATAAACTTGGGAATTCATTTTTCCTTCGATGATAGCAATCCGTCCAGGCCCTGACGCAGCAAAGCAGCCCCAAACCATGATGCCCCCACCACCATACTTCACAGTTGGGATGAGTTTTTGATGTTGGTGTGCTGTGCCTCTTTTTCTCCACACATAGTGTTGTGTGCTTCTTCCAAACAACTCAACTTTGGTTTCATCTGTCCACAGAATATTTTGCCAGTTCTGCTGTGGAACATCCAGGTGCTCTTGTGCAAACTGTAAACGTGCAGCAATGTTTTTTTTTTGGACAGCAGTGGCTTCCTCTGTGGTATCCTCCCATGAAATCCATTCTTGTTTAGTGTTTTATGTATCATAGATTCACTAACAGGGATGTTAGCATATGCCAGAGACTTTTTTAAGCCTTTAGCTGACACTCTAGGATTCTTCTTCACCTCACTGAGCAGTCTGCGCTGGGCTCTTGCAGTCATCTTTACAGGACGGCCACTCCTAGGGAGAGTAGCAGCAGTGCTGAACTTTCTCCATTTATTGACAATTTGTCTTACCGTGGACTGATTAATAGTGATGAGCGGGAGGTGCCATATTCGGTTTCGCGATATTTCGCGAATATTCGCATGAATATTCGTGTTATATTCGTCGAAATCGAATATTCGCAATTATCGCGAAATTATTTTTCGCATATTGCGAAAATTTATCTTGATAGTATAAGGCAACGTTCCTATGCTAATGACTATGGCTAGGCTAATATGTGTATATTACGAAATTTCGTAATATTGCTCTAACTTCGTCTCTTAGAATATTACGAATATTCTAAAAGACGAAGTTAGAGCAATATTAAGAACATTTGCAAAAGTCGAAATTGCGATGCGAGTAATATAACACGAAATAGTCGCATGAAGATTTAAACTTAGCACTGCTATATTCCATATTCTAGCCTAATATGGAATATAGCTGTGTTAAGTTAGCACTGCTATATTCCATATTAGGCTAGAATATGGAATATAGCTGTGCTAAATTGAAATCTTCATGCGACTATTTCGTGTTATATTACTCGCATCGCAATTTCGACTTTTGCAAATGTTCTTAATATTGCTCTAACTTCGTCTTTTAGAATATTCGTAATATTCTAAAAGATGAAGTTAGAGCAATATTACGAAATTTCGTAAAATACACATAGATTGTATTTAAGCTAATATACTGCTATAGTAATAATTTTTAATAGTGTACATATTTTACAAAACTTAAGTTCAGAAGAGGCAAAAAAAATTACAGGAAAAAAAAGGGATTATAGCACTATATTAGCTAAATTAAAATCTATATGTGTATTTTACGAAATTTCGTAATATTGCTCTAACTTCGTCTTTTAGAATATTCGTAATATTCTAAGAGACGAAGTTAGAGCAATATTACGAAATTTCTAAAAGACGAAGTTAGAGCAATATTAAGAACATTTGAAAAAGTCGAAATTTCGATGCGACTAATATAACACGAAATATTCGCATGAAGATTTCAACTTAGCACAGCTATACTCCATATTCTAGCCTAATATGGAATATAGCAGTGCTAACTTAGCACAGCTATATTCCATATTAGGCTAGAATATGGAGTATAGCAGTGCTAAGTTGAAATCTTCATGCGAATATTTCGTGTTATATTACTCGATGCGTTATATTAAATTGCGATGCGACTAATATAACACAAAATATTCGCATGAAGATTTCAACTTAGCACAGCTATACTCCATATTCTAGCCTAATATGGAATATAGCAGTGCTAACTTAGCACAGCTATATTCCATATTAGGCTAGAATATGGAGTATAGCAGTGCTAAGTTGAAATCTTCATGCGAATATTTCGTGTTATATTACTCGCATCGCAATTGCGACTATTGTGAAATTTCGTAAAATACACATATAGATTAGATTGTAATTTAGCTAATATGGAATATAGCAGTAAGTTGAAAGCGCCACTGACTGGAGCAGCCAGGAAGCCAGGAATCCAAAGGACAGGTAAGAACAACTTTAGGGAAGTGGGAAAGAAAAAAATATAATAAAAAAAAAAAAGAAAAAAAACGAATATTCTATTTCGCGAATATATAGAACGATATTCTAAATATTTGCGAAATCTCGAAATTGCGATATTCGAGAAAAAAATTCGCAATTCGAATATTCGCGCTCAACACTACTGATTAACAGCAAGGCTTTTGGAGATACTTTTATAACCCTTTCCAGCTTTATGCAAGTCAACAGTTCTTAACCCCTTCCCGACCGCAATCTGTATATATACGTGATAGCTGCACATACGCCGTAAACGTTCTGGCAGCTCTTTAATCCAAGCGCTGCAAAGCGCTTGGATTAAAGCTTCTGCCCCTGCCCTGCTGCTGTCACGGACAGCATACAGTGCAGTAATGCCGGCAAGGGACCAATCACAGTGGCCCCTTGCCGACAATTGATCCGATTGTTTAGTCTGTGCAGACTAACCAATCGGATCGTGGCAGTGAAAAAAATGCCGGTTTCATGCTCTGAACTGCGCTCTGCAGATCAGAGCATGAAATAAGGTAGGGTCCTCGTAATACCCCCCCGATCTGTGCCCCCAATCTGTGCCCCCAATCTGTGTCTGTGCCCCCCTTGTGTCGGCCTGCAGCTCATCTCCTAGAGGCAGCTGCCCTGATGCGGTCCGCCCCCTCTCCGCTCCATGCATTCAGTCTCACCCACCCCTCCTGCCCCAGCCTCCCTCAATATTGGCGGCCGTACCCCCCGATCCCCCCCCTTTCCAGCGCTGCCCCCGATCCCCGCTGCCCCCGATCCTCCTGCTGTGTGTGATGGCGGAGGCTCCATTACTGAGCCGCCGCCATCAGCAGAGAGTGTCAGCTCTATGCTGACACTCTCCTGTAACCCCATAGATGCCGCGGTTGCGGCATCCATAGGGTTAATAGAGGGAGGGAGCTCCCTCTCTCAACCATCGGGGCTGCAGCGCTGTGATTGCAGCACCCGATGGTTGCCATGGCAACCGGACGCTTTGCAAACTCGTCCGGTTGCCATGGTAAAGGCGTCCAGTGCTGCCACCTACAGGACATCTGGAAGTATTATACTTTGGAATGCAAGAGCATTGCAAAGTATAGTACAACTATCAGCCCCACTGGATCTTCAAGATCCGAGAGGGAACTGATAAAAAAAAGTGAAAGTAATAAAAGTAAAAATAAATAAAAATGTAAATTAAAGGGTTTCTATCACTTCGTTTCACCTATTTAGCTTTCAGACACTAGCGATCCGCTAGTGTCTGCTTTATCTAACCATCCTAATATAAGAGCTTATTGTCCTGCCGTTTAGCTAAAAAAATAACTTATATAGATATGCAAATGAGCCTCTAGGTGCTATGGGGGCGTTATTAGCACCTAGAGGCTCCGTCTACCTTAACAAACTGCCGCCGCCCAGCGCGTCCCTCCAGCCCGCCCATCTCCAGCTGAAGCGATCCTCTCCGTGCGCGTCTCTGTTCTGCGCATGCGCAGTGAATGTCTGATCGCTTCCCTGCTCAGACATCTCCACTGCGCCTGCGCCGATGACGTCATAGTGCTCCGAGGAACAGGCGCAGTGGAGATGTCTGAGCAGGGAAGCGATCAGACATTCACTGCGCATGCGCCGAATACGAGGAGCATCGCATTCCGGAGGAGATGGGCGGGCTGGAGGGACGCGCTGGGCGGCGGCAGTTTGTTAAGGTAGACGGAGCCTCTAGGTGCTAATAACGCCCCCATAGCACCTAGAGGCTCATTTGCATATCTATATAAGTTATTTTTTTAGCTAAACGGCAGGACAATAAGCTCTTATATTAGGATGGTTAGATAAAGCAGACACTAGCGGATCGCTAGTGTCTGAAAGCTAAATAGGTGAAACGAAGTGATAGAAACCCTTTAAAAAAAGAAATTGCCTTTTCCTATTAAAAAAAAATATATATAAAATACACATATTAGGTGTCACCGCGTCCGTAACGACCGTCTCTATAAATATATCACATGATAGACCCCATCCGATAAACACCATAAAAATAAAAATAAAAAAACTGTGCCAAAAAAGCTATTTTTGTCACCTTACATCACAAAAAGTGCAACAGGAAGCGATCAAAAAGGCTTATGACCCCCAAAATAGTACCAATCAAACCGACACCTCGTCCTACAAAAAAATGATACCCTATTTAAGACAATCGCCAAAAAAATAAAAAAGCTATGGCTCTCAGACTATAGAGACACTAAAACATCATTTTTTGGGTTTCAGAAATGCTATTATTGTGTAAAACTTAAATAAATAAGAACAAGTATACATATTAGGTTTTGCCACGTCCGTAATGATCTTCTCTATAAAACTATCACATGACCTAACTCCTCAGATGAACGCTGTAAAAATAAATAAATGAAAACTGTTCCAAAACAGCCAATTTTTGGGTCACCTTGCCCCATAAAGTGTAATAATGAATGATCAAAAAATCCTTTGTACCCAAAAATGGTACCAATAAAAACCTCAACACTTTCTGCAAAAAACGAGCCCCTGCACAAGATGATCGGCTAAAAAATAAAAAACATATGGCGTTCAGAAAACCAATCCAGCACAATCTGCCTTCCAAAAACCGTGAGGGCATTCCTTTCCTTCTGCGCCCTGCCGTGTGCCCGTACAGCAGTTTACGACCACATCTGGGGTGTTTATGTAAACCACGGAATCAGGGTAATAAATATTGAGTTTTGTTTGGCTGTTAACCCTCAATGTGTTAAAGAAAAAAAATTATAAAATGGAAAATCTGCCAAAAAAATGAAATTTTGAAATTTCATCTCCATTTTCCTTTAATTCTTGTGGAACGTCTAAAGGGTTAACAAAGTTTGTAAAATCAGTTTTGAGTAACTTGAGGGGGGTAGTTTCTACAATGCGGTCAGTTATGGGGGTTTCCACTATGTAAGCCCCACAAAGTGACTTCAGACCTGAACTGGTCCTTAAAAAGTGGGTTTTGGAAATTTTCTTAAAAATTGTAACAATTGCTTCTAAACTTCTAAGCCTTCTAACGTCCTAAAAAAATTAAATGACATTTCCAAAATGATGCCAACATAAAGTAGACATATGGGGAATGTTAAGTAATAAATATTTTATTAAGTATGACTTTCTGTTTTAAAAGCAGAGAAATAGAAATTTGGAAAATTGTGAATTTTTCAAAATTTAGGGTAAATTTGGGATTTTTACATAAATAAAGGTGAAATATATTGACTCAAATATATGACTATCATGAAGTACAGTGTGTCACGAGAAAACAATTTCAGAATGGCGTGGATAAGTAAAAGTGTTCCAAAGCTATTACCACATAAAGTGACGCATGTCAGATTTGTAAATTTTGACCTGGACACTGGGGCATTAATGACCCTTGGTCATGAAAGGGTTAATTGTAGGTCTTCTGAGAGCTCTTTTTTGCGACGCATCATTCACATCAGGCAATGCTTCTTGTGAAAAGCAAACCCAGAACTGATGGGTGTTTTTTATAAGGCAGGGCAGCTGTTACCAACACCTCCAATCTTATCTCATTGATTGGACTCCAGTTGACTGACATCTCACTCCAATTAGTTCTTGGAGATGTCATTAGTCTAGGGGTTCACATACTTTTTCCACTTGCACTGTGAATGTTTACATGGTGTGTTCAATAAAAACATGGTAACATTTAATAATTTGTGTGTTAATAGTTTAAGCAGACTGTGATTGTCTATTGTTGTGACTTAGATGAAGATTAGATCACATTTTATGACTAATTTGTGCAGAAATCCATAAAATTCCAAAGGGTTCACATACTTTTTCTTGCAACTGTGTGTAGAAACAGAAGGTGGGCCAGTCCTTGAGTCTGTCGGTGTCTTCCAAAGTGCATGGCAGCTGTAACTATGGTCAGGGACAATACATGTCCTTTACGGCCCACTGGGTGAATGTGGTTCCTGCACAGCCACATCGGCAACTTGGTCACATGACGCCGCTTCTGCCTCCACGTTCTTATGCTGTTGGTCTTGCGACAATGTCCGCCTATGCCTCATTATCCTCCATCGTGTCCTCAGTCTCCACTGCAGGGACAATTCACAGTGCCCATCCAGCATACCACATGTGCAGGGCACGTCAGTGTCATGCTGTTCTGCACCTTGTTTGCCTGGGCGAACTGAGTCACACAGGGGAGGAACTTCTCCATGTACTTCATCAAGAAATCGAATCCTGGCTTTCTCTGTGACAACTCAAAATCGGAACCATGGTGACCGACAACAGGAAGAACATGGTGTCGGCGATGCGTCAAGGAGGGATGAGCCATGTGCACTGCATGGCACACATGTTCAATCTGGTTGTCAAGTGGTTCCTGAAGTCTTCCACCCATCTGCAAGATAGCCTAAAAATGGCCAGGAAACTTTGCATGCACTTCAGCCTCTCGTACACCGCAAAGCACACCCTCCTTGAGCTGCAGCGGCAAAACAGCATCCCACAACATAGGCTGATATTCAACGTTTCCACCAGATGGAATTCCACCCTCCATATATTGGACCGCCTATATGAATAGAGAAAGGCCATAAACGATTTATTTTTGATCCAAGCGGACAGAAGTACTCCCCTGTGTAACTTTTATGTCAGCCAGTGGCAGCTAATGAGTGACACCTGCCTTTTGCTCAGGCCCTTTGAGGAGGCCACGTTATTTGTCAGTCGCCAGGACTATGGGATGAACAACATCATTCCACTACTTCATGTCCTGGAACAGATGCTAGTAAATCTGGCTGGTCAGAGGACTGAAGATGTGGCGAGCTACATCTCACGGCCACATAAGCCCTGTGGGGGCTGAACTGGAGGAAGAGTAGGACATTGGAGCACAAGCAATGTGTAGCAAAATGGGTGGTTTCTATACATAGGTGACAGGAGAGGATGAGCAGGAGCAGCCAGAGGAGCTAAAGGGCGATGAGGAAGACGAGGCAGAGGACCCAGACACACCGTGGCAGTATGCAGTGGAGATGGAGGCAGGGAGTCCCACGAGTCACTTGTAGAAATGGACCAATGCATGCTTACTTGCATGCGTAGTGACAGCCGAATTGTCACCATTCGGCAGAGGGATGACTACTGGCTCTTCACCTTGTTGGACCCTCGCTACATGTCAAAAATGGGGGCCTTTTTTACACTCGCTGAGAGGGAGGACAAACTAAACTATTATAGAGACATCCTACGTAGTGAGTTGGCCGCTGCCTATCTGTGCCATCATCCATCCTCTTGCAGGTCTGACTGAGGGGGCCCTCTAGGCTCACGTTCCTCTGCCATGGCTGCTGTGGCAGGGTGGGGGGTAGGATCAGTTCCAGCTCAATCAGCAGCAACTTGAATCTAGATTCCTGATGAGCAGCTTTTTTCACCTGCCTAGTGAAGAAACTACTGACCAGCAGCAGAAGCAGCTAGACCTGGAGCAGGACCTGAACCAGAAGGTGGTAGCATACGTGGACAGCACCCTGCCACCCCACATTTAAGATCCACTGGACTAGTGGGCAGCCAAACTGGATTTGTGGCCACAACTGGCCGAGTTTGCCCTGGAAAAGCTGTCCTGCCCAGCGAGTAGTGTGGCATCAGAGCGGGTGTTTAGTGCGGCTGGGGCCATAGTTACCCTAAAGAAAAACTCGCCTGTCCACCCAAAATGTGGAGAGACTGACCTTTGTCAAGATCAATCAGGCGTGGATCAGCCAGGATTTCCACCCACCAATGCCTGATGCATCAGACTAGATCATCCATGGTATAACACCAATACTTTGACTAAAGATACTGGTTTCTTCTGGCTACCTGCCTCAGCTACTCTTCTGATGCTAACACCCGCCTGATGCCACACATCTGATGCCAAGTGCTCCTTCTTTCACCCACCATCTTCAGCTGGTACTGGTATTGACACCCATCTCCTCACCCTGTCAACGGGTCACTCTGTGGTCTCCTGATGCTGCTGCCACCTCACCACTCAGGTCTCCTGATGATGCTGCTGCTGTCACCTCCACACTGTCATTGTGCCACCCTGTGCCCTTCTCCTGATGCTCTGCTGCCGCCACCTCCACACTCTATAATTGTGCCACTCTGTGGCCTCCTGATGCTGCTGCCACCTCCACATTGTCATTGTGCCACCCTGTGGCCTCCTCCTGATGATGCTACTGCTGCCACCACCTCCACACTCTGTCATTGTACCACTCTGTGGCCTCCTGATGCTGCTGCTGCCATCTCCACACTGTTATTGTGCCACTCTGTGGCCTCCTCCTGATGCTGCTGCTGCCACCTCCACACTCTGTCATTGTGAGACTCTGTGGCCTCCTGATGTTGCTGCTGCCACCTCCACACTGTCATTGTGCCACCCTGTGGCCTCCTCCTGATGCTACTGCTGCCGCCACCTCCACACTCTGTCATTGTGCCACTCTGTGGCCTCCTGATGCTCCTGCGACCTCCATACTGGCATTGTGCCACTCTGTGGCCTCCTCCTGATGCTGCTGCCACCTCCAGACTCTGTCATTGGGCCACTCTGTGGTCTCCTCATGCTGCTTCTACCTCACCACTATGTCATAGGGCCACTCTGTGGACTTCTCATGCTGTTCCCACCCTCCCCACTTCATGACTGGGCCACTATTTTGCCTTTCGGCCTGGCTGACATCATCATTTATTTGACACTTTTTCTGATCTGTCAGAAGGAAGGAAAAATGAGACGCACAATGGATCCTGTCTATGTAACCTCTGTAAGGCCTGCATGATATGGTCCCTATTTTGCATCAGAATTGGCTTATGATTTGGTAGCAAAAAGCAGGAGTGGGTACAAAACACAGAAGACATGCAAATATTCCATTCATGTGTCATCTCTGTTTTGCATCCACTCCAGTTTTTTTGGTGGAGGCTTTAGCAATACTTATTGATCACTGACCAAATGCTGACCAAGTGAAGGCAGATGCTCAACAGGCAGGATCCGTTTTTTGGGGGTTATTGTTCTGATGGATCAGAGGAAGGGCAAAATAATCAGTGAAGTCAACACAAACTTACTGCTGACACCTACTCCACTCTGTTGGGGGGGGGGGGGGTGGAGCTCTATTTGTATAAGTGTTTAAAAGAACAGGTTCTGTAAAAATCTATGTGGAATAATTTAATTGGTGTAAAAGGAGTGCAGTCTTTAACGCTATAGTAATAAGATCTTGGGCCTCTGCACGGTTCTTTATACCTGGTGCTAACATTGACCTGAAAGGCTGAGTTCACACTTGAGTTATTTAGTCAGTTTTTGCCCCATAACTGCCCAAATAAGTGAAGAGTGCAGTGATTCTTAGCGTGCCGCCTGTCATGTGTGTGTCATACTGACTCACAGTATTGTTTCATAGAAACATAGAATGTGTCGGCAGATAAGAACCATTTGGCCCATCTAGTCTGCCCAATATACTGAGTACTATGGATAGCCCCTGGCCCTATCTTATATGAAGGATGGCCTTATGCCTATCCAATGCATGCTTAAACTGCTTCACTGTATTTGCAGCTACCACTTCTGCAGGAAGGCTATTCCATGCATCCACTACTCTCTCAGTAAAGTAATACTTCCTGATATTACTTTTAAACCTTTGCCCCTCTAATTTAAAACTATGTCCTCTTGTAGCAGTTTTTCTTCTTTTAAATATTCTCTCCTCTTTTACCTTGTTGATTCCCTTTATGTATTTAAAAGTTTCTATCATATACCCTCTGTCTCGTCTTTCTTCCAAGCTATACATGTTAAGGTCCTTTAATCTTTCCTGGTAAGTTTTATCCTGCAATCCATGTACCAGTTTAGTAGCTCTTCTCTGAACTCTCTCCAAAGTATCAATATCCTTCTGGAGATATGGTCTCCAGTACTGAGCACAATACTCCAAATGAGGTCTCACTAGTGCTCTGTAGGGCGGCATGAGCACCTCCCTCTTTCTACTGGTAATTCCTCTCCCTATACACCCAAGCATTCTGCTAGCATTTCCTGCTGCTCTATGACATTGTCTGCCTACCTTTAAGTCTTCTGAAATAATGACCCCTAAATCCCTTTTCTCAGATACTGAGGTTAGGACTGTATCACTGATTTTATATTCTGCTCTTGGGTTTTTACGCCCCAGGTGCATTATTTTGCACTTATCCACATTAAATTTTAGTTGCCAGATTTTTGACCATTCCTCTAGTTTTCCTAAATCCATTTCCATTTAGTGTATCCCTCCAGGAATATCGACCCTGTTACAAATCTTTGTGTCATCAGCAAAAAGACACACCTTACCATCGAGGCCTTCTGCAATTTCGCTGATAAAGATATTAAACAATATGGGTCCCAGAACAGATCCCTGAGGTACCCCACTGGTAACAAGACCTTGGTCTGAATATACTCCATTGACTACAACCCTCTGTTGCCTGTCCCTCAGCCACTGCCTAATCCATTCAACAATATGGGAGTCCAAGCCCAAAGACTGCAATTTATTGATAAGCCTTCTGTGTGGGACAGTATCGAAAGCCTTACTGAAGTCTAGATAGTCTGAAGTCTAGATAAGCGATGTCTACTGCACCTCCGCCATCTATTGTTTTAGTCACCCAATCAAAAAAGTAAATAAGATTAGTTTGACATGAAGTAAACCCATGCTGTTTTTCATCTTTCAATCCATGGGATTTTAGATGTTCCACAATCCTCTCCTTAAGTATGGTTTCCATTAATTTCCCCACTATTGATGTCAGGCTTACTGGCCTATAGTTGCCCGATTCCTCCCTACTACCTTTCTTGTGAATCGGCACAACATTTGCTAATTTCCAATCTTCTGGGACGACTCCTGTTGCCAGTGATTGGTTAAATAAATCTGTTAATGGTTTTGCTAGTTCACCGCTGAACTCTTTTAATAGCTTTGGGTGTATCTCATCAGGCCCCTGTGACTTATTTGTATTGATTGACAGCTGACTTAGAACCTCTTCCTCTGTAAAGACACATGCATCAAAAGATTCATTAGTCTTCTTTCCTAACTGAGGTCCTTTTCCTTCATTTTCCTTCGTAAAGACTGAACAGAAGTATTCATTGAGGTAGTCTTCTAGTTCTTTATCGTCTTCCATATACCTTCCTTCTTTTGTTTTTAATTTTGTAATTCCTTGTTTTAGTTTCATTTTTTCATTTATGTATCTGGAGAATGCCTTCTCGCCTTTTTTCCCTGACTGAGCTAATTTCTCTTCTGCCTGTGCTTTAGAAGCTCTTATAACTTGTGTGGCCTCTCTCTGCCTAATCTTGTAAATTAGCCTGTCATCCTCGTTTTTTTTTTTTTTTTATAATTCCTAAATGCTATCTTTTTGTTTTTAATGATTTTGGCCACTTCTGCTGAGTATCACAGTGGTCTTTTCCTTTTTTTGCTTTTACTGCCAAGCCTAATTCAATTTTCTGTTGCCTTCAATAGTGCCTCTTTTAAGTAGTCCCATTTCTCCTGGACTCCAATGAAACTGTTCCAATCTGATAGGGACTCGTATACCACTAATCTAATTTTAGAAAAGTCAGTTTTTCTAAAATCTAAAACTTTTGTTTTTGTGTGGTGTGATTCAGTCACTGTAATTATAGTAAACCACACTGACTGGTGATCACTAGATCCCAAGCTTTCCCCTACAGTAATATCATATCCCAAATTCCCATTTGTGAATACTAAATCTAAAATGGCCTCCTTCCGGGTTGGCTCCTCCACTACTTGCTGTAGAGATAATCCCAGTAGGGAATTTAGAATATCTGTACTCCTGGCAGAACTAGCTATTTTGGTTTTCCAGTTTACATCAGGAAGTTTGAAGTCTCCCATAATGATAACTACCCCCTTCAATGTCATTTTAGCTATTTCCTCAACTAGTAGATCATCTAATTCTTTGACTTGGCTAGGTGGTCTATATATCACACCTACACGAGTTACCTTATGATTATCAAGCTGCAAGGTAACCCAAACTGACTCTAAATTGTTCTCGCTAACTTGTATCAAATTAGATTTTATGCTGTCTTACACATACAGGGCCACCCCTCCCCCTTCTTGCCTTCTCTGTCTTTCCTGTATAGAGAGAACCCTGGTATTGATATATCCCAGTCATTACTCCCCTTGAACCACGTCTCAGTAACAGCCACTACATCTATATTCTCAGATGCCATTATAGCCTCAAGTTCATTGATCTTATTCCCTAAACTGCAAGCATTTGTAGATAAGAATCTGAGCTTGTCATTTCTTAACCTTTGTGCTACTGGCATATTCTGGCATTGTTCCGGGGGGCAGTCGGACTGCTGGATTATCACTCTTTTGCCCCCCTTTCCTAGTTTAAATGCTCCTTAGCAAATACTTGGAACTGTTCACTGAGGATATTCGTTCCTTTGAGAGAAAGATGCAATTCCATTCCAACAAGAGCTAACATGAGACACAAAGCCAAACTCTTGGTTCCGACACCATTCACCAAGCCATACATTGAATTCCTTAATGCGCATCTTCCTGTCATGCTGAAGGTTATGCACAGGCAAAACTGCAGAGAATGAAACAGTTGATGCAACCTCCCGTATATCCTTTCCAAGTGTGTGAAAAGCTTCTTTCACCTTTGAAACCTCATTGCAAGCCAGATCGTTTGTCCCCAGATGGACAATAACATCCACTTCCCTTTCCTGTTTTGCTTGCCTAACAATATTAAGGATCCGTCGTCTATCCCTGCTAGCGGTAGCACCAGGGAGACATCTTACAACACCATTCTCCTCAAACTTCACACCTCTTATGATGGAATCGCCCACCAACAGCTGCTTACTATCAGTCCTCACCTTCTCCTTTTTGTCTTTGGCTGCAGTCTTGCATACTTTAGGCATGGGAGATGATTGTTTCTCACCCACCTTGCTTGAGCCATCCGCCATGTTGCTCTTGCACTCTGAAAGTGCTGCAAATGAATTATGGAGAGCCACAGACTGTGGGACATGTCTTCTATCCACAACTCTCAGTCTACCAGAACCTACAGTAACCCATCTTCCATTTCTAGGGGGCCTCTGTGGCAGTGGCATTGCAATGTTCTCAGTCTGAGTTTGCTTAATGGTTAATTTACAAATCTCATATTTCAAAAAGGTAATTTCCTGTTGCATTATGGAGAGCTGTCTACAGATCAGACAGTATCCAAACCTCTGAAGAGTGGAACCTGAAATAAAAGCACAATTCATGCACAGAACCAGGTCTGCTATTGCAAAGAGGGAAAACAAAAAAATAATAATAATTAAACAAACAAATCTTACTTGTTTAGATTGTATCCACCTCCAGATTACCTCCTGAGTATCTCCAATGCACTTGCAGACCCGCACTTGATTAGACCAGCACTAGATTAGCAGCCTTGAAAAAGCAGCAAGCTATAATTAGCAAGCTAATGCAATGTTGCTATATATACACACCCTCCCACAAAGGCTCTTTCCCCAACATCAAATTAACACCTTACCCGGCTATGCTCATTTGCAATCAGACAATAGAGATACCGTGTCTAGCAAATTCCTTACCTCTTGTGAAACACAGTATCTGAGTATCCACCCGAAACACCACTGAAGTTCTGCTACAGTGGAAAAACTCTGAGTTAGACTAAGTTCGTCTCCTGAATATCTCCAATGCACTTGCAGACCCGCACTTGATTAGACCAGCACTAGATTAGCAGCCTTGAAAAAGCAGCAAGCTATAAACAGCAGCTAAACAGCAGACTCCCTATGTGTGTTACTGCAAGGCACAGTGTTCTACACCACTATAACGGCTCTCTGCAGCTAGGAAATAGCCATTTTTTAACATGATTCGCCACAAATAAATTCGGATTGAACCAAATTTTTCTGGAAAATTTGGCGGACCAGCCGAATCGAATTTTTGACAAATTTGCTCGTCTCTAGTCTTAGTGTATGTGTATATTTTTTTTTATTATTTTTACAATAAAGAACAACTTCCTTAGAACACTGTGTCTGCATTTATACTGCAGGCAGCGCCGACTTGTCGGTTTCATCTACTTTTCTCCACTATCTATTAATAAACAAATTACTACACTGAAATAAAGTGACAATTTATAAAGGATTTTTCTGCTCACTCTGCAGATGTGGTAAAGGGTGGTAGGAGCAGGCAATGAAGGTAGTTAGCTGGGTAAGAGAATGCAGAATGTAGCATTCCAGTCTAGTCCTGATCTGACACATCCCAGCAAGTTTTTAGTGTCTGTGCAGGGGTTTATGTTCAGGGAGAGCACTGCTGCAACAAGACACTTTTTCAGTCAGTTAGGGGAATGTCAGCTCCAGCAGGGAGGGGATCAGGAGTGCTCAGCAGGCCAGACAGTGCTGGTATTAGGAAATTATATTATTAGGGGTAGAGCTAGGGTGATCTGTCACAAAGACTTTGATCATTAAACGGTATGTTGTCTTCTTGGCTCTCAAGTTCGAAAAATTGTTGATCGGGTTGATAGATTACTGGGAGGGGCTGGTGATGAGCCAGCTGTCTTGGAGGTAGGTGGGGTAGCATTCTTAAAAATTATTTCAGGTACTTAGGCTGCATGCTCAGGGCAAGGACTTCTAAGATAATATTTTCTAAAATATTACTTGTACTATAAGCCACACCTGAAAGGTAGCAGAAGATTAGGGAATTAAACTACATGGCTGACTTCTCTGTTGGCTACAGGCTCTAATGTAGTGATAGGATGCACCTCAGTGGGAAAGGTACAGCTGTTTTGGGGGAGAGCATGCTTAGAAGGTTGGAGGAGTATTTAAACTAGGGGCGAGAGGAGAGGGTGACTACATTATAGAAGGGGAAGATAGTGTAGATAGTCACCTGGGGTGAGGTAATGGAACTTAGGATGGAATGGAGGAAGGACCTACAATAGTGCTTAAGGAAAGGCATAGGGTAAAATAAAACAACAAAAAAACCTCTTAATTTTATGTATACTAATGCCAGAAGTCGGACTAATTAAATTGGTGGACTGAAATTAGTAATTTCTGAGGAGGACTATGACATAGTGGGGATAAATGAGACATGGCTGGATGATAGCTGTGAGTGGTTGGTTTAGTTACAGAGTTACAGTCTGTTTAGAAAGGAGCGTAAAAAAGTGTAAAAGGGAAGGGTTTGCCATTATGTAAAGTCCTGCCTAAAGTGCACTTTCTGGTAAGATAAAGTGAAGGACATGAACATGTGGAGTCACTGTGGGTAGAAATACATGGAAGCAAAAACAATAATAAAATACTGATAGGGGTTAGTTATAAGCCACCTTATACAACAGATTTCACAAAAAAATCTACTACTAAGAGAAATACTGTAGATTAGGTGGCAAATAATATTGATAATTGCTATTATAGGGGACTTTAACTAACCAGATATAGACTGGGAAACTGAAACCCCATGGATCTCATACAGATTAAAGGTTCTTGACAAAAACTAAAGATAATTACCTTTCTGAACTGGTACAGGATCCGACTAGAGGAATGGCTATATTGGACTTTATTTTAAGCAATAGACCTGACAGAACAACAGACGTAACACCTGGGAATAAGGGACCATAATACAGGGTGGGCCATTTATATGGATACACCTTAATAAAATGGGAATGGTTGGTGATATTAACTTCCTGTTTGTGGCACATTAGTATATGTGAGGGCGGAAACTTTTTAAGATGGGTGGTGACCATGGCGGCCATTTTGAAGTCGGACATTTTGAATCCAACTTTTGTTTTTTTAATAGGAAGAGGGTCATGTGACACATCAAACTTATTGGGAATTTCACAAGAAAAACATTGGTGTGCTTGGTTTTAGCGTAACTTTATTCTTTAATGAGTTATTTACAAGTTTCTCTTTGTTTACAGCCATTGACATGTCGCCGAGGTTAACACTTGAGGAGCGGCTAGAAATTGTGTTGATGTCTGGTGAACGCAGTAACCGGGTCATTGCAGCAGATTTCAATGCAAGACACCCTACAAGACCACCCATCTCCCATGCTACAGTTAGCAAACTGCTTGCTAAGTTTCTTGAAACTGGTTCAGTGTTGGATTTGCCAAAATGTGGACGCATGAAATCTGTCTCCAATGAAGAAACATCAGTGGCTGTCCTAGCTTCATTCAGCAAGAGCCCACAGCGTAGCACTCGCCGCATGTCACTGGAGAGTGGCATTAGTCGAACATCCCTTTCGGCGGATATTAGCTACTCACAAATGGTACCCTTACAAACTCCAGCTACTGCAGCATCTCAACGAGGATGACCCAGATCGGCGCACTGAATTTGCAGAATGGGCAAAACAAAAATTGGAACAGGACCCTCAGTTTACGCAGAAGATTTTATTCAGTAATGAGGCAAACTTTTATGTGAATGGTGAAGTTAACAAACAAAACTACCGCTATTGGTCTGACACTAACCCACATTGGATAGATCCCTCCAAGACTGTTGGAACAAAAAAATTTATGGCATGGTGTGGTATATGGGGTACAAAGATAGTGGGGCCATTCTTCATCAATGCAAACCTCAAGGCCACTGGATATGCAAAATTGCTACATGATGATGTGTTTCCCTCTTTATGCACTGAAGCTGGCACGTTCCCTGAGTTTTTCCAGCAAGATGGTGCACCACCACATTATGGGTGTCAGGTCCAAGCATTCCTAGATGAACAGTTTCCTGGAAAGTGGATTGGTCATCGTGGGCCAGTTGAATGGCCCCCAAGGTCTCCCGATCTGACCCCTTAGAATTTTATCTTTTGGGTCATCTGAAGGCAATTGTCTATGCTGTGAAGATACGAGATGTGCAGCACCTGAAACTACGGATACTGGAAGCCTGTGCAAGCATTTCTCCTGCGGTGTTGCTATCAGTGTGTGAAGAGTGGGAGAAGAGGGTTACATTGACAATCCAACACAATGGGCAGCACATTGAACACATTTTATAAGTGGTCAGAAACTTGTAAATAACTCATGAAAGAATAAAGTTACGTTAAAACCAGGCACACCATTGTTTTTCTTGTGAAATTCCCAATAAGTTTGATGTGTCACATGACCCTCTTCCTATTGAAAAAACAAAAGTTGGATTCAAAATGGCTGACTTCAAAATGGCCGCCATGGTCACCACCCATCTTGAAAAGTTTCCCCCCTCACATATACTAATGTGCCACAAACAGGAAGTTAATATCACCAACCATTCCCATTTTATTAAGGTGTATCCATATAAATGGCCCACCCTGTATAATAAACTTCCAAATGTCATTTAAAAGGGTGCTTTTTCAGAGAGGCACAAAAATGTTAAACTTCCAAAAGGCAAAATTTGATAGAGGGGATTATCGCCTATGATAGTAAAACTAATCCTAAAATGCTCTTTAATTATATTAATTAGTGATGAGCCAACCAAGTTATAGTAACAGCGCATGGGCGAGACTACAATAGTCTCACGTTACCTGCCACCATTCTGAAAGAGTCTCATCAGAGGCCAAACATTTTAACACATGCAAGGAGGTCCAGATCATCATCATTTTCTGTTACTGAGCTCCTGCTCCGTACAGTATTGGAACAAAGTTTAATGTGAATCGACTTTGGATGTTTCATCCGAAGTCGATTTGCTGATCCCTAGTTATTTAGCTTAGAAAAAAAGATGACTGAGGAGAGATCTAATAACCATGTTTAAATATATCAGAGTCATGGGTCATTACAGAAATCTCTCCCATGATCAATTTATACCCAGGACTGTGGGAAGAGGATTCTTTACTGTTAGAGGTAGTGATGGTGAACTCACTAAAAGAGTTCAATAGAGGTCTAGATGCATTTTTTATAATATTATCGGTTATAGTTACTAGAATTTTGGAGCAGGGTCGTTAATCCAGTAAGTTATTCTGATTGCCTGATTGGAGTAGGTCAACTTTGCAAGATAACAGGCTGAACTGGATGGACGTTTGTCTTTCTTCAGCCTAATAAACTATGTTACTATGATGTTGCAGCTTTGCCTATAGATCTTACACACTTGGGTTGCAGAAGCTGATGTCCCAGCTGGTCCCATAAATTTACTTTTGTTACTTATGACATATTTTGCAGTCATTTGCAGACGTCTTGTCCCCAGTGGGGCTCACAATCTAAATCCCAATCATTATGTGTTTGGAGTGTGGGAGGAGTACTCGGAAGAAACATACACAAACATGAGGAGAACATACAAACTCCATACAGATGTTATATTTGATCAGAATTGCACCTAGAACCCCAGAGCTGCAAGGCATTAAAGCCATTTCTCAGTTGGAGATAAATCTGGCGACAGTCAGGCCAAGGAAGTGTTTTAATCTGGCAGAGACATTCCTAGGAAACCCATGCTACTGTATGTAGGGGAAAGCATTATCTTGCTAAAAAATGATGTTGGAAACCTTGCCATGAGAGGCCACACATCTGGTTAGAGGAGGTTCTGCACATATTGCTGAGCTGTTAGTGTCCCTTGTATCACTACTAGGGATGACTGACTGTTGTATGTGCTGTTTTACCAGGTAATCACATGAGAAGTTGGGTTAGTGTGTCTCTCTATAGCAAAGGCAGGAGACACCAGACCTTCACACTTGGACCTTCCCATAGCTGGATCCAAAACATAACATGGATTCATTGCTAAAGATGATGCGGTTTCAGTATGTAGTAGTAGTCCAGGTTTCTTGTTCACAACACTACTGCAAATGAATGTGATAGTGGCTGGCTGTCAATGGCAGGAACTGGAATTGGCACCATGACAGCAATTTTCTATCTGTTAAGCACCTGGAAATGGTCTGGGCAGATACATTGCTGTGTAATAAAGGTGCTCATGCTTGTTGACGGATCAAACAGTCCTCTCTACTGGTGGTCTGTCTGGGCCATTCAAAGCATATTCATCATATGTGTGTGCCCTCTCACAACTACTGCTTCCAAAATGTTCTAACAGCTAGATGAGAACAGCCTAAATGGTGGGCAATTCGTTAATACCATCATCCTACTTTTCCAGTGATCAGCTCTCTTTCAAGGTCTGTCAACTAAGCAAAATGTGTTTGAGTGTACTGTACAGGCAAATGTAGTGTTAGGTCTGCAGTTCGTGCCCACCGCTCTACTGCTGTCCCTTGTGGGTGCGGACACTGTGCTTCTTACCATGTCATCCGATGTCCTGGTCGTCAGCATCCTCTCCATGTTGCAGCCTTCATCATCTTGCCTAGTGTGCCCTTAGGACGTGTGCGCACTCACTAAACCATGCCTAGCCAATGACTAAAGGTCCCTGGGTATTTAAGGCACCCTCTCCAGGCAGAGGGTGCCTGGGGTAAAATGTTCCATGTTACCAGCAAGGGTGTTAAATGAGTTAGTGCTTCTGCTACCTCCTGTGATTTATCTCCGTTATCCAGCCTGTGTTCCCATCTGTGTTTCTGCCATGTACCCATCCAGCATGTGACCTCTCATTTCTGTTCATGTTCATGTTTAAGTTCTTCTAGTCTGTATCCCTGTCTGCGCTATTCTGTCTTGGTTCTTGCCTGCCTTGTTCCTGCATTCACCACTTCCCTATTTGCAAGCTCTCCTAGTGTCTCTTGTTCTATATTGCCAAATAGTTTATGTGACTCTCCAGACTGCTCCTGCAATTGTGGTCTAGTTTCCCTGCATCCCAGCCATCCTACCAAAGTTCCTGCAGTCAAGTTTTGCTAAAAAAAAACTCCTTAATCATAAGTCACTGTTCAGACTGTACCTGCATTTTTTTGTGCGTTTCTGTGCCTAGAGCTTCTGCTGCTTGCACTAGTGTCACTGACCTCAATGGGTCAGCTGCCAACAACACTTGGACTATCCCAAGAGGTATGTAGTGGTCTGGTTGCTCCCCTGTGGTGAGGTCCAGGGGAGCACTGGAATAATGTCTTTAAGGTTTAGCCCAAAGCCAATCCAGTTAGTTGGCACAGAGGGTCCACACTCACTGATCTGTAACATCTTGCAGTCAATGATCTCTCACCAAGAGGTACACACAGAAATTTTTGATAATTTTAGTGATGTTAACAAATTTGAAAGAGATTTATAAAAAAGTTTAACAGTTATCAAGGTGTCCTTTCCTTGAATTGCTTCACAATGTTTCTATAGACATGACTTTAATTATTACAAACTTTCATTTCACTAAATAACAACTCGAGTGCAAAAAAATCTCAGACTTTGGCCTCATGCACACAACCGTTTTGTGCATCCGCGGCCGTTGTTCCGCTTTTCGTTTTTTTTCGCGGACCCATTGACTTTCAATGGGTCCGTGGAAAAATCGGGAAAATGCACCATTTGGCTTCTGCATCCATGATCCGTTTTTCCAGTCCATGAAAAAAATATGACCTGTCCTATTTTTTTCACGGACAACGGTTCACGGACCTATTCACGTCAATGGGTCCGTGAAAAATCACGGATGCACACAAGATAGTCATCCGTGTCCGTGAACCGTGTCCGTTTTTCCTATCATTTTCAATGCAAACTTAACTTAGTTTTTTTTTTCACTTTTCATGTCCGTGGATCCTCCAAAAATCAAGGAAGACCCACGGAAGAAAAAACGGTCACGGATCACGAAACAACGGAAATCCATTTTGCGGACCGGAAATAAAAACGGTCGTGTGCATGAGGCCTTATCTTCTGATGACCTTGTATGATAACACATTTTTTAATTTTTTAACAAAAAGTGCTTCCTGTTAATTTCTCATAACTATGTAGAGTTAAATGAAGGTCCATTATTTGCATTGTTATCATGCATTGGAGCTAAAGCTGTAGCTCCTATACATCCTACAGTACTAACTTCTATGCTACAAAATAAGACATAGGAGGAAGAACAGGAAGCTCTGTTTCCTACATTACTGGTTTGAGCAGCCTACACCACAGTCAATGCTGTTGTTTAGAAGTAGGATTTTTTAAATCAAGTTATAAAGGCAAATGATAATTTTGTTAAAGTTGTTAATGACAGTTCTAATTTTTATTGCCATTTTAAATTATAGAATTTTCAAGCAGATTTCATATTGATATCTTTTGGCTGCTTTCCCATGGAGTCAGTTCAGGGTGGAGTTTGAGATTGAAAATAAACTTTCCAGTTCCAACTCCAAGTTTAACATAAAAATATTAAATATCATACGCTATTCTATAATTAATTAATTATAAAATGCACAGCATGTTACATATAAACTTTCATAGGAATTTAGGAATGTTAAAAAATTTTAATCACCTAAATTTAGTCGATCCAAAGTTCCTATTAACCCCTTCAGTATGGAGCCCTTGAGTCCCACCCCATTTTTTGCAAATCTGAAAATGTGTAACTTTATGTGGTAATAATTCTTGTAAAATTATTTTTATTGAATTTTTTTTCATTTTAAACAAAACATACTTTTTATGTTGAAATAGAAAAAATATAAGAGACATAATCCAGACATAAAAGGAATAGATGTGGGCCATCATGAATACAAATTAGCTCTATTTGCTGATGACATCATATTAACACTCACCAACCCACATTCTTCACTAAAGGCCTTCTTTGATTCTACCCTGTTTTTTAGCAACATGTCATACTATAAAATAAACCAAGATAAATCCCAAGCCCTACCATTAAATTTAAACCCAACCTTATTAACCACCTCCGGACCGCCTAACGCAGGATCGCGTTCCGGAGGTGGCAGCGCTGCGCACAGTCACGCATATACGCGTCATCTCGCGAGACGCGAGATTTCCTGTGAACGCGCGCACACAGGCGCGCGCGCTCACAGGAACGGAAGGTAAGAGAGTTGATCTCCAGCCTGCCAGCGGCGATCGTTCGCTGGCAGGCTGGAGATGTGTTTTTTTTAACCCCTAACAGGTATATTAGACGCTGTTTTGATAACAGCGTCTAATATACCTGCTACCTGGTCCTCTGGTGGTCCCCTTTGTTTGGATCGACCACCAGAGGACACAGGTAGCTCAGTAAAGTAGCACCAAGCACCACTACACTACACTACACCCCCCCCCCATCACTTATTAACCCCTTATTAGCCCCTGATCACCCCTAATCACCCCTGATCACCCCATATAGACTCCCTGATCACCCCCCTGTCATTGATTACCCCCCTGTCATTGATCAACCCCCTGTAAAGCTCCATTCAGACGTCCGCATGATTTTTACGGATCCACTGATAGATGGATCGGATCCGCAAAACGCATCCGGTCGTCTGAATGAAGCCTTACAGGGGCATGATCAATGACTGTGGTGATCACCCCATATAGACTCCCTGATCCCCCCCCTGTCATTGATTACCCCCCTGTCATTGATTACCCCCCTGTAAAGCTCCATTCAGATGTCCGCATGATTTTTACGGATGCACTGATACATGGATCGGATCCGCAAAACGCATCCGGTCGTCTGAATGAAGCCTTACAGGGGCATGATCAATGACTGTGGTGATCACCCCCCTGTCATTGATTACCCCCCTGTAAAGCTCCATTCAGATGTCCGCATGATTTTTACGGATGCACTGATAGATGGATCGGATCCGCAAAACGCATCCGGACGTCTGAATGAAGCCTTACAGGGGCATGATCAATGACTGTGGTGATCACCCCATATAGACTCCCTGATCACCCCCCTGTCATTGATTACCCCCCTGTCATTGATTACCCCCCTGTAAAGCTCCATTCAGATGTCCGCATGATTTTTACGGATGCACTGATAGATGGATCGGATCCGCAAAACGCATCCGGACGTCTGAATGAAGCCTTACAGGGGCATGATCAATGACTGTGGTTATCACCCCATATAGACTCCCTGATCACCCCCCTGTAAAGCTCCATTCAGATGTCCGCATGATTTTTACGGATGCACTGATACATGGATCGGATCCGCAAAACGCATCCGGTCGTCTGAATGAAGCCTTACAGGGGCATGATCAATGACTGTGGTGATCACCCACCTGTCATTGATTACCCCCCTGTAAAGCTCCATTCAGATGTCCGCATGATTTTTACGGATGCACTGATAGATGGATCCGATCCGCAAAACGCATCCGGACGTCTGAATGAAGCCTTACAGGGGCATGATCAATGACTGTGGTGATCACCCCATTAAGACTCCCTGATCACCCCCCTGTCATTGATCACCCCCCTGTCATTGATTACCCCCCTGTAAAGCTCCATTCAGATGTCCGCATGATTTTTACGGATGCACTGATAGATGGATCCGATCCGCAAAACGCATCCGGACGTCTGAATGAAGCCTTACAGGGGCATGATCAATGACTGTGGTGATCACCCCATATAGACTCCCTGATCACCCCCCTGTCATTGATTACCCCCCTGTAAAGCTCCATTCAGATGTCCGCATGATTTTTACGGATGCACTGATAGATGGATCGGATCCGCAAAACGCATCCGGACGTCTGAATGAAGCCTTACACGGGCGTGATCAATGACTGTGGTTATCACCCCATATAGACTCCCTGATCACCCCCCTGTCATTGATCACCCCCCTGTCATTGATCACCCCCCTGTCATTGATCACCCCCCTGTCATTGATCACCCCCCTGTCATTGATCACCCCCCTGTCATTTATCACCCCCCTGTCATTTAGCACCCCTCTGTAAGGCTCCATTCAGATATTTTTTTGGCCCAAGTTAGCAGAATTTTTTTTTTTTTTTCTTACAAAGTCTCATATTCCACTAACTTGTGTCAAAAAATAAAATCTCACATGAACTCACCATACCCCTCACGGAATCCAAATGCGTAAAATTTTTTAGACATTTATATTCCAGACTTCTTCTCACGCTTTAGGGCCCCTAGAATGCCAGGGCAGTATAAATACCCCACATGTGACCCCATTTCGGAAAGAAGACACCCCCAGGTATTCCGTGAGGGGCATATTGAGTCCATGAAAGATTGAAATTTTTGTCCCAAGTTAGCGGAACGGGAGACTTTGTGAGAAAAAAATTAAAAATATCAATTTCCGCTAACTTGTGCCAAAAAAAAAAAATTTCTATGAACTCGCCATGCCCCTCATTGAATACCTTGGGGTGTCTTCTTTCCAAAATGGGGTCACATGTGGGGTATTTATACTGCCCTGGCATTCTAGGGGCACCAAAGCGTGAGAAGAAGTCTGGTATCCAAATGTCTAAAAATGCCCTCCTAAAAGGAATTTGGGCACCTTTGCGCATCTAGGCTGCAAAAAAGTGTCACACATCTGGTATCGCCGTACTCAGGAGAAGTTGGGGAATGTGTTTTGGGGTGTCATTTTACATATACCCATGCTGGGTGAGAGAAATATCTTGGTCAAATGCCAACTTTGTATAAAAAAATGGGAAAAGTTGTCTTTTGCCAAGATATTTCTCTCACCCAGCATGGGTATATGTAAAATGACACCCCAAAACACATTCCCCAACTTCTCCTGAATACGGCGATACCACATGTGTGACACTTTTTTGCAGCCTAGGTGGGCAAAGGGGCCCATATTCCAAAGAGCACCTTTAGGATTTCACAGGTCATTTACCTACTTACCACACATTAGGGCCCCTGGAAAATGCCAGGGCAGTATAACTACCCCACAAGTGACCCCATTTTGGAAAGAAGACACCCCAAGGTATTCTGTGAGGGGCATGGCGAGTTCCTAGAATTTTTTATTTTTTGTCACAAGTTAGTGGAAAATGCTTATTTTTTTTTTTTTTTTTTTTTTCATACAAAGTCTCATATTCCACTAACTTGTGACAAAAAATAAAAACTTCCATGAACTCACTTTGCCCATCAGCGAATACCTTGGGGTCTCTTCTTTCCAAAATGGGGTCACTTGTGGGGTAGTTATACTGCCCTGGCATTCTAGGGGCCCAAATGTGTGGTAAGGAGTTTGAAATCAAATTCTGTAAAAAATGACCTGTGAAATCCGAAAGGTGCTCTTTTGAATATGGGCCCCTTTGCCCACCTCGGCTGCAAAAAAGTGTCACACATCTGGTATCTCCGTAATCGGGAGAAGTTGGGGAATGTGTTTTGGGGTGTCATTTTACATATACCCATGCTGGGTGAGAGAAATATCTTGGCAAAAGACAACTTTTCCCATTTTTTTATACAAAGTTGGCATTTGACCAAGATATTTATCTCACCCAGCATGGGTATATGTAAAAAGACACCCCAAAACACATTCCTCAACTTCTCCTGAATACGGGGATACCAGATGTGTGACACTTTTTTGCAGCCTAGGTGGGCAAAGGGGCCCACATTCCAAAGAGCACCTTTCGGATTTCACAGGTCATTTACCTACTTACCACACATTTGGGCCCCTAGAATGCCAGGGCAGTATAACTACCACACAAGTGACCCCATTTTGGAAAGAAGAGACCCCAAGGTATTCGCTGATGGGCATAGTGAGTTCATGGAAGTTTTTATTTTTTGTCACAAGTTTGTGGAATATGAGACTTTGTATGAAAAAAAAAAAAAAAAAAAAAAAATCATCATTTTCCACTAACTTGTGACAAAAAATAAAAAATTCTAGGAACTCGCCATGCCCCTCACGGAATACCTTGGGGTGTCTTCTTTCCAAAATGGGGTCACTTGTGGGGTAGTTATACTGCCCTGGTATTCTAGGGGCCCAAATGTGTGGTAAGGAGTTTGAAATCAAATTCAGGAAAAAATGAGGAGTGAAATCCGAAAGGTGCTCTTTGGAATATGGGCCCCTTTGCCCACCTAGGCTGCAAAAAAGTGTCACACATCTGGTATCCCCGTACTCAGGAGAAGTTGAGGAATGTGTTTTGGGGTGTCTTTTTACATATACCCATGCTGGGTGAGATAAATATCTTGGTCAAATGACAACTTTGTATAAAAAAATGGGAAAAGTTGTCTTTTGCCAAGATATTTCTCTCACCCAGCATGGGTATATATAAAATGACACCCCAAAACACATTCCCCACCTTCTCCTGAGTACGGAGATACCAGATGTGTGACACTTTTTTGCAGCCTAGGTGGGCAAAGGGGCCCATATTCCAAAGAGCACCTTTCGGATTTCACAGGTCATTTTTTACAGAATTTGATTTCAAACTCCTTACCACACATTTGGGCCCCTAGAATGCCAGGGCAGTATAACTACCCCACAAGTGACCCCATTTTGGAAAGAAGAGACCCCAAGGTATTCGCTGATGGGCATAGTGAGTTCATAGAAGTTTTTATTTTTTGTCACAAGTTAGTGGAATATGAGACTTTGTAAGGAAAAAAATAAAAAAATAAAAAATCATCATTTTCCGCTAACTTGTGACAAAAAATAAAAAGTTCTATGAACTCACTATGCCCATCAGCGAATACCTTAGGGTGTGTACTTTCCGAAATGGGGTCATTTGTGGGGTGTTTGTACTGTCTGGGCATTGTAGAACCTCAGGAAACATGACAGGTGCTCAGAAAGTCAGAGCTGCTTCAAAAAGCGGAAATTCACATTTTTGTACCATAGTTTGTAAACGCTATAACTTTTACCCAAACCATTTTTTTTTTACCCAAACATTTTTTTTTTATCAAAGACATGTAGAACTATAAATTTAGAGCAAAATTTCTATATGGATGTCGTTTTTTTTTGCAAAATTTTACAACTGAAAGTGAAAAATGTCATTTTTTTGCAAAAAAATCGTTAAATTTCGATTAATAACAAAAAAAGTAAAAATGTCAGCAGCAATGAAATACCACCAAATGAAAGCTCTATTAGTGAGAAGAAAAGGAGGTAAAATTCATTTGGGTGGTAAGTTGCATGACCGAGCAATAAACGGTGAAAGTAGTGTAGGTCAGAAGTGTAAAAAGTGGCCTGGTCTTTCAGGGTGTTTAAGCACTGGGGGCTGAGGTGGTTAAACAACCTTAAAAAACAATATAACCTTGACTGGCAAAAAACAGAAATTACATACTTGGGCATACAGGTGTCACATCCCTCCTCAAGACTTTTTGATTCAAACTACCCTAAAATAGCCTCTGAGATTGAGAATGACATAGCTGAGTACTCCAAAAACATGATCTCTTGGCTGGGCAGAATAGCGGCATATAAAATGCTGCTTTTACCTAAGCTTCTGTACCTCTTCAGGTCAATACCAATTGATATTCCGAAATCATACTTTGCATCACTGAACTTAAAACTCAAATCATTCATCTGAAATGATAAAAGACCTAGAGTTGCTTTCAAGACTATCACAGGGCATCATAAAAAGGGAGGCCTGGGAGTCCCACATATCCAACACTACTACTAAAAATAAATTACCTTTTTTTGTTGTTGCTGATTTCCCATTTTAATCCATATTTACTATAAGATAGCAAGGGTTAACAGCCAAACAAATCTCAATATTTATTACCCTAATTCTGTAGTTTACAGAAACACCAAATATGTGCTAAATAAACTGCTGTATAGGCACATAGCAGGGCATAGAAGGGAAGAAGCAACATATGGATTTTGGAGAGCAGATGTTGCTGGGATAATTTTAAGTTGCCATATCACTTTAGAAGACCACTTGATATACCCTTAGAGTAGAAACTCCCAAAATGTAACCCCATTTTGAAAACTACAGGATGAGGTGATAGTTTTATTGGTACTATTTAGGGGTACATAAGATTTTTGATCGCTCAATATAATGCTTTTTGTGAAACAGGGTAACCAAAAATGGCTGTTCTGGCAAAGTTTTAATTTTTAGATTTTTAAAAGGTTCACCTGAAAAGATAGTTTATGTATTATTTTTATATAGCAGGTCTTTACGGACGCAACAATACCAAATATGTGTATTTTTTATTTTGATTGTTTCAGTTTTACATAATAAATCATTTTTTATAAGCAATCATGTTTTTGTGTCTCTATATTCTGAAAGCCTTATTTTTTTTCTGCCAATAGTCTTGTATAGGAGCTACTTTTTATGGGAAGAGTAGACATTTTTGTTGGTACTATGTTTTGGTACATATGATTTTTTGATCATTCAATATTAAAATTTTTGTTACAAGGTGACCAAAAAATTGCTGTTTTGGCAAAGTTTTTATTATTTTTTTTACGACATTCACCTAAGGGACTAGATCATGTGATATTTTTATAGAGCAGGTTATTATGGATGCCTAATATGTCAAATTTTTTATATTTATTTTAGTTTTACGCAATAAAAGTATTTTTGAAAAAAAAATCATGTTTAGGTGTCCACGTTTTCTGAAAGCCATGAAAGGTTTTGCGGAAATAGTTGATGTTTTTATTGGTAGATCATGTGACTATTTTCATAAAGCAGGTTGTTGCAGATGCAGTAATACCTAAAATGTTTTTTTTTTATTATGTTTTACAAAGTAAAAACATTTTTGAAAAGCCATAAATTTTTTTTTTCTGTCGATCGTCTTGTGTAGGGGGTAGTTTTTCCGAGATGAGGTGGCGGTTTTATTGGTACCATTTTGAGGTACATATGACTTTTTTGTCGCTTTGTATTACACATTTTATGAGGCAAGGTAACCCAAAAAGTTGCTGTTTTAGCACAGTTTTTATTTTATTTAGTTTTTGTGCTGATAATCTTTTTTTAATTTTTCTGACGATCATCTTGTTTAGGGACTCTTTTTTGTGGGATGAGTGGACAGTTTGATTGGTACCATTTTTGGGTACATATGACTTTTTGATCAGTTGGTATTTCACTTTTTGTGACGGATCTCCATACAGCATTAAAACTATGTTTTTAGCAAAGCAACTTCAGATGTAACATCCGAAGCTCGCTTCGCTCATCTCTAATTATAACCTCTCTTTTGTTCTAGTGTCTTCATGCTGCTTTCCCAAAGCCCTTTTTTAAAATGACTGAATCTGTGCTGAGCATTCTCAGGAGTGAAGTTTTTCCCCTGTCAGAAGAGAAAGTTCACTACTGGTGTGACTGCAGTCATCTTAGAACTGGTAGAAACAACAGGAAAACATTATTAAGGCAAGGAAGTAATTAAAATATCAGATATACTGTACTTTTAAAACAGGGCAGTGCAGTCAGAGCTTGAATTGGAGTCTTGAAAAATAGAAGAGTCAGAGTCAAAGGTTTGACTTACTTATCCCATGGTCCTTAATATTACTTTCAGAGACCGTGACTACTAAGTGTAAGTGAAGGGACCCCCTGTTAAGCAAGTGCAGAGGATGGGAGTGGAGGTGGCCCTTATAAGATGTGAATGACGGTATACTCCCCCAGGCCATCACTCCCTGGGGTTTTGTGGAGTGAAGGAATCACGTAGACTTTGAAGAACACAGACATTTTTTACTACTGAGTGCAAAGGATGAGTTATATTACATGCAGATGTTCAGTACATGCATATGTACAAGATGTAATGACTCTATCCTCAGCTAAAGAGGTATGGTGGCAGTCACTATTGCCGTCCTCGCCAGAACCCTTCTTCCTTCCTCAGTGGCATAAAAGGTACCTGAATATATTTGAAAAACGTTTCCAGAACACTCCGAGTACAGTAAAAAAGTATTAAGCATCTACCAAAGTCTGGCGTGGGTAAGATTCCAAAGCGCATGTTCAAAGATATCCTGTCCGGCACATCAAAACAAGCGCGATAAGTGGAAGAAGACTACAGAGTCTGGTAAGAAATATCCAGTTCTTCATTTATAACAATACAAAAACAGTACAATCTGGAGTATCAGACAGTGACATTTGATTGTGTAACACAATATACTATGGGAAATAACGCTGTTATAACATCGCTACAGTGCAACACCCAAAGTAAATCTGACCGATATAAAATGCTGCAGTGTGACTTGCACGAATAAAAGTGTGAACTATTACAATACATAGAAGCCTGCAGCAAAAATCGCACTAATACTAGTGTGAATCATTACAATAAGTGTTGAGCGAACCCGAACTGTAAAGTTCGGGTCCGTACTGAATTTTACGATTTTTGGTACCTGGACCCAAACCCAAACTGTGCCGGAAAAGTTTGAGTTCGGTGTTTGAGCATTTAATAAAGCTTGTTGAAAGGCTGCAAGGCAGCCAATCAACAAGCTTTTAAGCTGTGTTCCCTTAGAATCCATCACAGCCATGACTACTAATGGCATGACTGTGATTGGCTGTTGCATCATGTGACCCAGCCACTATATAAGCTGGATCACGTGTAGCACAGTCCATCAGCTCTCAGTAGTGAAGGGATAGAAAGCAGGCAGCTGTAGTGAGGGACAGTGTTAGTGCGATTTTTTTTTTTTTGTGGGTGCAATACACTATCTTTGCACCCTTGACACAGAAAGATAATCATAAATCTGGCTGTTTATTCTGTGGGTGACCTACAGCAATTTTTTTTTGTGGGTGCAATGCAACATTGTACTTTGTACCCCTGACACACAAATATAATAGTTAATCCGTCTGTTAGTTAGTTGTACGTCATATACCCATTTATTGCGTGAAGTACACCTGCACTGCAAACGCAACAGTAAAATTGAAATAGTTAATCCATCTGTTAGTTAGGTGCACATCATATACCCATTTATTGCATGAAGTACACCTGCACTGCATACGTGACAGGGAAATTGATATAGTTAATCCATCTGTTAGTTAGGTGCACATTAGTGTTGATCGAGTACTTTGGTGCTCGGATACTCGTGTGCTCCGGCCGAACACATCGGGATGCTCGGGTGCTCGGTAGGTATAAGGGAAGTCAATGGGAGAACCCAAACATTAAACCAGGCACCCCCTGCTCTGAAACAAAAGGGAAATTGATATAGTTAATCCGTCTGTTAGTTAGGTGCATGTCATATACCCATTTATTGCGTGAAGTACACCTGCACTGCATACGTGACAGGGAAAATAATATAGTTAATCCGTCTGTTAATTAGGTGCACGTCATATACCCATTTATTGCGTGAAGTACACCAGCACTGCATACGTGACAGGGAAAATGAATTTAGTTAATCCGTCTGTTAGTTAGGTGCACTTCATATACCCATTTCTTGTGTGAAGTACACCTGCACTGCATACGTGAGAGGGAAATTGATATAGTTAATACGTCTGTTAGGTGCACATCATATACCCATGTATTGCATGAAGTACACCTGCACTGCATACGTGACAGGCACCCCCTGCTCTGAAGCAAAAGGGAAATTGATATAGTTAATCCGTCTGTTAGTTAGGTGCACATCATATACCCATTTATCGCGTGAAGTACACCTGCAATGCATACGTGACAGGGAAAATAATATAGTTAATCCGAAAAAGGGTGTCTGGTTCACAGAAAAAGGTTAGAAATTGATGGAAACACTACCGAAATGTTTTGGAAACAGCATAAGGAAAACATCTTGATGTATCTTAGACTCCTATTACCTATGACATACAATAGGCAATCACACAAAGGCTATATGCCAAAAGCCAGGTATGTGCAAGCCAACAATCTATCCATGAGACAGATACAGTCAGAATACCTTACAATGGCAACCTTGTGCACTATGAGACATTCAAAACCAGCTCTCATCTGACTGAGAGCCAGTAAGCCTCAAATTTGCTTCATATCTGTTGGATGGCTTGGGTGGACCTGTGCACCTAGATCAGTGTTTCCCAATCAGTGTGCCTCCAGCTGTTGCAAAACTACACCTCCCAGCATGCCCGCACAGCCAAAGGCTGTCCGGGCATGCTGGGAGTTGTAGTTTTGCAACAGCTGGAGGCACACTGGTTGGGAAACACTGACCTAGATCAATATCATTAGGGTGACAAAAGGTTTTCTCATTGTCCTAACATAATATTTAAAAACCTTTCTATGCAGTTTTGTCATGGAAAAGAAATTAGCATAAACATGAACATATGGGAAAGACATGCAAATGAGCAGAATCTGCCTTGTTTTTTAGCTGAAAAACCATTTGGATGGAAAATTTGCGATAAAAATTTGCGATTAGAATATTCGCGATCTACACTACTCATGAACAACGCCATCTATTGGATTCATAGTCTTGTCTGTTCAGGAGGGCAGAGGTAAAGAGTGGGTGGAAGATGATGTGGAGGATGCTGAGGTCCTAGACCTCACATGGAATCAAGGTCATGCGAGTGACGTGTGCAGTTCGGAGGAAGAGTTGGTGGTCACACAGCACCAGCCGTACAGCAAAAGAGCTGTACGCCTGCTACTGCTCACCGCACCCAGGGACTGAGCACACCAAAGCCATCTCCAAGGAGTTCCCTGTCATGGCAGTGTGACAACATGTTGATGACAGTGTGACAATGTGCTGATGACAAAACACGAGTGGTTTGCACGCTTTGCAATCAGAGCCTGAAGCGAGGCATAAATGTTCTAAACCTGAGCACCACCTGCATGACCAGGCATCTAAATGCAAAGCACGAGCTGAGGTGGAGTAAACACCTCAAAAACCACAAAAGATCTCAGGCTCCTCCTGGTCCCTCTTCTGCTGCAGTCTCAGCTTCTTCCTCCCCCTCTGTAGTGACAGTGGCCCCTGCCACCCAGCAAACAGAGGATGTGGCAACAACGCCACCACGTCCGTCACCAAGCATCTCCACAATGTCCCATGGAAGCGTTAGCTATCCATCTCCCAAACACTGGAGAGAAAGAGGAAGTACATCCCCAACCCACCAACGATCTCTGACCCTCAATGCCAGCATTTCAAAATTCCTGGCCTTCGAAATGCTGTCATTCTGTCTGGTGGAGATGGAGACTTTTAAAAAACTTATGGCGGTGGCTGTCCCACAGTACATGGTTCCCAGCCGCCACTACTTTTCCAGATGAGCTATCCCCGCCCTACACAACCAAGTTGCGGACAAAATTAGGTGTGCACTGTGCAAAGCCATCTGTGGCAAGGTCCACATAACCACAGATACGTGGACAAGTAAGCACAGGCAGGGATGTTATATCTCCCTAACTGCACACTGGGTAAATGCAGTGGCAGCTGGGCCTGAGGAAGATAGCAGTTTGGCACATGTCCTTCCGCCACCGAGGATTGCAGGAAGTTTATGTTTGCCTCCTGTTGCCTCCTCATCCTACTCTGCTTC
This sequence comes from Bufo bufo, assembly GCF_905171765.1. Taxonomy (NCBI): domain Eukaryota; kingdom Metazoa; phylum Chordata; class Amphibia; order Anura; family Bufonidae; genus Bufo; species Bufo bufo. Next base: position 329,489,516 of record NC_053393.1, read on the forward strand.
CTCCTCTACTGCCTCCTCATCTGATCAGCATAAAACCTTTACCACCAACTTCAGCACAGCCAGGGGGAAACGACAGCAGACTGTTTTGAAACTCATCTGTTTGGGGGAAAAACCCCACAACGTGCAGGAGCTGTGGACGGGCATGGAACAAAAGACCTATGAGTGGTTAGTGCCACTGAGCCTCAAGCCCAGCCCGGTGGTGTGCGATAATGGGCGAAATCTCGTAGCAGCTTTGGGCCTAGCCAGTTTGATGCACATCCCTTGCTTGGCGCATGTGCTGAATTTGGTGGTGCAGAGGTTCATGAAAAATTACTACGATATGTAAGATCTGCTGCAGAAAGTGCAGTCCATCTGTGCGCACTATCGGCGTTCTCAACCTGCCGCTGATCGCCTGCCTGCACTGCAGTATAACTTTGGCCTTTTCGCTTACCGCCTCATATGCGACATGCCCACAAGTTGGAACTCCACCTTGCACATGCTAGAGAGACCGTGCGAGCAGCAGCAGGCAATAGTTGACTTTCAGCTGCAGCACACACAGGTGAGTCGCTCTGTGGAACAGCACCACTTCACCACCAAAGAGTGGGCCTCCATGCGGGACATGTGTGCCGTGTTGCGCTGTTTCGAGTACTCCCCCAACATGGCCAGTGCCGATGACGCAGTCCTCAGCGTTACTATCCCACTTCTATGTCTATTTGAAAATAAACGCTTCGGGCGATTATGGAATACGATGTGGCAGAGGAGGAATAGGGATCATTTACATGGGCATCACTGGAGCATGGCTGGGGGGATACAGAGGACACAGACGATACACCTCCCGCAGAGGACAGCTTGTCATTGCCTCTGGGCAGCCTGGCACACATGAGTGACTACATGCTTCAGTGCCTGCGCAACAACTGCCGAGGGGCCCACATTCTAACCAGTGCTGATTACTGGGTGGCCACCCTGCTGGATCCGCGCTACAAGGACAACCTTGTCCTTAATTCCATCACTGGAGCATGATCAGAAAATGTGCGAGTACAAGCGCACGCTGGTAGACGCGCTGATGATGGCATTCCCACCTGACACCGGGGGCTCAGTGGAAGCACAAGGCGAAGACAGAGGAGGAGGAAGAAGTCGTCAATGCAGCTGGGGCACTGCCAGCACCTCAGAAGGGAGGGTTAGCATGGATGAAATGTGGAAAAGCTTTGTCAGCATGCCACAACAACCAGCACCACCAGCTGATATGAAACATCTTAGCAGGAGGCAGCATTTCAGCAACATGGTGGAACAGTACATGTGCACACGCCTACACGTACTGACTGATGGGTCTGCCTTATTCAACTTCTGGTTCTCCAAATTCGGCATATGGCCTGAGCTTACCCTTTATGCCTTGGAGGTGCTGGCCTGCCCTGCGGCCAGTTTATTGTACGAACGTGTGTTCCGCACGGCAGGGGGAGTGATTACAGAGAAGCGCAGCTGCCAGTCCACAGCCAATGTGGACAATCTCACGTTCATTAAAATGAACCAGGCATGGATCCCACAGGACTTGTCCGTACCTTGTGCAGAATAGACAAGTATACCGGCCGCCCCAGCCATTGTTATACTCCAGCTCACTTTCTCTTTGTTTTGTTTTTTATATTTCCCAATTTTTTGTGGTCCTCCCAAATTTATAAAAAATAAATAAATACAAATATAGTGTTGGCTACCTCCTCCTCCTCCACCACCGCTTCCACCTACACTGCAACATCCACCGCCTCCTCAACCTCCTACTCCACTTTGACCTCCACCTCCTAGTTCAAGATCATTATTTTTAACTTTTTTTTTAATTCTATGTTATTTTAATTCATTTACCTATCCACATTTGTTTGCAGGGCAATTGTCCTGCTATTAACCCTGCTTTGCTTCCTTTTGCAGCCCTCTAGCCCTTTCTATGACTTTTTTAGAGAAATTTTAGTGCCCCAAAGTTTGGGTCCCCATTGACTTCAATTGGGTTCGGAGTCAAGTTCGGGTCCCGAACCCGAACATTGCGGCGAATTCGGCCGAACCCTGCGAACCCGAACTTCCAGGTGTTCGCTCAACCCTAATTTGATATATAGAAGACGATTTAGGGTAAAAGTGTGGGATAAAGGTCATAAGAGCCGCCATTTGTGTCAATACATGCGTGAGCTCATGTGAGCACATGTGAATACACCAAAAAAGGGACCGAGACTGAGTATTATTTAATGTTTTTTTTATTATATATGTATTTTAAATCTTTATTAAATGCAATGATGTTACTGTGAGACACATATATATATATATATATATATATATATATATACACTCACCTAAAGAATTATTAGGAATACCATACTAATACGGTGTTGGACCCCCTTTTGCCTTTAGAACTGCCTTAATTCTACGTGGCATTGATTCAACAACGTGCTGATAGCATTCTTTAGAAATGTTGGCCCATATTGATAGGATAGAATCTTGCAGTTGATGGAGATTTGAGGGTTGCACATCCAGGACACGAAGCTCCCGTTCTACCACATCCCAAAGATGCTCTATTGGGTTGAGATCTGGTGACTGTGGGGGTCATTTTAGTACAGTGAACTCATTGTCATGTTCAAGAAACCAATTTGAAATGATTCGAGCTTTGTGACATGGTGCATTATCCTGCTGGAAGGAGCCATCAGAGGATGGATACATGTTCTCATTCTGTTTACGCCAAATTCGGACTCTACCATTTGAATGTCTCAACAGAAATCGAGACTCATCAGACCAGGCAACATTTTTCCAGTCTTCAACAGTCCAATTTTGGTGAGCTTGTGCAAATTGTAGCCTCTTTTTCCTATTTGTAGTGGAGATGAGTGGTACCCCGTGGGGTCTTCTGCTGTTGTAGCCCATCCGCCTCCAGGTTGTGCGTGTTGTGGCTTCACAAATGCTTTGCTGCATACCTCGGTTGTAACGAGTGGTTATTTCAGTCAACGTTGCTCTTCTATCAGCTTGAATCAGTCGGCCCATTCTCCTCTGACCTCTAGCATCCACAAGGCATTTTTGCCCACAGGACTGCCGCATACTGGATGCTTTTCCCTTTTCACACCATTCTTTGTAAACCCTAGAAATGGTTGTGCGTGAAAATCCCAGTAACTGAGCAGATTGTGAAATACTCAGACCGGCCCGTCTGGCACCAACAACCATGACACGCTCAAAATTGCTTAAATCACCTTTCTTTCCCATTCTGACATTTAGTTTGGAGTTCAGGAGATTGTCTTGACCAGGACCACCCCCCTAAATGCATTGAAGCTACTGCCATGTGATTGGTTGACTAGATAATTGCATTAATGAGAAATAGAACAGGTGTTCCTAATAATTCTTTAGGTGAGTGTATATATATATTGAAAGGGGGCAGCAGGTAAAGTGTTAAATGGCGTATATATTCCACCTAGGTTTCTCACCTATACATGGTGAGGGGCTCTGTTCCTAGCTCTGGAACAACTTACTCTGCAGCCACTTGATTAATGCAGCTGGGCTGAGGCCTACTTAAAAAGAGCCAGGCTGCATTATGTGGGAGAGAGACAAGCAGGGTGGTTGCTCTGTGTGAGCAGAGGGTACAGGTTGCTGTTACTCTGTGTTATTTGGGACAGTCAGGTACGTTAGTGCTCAGACGAGCAGGAGTTTCTTTATGTTATGTTTTCTTTTTGAACCGTGCATCCTGTACATGTGCTGCCTTTTTACGCTGACAATAAATGCTGGAAAGGACCATGCTTTGAAACTTTAAAGTTTGTCTGGGTCTCTATAGCATTGGACTTGCTCGGACCAGTGAGCTAACTATAAAAGTCCACATATGGTGGAGGATGCGCACAGATCCTTAAAGAGACAGTACTCTTAAAGAGACAGCGCACCTGGCGTAACTGGTTCCTGGTATAAACATGGAGGAACTTATAAAGCAGCTGGTTCAGGCTAATGTCAGCCTTCAGCAGAACCAGGCCACTCAGCAACAAGCCAATGCTCTTCATCGACAGATGCATGAGGAGGCCATGAAAGCCCAGAGTGAGACCAATGGTGAACCAATCTCTACAGCAGCTGATCCAAGCCTTGTTGGAGAGACCTAAGGTATCGCAAGGAACCCAGCCTGCACCACGGCAGTTGGTGCAGAATGCCCTGAGAAAGATGGCGAAGGAGGATGATATAGAAGCCTTTCTGGCACCTTTGAAAAGATTGCAGAGAGAGAAAAGCTTCTGGGCGACCAGTGGGCGGATGTGCTGGCCCCCTTCCTAACAGTCAAACCCCAAAAGCTTACTTTGACCAGAGGGTACAAGATGCTAAGGTGTAAGACAAATTGAAGGCTGAAATCCTAGCCCGTCTGGGGGTTACCCTAGCGGTCCGGGCACAGAGGGTCTACGCCTGGGTATATGATCATGAAAAGCCAGCTAGATCTCAAATGTATGATCTCTTCCACCTCACCAATATATGGTTGCAGCCAGAGGAACTTACATCAGCTTAAATTGTGGAGCGAGTCGTTTGTGACCGTTTTATACGGGCCCTGCCTCTGAAGATATGCTGCATTGGATACACCTACCCAAAAAGTGTGGATGAGCTTGTGTCCGTGGTGGAGCGATACACGGCTACAGAGGAATACCTCAAGGATCTACATCCTACCGGGGTGGCTCCTAGGAGCAAGAGAGGTTCGTCTATGGGTAAGACTGCTCCATTTTCTAAAGGGGTGAGACTGTATCCTAAGGAAGAGGGTGGTACACATGCAGAGGGCCAAGGTGTAAGGGCCCCAAGTCCAAAAAGGGACACTGGACTAAGAGCCCGGGGCCGTATAGTCTGTTGGCATTGCCAAGGTTTGGGCCATGTTGTAGCTAACTGCCAACTAGCTTGTGAGCCTATGGAATGTGACTTAGGAAGGTGTATGTCTTATTTCGCTAAACCGTCCTGTACAGCTCACGTGGACAGTAGAACCGACAGGCAAGTGTGTCAAGTCAAAATCGAGGACTCTGGGAGCCTGGTGACCCTAGTACTTGTCGACTCTGAGAGGCTCCAGCCCACCGGTTAGGGGTGGTATGTGTCCATGGTGACACAAAAGACTATCCCACTGCGGTGATAACCGTGGAAACCGCCTGTGGGTCAGTGGTACATGAAGTGGGTGTGGTTAAAAACCTGTTACACTGTGCTGTTATTGGTTGTGATTTTCCTTTTGTTTTGGGATTTATGGGAAAATAAGCAATCTAAGGTGGGGGATAACTTGCATAATATATGTGATGTTTCTGTGGCACCTGATAATGCAGTAAGTTTGGTGCTTGGGGAGCCTGATAAATTCTCAATAGAGGTTCTGGCAGGGGACCCAGAGGAATCTCCTCCGGAGATAGAGTTTTCAAACTTACAAGTTTACCCTTAGGCCGCTTTGGTACTGAACAAATGAGGGATCCCAGTCTAGTGAGTGCCTGGAAAAATGTGAAAGTAATTAATGGGGTACCCCAGGAACCAGGTATGGGTTTGGTGTACCCCCACTTTGCTGTATATAATGATTTACTTTACAGGGTAAAGAAAACACAAACAGAGGTTGTAGAGCAACTGGTTGTACCCAAGTCCCATGTCCGTATGGTATTGGAACTAGCTCAATCCCATATTCTGGGAGGGCATTTAGGGGTGGAAAAAACAAAAGAGCGCATTGAACGGGACTTTTTCTGGCCCGGTATTTATAAGGCTGTAGAAGATTTCTGCCATTCATGCCCTGAGTGTCAAATCCACACCCCTAGGCCACATTTTCATAGCCCCCTAATACCGCTGCCTATCATTGAGGTTCGTTTTGAGCGCATTGCTATGGATTTAGCCGGCCCACTTCCTAAGTCTGCCAAAGGTCACCAGAATATCTTGGTGGTACTAGACTATGCCACCCGTTATCCTGAAGCCATACCTCTTAAGAACATATCTGCTAAGGTCATAGCAAAAGAACTGTTCCACATGTTCACCCGTACAGGTATCCCAACAGAAATTCTAACAGACCAGGGAACGCCTTTTATGTCCAACATTACTAAGGAGCTATGTCGGCTGTTAAAAATTACGCATTTACGTACCTCAGTATATCATCCCCAGACTGATAGTCTGGTGGAAAGGTTCAATAGAACACTTAAAAGGATGCTTAAAAAGGTGGTTGATAAAGATGGAAAGGACTGGGATTTCCTGTTGTCCTATCTCATGTTTTCCATATGGGAGGTGCCCCAGGCGTCAACAGGGTTTTCCCCGTTTTAGCTTCTATATGGTAGACATCCTTGAGGGCTTTTGGACATAGCCAAAGAGACCTGGGAGCAAGAGCATACCCCCCACAAAAGTGTTATTGAATATATCGCTCAAATGCAGGACAGAATTGCGGCAGTTATGCCGATTGTTCATGAGCATATGCAGCAGGCCCAGGAAGCACAAGCCCGGGTTTTACAATAGGACAGCCAAGGTCAGGACATTTCAACCGGGCGACTAATACCCACAGTAGAAAGTAAGTTTCTGGCCAACTGGCAGGGTTCCTATGAGATCTGTGAAAAGGTAAATGAAGTAAATTACAGGGTTTATCAACTGGGAAAAAGAAAACCCCTTCAAATATATCACATAAATCTAATTAAACCCTGGAAGGATCGGGAGGTTCTTATAGCTAGAGATCAGCCAAGGGAGGGTTCTAGTAATGATATACCAGAGGTTCGTATCGCAGAAACCCTGTCAGCAGTTCAAACTCAAGAGGCTAGGGAGTTTTTACAAAGAAATAGAAAGACATTTTCAGAATTACCAGGCCGAACCCTTGTCATAAAGCATGACATTGTGACTGAACCTGGACAAAAGGTAAGACAGAAGCCATATCGGGTACCAGAGGCTCAGAGGCAGGCCATCTCTGAGGAAGTAAAAAAATGTTAGAGGGAATTACCCTACTTGTTCCTCCTCTGGCAGGACCTGAACGAAAGCATGAACAATTAAAGCAAGACGAAATATCTGCGTAAGACATGACAATGATGCTGTAGGGCGAACCGGACCAGTTTGCGGTCAAAACATAAAGTGAGCGATCAACATGGATTATTAGGAAATTAGGGAAGCAGGTATGTATGTGATACATACAGGCCAAATCAGCCCAGATGGACAACCAACCAGGCAATCAGCCCAGCAGGACTGAAAACAGTCATCGGGCCCCCGAAGCCATGGGGCCGAAGTCGTCATCGGGCCCCCGAAGCCATGGGGCCAAAGCAGTCGTCAGGCCCCCGAAGCCATGGGGCCGAAGCAGTCATCGGGCCCCCGAAGCCATTGGGCAGAGTTTTTTTTTTTTTATCAAGAAATTATGACTATAATAAGTGACCTGAATAAGGTGTAGGTGAAATTAAATGTCCCTTATGGCGGGAGCCATGCGTGTGAGTCCCTTATGGCGGGAGCCACGCGTGCGAGTCTCTTATGGCAGGAGCCATGCGTGCGAGACTCTTATGGCGGGAGCCATGCGTGCGAGACTCTTATGGCGGGAGCTATGCGTGCGAGACTCATATGGCAGAAGCCATGCGTGCGAGACTCTTATGGCGGAAAAAAGTATCAGATGGCTGTGCGAACTACAAGTGTCAGTGCCAATCGGGAGTTCCTATAAGCGAACAGCCACTCGGGCGAGCCTCTTATGTTTGTTTTTTTAAACCACTTATGCAGCACCAGAATGCCTTGGAGACTCGCATAGCCATGACCCCCTCCAACAGCAAACCTGGGACACTAACCAGCCTACAACCATGTCGTACCCCTAACAAACAAAACAAAACATGAAAAAACGGTCAAGGGGCCCCCGGAGCCATGAGGCCGGATCAATTATAGGGCCCCCCGAAGTCAGAGGGATGACGTTGCGGTGACGATAAGTAATTAAAACTTAAGCCGGACCTGATATGCAGAGGCTTGAATGATTGGATTGGCTAGAAGGTGGCCTAAGGAACATAACTGCCAACAGGCGTTGAAAATATAGACATTAGAAATCCGAAGGACGTGCTTACATAACACTAACCACCGCGAACCATAAACGTAAACATGAAATTGAAACAGAGATGGGAGAAAAACAAGAGCCTGAGTCATTGCAAGTTCGCTAAGAGAAGTCTCTTATCGTGACAAACAAATGAACAGCTTGTGAAAACATAGCAGGAAACTTACTCCTATTGGCCGACTGACCTCCGCTGAGGAGCTGTTTGGTGAACTGGGGCAGGAGACCAATCTAAGTAAATGCGAACCAGAAGTAAAAGGAGACCAGTCTGAGTGAATATGAACCAGCATTAAAGAACCAGAGCGGTGGGTGCAGACTGCCCCGGTGAGACTATTGAGTAAAACCATGACGTAACAATGAACAGGAGAATGCAGCTTTGAGTGGAAGCAGAGTACAACACATGATGTAACAACAAATGGGTGAATGGAGCTTTGGATGTGAGTGGTACCTAAAAAACATGGTATGGGCGCAGCTCCGAGTATGGGTAGCGCATGAAAAGCATGGTATAAGCAAACGTATGAATGCAATTTGAAAGTGAGCAGAGTATTGACGTGATGCGAAAGCAGACACGTGAACGCAGCTCTAGTAGTGAATTGAGTATAGGACAAGATGTAAAAGCAGACATGCGGACGCAGCTTTGGATGTGCTCGGAATATTAACTTGATGTGACAGCAGACATGGAAAGCGGCTTTGGTGAGTGGGGTATACGACCTGATGTGGCAGTATAAGTGTGAACACAACTCTGGGTATAAGCAGAGCATGAAATTTGGTATAACAGCAGCTCTGGTTGTGAACGGAGCATAACATAGATGTAACAGCGACATGAATGCAGTTCTTGAAATGGGCCTGGAAAGAACCTGTAGTAGTATAGGACGTGTGAACGCAGCTCTGGGTGCGAGTAGAGTAAACCAGATATACCGATAGAGTGGGGTATGGCAGAGACTTATTCTAACAACAAAACATGACATATAGCGTAGTATCAGCAGCGGCTGAACCTCACGGTCCAGTTGTCACCCAACATTTAGCTTGTCCTGGGCGATCCAGGTAACAAGACAAATGACATAGCATGGTATCTGCAGTAGCTGAACCTGGGCGATCCAGGTGACATACAACATTTAACTTGGCCTGGGCGATCCAGGTGACATACAACATTTAACTCGGCCTGGGCGATCCAGGTGACATACAATATTTAACGTGGCCTGGACGATCCAGGTGACATACAACATTTAACTCGGCCTGGGCGATCCAGGTGACATACAACATTTAACTCGGCCTGGGCGATCCAGGTGACATACAACATTTAACGTGGCCTGGACGATCCAGGTGACATACAACATTTAACGTGGCCTGGACGATCCAGGTGACATACAACATTTAACTCGGCCTGGGCGATCCAGGTGACATACTACATTTAACTTGGCCTGGGCGATCCAGGTGGCATACAACATTTAACGTGGCCTGGACGATCCAGGTGACATACAACATTTAACGTGGCCTGGACGATCCAGGTGACATACAACATTTAACGTGGCCTGGACGATCCAGGTGACATACAACATTTAACTCGGCCTGGGCGATCCAGGTGACATACAACATTTAACGTGGCCTGGACGATCCAGGTGACATACAACATTTAACGTGGCCTGGACGATCCAGGTGACATACAACATTTAACTCGGCCTGGGCGATCCAGGTGACATACAACATTTAACTCGGCCTTTGCGATCCATGTAACACATAACATGTAACTCGGCCTGGGCGATCCAGGTAACAAGACAAATGACATAGCCGGTATCTGCAGTGGCTGAACCTGGGTGATCCAGGTGACATACAACATTTAACTCGGCCTGGGCGATCCAGGTAGCAAGACAAAAACATATAGTATCAGCCGTGGCTGAACCTGGACGGACAAGGTAACATGCAGCCTGTGCACCTGAGAACACACGCCTGTGAGTGAGGCTGTGGCTCGTATATGAAGAGCCTCCGCCCCTCCCACAAATGCAGGCTGACTAATCAGCCTTACCAACATATATATACCAATGTAACATAGTAACATAGTACATAAGGCCGAAAAAATACATTTGTCCACCCAGTTCGGCCTGTCATCCTGCAAGTTGATCCAGAGGAAGGCAAAAAAAAACCTGTGAGGTAGAAGCCAATTTTCCTCACTTTAGGGGAATAAAAAATTCCTTCCCGACTCCAATCAGGCAATCAGAATAACTCCCTGGATCAACGACCCCTCTCTAGTAGCTATAGCCTGTAATATTATTACACTCCAGAAACACATCCAGACCCCTCTTGAATTCCTTTATTGTACTCACCATCACCACCTCCTCAGGCAGAGAGTTCCATAGTTTCACTGCTCTTACCGTAAAGAATCCTTTTCTATGTTTGTGTACAAACCTTCTTTCCTCCAAACGCAGAGGATGTCCCCTCGTCACAGTCACAGTCCTGGGGATAAATAGATGATGGGATAGATCTCTGTACTGACCCCTGATATATTTATACATAGTAATTAGATCTCCCCTCAGTCGTCTTTTGTCTAACGTGAATAACCCTAATTTTGATAATCTTTCAGGGTACTGTAGTTGCCCCATTCCAGTTATTACTTTAGTTGCCCTCCTCTGGACCCTCTCTAGCTCTGCTATGTCTGCCTTGTTCACTGGAGCCCAGAACTGTACACAGTACTCCATGTGTGGTCTGACTAATGATTTGTAAAGTAGTAGGAATATGTTCTCATCACGGGCATCTATGCCCCTTTTGATGCAACCCATTATCTTATTGGCCTTGGCAGCAGCTGCCTGACACTGTTTTTTGCAGCTTAGTTTGCTGTTTATTAAAATTCCTAGATCCTTTTCCATGTCAGTGTTACCGAGTGTTTTACCATTTAGTATGTACGGGTGACTTGCATTATTCCTTCCCATGTGCATAACTTTACATTTGTCAGTGTTAAACCTCATCTGCCACTTATCTGCCCAAGCCTCCAATCTATCCAGATCCCTCTGTAGTAGTATACTGTCCTCTTCCGTGTCAATTACTTTACACAGTTTAGTGTCATCTGCAAAAATTGATATTTTACTATGCAAGCCTTTTACAAGATCAATAATAAATATAGTAAATGTAGTAGCAGTATATACAGTGCCTTGCAGAAGTATTCACCCCCTTGACTTTTTTTGTATTTTGGTGCCTCACAACCTGAAATTAACATGGATTGTTGGAGGATTTGCATCATTTAATTTACAGAACATGCCCACAACTTTGAAGATGTTTTTTTTTATTTTTTTTATTGTGAAGCAAACAACAAATAGGACAGAATAACTGAAAAAGTCAATGTGTATAACTATTCACCCCCCTAAAGTCAATACTTTGTAGAGCCACCTTTTGCGGCAATCACAGCTCCAAGTCGCTTTGGATAAGTCTCTATGAGCTTGCCACATTTTACCACTGGGATTTTTGCCCATTCCTCCTTGCAAAACTGCTCCAGCTCCTTCAAGTTGGATGGTTTGCGCTTGTGAACAGCAATCTTTAAGTCTGATCACAGATTTTCTATTGGTTTGAGATCTGGGCTTTGATTAGGCCATTCCAAAACATTTATATGTTTCCCCTTAAACCACCCAAGTGTTGCTTTAGCAGTGTGTTTGGGGTCATTGTCCTGCTGAAAGGTGAACCTCCGTCCTAGCCTCAAATCACGCACAGAGTGGTACAGGTTTTACCCAAGAATATCCCTGTATTTAGCACCATCCTTCTTTAACTCAACTCTGATCAGTTTCCCAGTTCCAGCTGCTGGTGCTCTTTGGGTGATGTGATGTGTTGGGTTTGCGCCAGACATAGCGTTTTCTTTGATGGCAGAAAAGTTCAATTTTAGTCTCATCAGACCAGAGGATCTTTCTCCATACATTTTGGGAGACTCCTACATGCCTTTTCGCAAACTCACAACGTGCCTTATAGTTTTTAGCTGAAAGTAATGGCTTTCTTCTGGCCACTCTGCCATAAAGCCCAACTCTATGGAGCGTACGGCTTATTGTCGTCCTATGTACAGATACTCCAGTCCCTGCTGTGGAACTCTGCAGCTCCTCTAGGGTTACCTTAGGTCTCTGTGCTGCCTCTCTGATTAATGCCCTCCTTGCCCGGTCCGTGAGTTTTGGTGGGCGGCCGTCTCTTGGCAGGTTTTCTGTTGTGCCAGGTTCTTCCCATTTGGTTATGATAGATTTGATGGTGCTCCTGGGGATCATCAAAGATTTGGATATTTTTTTATAACCTAACCCTGACTTATACGTCTTAACAACATTGTCCCTTACTTGTTTGGAGAGTTCCTTGGTCTTCATGGCAGTGTTTGGTTAGTGATGCCTCTTGCTTAGGTGTTCTAGCCTCTGGGGCTTTTCAAAAAAGGTGTGTATATGTAATGACAGATCATGTGACACTTAGATTGCACATAGGTGGACATCATGTCACTAATGATGTGACTTTTGAAGGTAATTGGTTGCACCAGAGCTTTTTATGGGCTTCCTAGCAAAGGGGGTGAATACATACGCACATGCCAATTTTCTGTTTTCTATTTCTAAACAATAGTTTTATTTATATATTTTTCTCATTTCAGTTCACCAACTTAGACTATAGTGTTCTGATCCATCACATAAAATTCATATTAACAAAACATTGAACTTAAGGCTGTAATGTAACAAAATACGAAAAGATTCAAGGGGGTGAATAATTTTGCAAGGCACTGTATATATATAAATATATATATATATTTGTATATCTAAGTGTCTTACGTTAGAAGGCAGGCAGTGCTCCAGATTTTTTGTATCTGATGAGCATCCCTATAGAGAGAATATTGTGCAATACATACTGTATATACATAGGAGTTTGCCCGCTAAATATACAGGTGAGTTACATCCCATCAACTAATACAGGGTTGGAATGCTGGCCTAATCAAGGTAAATTCAGGCCAGGTACATCCCTCTTTTAATCCCTCTATTAGCACGCTCCATGGCTCTGTGTTAAAATTGGAGGCAACAGGTGCTCATCCGGCAGACAGCAAGCGGTGTCCTGGATGCACGTCACCTCTCTTTTGCTTTAATTCCTGTGGAATACCTAAAAATTTCTAAAACCAGTTTTGAATAATTGCTTCTAAAATTCAAAGCCTTCTAACGTCCTAAAAAATAAAATGACATTTACAAAATGATGCCAACATAAAGTAGACATATGGGGAATGTTAAATAATAAATATTTTATGAGATATCACTTTCTGTTTTGAAAGCAGAGAAATTGAAATTTGGAAAATTGTGAATTTTTAATATTTTTTTGGTAAATTTGGGATTTTTTAATAAATAAAGGTAAAATATATTGACTCAAATTTATGACTATCATGAAGTACAATGTGTCACGAGAAAACCATCTCAGAATGGCTTGGATAAGTAAAAGTGTTCCAAAGTTATTACCACGTAAAGTGACACATGTCAGATTTGCAAATTTAGGCCAGGTCAGGAAGGGGGTAAATTGCCCGGTCTGGAAGTAGTTAAGGAAACAATGGCAAGCCATTTTTAATTGCCTTTTTCAATGACCTTCCATTGTGTTTGTGGTGATATCACACTGTGACATGGCATCACATTTTAAATTTAGAACTGTAGATTGTACATAGCTCTTTAAAGTGAGCAAAATAAGTGCTGGTGAGAACCAAAGGGACCAAACACTCAGCACACAAAATGCAATCCTTTAATCTAGGAACTGGTGAGAATTTTGACACCACTGAAGAAAGCATTTTACATTTCTCACAAAGGTGTTTTCTTTCTGTTCATTTCAGTATCTTAAAGCTATTTTTCAGCAGAGCAAAATGAGCAAATTATTAAATTACACTGTCATTTTAATCCATTTTTTTGTTGTTTCATTTTCTATTTCCCTTCAGTTGTACACAGATCATGATCATGGAGAAGGAAATTTAAAGTATATTTTATCTGGAGATGGAGCCGGGAGTGTTTTTATCATAGATGAAAATACTGGGGACATCCAAGCTGCAAAGAGATTGGATAGAGAAGAAAAATCAACTTATGTTCTTCGAGCAAAAGCAATAGACAAAAGAACAGGAAGACAAGTTGAACCAGAATCTGAGTTTATAATTAAGATTCATGATATCAATGATAATGAACCAAAGTTTAACCAAGATGTTTATACTGCAACTGTTCCTGAAATGTCAGAAGTTGGTAAGCAAAATTAAGATTTTATTTATCCTATATTACACTTAACGGATGGGTTGAGAATAAATATTATCTGGCTGATAATTCAGCAATTTACATTAGCGGGATGTGTCTTGGGGTCATAGTAATAGTAGTGGCAGCCGTGTAGAAGTAATTGTAGTGGCAGTAGAGATAATGGAAGTGCCAGAAGGGGGATTAGCAGCTAGGAGTAGTAGTAGTGGCAGCAGCAGCCATACTGCATGGAACATGATAGTAGACAGTAGTGTTGAGCGAATTGAAGTATCTAAAGTGTACTTCTATCCAAATTTCAGAGAAAATTCAATTTGCTGCAAAGCCAAATTTTCTCATGCTTTGTAGTAACAAATCAATGTCCCCAATAATGGCAGTAAAATTTTTTATAAATCAGCACGAAGAGGCAGTTGCAGCCATCTTGCTTGAAGATCCTGCATAAAGTATCTTGTGCTGTGACTTATGACATCACCACGCTGGCCAACGTGATGACGTCTTCACGCACCACGTGAGATTTTGAGCTGGATCTTCAGGCAGGGTGGCCTCTACACACTCAAATGGATTAGGTAAGTATGAATTATTTATTTTTTATATTATTATTACTATTGACCCCTGAAAAGCCTTGATGGTGTAAGTGGTCATGAAGCAAATAATTTTGTAAAAGTCAGTGAAGCAGTCAAATCAAATTTTCAAGAGCTTCTCTCATCTCAATTAGACAGAAAGATAGAGGCAGTGGCATGATCGGACACCATCAGCAATGGCAAATCAAAAGGATGTTTTGTACCCTGGAGGAGGATAATTTTGCCCATATCTGTGTAACACCACCTGCTGTGCAAGACAGTTGAAAGAAAACAAACTGGGCCAGTTCTGGCCACTGCTCTTATGCCTCCTGAGAAGTCCATGGGGTCAGGGAACAGGGTATGTGCTGGGGAAAGGCCATAGTCTTTTAGAAAAGAAGACAATTTGAAGCATTTAAAATGAATAAAATTTTGATGAAAGAGTGGAACTGTGCCACTCTGGATACCTGGCCAAAAGTCCAATTGGTGGAACATGGAAAAAACTGCAAGTGACGACATGGGGGAGAATTCAGTTTTAGAAAGGATGCGCTGCCCGTTGCCATATTGCGGACCGTATTTGCGGATCTGCAAAACACAGGCAGTGTTCCGTGGCCATTCTGCATCATGGATGCGGACCCATTCATTTCAATGGGTCCGCAAATCCGGAGAAGCAGAATGGTGTTGAACGGAACAACGAAACAGAACACTATGGAAGCACTACGGAGTGCTTTCTAGGGTTCCGTTCCGTGCTTCTGCACCGCACTTGCTCTATCTTTTTGTGGAACAGAAGGATCGCGGACCCATTCAAGTGAATGGGTCTGCAATCCCCATGCGCCTGCCCAGCGGTCCACAGCACGGGAACGGGCTTCACACGATTGTGTGAACAAGCCCCTAGATTGTATAGCCTAGATTTATTCCACCTATAAGTTGGCTTAGTTTTATATAAAAAAATGTTCCAAAATTTTGGCACAGGTTTGGAGCACACACATGCACATTTAGGCCATTCCTTTTTTTACTCCTAAGCCATGCAGTTGCCTTGTGAGGTATAAAAAGTCTAGAAAAATACCTGAATGCAGTGTAAAGCATGTACTTCAGTGTTTTGGCACAAATTGCAAAATTTTCTAAAGTAAATCTGCCCCATTATCTCACAGCAAAAAATGGCAGCATGAAATTGACATATTTCCCACTTTAGCATCTTAATTTTTTTTTACGAATTAGCGCTTTTTTGTTGTTATATGCAACTGTTTTATATGTGTAATATAATACATTGTAAAATGGTACAATAAAAACTAAATAAATAAATGTAATGCAATTAATAAGGCAGTGTACTACAGTGTTGGCAAATGTTTAAACATTTACAATCATTGCTTACATTCTGCATGAATTCTTCTTACTTTGACAACTGCAGAAAGATTCATTTCACAACTGCCCCAAAACTAAATGAAGTATTACACAGTTCTGGCATCCATTGTCACATTGATCTATGTTGCATATCTTATTATGTCAATGCATTAAATTGTGCTGGAAAAAAATGCCTAATGTAATTGCTTGAAGAAAATATGGATCATAAATTAATACAGCAGAAATAAATTAAACAATTAAATTTAACTAGAGATAGTGTTTAAGCTGATAAACATGATATTTTGTTATATGTCATATGCACATTTTTACTGCTTTCGTTAATGATTAACTTTCCTTCAACACTCTTTGGTAAAGTAACAGTGACTATAAATTACTTTTGAAGTTTTTAGAATTGACAACAAGGCTGTAAAAGTACCTGTGAAATATGTGATAATATTCTTTTTTTAAATTATAGCTATATTACCTATACAGACAATTATAAAACTGCCCACATTAAAGTAGTGGAAAAAAGTTTCATGCAAATACATTTCAAGTTCTAGTTTCTTTACTTTATAACCAATAATACCAGTACCTTCATTCTTTGTAATAAACTGGACACAAACATATTCATAAAAAGGTCACTGCAATGTAAAAATAAAGTCCACCTTCATATGGTTTTACTTAATTTGGCTTGTATTTTGCATCAGCATTTGTAAGATAAAATTTGGAATGGGCCCAAAACACAAAAAAGAAAAATACATTTCCTTGAAGGATCCTCCAAATTTTCGCTTGCCAGAATAACCATATGTTGTTTTCCCTTTGGCCACCTGATTTTTTTCCTGTTTTTTGTGGTATGATTTGGGTGGGTTTTTTTCAAACAGTGTGTTTTCCCACAAATATTTTTTTAATGATACTTTTTTTCCATGTAGAGAAGGTGTCAAAAAAACGCCAAATATGTCTCTGATTTCACATGTAAGTATACAGAGGTATTTTTCCATGAAAAAGAGAAGTGGGCAATTCCATTGGTCAGCATTAGGGATGAGAGAATTTTTAAAAAATTAAATTCGCCGTTTCACCAAATTTTTCTGGAAAAATTTGGTTCTATCCAAATAAGTTTTCGGCAAATTACATTATAAAACGGCTATTTCCCGGCTGCTGAGAGCCTTTATAGTGGTGTAAAACACTGTGCCTTGTAGTAACACGCATAGTGAGCCTGCTTTGTTAGTGAAATAATAATGCAAGTTTGTATGACATGGAGATGACAAGTGTTGCTCTTAGAATCACAGCATACTTCACTTATTTGGGCGGTTACTGGGCCAAAACTGACCAAATAACTCAAGTATGAACTCAGCCTTACAGGTCGATGTTAGCGCCAAGAGGAAGCACACTCCTTTTACACCATCGCCAGCTGATTCCACATAGATGTCTACAGAACTTGTTCTATTAAATGCATATACAAGTAGAGCCCCCCGGACACACTGGAGAGGGTGTCAGCAGTAAATTTGTGTTGACGTCACTGATTATTTTGCTCTTCCTCTGATCCATCAGAACAATAACCCACAAAAAACGGATCCTGTCTGTGGAGCATCCGCCTTCACTCGGTCAGCATTTGCACAATAATTCATCAGTATTGCTAACGCCCAAAAAAAAACAGGACTGGATCTAAAACAGAGATGACACATGTATGGAATATTTGCATGTGTTCTGTGTTTTCTACCCACTCCTGCTTTTGGCTACCAAATCATAAGCCAATTCTGATAAAAAAAAAAACAGGCCTTAAAGCTGCTACACAGACAAGATCCATTGTGCGTCTCATTTTTCCTTCCTTCTGACAGATCAGTCATGAAGTGGGGAGGGTGGAAACAGCATGAGAAGTCCACAAAGTGGACCTATGATATAGTGATGAGTTGAAAGCTGTTTTCGCTAATATTTTTCCCAATATCTGGGCCTGACACACAGACGCTATTGCAGCACAGATGTGACAATTTACTGCAGGAACCGTTTATAGGAAAATTATGGATAAATTATGGAAAAAATATATTTGTTGTCAGTAATATTTTCCCCATTTTCTGGGCCTGACACACACACGCTATTGCAGCACAGATTTGACAATTTACTGCAAGGACAGTTTATAAGAAAATTATGTATAAATTATGGAAAAAATATATTTGTTGTCAGTAATATTTTTACCAATATCTGACCCTGACACACACAGATGCTATTGCAGCACAGATGTGACAATTCACTGCAGGGACCGTTTATAGGAAAAATGTGGACAAATTATGGAAAAAATATATTTGTTTTCGCTAATATTTTTCCCAATATCTGGCCCTGATACACAGACGCTATTTCAGCACAAATGTGACAATTCACTGCAGAGACTGTTGGATAAATTATGGAAAATATAATTCTTTTCAATAATATTCTTCCTATCTCTGCCCCTCACACACAGAATGTATTGCTGAACAGATGTCACAAGTCACTGCAGACACCCACTATAAAAAAGAATCAAAAAGTATGGGGAAAAAAAATGAAGACTACTTTGCAAGATTAAATTGCTGCCACCACACACAATAGTCCTTAAAAGGGCTTTTGGGTTTTTAAAACATTTTAAAATTGAATAAATTGCGATAACAAACTCCCTACACTATCTGTCCCTTCCTAAGTTCTCCTTAATTCGCAATGAGCCGAACCTGCGTCATCGGGTGCTATAAAGTATCGCCATGTGCTGAGCATAGCGATGTTCGAGCCGTACAGGTATTCGGCCGAGTATGCTTGCTCAACACTACTACTGGTGTGATATACCAGTTGCCCCCCAAAAAAGTGATTGAAGCAAGGGTGTTAAATAGAGATGGCCTTGTGGTTTGCCCGGCAGTCGTTTCGCGGCGAACTTTACGTGTTCGCGATTTGCCGAACATATGGAGAAATTTGCGGCCACCATATTCTTTTACATTGTGAAGAACTTTGACCCATAACTCATCCATCAGGTGGTACAGGACAGCCAATTGAGACATTTCAGCACATGGACGTACCCCCTACCTTATAAATAAACCTGATCTGGCAGTCATTTTACATTCAGTGTTTTGCCAGTGTAGGGGGAGGTTGCTGTGTGGAGCAGAGACAGGCTGTTAGGGACACCAAACACTAGCTATTAGGGCCACAAAAGTAATTTTAAGGACTAGTATAGGTGTGCTATCGATAGGTGTGATACACAGAGGGGTGCAATATACTTATAATATACTTTTATAATGAGTCAAAAACACATAGATCTATATAGTGATCACCTGGAAGTCAGGGGCCTAGGGGCTAGGGGCTTACTAGGGCCATTTTTAGATAGGGTAAGGTTCCGGACGAGGTCACTCTTATCAGGGTGGGTGGTCTGTGATTAGGCTATCAGGGCCAGAATAGCACCCCCCTGTAGGGCAATATCAGGGACAGTTCTTTTCCCAACCTGTCCTTCAATACCACATCATCATCTAGCCCAGGGATGGATGTTTTTTTGCTTTCCCTCCTGGATTCATCGATGTGCACTGGTACCCCCCGGATTGTGGTAGGACCTATGGTTTCTGATTTGGTGCCGCCGAGCATCTGATTTAGTGCCGCCGAGCACTTGTTATTGCGTAACACATCTATGCTTTTTGGTTAACTTTAATAATTTAATATATTTTCATTTTGAGAGATATCTTTTCCATTCACACGTCAGCAAAATGGGTCCACATCTGTTCCGCAATTTTGCGGAACGGGTGCAGACCCATTCATTTTCAATTGGGCCGGAATGTGCTGTCCGCATTTGCGGAATGCACATTGCCGGTGTTCGTGTTTTGCGGATCCGCAAAACACTTACGGATGTGTGAATGGACCCTCATAGTAAAATTATTGAAGGTTACGTTTTATCTTCACGTATATTCTAATGGATTGCCTTCCTTGTACAATGTTATGATATACTTTCTATGTTAGAAAGTATATTATAGTGCATTTGTATTGTGCGGCAGTTGTGTGCGGTTCTGCTGCGATACTGCAGGTATATAGAGGGACAAGCGCTATTGGAACAAATAATTTCTACTGGTGTGATATACCAGTCCCCCCCCCAAAAAAACTGATTGAAGCGGGGTGTTATATACCAATATACTTTCTTTATAGTGCATTTGCGCATGCATGTACGCGAAAATTAAATTGCCGATATTTCGCATTGAAAAAAATAAAAATGGAGATTGAGAATTCTAATAATACATCTGGTATGTCACTGTCCATGTTGTGGGACTATTTGTGCACTTCTAGTAATTATTTCTTGGCTGCAAATATGAGCTAAAGGTTTTTCAGGTTCGCCTGTCATTAAAATTAATGGGACCCGCCGCGAACATTTGATCGTGTTCGCGCGATCGCGTTCGCGAACCGTCCCCAGAGATGTTCGTCCATCACTAGTGTTATATACAAATAATATACTTTCTAAATAGTGCATTTGGGTAGTGCAGCATTTGTTTGCGGTTTTGCTGAGTTACTGCAGCTACACAGAGTGACAAACGCTATTGGAAAAGATAATTTATATTGGTGTGATATACCAGTTGCCCCCCCAAAAAGTGATTGAAGCAGGGGTGCTATATACCAATTACATACTTTCTATATAGTGCATTTAGGTAGTGCAGCATTTGTTTGCTGTATTGCTGCGTTATTTCAGCATAGAGTGAAAAACGCTATTGGAACAAATAATTTCTACTGGTGTGATATACCAGTTGGACCCCCCCCAAAAAAGTCATTGAAGCAGGGGTGTAATATACAAATAATATACTTTCTATATAGTGCATTTAGGTAGTGAAGCATTTGTTTGCGATTTTGCTGCGTTACCGCAGCTACATAGAGTGACAAGCGCTATTGGAACAAATAATTTCTACTGCTGTGATATACCAGTTGCCCCCCCCAAAAAAAAAAAAACTGTGATTGAGGCAGGGGTGTGATATACCTTCTTCCACAAATACTGCTCTTCACAGGGACTTTTTTCACAGGTTCATTTTGAAAATGACAAGCAGAGGAAGAGGCAAGCTATTCTGCAGGGGTGGTGGGGGTTGGGCAGGTGCACCAGGCCGGTGCCTAAGTGGGAAGTTGCAGAAGGTGCGTGCGATTACGTCAAAGGACACACCAGACTTGGTTGAGTGGCTTACTCAGCCTTCCACTTCTGCACCCCAAAGACACCACCACACCATATCCACTCCACTCGAGTCAGAGGAATTATTTTCCCATCCTTTCCAAGACCTTACCGATGCGCAGCCATTCTTGGCATCGGATCAGGAAGATGAGGTATCAACGGTCGCCACCCAGCAGTCTGACGACAATACCCAGAACAGCCCAAGGAGGGTGGTCCCCGCTATTGCTGACGTTGCCATGCTGTGCTGTGGCTGTTGTGCCTGGAAGCCAAGAGCCACACCTGTCCTGCACTGCTTTCACAGGCTGATCAGTGGCTAACACCGCTCAATTTGACAGTTGGTAAAGTGGTATGCGACCACAGTGCCAATCTGCTGAGCGCGCAGAAACAGGGAAAAATGACACACGTGCCATGCATGGCACACGTCCTGAACTTAGTCGTGCAGCGATTCGTTGGCAAATACCCCGGGGTCCGGGATGTCTTGCGGCAGGCCAAGAAAATCTCTGGCCAGTTTAGAAGATCTAACACGGCCAAGGCTCGCCTTGCTGACGTTCAGCAGCAACACCACCTGCACGTCATACGTCTGATTTTTGACTGCCCGACACGCTGGAACTCCACCTTGTATATGCTTGATAGGCTGCTCCAGCAGAAATGTGCAGTTAATGACTACCTGTACAAACTCTACGGCAGGACAGGTTCTGGTAAGCTTTTTTTTTTTTTCACCGAGCCAGTGGCTGCTCATACACGATGCATGCAGACTTCTGCGGCCATTTGATGAGATCACCAAACTAGTAAGTCGCAGCCAGTGCGCCATCAGTGACATTAGATCTTACAACTTCTTTCTGGAGCGTACATTGCGTTGTGTCATTGATCAAGTTGTCGAGGAGCAGGAAGATGAGAAAGTTGCAATGCTGGATTAATTTCCAGGGGGGGCTACTCCATCTGATACAAGTCAACAGGAGTCTGAAAAAGAGTCAGAGGAGGATGATGCCGGGGCAGAAGTGGAGCAAGAAGAGCAGGCTTTAAACTTTTCTGGGATCCCTGGTGTTGTCCATGGCTGGGGGGAGGAGAACGGGACGATGAGCAGGAGCCAGGCCACTCCACCACTTCCAGTTTAGTGCAAATGAGGGCCTTCATGCTCCAGTTTTTGAAGAGGGACCCCCATATAAAAAGCATAAAGGGCATGGACCAGTAATGGATGGCAACGTATTTAGACCAACAGTGCAAAAACAAAATGGCGGACCTGTTACCAGCATCACAGAAGGCTGTCAGAATGCAGCACTTCCATGCCTTGCTTCGAGAAATGCTGCATTACGCTTTTGCGGCCGCTGGCAGAGGAATTTCCACTCACAGAGAAACAGTTGCGGGTACCAATCCTACAGCACATGCAAGAAGAAGGCAGTTTGAAGATGTGATGGTCACTTCAGATATGAGATCATTCTTGCAGACAACCCATCTACAGCCGCCCTCCGGATCCAGCCTCAGGGAACACCTAGACCGACAGGTGTCCGACTACATTGTGTTCACGTCTGATGTGGATGCTCTGAGAAGTGAGGAACCCCTGGACTACTGGGTGTGCAAGCTTGACCTGTGGCCAGAAATGGCACAATTTGCTATGGAACTCTTGGCTTGCCCCTCGTCCAGTGTCCTGGCCGAAAAGACATTCAGCGCAGCAGGGGGGATCATGACCGATAAGTGCACTCACCTAGCTCACGACAGTGTTGACTACCTCACATTTCTAAAAATGAATAAGGCATGGATCTTGGAGGAATTCAACACATGTGACTAGTCGACCACGTTTAATTGAATTTCCTCATGACAGCCAACAAATATCCGCCACCACCCAGAACAAATAATGGTCCCTGTATTAGGTAAATACAGCGGCATAAAAGGCCTTTTCTGTCCGGTGAATGCCTAATGTTTTGGGCCTCTGAGGAATTCAACACCTGTGACAACCACGTGTTTCAACTGTTATCATTAGGGGGATTTTGTTAGCCATGTTTTTAATCCAATTTTATATTTTTTTTCTTTTAAACATATGCATTTGATCAATATTTGTACTGGTCTACAGTAAAATTGATATCCATTGACTGTCTAATAGACCTCCAGCCACATAATCACTTGATCTTTTCTGTATGGTGAAAGCATCATTTTTGGGGCTTGTAATACACTGGCCTACAGTAAAATTGATATCCAATGACCGTGTAATCTACCTCCAGCCACATACTTACTTGTTATTTTATGTATGCTGAATGCATTTGGTTCTAAGAGACCCATCCTGACATGTCAGTTTGAAGATTCCCTGGATGAATCAGAACTTTGTGCTATTTTTACACAATTGGATAGTTATTTTATTGGATCCACTTTCTTCATACTCGATTGAGGATATCAGAATCACCATGACCACGTGATACATCACGTGACCAGCCAGCACTTCCTGCCGACACATCACGTGACAAGCCAGCATTTTCTACCTTCATTTGGTGTGGCTTTTGTTTTGGCCCGTAACAGCAAGACGTACTACTTACTTATTGTGAGGACGGTATTTCCATCTGAAGACCTCGGGATAGGTAACAAGTGGTGTTGGACTCACACAGCCGTGGGACGCCTTGGCGTGTGGGTTATCAGTACCGCACCACATTTGCTGAACTTTGTTTGGATTTAACTATTGCTGCGGGTCCCTTTGACTGGCAGGTTTTTTCAGTATCTACAGTATCTGTGCACATTCATGGTGTTTCATATGCATCAGCCCATTTGAAGTTGTATTAACTTTATTCATCGTTCCCAGGGCGTTTATTCTTTTAGGAAATACGCTCACAAGCACTTTATATAGAGTACAGTACATCCCCAACTGGAGTCTCATTATCCAGGTTTTTATTTTTATTTTCAGTTTTTATTGTATTGCATTCTGATGTTTATTAAATGTTTTTATTAATGATTTTGGTTCCATATGCCCTTAAGTGAGTGCTCTGACTATACTATACTTTTTATACTTGTTCTTTTATGTACGCTGAATGCATAATTTTTTGGGGCCTGTAGTGCACTGGCCTGCTTTAAAATTGATATCCAATGACCGTGTAATCTACCTCTAGCCATATACTAACTTGTTCTTTTATGTATGCTGAATGCATAATTTTTGGGGCCTGTAGTACACTGGCCTGCTGTAAAAATGATATCCAATGACCGTGTAATCTACCTCCAGACTCATACTTACTTGTTCTTTTATGTATGCTGAATGCATAATTTTTGGGGCCTGTAGTCCACTGGCCTGCTGTAAAATTGATATCCAATGACCGTGTAATCTACCTCCAGCCACATACCTACTTGTTCTTTTCTGTACGGTAAATGAATAATTGTTGGGGCCTTGGAGGAATTAAACACCAGTGACGACCACGTGTTATCAAATTTCAACTATTATCATTATTATTATTTTTTTTAAAGAGGGGGGTTTTCATTAGCCATGTTTTTAATCCAATTTGATATTTTTTGTTCTTTTAAACAGATGTATTTGACCTGTATTTGTACTGGCCTGCAGTATAATTGATATCCATTGACCGTGTAATATACCTCCGGCCACATAATCACTTGATTTTTTCTGTCCGGTGAATGCTTAATGTTTGGGGCCTGTAGTCCAGTGACCAACAGTAAAATTTTTATCCATTGACCGCATAATGTACCTCGATCCACATAATCAGAATTTATTTTATGTCAGGTGAATGGCAAATTTTTAAGGCCTGTACTCCTGTGGCCTAAAATAAAAAAAAAATTAGGCTCCGACAGGGCACATTTTAGAGAATTTCCCTTTAAGACGCATAAAAATGTCCCCTAATTAAGACACATATTTTTTGTTGGAATGTTTGTCATTGATCCCCCTCTAGCATGTCACTGTCTATGTTGTGGGACTTTTTGTGCACTTCTACTAAGTATTTGGTGGCTGCAAATATGAGCTGAAGGTTTTTCAGGTTCTCCTGCCATTAAAGTGAATGGGGCCCGCAAACATTTGATTGCGTTCGCGAACATTTGATTGCGTTCACGAACCGTCCCGGCCGATGTTCGTCCATCACTAATGCTGGAGGAGCACTGTGAATTGTCCCTGCAGTGGAGGTTGAGGACACGGTGGAGGATGAGGAGGCAGAGGTGGACATTGTCGCTGGACCAATGGCGTGAGAATGTGGAGGCGGAAGCGGCGTCACCTGGCCAAGTTGCTGGTTTGGCTGGGCAGGAACCACATTTACCCAGTGGGCCGTAAAGGACATATATTGTCCTTGACCGTACGTCAAGCTCCACATGTCGGCGCTGCCATGCACTTTGGCAGACACTGGAAGTCTCATGGACTGACCCACTTTCTGTTCTACATATGTGTGCAGGGCTGTTACTGCCTGTTTGGCAAAGATATGACGGCTTGGGACTCTCCGCCTCGGCTCTGTAAAAGTTATCAGTTCTCTCAAAGGTGCAAAGTCAACCACTTGGAAAGGGAGGGATTGCAGCACCAGCAACTTGTACAGGAGCACGTTCAGCTTCTGCGCCGTTGGATAAGTGCACGGATACAGTTGTCTCTTGGAAATTGTTTCAGGGATTGATTTCTGACGGAATGACTGACGAGGAGTAGGAGGGCAAGGAGTAGGAACATCAGGACCGGTAGATGATGGGAAGTAAAGACAGCTCCCTTCGGCTAAGGTTAATACATGACCAAAAAGGTGTTAGAACATATAAATGCACCACTAAACAGCAAATAGTACTTTTTTTGCCACTAATACACTCCAAAAAGGGCTATAATTTCCTCACTTCACCACACAATGGCTAATAAGCACTTTTTTCCTCCACGTATATACGCCAAAAAAGGCTTTAGAACATAAAACTGAACCGCTGAACAGCAAAGAATACTTTTTTTTGCCACTAATATATGCCAAAAATGGCTTTAGAACATATAACTGCATTGCTGAATGGTAAATAATAAAACAAAATTGCCACTAATACACGCCAAAAAGGGCTGTAATTTTCTCACTTCACCACATAACGGCAAATAATACTGTACTTTTTTTTTGCCACTTTTACATGCCAAAAAAGCTTTAGAACAGAAATTTGCTCCACTGAACGGCAAATAATACTTTTTTTTGCCACTAATACACCCCAAAAAGGGCTGTAATTTTCTCACTTCACCACACAACGGCTAATAAGCCCATTTTTTCCCCCACTTATACACGCCAAAAAAGGCTTTAGAACATATAACTGCATCGCACAAGGGCCGATAAAACAGAAATATTTCCTAGTTAATGGCTGTATCACACAGCACTTGCACCCCAATGAAAAGAACGGTTTGCTGGAAATATAGAGGTATCATCTATTGCAAACCTGAAGCAGCAGTATAATGGCAATTTGGATCCCAAGTCAGTGCAGCAAGGTGTAATCGGATTGTTCCTATCACCCAGGCTGTACACTTGCCTATTGGACCCTGTTCTCCTTTTATAGTGTGGAATAATTCCTCCCTATCCTTTCCCTACACTTCTAATGATCTTTCCCTGAACTTCTATTCAGCAAAATAAAAGTTTTAAATTCTTTCCTACCACTGTCCCTAGCGCCTGCTAATGTCTCTCTCTGCACTAAGTAGTGATGAGAGTCAGAGGCTATATTCAAATTTGCAATATTTTATTGGCAATGTAAAAATTGCGTAATGCAAATTCGTAATGCGAAATACAGGAGTGGGTCACTTTGGCTACATTTTTCAAGCTGCTAGAAGTTTCATGAGTTTCTCCTGAGACTGGAGAAAATGGAGATAGATTCAAGTGCTCCAATATATTCGCAATTGCGCTAATCGGCAGTGATTAGAATATTTCTTCGCACTATGTGCAACTTCACATTTTAGCAGGTCTGACTACAGATTACTGATTGGTGCACTAAGTATTGTTGTGAACTTGACATTGCTTCCTTCTCATTGGCCCGCAAGCAAGAAGCAGAAAGTAGTCATTTGTTCAGAAGGAAAAAAATGAAGAATATTCTATATGTCCCAAAAAATTGTTGCCACCTGGATTTAACTAAGCAAAAAGTTATGAGCCTTGCATCGGTTTCAGCTGGCAATAAGTTATTTAACCCCAACTGATGCAATGAGTTGCTTCTCATTTATTAAACAACCATGTCGAAAGACACATCTCGTGATCGTGGAAAAGATGTTAGTCTGTTTAAGAAAGGGTCAAATCATTGGCATGCATCAAGCAGAGAAAATATCTAAGGAGATTGCAGAAACTACTGAAATTGGGTTAAGAACTGTCCAACACATTATTAAGAACTGGAAGGATAGTGGGGACCCATTGTATTCGAGGAAGAAATGTGGCAGAAAAAAAATTCTGAATAATCGCGATCGGCGATCACTTAAACGTTTGGTGAAATCAACTCGAAGAAAAACAACAGTAGTACTCAGGACTATGTTCAATAGTGAAAGTAAGAGCATTTCCACACGCACAATGTGAAGGGAACTCAAGGGATTGTGACAGAACAGCTGTGTAGCCGTAAGAAAACCACTAATCAGTGAGGCAAACCAGAAAAAAAGGCTTCAATTTGCTAGGGAGCATAAAGATTAGACTCTAGAGCAATGGAAGAAGGTCATGTGTTCTGATGAGTCAAGATTTACCCTGTTCCAGAGTGATGGGTGCATCATGTTAAAAAGAGAGGCAGATGAAATGATGCACCCATCATCCCTAGTGCCTACTGTACAAGCCTGTGGGGGCAGTGCTATGAGCTGGGGTTGCTGCAGTTGGTCAGGTCTAGGTTCAGCAACAGAATGTGCTCCAAGAATGAGGTCAGCTGACTACCTGAACATACTGAATGACCAGGTTATTCCATCAATGGATTTTTTCTTCCCTGATGGCACGGACATATTCCAAGATGACAATGCCAGAATTCATCAGGCTCAAATTGTGAAAGAGTGGTTCAGGGAGCATGAGACATTATTTTGACACATGGATTGGCCACCACAGAGTCCAGACCTTAACCCCATTGATAATCTTTGGGATGTGCTGGAGAAGGCTTTGCACAGCATCAGACTCTACCAATAAAATTATCTCGAATTCTCGAATTTGCGAATATATGACGGATATTCTGCAAAATATTTGTGAAATATTGCGAATTCGAATATAGCTTCTGCCGCTCATCACTAGTAGTCAGCATAGATCACCTACTAGGCTAATATTTTAAATTTTTTGAGAATCCAAGGCGGGGCAATATAAAAAAAAAACAAGATTGCAAAGAGAAAAAAAAACAATGATCCTTTTAAAGGTTCAGATACTCTATAACATATCCAAAAATCTAAGGGTAATGCTAAACCTTCACTTTAAAGGAAATGTGTCACCAACAATTTTATCTGTTAAAACCAGACAGTGGCACATGTTTTTCAGTTTTTCTTTTCTGATCATAGATTTTCTTTATTCTTTTTCTGAACATGATTATTTGTGAAGCTATCTTGCCTGGACTGTTCTTAACATCAGTTAGAAAGCATTAAGAAAATTGTTTTACTGCAGCCATAGGGACCTCATTGACTTCTATGGGAGAGTTTTCTAGGCATGCTCTGTGACCTGTGTAGAGGTTATTGTACAAGGAAAGAATAGATAGGCTCTGACAGTCACCTATTGTAAATGGTGGATCCTGCCTTATCTATACACAGAGGTGATATCATTACAGACAGGATTAGAATAACAGATAAGCAGATGACTGCAGTAAAGTGATCTGTACAGACCAAGAAGTGTTTAAAAATTGATATTGACATAGAAAATTAAAAATAACATTACCAACATTTAAAAAAAAAATGCTAAGCATAATAAATGTGCTTTAAACAAAAGGGCAATTTCTCATTACAAATTCCCTTTAAGTTATTTTGCCTTCCTGTATTCCATTTTCTATAGGATTTATTGAATTAAGCAGATTTTTGTTTCATCATGTCCACAGTTCATGTGAGGTCATACTTTCCTCCTAATAGTTATTTAATTATAAGTTTCCAAAACTTTATGATAATTCCATTATTCTTTTTGCAGGTACCTCAGTCCTTCAAGTAACTGCCTCAGATGCTGATGATCCTTCATATGGAAATAGTGCTAGGATTGTATACAGTATTCTTCAAGGACAGCCATACTTTTCAATTGATCCAGATACAGGTGAGCACTAAAATATTGAAACAAAAGGAGCTTATTTGTCTGTTAAAAAGTATACACACTATGCATATTGTTTAACCCCTTCCCGACTTCTGAGAACTTATAAGTATTGACTACCTCAATGTCCATTCCCTGGATATCCACTGGTTTAGGAGGGTGCCTGTGCTTCCGGATGTCCATCATCATCTCCTTACTTATCCTAGCATTGGTCCTAAGGTGGTTTTGCTAGCATCAATCCACAAATCCCCAATCCACAAATTCTCTAGCATCAATCCACAAATTCCCTATTTACTCCATGTCATCCTCATCTGTGATGAGGTCCTAGTACTATTGCCGAGTCATCAGAGAACTTCTGTAAGTAGCAGCTAGAAAAGTTTTACCTGAAGTCTGCAATGTACAGTGTAAAGAGGAAAGAAGGAAGAACTGTACACTGAGGTGTCCCTGTACTACAGATCACTGTGTCTGACTTGAGGCGCCAGAGGATGGTGGGAGTAAGCGTGAAGGAGACAGAATAGTATAGAGGCTGCTCAGGGGTTTATCATGCAGACCCAATTGTCTGCATGTGTAGGAGAAGTGAGATGGGAGGAGATAGGAGGGTTAATGGGTGGTGAAATCCCACCCAAAACCACCTATTCCTGAAAACCCCAAATAAGCGCCAATATCCTGTATATATATATATATATATATATATATATATATATATATATATATAAACTTGGATTTCTATTGAGTGGTCTATATAATGGTAGAAACACTTTGCGCAATAGATGTGGCGTGGGTAGGTGTCCAGGGGACCATTTTTTTCAGGATAGGCATAATACACCTGTAAACCTTACACCCCCCAGCCTGGATCACTTCTAGGATGTTACATGATGAAGGCAGCCAATCACAAAGGGGCTTCTGTTCAGTTGTCTTTAGTGCAGTATAAAATCCGGCTCAACACGTTTCGGGAGAGGCACGTCCCTTCATCAGGAGCATATGGCATATAGTATACATGTATGGGGTATTTATACCCCGAGGGTAATGAGAACAAGACCGCCAAAAATATGTGGGAGGATCCTTCTCTGCAGAGGTGCCGGCAGTCCGGAGGCGGAAGTGCCGGGTTGTGGTGGTGCGCATGACCGGAAGGGTGCGCGATGATGCGCATGACCGAAACTAGTGCGTGTCAGTCGAGAGCGCATCCATAGCTCGTGTGCATGCCCAGGAACTTTGAGCATAGCGCTTTTTCCTAGAGCGACTTGGTGGCTTGTGCGCAGGTCCGGAAGTTGAGTCTCGTTGAGGGTGCGTTCCAAGCTGGAACACATGTTCATTTTCCGGCCCATGTTGTTTCCTTGGTTGCTGGGTCTCTATATATCTTTACAAGGATACCAATGTCACAAATTTGTTGTTGGGGCATGTAAAGGAGCCTCTTTAGTAAAAGAATGGTTGTGGTGGGGTTTGTTGAGGTCAGACGGAAGGGGGAGAGACGGTGCATAAAAGATGAGTAGAATAAAGATAGATATTCTGATTGCCTCGTTTTTTTCTCTCTGTTTTTTTCATATTTTTATATATGGTCCCCATGTGTATATAATGTAGGTGTAAAAGTACAATGATCGTCATGGGATCCATACAAGTCATGGGATCAATAAAATAAAATAAGGGTCTAAAATTGTGTAAAAGGGTTGGATCTAGGGACTAGGGATGTGGTTTGGGGTTCTTGAGATCAAGCTATACCCTGACAATGTATGTTGCGATATTATGGTAATCTAGTATTGGATCTAGTTGGATGGGCGATATACTATATTAAAGGTTGTTGTACAAAAATACAGGTGGTTATACCATAAAACATTAAAACCTTATGTCTAAGGTTTCTAGCCTTTTGTCTAGCTTTATATCAACTATTATATTGGGCCATGCATCCTTTCCCGCAAAGCTCAGCCCCTTCCCCAGTAAGTCCCATCCCATTTTGAGCTGGTAAGGTGAAAATTGCTGAAAGCCTAGCTGCACCAATTGGCACCATAATTGTGCCAATTGTGCCACTTTTTTGCCAGATTCTAAGGCTCTATTACATTAGGGATGGACGAACATCTGCCGGGACGGTTCACGTTCACAGTTCGCGGCGGGTCCCATTCATTTTAATGACAGGCGAACCTGAAAAACCTTCAGCTCATAATTGCAGCCAAGAAATAATTACTAGAAGTGCACAAATAGTCCCACAACATGGACAATGACATACCAGTTATAATATTTTTTTCCAATACCGTTTGTCACTGTGTGTAGCAGAGGGAACGCAGCAAAACCGCAAACAAATGCTGCAGTACCCAAATGTGCTATATAAAAAGTATATTATTGGTATACACCCCACTTCTATCAGTTTTTTTGGGGGGCGACTGGTATATCAAACCAGTTATAATTATTTTTTACAATACCGTCACTGTGTGTAGAAGAGGGAACGCAGCAAAGCCGCAAATAAAGGATGCACTACCCAAATGCACTATATAGAAAGTACAGTCGTGGCCAAAAGTTTTGAGAATGACACAAATATTAGTTTTCACAAAGTTTGCTGCTTTTAGATCTTTGTTTCAGTTGTTTCTGTGATGTAGTGAAATATAATTACACGCACTTAATACGTTTCAAAGGCTTTTATCGACAATTACATGACATTTGTGCAAAGAGTCAGTATTTGCAGTGTTGGCCCTTCTTTTTCAGGACCTCTGCAATTCGACTGGGCGTGCTCTCAATCAACTTCTGGGCCAATTCCTGACTGACAGCAACCCTGTCACGGAACCATGAACCAGACGTACAACAAGAGATAAGTGAAAATAAGAAGGCTTTATTGAAAATAAAGCTGTAAAGCAAAAGTCCAAACGAATGGTGAAACCGAAGCAGAGTCTTTGAGAGGCCAGAGATCAGGAACCAGAAGGGTAGTCAGACGAAGCCAGGATCAGGAACCAGCAGGGTAGTCAGACGAAGCCAGGATCAGGAACCAGCAGGGTAGTCAGACGAAGCCAGGATCAGGAACCAGAAGCAGCAGCAGTCTTAGAAGCATGTGAACACAGGAGGACCAAGCAAGGAACTGAAGCCACAGACTTCCTATATATATGAGCTAGGCATCCAGCTCCTCCCAGTGGGAAGGAGGAGCCGCAGGGTGGAAGGCTACAAGAAACCCAGAAACCAAGATGGCCACCAGCACATGTCAAACGAAGGAGAACAGCAAGAAGGTAAGACCATGACAGTACCTCCCCCTCAAGGGCCCCTCCTCCGCGGAGCAAAAAACGGTTTCTGAGGGAAGCGTGCGTGGAAGGCTCGGAGCAAGGCAGGAGCATGGACATCTGCGGAGGGAACCCAGGAACGCTCCTCTGGACCATAACCACGCCAATGGACCAAAAACTGCACCCGACCGCGGACCAGGCGTGAGTCCAGGATATTGCTCACCTCATACTCCTCATGATTGCCCACTCGGACCGGACGAGGCCGAGGAACCGAGGAAGTGAAACGATTACACACCAGTGGCTTCAACAGGGAGACATGAAACACGTTAGAGATCCGCATGCCAGGAGGAAGCGCAAGGGCATAGGCTACCGGGTTTACCCTGCGAAGCACTCGGAAGGGACCAACAAAGTGAGGCGCCAGCTTGGGAGTGGGCACTCGAAGGTTGAGGTTGCGGGTGGACAACCATACACGGTCTCCGACCTGGTAGGAAGGAGCAGGCGCTCGTCTGCGATCAGCCTGGAGTCTCTGGCGCTGCGCAGAGGCCTCAAGGGACTTCTGGATCTGTACCCAAGAAGCACGTAGGACGGAAAGGTGATCCTCCACAGCCGGAATATCCTGGGGAGAGAATACCTCCGGTAACACGGCAGGTTGGAACCCATAATTGGCCATGAAGGGAGACGTCCCAGAGGAAGAGTTCACCGCCGTGTTCCTGGCAAACTCAGCCCAAGGCAGAAGGTCAACCCAATTGTCTTGGTGATAGCAACAAAGGAATTGCTCCAAGGCCTGATTGGATCGTTCTGCGGCCCCATTGGACTGAGGGTGGTAGGCCGAGGAGAAGGAGAGATGAATCCCCAACTGGGAGCAAAAGGCGCGCCAGAACCTGGACACAAACTGACTCCCCCGATCCGACACAATCTCCTTGGGCAAACCGTGCAACCGGAAGACCTCCCTGGCAAAAATCGTGGCCAACTCTTGTGCAGAGGGTAACTTCTTGAGAGGAACACAGTGGCACATTTTGGAAAACCGATCCACAATCATGAGAATGACCGTATGGCCTCGGGATGCAGGGAGGTCCACAATGAAATCCATCCCCAGGTGTGACCATGGGCGCTCCCCGGTGGCTATGGGTTGCAGAAGGCCCAACGGAAGGTGCCGAGGGGACTTACTCTGGGCACAAACGGAGCATGCCGCTACATATGCGGCGATGTCGGAACGTAGGGAAGGCCACCAGAACAGACGTGAAACAGCCCAGGACAGCTGATTCTTTCCAGGATGCCCCGCGGTCTTGGAGTTATGGTAGGTTCGCAACAACCGAGTGCGCAACTCCTCAGGCACAAAACATCTGCCGTTGGGTCTCCCAGAGGGAGCACCAGATTGAGCCGCCAAAATCTGCTCACCCAGGGGAGAGGTCAGGCTGGTGCGAATGGCGGCCAGGATCTGATTCGGAGGTATGACCGAAGTCGGAATCGACTCCTCCCTGGACAGCTCGGAGTACTGCCGTGATAGGGCATCCGCCCTGATGTTCTTGGAACCGGGTAGGTAGGAGACCACGTAATTAAAACGTGACAAGAACAGAGCCCATCTGGCCTGACGTGGTGTCAATCTCTTGGCCTCAGAAAGGTAGGTCAGATTCTTATGGTCCGTCAGGATGAGAACCGGAACCACCGAACCCTCGAGCAAGTGCCTCCATTCTTTAAGGGCCTGCACGATGGCCAATAACTCCCTGTCACCAATCTGATAGTTGCACTCCGCGGAAGACAGTTTCCGGGAGTAAAACCCACAAGGAAGCAGAGGACCCTCTGGTGTTCTACGCTGAGACAGAAGGGCGCCTACTCCCGTCTCAGACGCGTCCACCTCGAGGACAAAGGGCAACCCAGGGTTGGGATGCGACAGAATCGGAGCCGACACAAAAGCGGACTTTAGGGCCTCAAAAGCTCGGATGGCCTCGAGCGGCCAGACCTGGGAATTACTGCCCTTCCTGGTCAGATCCGTGAGAGGCTTGGCCAGCATGGAAAAGTCCCTGATGAACTTCCGATAATAATTGGCGAAGCCCAAAAAGCGCTGCAGGGAACGAAAACCACTGGGCTGGGGCCACTGTAAGACAGCCGAAACCTTCTCAGGATCCATGGAGAACCCCTCAGCGGAAATGATGTAACCTAAGAAGGTTACCTGGGATCGGTGAAATTCGCATTTCTCAAGCATACCGAACAGCTTGTTCTCTCGTAACCGTTGCAACACTCGTCTGACATCCAGAATGTGGGCCTCCATGGATTCAGAATATACCAAGATGTCATCCAAATAGACCACCACACACTGCTGCAACAGGTCACGGAAAACATCGTTGATGAATTCCTGAAAGACTGCGGGCGCATTGCACAACCCAAAGGGCATAACCAAGGATTCATAATGGCCGGTCCTGGTGTTAAACGCGGTCTTCCACTCATCGCCCGCCTTGATCCTTACCAGGTTATATGCCGCCCTCAGGTCGAGTTTGGTAAAGACCGTGGCCCCTTTAAGGCGATCGAACAGCTCGGAAATCAAGGGTATCGGGTAAGCGTTCTTGATCGTGATGCGATTGAGACCCCTGTAATCGATGCAAGGCCTCAACTCACCGCCCTTTTTTTTCACAAAGAAAAATCCAGCCCCTGCCGGGGACGAGGATTTGCGAATGTGTCCGCGTGAAAGCGCCTCCCTCACGTACTCCTCCATGGCCTCATTCTCCGCTACCGACAGTGGATAGACTTTGCCACGAGGAGGAACGGCACCAGGTTGTAACTCTATGGCACAATCGTATGGGCGGCGCGGAGGTAGGGCAACCGCGCGCACCTTATCGAATACATCCCGGTACTCCTCGTATTCAGGAGGCAACAGAGAGTCCGAGGAAGTACACAGCAACTTGACAGACCCATGGATGCAACTAGCCCCACACTGCGGTGACCACGAGAGGATCTCGGCCGATCTCCAATCGAAAGTCGGATTATGCTTCTGGAGCCAGGGGTAGCCCAAGACCACCGAGTAGTGTGGAGACGAAATAACCTGGAGGCAGACCGACTCTCTGTGAACGGCACCAATGGCTATCCCCACTGGAAGGGTCTCATGAGTCACGTGTGACGACAGAAGGGGTCTGCCGTCTATCGCCTCAAGAGCCAGTGGGGAACCTCGAGCCTGCAGAGGAATGGAATTGGCGGCAGCGAACACACTATCAATGAACAAACCACCAGCACCAGAGTCCACCAACGCCTGGGTCGTCACCGAGCCCCCGACCCAGGAGAGGACAACAGTGATCAGTGGTTTGTCAACACGGGAAACCGGGGACGAGGAGACTCCACCCAAGATCTGCCCCCGACAGGATCTCAGGTACGAGCGTTTCCCGGACGGTTCGGACATGCCAACCGAAAATGCCCACCGAGACCACAGTACATGCATCGACCCTCGCGTCTCCGGAGTACCCTCTCCCCCTCGGACAGACGAGCAAACCCCAGCTGCATGGGTTCACCCCCAGACAAGTCATCCCCAGGAGGCGTGGGAGGAGAGGGAGGCACGGGTGGGACAGCAAACGTAGGCGCCAATCTGTTGGAAGACCTCCGCAGGCTCTCCTTAAAGGAAGGTCTCTCCCTGAGTCTGGTGTCAATCAAAATCAGGAAAGAAATAAGAGACTCGAGCTCCACTGGTAGGTCCTTAGCTGCAACCTCATCCTTCAAGGCATCCGAGAGACCATGAGAGAAAGCAGCGACCAGAGCCTCATTATTCCAGCCCACCTCTGCTGCCAGGGTACGAAACTCAATGGCGTATTCAGCTACGGATCGTGAACCCTGTCTGATGGACATAAGGAGCTTCGCAGCAGAGGCAGCACGAGCCGGCACATCGAATACCTTCCGAAGAGAAGCAACAAAACCGGAAAACTCGGCAACCACCGGATTGTTGTTCTCCCATAAAGGGCTGGCCCAGGCCAAGGCCTTGTCCGAGAGCAGCGAGATCAAGAAGCCCACCTTTGATCTCTCAGTAGGAAAGGCATGTGGCAGCAACTCGAAATAAATGCCCACCTGGTTAAGGAAACCTCGGCACTGAGTTGGCTCTCCCCCAAAGCGCTGTGGAAGAGGGGCAGAACCGGTCATACCCCGAAACACCGCAGGCGCAACAACAGGTGTCGGGGTAGACTCTGGCGCAACAACCGGAGCGGCAGTAGGAGCGACAACCGACCCATCGGCAACGGGAGCGAAATGAGCCGTGCGTTCAAGCATGGTTTGCAACGCCACAGCGAACCGACCCAACAGGTGATCCTGCTGATCAAGTCTGGCAACCAGCATGGGTAGCGAGGATGGCCCTGTACCGTCAGAACTCATGGCTTGGTCCTAATGTTACGGAACCATGAACCAGACGTACAACAAGAGATAAGTGAAAATAAGAAGGCTTTATTGAAAATAAAGCTGTAAAGCAAAAGTCCAAACGAATGGTAAAACCGAAGCAGAGTCTTTGAGAGGCCAGAGATCAGGAACCAGAATGGTAGTCAGACGAAGCCAGAATCAGGAACCAGCAGGGTAGTCAGACGAAGCCAGGATCAGGAACCAGAAGCAGCAGCAGTCTTAGAAGCATGTGAACACAGGAGGACCAAGCAAGGAACTGAAGCCACAGACCTCCTATATATATGAGCTAGGCATCCAGCTCCTCCCAGTGGGAAGGAGGAGCCGCAGGGTGGAAGGCTACAAGAAACCCAGAAACCAAGATGGCCGCCAGCACATGTCAAACGAAGGAGAACAGCAAGAAGGTAAGACCATGACAAACCCATTCTTTCATAATCACTCCTTGGAGTTTCTAGGAATTAGTGGGTTTTTGTTTGTCCACCCACCTCTTGAGGATTGACCACAAGTTCTCAATGGGATTAAGATCTGGGGAGTTTCCAGGCCATGGATCCAAAATGTCAACGTTTTGGTCCCCGAGCCACTTAGTTATCACTTTTGCCTTATGGCACGGTGCTCCATCGTGCTGGAAAATGCATTGTTCTTCACCAAACTGTTGTTGGATTGTTGGAAGAAGTTGCTGTTGGATGGTGTTTTGGTACCATTCTTTATTCATGGCTTTGTTTTTGGGCAAAATTGTGAGTGAGCCCACTCCCTTGGATGAGAAGAAAACCTACACATGAATGGTCTCAGGATGTTTTACTGTTAGCATGACACAGGAGTCGGACTGATGGTAGCGCTCACCTTTTCTTCTCCGGACAAGCCTTTTTCCAGATGCCCCAAACAATCGGAAAGAGGCTTCATCGGAGAATATGACTTTGCCCCAGTCCTCAGCAGTCCATTCACCATACTTTCTGCAGAAGATCAATCTGTCCCTGATATTTTTTTTGGAGAGAAGTGGCTTCTTTGCTGCCCTTCTTGACACCAGGCCATCTTCCAAAAGTCTTCGCCTCACTGTGCGTGCAGATGCGCTCACACCTGCCTGCTGCCATTCCTGAGCAAGCTCTGCGCTGGTGGCACTCCGATCCCGCAGCTGAATCCTCTTTAGGAGACGATCCTGGCGCTTGCTGGACTTTCTTGGACGCCCTGAAGCCTTCTTAACAAGAATTGAACCTCTTTCCTTGAAGTTCTTGATGATCCTATAAATTGTTGATTGAGGTGCAATCTTAGTAGCCACAATATCCTTGCCTGTGAAGCCATTTTTATGCAACGCAATGATGGCTGCACCCGTTTCTTTGCAGGTCACCATGGTTAACAATGGAAGAACAATGATTTCAAGCATCACCCTCCTTTTAACATGTCAAGTCTGCCATTTTAACCCAATCAGCCTGACATAATGATCTCCAGCCTTGTGTTCGTCAACATTCTCACCTGAGTTAACAAGACGATTACTGAAATGGTCCTTTAATGACAGCAATGAAATGCAGTGGAAAGGTGTTTTTTGGGATTAAGTTAATTTTCATGGCAAAGAAGGACTATGCAATTCATCTGATCACTCTTCATAACATTCTGGAGTATATGCAAATTGCTATTATAAAAACTTAAGCAGCAACTTTTCCAATTTCCAATATTTATCTAATTCTCAAAACTTTTGGCCACGACTGTATATTATTGGTATACAACACCCCGCTTAATTTTTTTTTGGGGGGGGGGCAACTGGTAAATCACACCAGTAGAAATTATTGGTTCCAATAGAGTTTGTCACTTTGTGTAGCTGAGGTAATGCAGCAAAACCACAAACAAATGCTGCACTACCTAAATGCACTAAATAGAAAGCATATTATTGGTATATAATACCCCGCTTCAAACAGTTTTTTTGGGGGGCAAATGGTATATCACACCAGTTATAATTATTTTTCTAATAGTGTTTGTCACTCTGTGTAGCTGCGGTATCGCTGCAGAACCTCTCACCAGTCACCACCACTGCTGCACAATACAAATCCACTATAATATGCTTTCTATGTTAGAAAGTATATTATAAGTGTATTACACCCCTCTGTACTGCACACCTATACCAGTCCTTAAAAGGACTTTTGTGGACCTATGTGATAGCGTTTTTGTCTCTAACAGTCTGTCCCTGCTCCACACAGCAACCTCTCCCTACACTGACAAAAGACTGAATGTAAAATGGCGACCAGATTGGGTTTGTTTATAAGGTAGGGGGTACGTCCATGTGCTGAAACTTTTCAATTGGCTGTCCTGTACCACCTGATGGATGTGTCATGGGTCAAAATTCTTCACAATGTAAAAGAATATCGCCATATGTTCGCATGTTCGACGAATCGCGAACGAGCAAAGTTCTGCGCGAACCTACCGCGGGGCGAACCGCAAGGCCATCACTATATTACATTAGTAAATGTAAGCCAATATGTGTAATATACAACCTTTACAGGTGAGAAACCTTTGTATACACAAGCTCTGAAAGAATATGTGGGTCCTAAATGTATTTCAGTATGTGTGCCAGCCTTTTTTTTACTTTATTCTCTAGTACAAGAAATGCTCAGCTAATGCTTTTAATTGCTTGCCATAGGCAAAAATGTCAGCTTTTTTCTTAGTGCTAAT
Source organism: Bufo bufo (assembly GCF_905171765.1). Lineage (NCBI taxonomy): Eukaryota > Metazoa > Chordata > Amphibia > Anura > Bufonidae > Bufo > Bufo bufo. Next base: position 329,529,054 of record NC_053393.1, read on the forward strand.
AATTCTTTAAGTTATTTTTGGACAGTAAGCCTTTTACTAATGTTTAAATGATATGTGGGAGTTAGTCTGCCAGGTTTTCTTCTCATATAGGCCTACATGATTCATATGTCCAACTGGAAATCTATCTACTGTATATTCTAAATGTTTCTGACTATAAATATGCAAGCTATACTGTTTGGTGTCAATGAATTTTGGTTTGGCTCATAGATGAATATCAGTGATGGCCAGTTCGCAGTATTCGCCGATGAACACATGCGATCTGCCATCTTTTTTCCCAAGCCCGGCGATGCAGAGGTAAGTCCTTACATGTGCCTGTGCCGCGACCCGCTCTGAAACACATGCAGTCACCGGGAGCAGGCAGTTCCGAAAACAGCCTTCATCGGGCTGTTCTCGGAACTGCCTGCTCCCGATGACCGCAAGTGTTTCAGAGCGGCTCTCGGCGCAGGCACAGGTAAGGACTTACCTCTGCATCGCCGGGCTTGGAAATAAAGATGGCAGAACGCATGTGTTCGTCGGCGAACACTGCGAACTGGCCATCACTAATGAATATACAGTATATGACTGGGGAGGGCAATAGGGACAGAAAGTAGAGCAAACAAACGTTTTTCACCCCTTTTCACGGCGCCACCGTCCCTTAGATCAGCAATATATAAAGAAAATAAAAGTGATTTGCTTTTTTAGATAAATTATTAAAATTCAAATTTTTTCAAATTACTAGCATATATACTAGCATATATATTCTCACTGGTTCAGGTAGTGGCTATGATGTCATATTATAAAAAGTATATTATATATACTGTATATATTAAAAACAATTTTCACTCACTTCACCCAGGAGGTACCGGATGGGATGAACTCAAAACACCCACCGGACCACCTCCTGCGCCTGGGTCGCCTGTAAGATCCCACGGAATGACAGCAGTCCAGTCGAGCTTCTTGTCAATCGACTTTTATTCAAACCACAGGGTAGGGTGAAGGTATCTTGCTCTACGCGTTTCGGGGTATAAAGGACCCCTTCATCAGGAGCATATGACATCATACATCTTTTGGAGGGTATAAATACACAAACTGTTTGTAGAAAGAGCGCCAAAAAACGCTGGAAAACGTCACTTCCGGTTTGCGTTCCAGCGTGGAATGCACTGGAAACGGCGTCTCCTCTTACATGCACATATTGTTCTATAGAGATCACAACATATAAGTAATAGAATAAAGTTTCAGTAATAGAATGCAGTTTTGGTTATTTTAGCATAAGATTTAGCCTAATTTGTCTTGCCGTCTGGACAGGGTCCTGGGCGTCACTTCCGGTTTGCGTTCCACTAGGAACAAGCCGTGGATTTTAGCTCTCGACTGATATCGGAACGTCACTTCCGGTGTGCGTTCCAGCATGGAACGCACCGGAAGTGACGATCTCCTCATACAAAGGACTCGACTAGGGGGACATATAGGGAAACTGTGTTTTTATCTCTATTATTATTCTGTTTAAATTGCTAGGACCCTATGACCAGGCCTCTCATTGTTTTTTCTTTATTATTGACTTAAAACATTCTCTCCCTATATATTTTCCTATTCTGGTTCCAAAGCGACTTCCGGTTTGCGGTTCACCTTGGAACGCATCAGCAGTTTCGATTTAGGAGACATGGTTCTTTATGTGTTGGGGTCTATATTCTTTTATATATATATGCATAAAAGGGGTATGATCTGGGGAAAGTAAATGTGTGGCACGGAGGACCATGTACATATCTGTGTATACACAAAACCACATAAGTGTCTATAAACATATACACATACACACATACATACATGGGCATCAGAGATACGTTACAAAGATAGAATTTCATCAAAATAAAACTTCCTAAAAATGTACTAAAAATGTTAAATCATTATTAATAAAATTATCAATAAAATTATTAATATTAAATAGATGTATATCTTACATAGCCATAAACATTTTCAATGGCCGTATAAAAATATCAATAAACATTTTCAAAGACCGTATAAAAATATATGATTAATCCAGTTTTTTTTAAAAATGATGTGTTAATATATATAGTATTAAGAGTATTCGAAAAAGCATAATTGTTGGTGCACTAGTTTTGTTGATTTTTTATATTTAAATAAATAAATAAAATGTAGCAGAAATTTAATAGTTCGAGTATTCAAGGGTCTCATTCAGTCCAAAAGGGGCAAGGGTATTGAGTTTGTATATCCAGTGCATCTCTTTGCGACAGAGTTGCTGATAGGTGTGTGTCTGTTCTAGCGGTGACACCCTCAAGCTTGATGGGTCACTGTTGTGTGTCTCTGAATAGTGTCGCGAGACGCTGTGGGTGAGAATACTACGTCTAATATTTGAGCGATGCTCGTTCATCCGCTCTCTAACTGTCTGTGTGGTTCTACCAATGTATTTTAGACCGCACGGACAGTAGAGGAGATAAATTATGTTTTTTGACCCACAGTTTAGTTCCTGTTTGATGGTCCAGAGGGACTCATCTTTGTTTTTTTTGTTTTTTTAGGATTAGGGATGCTAACTGTTTTGACCCCGTGGGTAATCATAGGGCAACAGAAACATTTTTTAGAGGTACATCTATGTATTCCCGTCTTATCTGCAAGGTCGATGGGGGTGGTCTCAGAATTCGAGTTTATTTTTGGACATGAGGGTGCAATCAAATTTTTTAAGGTTTTGGCTCTTCTAAATGTAATTGAAGGTTGTTTTGGTAAAAAAATTTTAAGGATAGGGTCTTTGAGGAGAATGCCCCAATGTTTATTCAAGGTTTGTCTGATATTGGTGTGATGAATATTATACCGGGTGATGAGGTTGTACTGATATCAATCGTCTTTAGTCGTTTTGACTGGGGCAGGTTGTAGCGCAGTGCCTTGACTGATAGAAGTGGCTCGTTTGGCAGAGCTGTTGATCAGTCCCTTTGGATACCCCTTATCCCTAAACCTCTCTTTCAGCGTTTTTATTTGTTTTTCCATTACTTTTGTGTCTGAGCAATTTCTTCTGACCCGTTTCATTTGTCCATACGGTATATTGTTTCTTCATTTTGAATAGTGACAGCTTGAATAATCTAGATAGCTATTTGAGTCTACTTTTTTAAAATGAGTTCTTGTGGTGATTTTGTTTGCTATGATTTTAATATTGATATCAAGGAAGGTTGCCTCTTTCGGATGGTATTCGGAGGAAAATTTTAAGCCCCAATTGTTTTGGTTAGTCTCTTCGATGAATTTTACTAGATCCTCTGTACTGTTGTCCCATATGAATATGATGTCGTCTATGAATCTTTTGAATATTACAATATTTTTGTTCGACATTAATCTTGTTTTTTGTTCAAAGTGTCCCACAAATAAATTGGCGTATGATGGGGCAAATTTTGTCCCCATGGCTGTTCCTTTTTTTTTGGGTATAAAATTGTTCATTAAAAATAAAATAATTATGTTTCAGAATAAAAGAAATTGATTCCAAAATGAAATCTTTTTGTGTTGAGGACATCTCTTCATCATTGTCTAAAAAGTATCGTATTGCTTTTAGGCCCAGAGTGTGTTGAATATTGCTGTAGAGTGAGGCTATATCAAGCGTAACCCAGATGTAATGGGGTTTCCATGCAATCTCATCTAATATATTAATTAGATGGGAGGAGTCTCTAAGATAGGAAGGAAGTTTAAGAACATATTTCTGAAGATATTTGTCTATGTAAGCTGAAAGGTTGGAGGTGAGAGAATCTGTCCCCGAAATAATTGGCCTGCCAGGTGGACAAGTGATGGATTTATGGATTTTTGGAAGAAAATAGAATCGGGCTGTTGTTGGATGGGTATTGGAGACAAAGGATTTTTCCTTTTTGTTTAAAATTCCTGTGCTGTATCCTGAATCAATCAGGATTTGTAGATCCTTTTTAAAGGACGGAGTGGGATCTTCCTTAATGATGCTATAATACTCGGCGTCTGATAGAATTCTCCTTGATTCCTCAAGATAATAGTTTTGATCCATAATGACTATCCCCCCTCCCTTGTCTGCACTTTTTATTACTACTTCTTTATTTTGCTTAAGATTTTTCAGGGCTTTATTTTCACGTCTGCTGAGGTTAAGTGTTGGTTTATTTGTTTGTGTATCTGTAAGAGTTTTTAGGTCATCAAGGACTATGTTGAAGAAGCTCTCTAGATGTGGACCCCTACTTTCTAAGGGATAGAAGGATGATTTCAATTTTAAGTTTGATGGGATTGGTGCTGGTTCGGATGTCTCTGTGGAGGCGGGGTTAGGCAGTGGTGTAGTGTTTATGTCAGAGGTGGGGTTTATACCATTTTCTTTGTTCAAATTTTTAATTGTAAAATGTCTTTTTAAAGTAAGCTTCCGTATGTATTGGTTAAGGTCCACAAAGAGTTCAAATGGATCAGGATATTGGGTGGGACAAAACGATAGGCCTTTGCTTAGGAGTAGTATTTCATCAGATGTTAAGTTATATTTAGAGAGATTAAAAATGCCTTTCTTTTGGGCTAATATGTTGGGTTCTTCAGTTGGTGTTTGTTTCTCTGGGGGAGAAATAGTTGTTTCTACAGATTGGGTGGAGTCTAAACGGGAGGAGTGAGGTTTGTTTTTTTCTTTTTTGGTGTTCTTGAGTTTGCCTCCTCTACACCCTCGTCTTCTTTTATGGGTCTTTTCCTTGTTATTGGTATTGGGCTGAAGAATTGTGTGATTTTTTGGGGACGATGGTTTGGAACTGGCGTCGGACCTGTCGGAGTGAAAAAAGGACTGAGGATCTGTGTACTGGATATGTTGTTTCTCAGTGGGGTGTTCGAAGGTGTTGTAGGTGGTGCAGGTGAAAGTTTCCCTAAAAAAGGACTTTCAGATAGGTTAGGAGGGAGTGTTAAAAATGTCTCAGACAGGTCACTGGAGTGGGAATGTATAGATGCATTAAGAATTGATTCCGGAATGTTGGTGTTCTCGTTTTTCCCCTTGTCTCCTGGGGGATGAGGTGTCACTGTATTGATCTGTGTCAGAATAGATTCCTGCTGAGAGCAGTTTTCTATTGTGTTTTTTTGTGGGGCAGTATTGTAGGTTGTTTGTTGTTTCGATCTTGATGATTCTGTCACTTGACTGGGTTCTACATTTTGTCTTTGTGTTTTACCGTTCATAGTGGAAAGAGTGGTAGGTGGCGTGTTTTCCTTGGTAGTAGATAGGTTGATTTTGGGATTAGTGAGTTTATAGGTATTTGGTAATGTTCCTGTTTTTGGATATTTTTGATATTTGCTATTATAGAAGAGTCTTCCTGGACCAGTGTGTTTGGGCAATGGATTTTCTGATGTTGTTTCTAGTTGGACAGAATGAGTGGAAACTGGGGTTTTTGCCGATGTTTGTTGTGATCCTGTCTGATATGTATATTTTCTCTCCCATGATCTGATTTTTTCTAGTTTGTAGTCATTTATATCTCTAAATAGTTTTCTACATTTTTTTGTGACTTCATTGTATTCAAAAATTCTTGCTGCATTTGTGATAAAATTCATATTTAGATTTGGAGCTTGGTTTTTAAAAACGTTTTTTAAGGATATACCTAACTCTTGACAGACTGTTTTCCTTTTTATTATTAATAGTCTTATTAGATTAAGTGAGCAGGTGTCATTGATTGCTAGCCAGGTTTTAATGAATGCTGGGTCTTTTTCAAAGGTTGGTTTTAGAGGGGTTCTCAATCCACGCGGAATGATCTTTAAATGTTCATAGATAAATAAGAAGAACCAGTCTATTTCATTTCTTAAAAAGTCCTTAATGTTTCCCAGGATCGACGTATTCGTGTTCTTGTATTGGTTACCATGTCTATTTTCTCCAATGGCGTCTTTTTGTCCCTCAGATATGGTTAGCCAAGTGTTCATTGGAATCGTATCCGGTAGTAGTATTTCATCCTGTATTGGTATTCTTTTGATTTCTTTCACTATTCTCACGAAGAGATCCGGTATATCTTTTTCAAAACAGATCCACCCTAAGTCAGCCACCGCACCCCTGGTCGGCCGTTGGTCACCCATCGGCCGAACAAACGTGGAGAAGAGGAGAAAAAAAAAGGAGGGGGGTTTAATCTCTGTTCTTCCCAAAGGAAGTTTTGAGAGTTTCCAGCAGGGCGCCAGAGGAAGGATTTGAAAAATGTATTTGTATTTGCCAAGGTAAAGAAGTGTTATATATTTCGGTATTTTTGGTATTGGAGGGATATTAGGCTGCCAGGGGTAAACAAACCATCAGGGGGGGTCCCCTAATGGAGGAGATATAGGCACAGAAAGTAGAGCAAACAAACGTTTTTCACCCCTTTTCACGGCGCCACCGTCCCTTAGATCAGCAATATATAAAGAAAATAAAAGTGATTTGCTTTTTTATTAAAATTCAAATTTTTTCAAATTACTAGCATATATACTAGCATATATATTCTCACTGGTTCAGGTAGTGGCTATGATGTCATATTATAAAAAGTATATTATATATACTGTATATATTAAAAACAATTTTCACTCACTTCACCCACCGGACCACCTCCTGCGCCTGGGTCGCCTGTAAGATCCCACGGAATGACAGCAGTCCAGTCGAGCTTCTTGTCAATCGACTTTTATTCAAACCACAGGGTAGGGTGAAGGTATCTTGCGCTACGCGTTTCGGGGTATAAAGGACCACTTCATCAGGAGCATATGACATCATACATCTTTTGGGGGGTATAAATACACAAACTGTTTGTAGAAAGAGCGCCAAAAAACGCTGGAAAACGTCACTTCCGGTTTGCGCTCCAGCGTGGAACGCACCGGAAACGGCGTCTCCTCTTACATGCACATATTGTTCTATAGAGATCACAACATATAAGTAATAGAATAAAGTTTCAGTAATAGAATGCAGTTTTGGTTATTTTAGCATAAGATTTAGCCTAATTTGTCTTGCCGTCTGGACAGGGTCCTGGGCGTCACTTCCGGTTTGCGTTCCACTAGGAACAAGCCGTGGATTTTAGCTCTCGACTGATATCGGAACGTCACTTCCGGTCAAGGCACTGCGCTACAACCTGCCCCAGTCAAAACCACTAAAGACGATAGATATCAGTACAACCTCATAACCCGGTATAACATTCATCACACCAATATCAGACAAACCTTGAATAAACATTGGGGCATTCTCCTCAAAGACCCTATCCTTAAATTTTTTTTACCAAAACAACCTTCAATTACATTTAGAAGAGCCAAAACCTTAAAAAATTTGATTGCACCCTCATGTCCAAAAATAAACTCGAATTCTGAGACCACCCCCATCGACCTTGCAGATAAGACGGGAATACATAGATGTACCTCTAAAAAATGTTTCTGTTGCCCTATGATTACCCACGGGGTCAAAACAGTTAGCATCCCTAATCCTAAAAAAACAAAAAAAACATAGTTCCCTCTGGACCATCAAACAGGAACTAAACTGTGGTTCAAAAAACATAATTTATCTCCTCTACTGTCCGTGCGGTCTAAAATACATTGGTAGAACCACACAGACAGTTAGAGAGCGGATGAACGAGCATCGCTCAAATATTAGACGTAGTATTCTCACCCACAGCGTCTCGCGACACTATTCAGAGACACACAACAGTGACCCATCAAGCTTGAGGGTGTCACCGCTAGAACAGACACACACCTATCAGCAACTCTGTCGCAAAGAGATGCACTGGATATACAAACTCAATACCCTTGCCCCTTTTGGACTGAATGAGACCCTTGAATACTCGAACTATTAAATTTCTGCTACATTTTATTTATTTATTTAAATATAAAAAATCAACAAAACTAGTGCACCAACAATTATGCTTTTTCGAATACTCTTAATACTACAGTATATATATTAACACATCATTTTTAAAAAAAACTGGATTAATCATATATTTTTATACGGTCTTTGAAAATGTTTATTGATATTTTTATACGGCCATTGAAAATGTTTATGGCTATCTAAGATATACATCTATTTAATAATAATAATTTTATTGATAATTTTATTAATAATGATTTAACATTTTTAGTACATTTTTAGGAAGTTTTATTTTGATGAAATTCTATCTTTGTAACGTATCTCTGATGCCCATGTATGTATGTGTGTATGTGTATATGTTTATAGACACTTATGTGGTTTTGTGTATACACAGATATGTACATGGTCCTCCGTGCCACACATTTACTTTCCCCAGATCATACCCCTTTTATGCATATATATATAAAAGAATATAGACCCCAACACATAAAGAACCATGTCTCCTAAATCGAAACTGCTGATGCGTTCCAAGGTGAACCGCAAACCGGAAGTCGCTTTGGAACCAGAATAGGAAAATATATAGGGAGAGAATGTTTTAAGTCAATAATAAAGAAAAAACAATGAGAGGCCTGGTCATAGGGTCCTAGCAATTTAAACAGAATAATAATAGAGATAAAAACACAGTTTCCCTATATGTCCCCCTAGTCGAGTCCTTTGTATGAGGAGATCGTCACTTCCGGTGCGTTCCATGCTGGAACGCACACCGGAAGTGACGTTCCGATATCAGTCGAGAGCTAAAATCCACGGCTTGTTCCTAGTGGAACGCAAACCGGAAGTGACGCCCAGGACCCTGTCCAGACGGCAAGACAAATTAGGCTAAATCTTATGCTAAAATAACCAAAACTGCATTCTATTACTGAAACTTTATTCTATTACTTATATGTTGTGATCTCTATAGAACAATATGTGCATGTAAGAGGAGACGCCGTTTCCAGTGCGTTCCACGCTGGAACGCAAACCGGAAGTGACGTTTTCCAGCATTTTTTGGCGCTCTTTCTACAAACAGTTTGTGTATTTATACCCCCCAAAAGATGTATGATGTCATATTCTCCTGATGAAGGGGTCCTTTATACCCCGAAACGCGTAGAGCAAGATACCTTCACCCTACCCTGTGGTTTGAATAAAAGTCGATTGACAAGAAGCTCGACTGGACTGCTGTCATTCCGTGGGATCTTACAGGCGACCCAGGCGCAGGAGGTGGTCCGGTGGGTGTTTTGAGTTCATCCCATCCGGTACCTCCTGGGTGAAGTGAGTGAAAATTGTTTTTAATATATACAGTATATATAATATACTTTTTATAATATGACATCATAGCCACTACCTGAACCAGTGAGAATATATATGCTAGTATATATGCTAGTAATTTGAAAAAATTTGAATTTTAATAATTTATCTAAAAAAGCAAATCACTTTTATTTTCTTTATATATTGCTGATCTAAGGGACGGTGGCGCCGTGAAAAGGGGTGAAAAACGTTTGTTTTCTCTACTTTCTGTGCCTATATCTCCTCCATTAGGGGACCCCCCCTGATGGTTTGTTTACCCCTGGCAGCCTAATATCCCTCCAATACCAAAAATACCGAAATATATACAGTAACACTTCTTTACCTTGGCAAATACAAATACATTTTTCAAATCCTTCCTCTGGCGCCCTGCTGGAAACTCTCAAAACTTCCTTTGGGAAGAACAGAGATTAACCCCCCCTCCTTTTTTTTTCTCCTCTTCTCCACGAGGGCAATAGGGGACAGCTCCCATAGCACCTGTAAGTATTGCAACAGGAAAGATACATTTAGTGAGAATAAAAAGAGGATAGAAACAGAATTGCACACAGTATATACATTTATCAATTTATTAAGGGGATTGTCCCATAAAAATACATTTTTCAAAGTAGCACATGGATCTGAATACTTTTGCAGTTACATGTAATTAAACATTTGGTATATCCACTGAGTTAGGCCTCCTGCACACGACCGTTGTGTGCACCCGTGGCCGTTGTGCCGTTTTCCGCTTTTTTTCGCGGACCCATTGACTTTCAATGGGTCCGTGGAAAAATCGGAAAATGCACCGTTTTGCAGCCGCATCCGTGATCCGTGTTTACTGGCCGTGAAAAAAATATGACCTGTCCTATTTTTTTCACGGCCAACGGTTCACGGACCCATTCAAGTCAATGGGTCCGTGAAAAAACACGGATGCACACAAGATTGGCATCCGTGTCCGTGATCCGTGGCCGTAGGTTAGTTTTTATGCAGACGGATCCGAAGATCCGTCTGCATAAAAGCTTTTTCAAAGCTGAGTTTACACTTCGTGAAAACTCAGAACCGACAGTATATTCTAACACAGAAGCGTTCCCATGGTGATGGGGACGCTTCTAGTTAGAATACACTACAAACTTTGTACAAGACTGCCCCCTGCTGCCTGGCAGCACCCGATCTCTTACAGGGGGCCGTGATCAGCACAATTAACCCCTTCAGGTGCGGCACCTGAAGGGGTTAATTGTGCTGATCACGGCCCCCTATAAGAGATCAGGGCTGCCAGGCAGCAGGGGGCAGACCCTCCCCCCCCTCCCCAGTTTAAATATCATTGGTGGCCAGTGCGGCCCCCCCCCTCCCTCTATTGTAATTATTCGTTGGTGGCACAGTGTGCGCCCCCCCCCTTCCTCTATTGTAATAATTCGTTGGTGGCACAGTGTGCGCCCCCCATCGGCCCCCCCTCCCTCTATAGCATTAACAACATTGGTGGCCAGTGTGCGGCCTCCCATCTCCCCCCCCCCCCATCATTGGTGGCAGCGGAGTTTCGATCGGAGTCCCAGTTTAATTGCTGGGGCTCCGATCGGTAACCATGGCAACCAGGACGCTGGTTGCCATGGTTACTTAGCAATAGTACAATAGTAGAAGATTCATACTTACCGGCTGCTGCGATGTTCGTGTCCGGCCGGGAGCTCCACCTACTGGTAAGTGTCATTGCTAAATGAACTGTCACTTACCAGTAGGGGGAGCTCCCGGCCGAAAGCAGACATCGCAGCTCCCAGGTAAGTATGAATCTTTTACTATTGTACTATTGCTAGTAACCCGCTGCCACCAATGATCAGGGGGGGGGGGGTAGATGGGAGGCCGCACACTGGCCACCAATGTTGTTAATGCTATAGAGGGAGGGGGGCCAATGGGGGGCGCACACTGTGCCACCAACGATTACAATAGAGGGAGGAAGGGGGGGGCGCACACTGTGCCACCAACGAATTATTACAATAGAGGGAGGAAGGGGGGGGGGCGCACACTGTGCCACCAACGATTTAGTACAATAGAGGGAGGAAGGGGGGGAGGGCGGGGGGGCGCACACTGTGCCACCAAGGAATTATTACAATAGAGGGAGGAAGGGGGGGCCGCACTGGCCACCAATGATATTCAAACTGGGGAGGGGGGGGGGGGCTGCCCCCTGCTGCCTGGCAGCCCTGATCTCTTACAGGGGGATATGATAGCACAATTAACCCCTTCAGGTGCGGCACCTGAAGGGTTAATTGTGCTGATCACAGCCCCCTGTAAGAGATCGGATGCTGCTAGGCAGCAGGGGGCAGTCATGTACACAGTTTGTAGTATATTCTAACTAGAAGCGTCCCCATCACCATGGGAACACCTCTGTGTTAGAATATACTGTCGGAAATGAGGTTTCACGATCTAACTCATATCCGACAGTATATTCTAACATAAAGGCATTCCTATGGTGATGGGGACGCTTCAAGTTAAAATATACCATCGGATTGGAGAAAACTCCGATCCAATGGTATAAAAGGGACTCCAGACTTTACATTGAAAGTCAATGGGGACGGATCCGTTTGAAATGGCACCATATTGTGTCAACGTCAAACGGATCCGTCCCCATTGACTTGCATTGTAATTCAGGACGGATCCGTTTGGCTCCGCACGGCCAGGCGGACACCAAAACAACTTTTTTTTCATGTCCGTGGATCCTCCAAAAATCAAGGAAGACCCACGGACGAAAAAACGGTCACGGATCACGGAAAAACTGGACCCGTTTTTGCAGACCGCAAAAAAATACGTTCGTGTGCAGGAGGCCTTATTCAATGAAATCTATATGTCTAGCACCACTTGCTGTTTGTTATTTTTCTTATTTCTCTGTCCACGTCTCTGAGATGGATGTGCATGCTCAGTTCCACCAGCCCTATCTTCTGTTAGATGATGTGACAATTACAGGGAGATAGCTGCAGCAGAAAGGACAAGCCACTGGAAAAGGACCCTTCCCCCCCTAAGCTAACAGCTTAAACTAAACCCAGCAGAACAATTGGAGCAATGAATGAGGAGATCTTGGGATCCATGTGAGGCACAGGTTCTAGCTTAGTTAGAAATATATTGCCATGTACTATATGATGTCTTTAATGTAAAAGTAAATAAATAAATCTCTTCAAAATTGTCTATATTCAAAAAATATCTCAATACAAATACTTTTTATATCCAGTATGACTCAACTCAAAACTATGTTCTAAAATATTTTACACTTCAAGGAAGTGTTTTGCAAAGAAAGAAAAATCTGGTATTTTTGAAAAAGTAGCTTCATGGGCAATTCACGAAGTTCTTGTTTGATTTGTGGCAAATGACCGGACAGCAAACTGCAAAGCTTTTTATGAATAGTTATATTCAATATACTGTACACTTATTGACAAAAAGTGGCACATCAAAAAGAAGTTGTTGAAATCAAATGAAACTTTTTAAGTGTGAAAGTAATGATGAAACATGTAAGTGATTACAATATTAGAGCAAAAGGATGTTTATTGAGAAACACCGTGCAAATGAAAGGGGGCTCCCTAGTACACTGTTAAGCCACCTCAAGCATGCATACAAGATGAGATATGTTTGGGCATGGAGGCATACATTTTCTTTCTATAAAGTATTCTGCACAACATTTGCTCATAGATGTTGCAGCTGGGCCTGTAGAACCTTGAAAACTCATAGGTTGCTGAAGCTGGCATCCCAGATGGTCCCATAAATGCTTGATTAGTGTAAAATTCAGCTAGTGGGCAGGCTAAGAAGGTGTTTCAATCTGGCAGCTACATTCCTGGGAAAGCCTTGCTGTTTGCGGGTGAGCATTAGGCCTCATGCACACGACCGTTGTTGTGTTCTGTTCCACAAAATGGGGTTCCGTTGTTCCGTGATCCGTTTCCGTTTTTGTTTCCGTGTCTTCCTTTATTTTTGGAGGATCACCAGACATGAAGGAAAGTAAAAAAAGTCTAAGTCAAGTTTGCCATTCAAACGATAGGAAAAAAAACGGACGCGGATGACAATCTTGTGTGCCTCCGCGTTTTTTCACGGTCCCATTGACTTGAATGGGTCCGCGAACCATTTTCCGTAAAAATAATAGGACAGGTTATATATTTTTGACGGACTGGAACCACGGATCATGGACGCGGATGACAAACGGTGCATTAGCCGAGTTTTCAACGGACCCATTGAAAGTCACTGGGTCCGCAGAAAATCACGAAAAACAGAACAAGGGACACGGAATAAAACAACGGTCGTGTGCATGAAGCCTTACTCTGATGAAAAATGCCAATTGGAAGCCTTTCCATGAGAGGGTGAGGGATGCGAAACACATCCCTCAGGCACAGATTCCGTTTATAAAGGTCATTCTAGACCAAAACATCCAGAAATAATGAGTGGCTCATATGACTAAGGCTACTTTCACACCTGCGTTAGGTGCGGATCCGTCTGGTGTCTGCACAGATGGATCCGCACCTATAAATGCAAACAATGGTATACGTTCAGAACGGATCCGTCTGCATTCTATGTAAAAAAAAGTCTAAGTCTAATTGTTAGTCAGACGGATCCGTCCTGACTTTACATTGAAAGTCAATGGGGGACGGATCCGTTTGCAATTGCACCATATTGTGTCAACGTCAAACGGATCCGTCCCCATTGACTTATATTGTGTGTCAGGACGGATCCGTTTGGCTACACACGGCCAGGCGGACACCAAAACGCTGCAAGCAGTGTTTTGGTGTCCGCCTCCAGAGCGGAATGGAGGCGGAACGGAGCCAAACTGATGCATTTTGAACGGATCTGCATCCATTCAGAATGCATTGGGGCTAAACTGATCCGTTTGGGGGCGCTTGTGAGAGCCTTGAAACGGATCTCACAGGCGGACACCGAAACGCTGGTGTGAAAGTAGCCTAAGTTGGTTACACTGTATGGAAGTGATATGACTTTGATTAAAAGTATTTGATAAATACTCCTGGAGTGCCATAGAACTTTTGCACTTTATCATTGATGCTTGTCCTCCATGCGCACCCAGATTTAATTTAAAGGAGTGCAGATCCCATAAACCAATTGCCATGAGAGGCAGCACAGGTGGCCCCAAGATGTCCTGCACATATCACTAAACTGTTAGTGTCCCTCATATCACTACTAGAGATGTTGCGAACATAAAATTTTCTGTTCGCGAACGCGAATTTACGCAAATGTTCGCGAGCGGGCAAACCGCCATAGACTTCAATAGGCAGGCGAATTTTAAAACCCACAGGGACTCTTTCTGGCCACAATAGTGATGGAAAAGTTGTTTCAAGGGGACTAACACCAGGACTGTGGCATGCCGGAGGAAGATCCATGGCAAAACTCCCATGGAAAATTACGTAGTTGACGCAGAGTGTGGTAAGTTAAATTCACAATGCGATTAATATAACCTGTATTAATCGCATTGCGATTACAACTTAGATCTGAGTTCCTAATGGTTGTATTGCTAGAATTGATGAATATAACGAATATAGCACTATATTCTCAATCTTCGTTATATTCTAGCAATACAACCATTAGGAACCCAGCTCTAAGTTGAATTCGCAATGCGATTAATATAACCTGTATTAATCGCATTACGATTACAACTTAGATCTGAGAACCTAATGGTTGTATTGCTAGAATTGATGAATATAACGAATATAGCACTATATTCTCAATCTTCGTTATATTCTAGCAATACAACCATTAGGAACCCAGCTCTAAGTTGAATTCGCAATGCGATTAATATAACCTGCATTAATCGCATTGCGATTACAACTTAGATCTGAGTTCCTAATGGTGGTATTGCTAGAATTGACGAATATAACGAATATAGCACTATATTCTCAATCTTCGTTATATTCTAGCAATACAACCATTAGGAACCCAGCTCTAAGTTGAATTCACAATGCGATTAATATAACCCGTATTAATCGCATTGCGATTACAACTTAGTCAAATTTGTGACACTGCAGCTTCAGAATGAATCTAAGATGGATGCTGTCCCTAAAATGGATGCTGTCCTTGCTATTTGATAGGAGGTGGGAGGGTCTGGGAGGGAGGGTATGCTGATTGGCTGGAATGTGTCTGCTGACTGTGAGGTACAGGGTCAAAGTTTGCTCAATGATGACGTATAGGGGTGGACCGAACATCGGATATGTTCGCCCGCCGCGGCGAACGCGAACAAGCTATGTTCACCGAGAGCTATTCGCCGGCGTTGTTTCGCCACTGAATATCGGAAAAATGCGCCATGGCTGTGTAGGAACGCCTGAAATGGTCACACACCTTCCTGTCCTGCTTGAGGACGTCATGAAAGCCTGGGTACTTATACACAAAGCGTTGTACGATCAGATTCAACACATGTGCCATGCACGGCACATGTGTCAACTTGCCCAAATTCAATGTCACCAAGAAATTGCAGGGGGGGTGCAGTTGATGTGGAGCAAGACGCAGCAGCAGAACTGCAGAGGACTCAGCCGAGGAGGTTAGCAAAGAGGATGGAGTAGGAGGAGTAAAGTAGGTGGCAGCAGGCCTGCCTGCAAGTCGTCACGGTGTCACCAACTCCGCTGGCGGGCTAAGAGTTCCGACAAGCCAGCTGTCAGACGCCGGGCAAAGGGGCGACTCTGTGACATTGGCTTCTTACGCTCAAACATTTCCTTAACAGACACCTGACTGTGGGCAGATGAGCAGGAACTGCTGAAGGTGAGAGGCGGAGTGGTGGGTGGTTGAGAGGGGGAAGGGAGGACAGCAGTGGTTGACGTGGCTGAAGATGCTGGACCAGGAGGAGGATGGTGGCTTTGAGTTTGTGTGCTGCTTGTACTCATGTGTTGATCCCATAGGCGTTTGTGATGTAAGATCATGTGCCTTCGCAAAGCAGTTGTACCTAGGTGGGTGTTGGACTTCCCACGACTCAGTTTCTTTTGGCACAGGTTGCAAATGGCATCGCTGTTATCAGAGGCAGACACACAAAAAAAATGCCACACTGCTGAGCTTTGCAATGCATGCATTCTGGTGGTGGCAACAGCATGCGTTGATTTGCGTGCTGTCTGGCTGACCCCGGGTACCGATACATGCTGTCTGACTGTGCCACTAGCTCCTTGCGACGATCTCCCCCTGCTTCCAACTTATCTCCTCCTCCTCTCTGTCTCCCCATCTGAACTTTCCCCCTGTTCTTCTTCTCTTCGAGCGGGCACCCACGTGACATCCACGGACACATTGTCATCATCAACCGCTTCACTTGTATCTGTCAACTCAGCAAAGGAAGCAGCAGCGGGTACAACATCATCATCATCACACCGTACGTCCATGTGTGTAATGCTGCCTGACTGAGACATATCCCTGTTATCTACATCCTCTGGCAATAATAGTTGCGCATCACTCATTTCTTCCAACTGATGTGTAAATAACTCCTCTGACAGATCAAGTGAAGCGGCTGTGGTGCTAGTGTTGGTGGTGGCGGCGGGCGGGCGAGTGGTAACTTGAGAGGTGCCCGAAGCTGAGCTGGAGGAGAATGGTGCGTCAAGGTTCCGAGCGGAAGCTGTAGAAGATTGGTTGTCCTGTGTAAGCCAGTCAATTATGTCCTCAGAATTTTTCGAGTTCAGGGTACGTGGCCTCTGAACACTGGGCATTATTCTAGGGCCAAAGGAAATCACAGCACCACGACCACGACGGTCCCTGTGGGTTGGCCTGCCTCTGCCTGTCATTTTTTTTTAGATTGGTGGTACTATGCGTGCAAGGTACTGTGCCACCCTATATGAGGGGTGGGCAGTGGGCACAGTACAGTCAGTGGGCCTGACACTCACTGGCAGGCAACTGCAATTATATTAGAGAGGAAACATTAAATGACTTTTTTAACAGCAAGATGCTGTGCCACCCTATATGAGTGGTGGGCAGTGGGCACAGTACAGTCTGTGGGCCTGACACACACTGGCAGGCAACTAAAATTATATTACAGAGGAAAACTGTAATTTCTTTTTTATCTGCAAGGTACTGTGCCACCCTATATGAGTGGTGGGCAGTGGGCATAGTACAGTCTGTGGGCCTGACACTCACTGGCAGGCAACTGCAATTGTAGTACAGAGGAAAAATTCAATGACTTTTTTAACAGCAAGATGATGTGCCACCCTATATGAGTGGTGGGCAGTGGGCACAGTACAGTCTGTGGGCCTGACACACACTGGCAGGCAACTGAAATTATATTGCAGAGGAAAAATGTAATGACTTTTTTTTATCTGCAAGGTACTGTGCCACCCGATATGAGTGGTGGACAGTGAGCACAGTACCGTCTGTGGGCCTGACACACACTGGCAGGCAACTGCAATTATATTACAGAGAAAAATGAAATGACTTTTTTATTTGCAAGATACTGTGCCACCCTATATGAGTGGTGGGCAGTGGGCACAGTACAGTCTGTGGGCCTGACATTTACTGGCAGGCAACTGCAATTATATTACAGAGGAAAAATTTAATGACTTTTTTTTATCTGCAAGGTACTGTGCCACATATGAGTGGTGTGCACACAGTAGAGTCTGTGGGCCTGTGGCCTCTCACACACGGACAGGCAACTGCAATATATATATAGAAAAATCAAATAAAAGCAGACTGATGTACCAGCCCTAAAAAGGACTTTTTAGGGTGCTGTCAGGATGCTGTCCTTACAGCAGATGAGTCTTTGAGGACTGGAGTGGACACAGAACACTGGCCTAGCTAACGCTTTCCCTATTAATTCAGCAGCAGCATCACTCTCCCTGTTCTAACTAACACTGCAGCTTCAGAATGAATCTAAGAGGGCTGCCGTCCTTGCTTTTATATAGAGGTGGGAGGGTATGGGAGGGAGGGTATGCTGATTGGCTGGAATGTGTCTGCTGACTGTGAGGTACAGGGTCAAAGTTTGCTCAATGATGACGTATAGGGGGCGGACCAAACATTGCATATGTTCGCCCGCCGCGGCGAACGCAAACAAGTGATGTTCGCCTGGAACTGTTCCCTGGCGAATAGTTCGGAACATCTCTAATCACTACTAAGTGTGACCGATTGTTGTATGCAATGGCTAACCAGATCATCGCCCCAGCAGTTGAGTCAGTACAAATGTAATGAGTCACTTTATAACAAAGTTAGGATTGAAGAGCTCACCACCAGGCCTCCATATTGGAACCAACTGTCATTAGATCCCAAAGATAACCTGGGGTGTGCAATGACAGTGCCTCCCGTGTCTGGATGGTGGACAATAAAACTGTGGGAGCTGCTTGTGTAATTTCCCCCATTTTTCCCTTTTTCGACTCATGGAGTACAGCATCGCATGACAGCGACTCCTATTCAAAATATAAAAAGTCTATATTCACACAACAGTGATGAAAAACTCTCTTAAAAAGTGTAAGAACGTCTTTTCACGGATATCTGTCTGAAAAACAACTATTAAAAATGGCCTCCTTGACTCTATGGGGGCTGTCGGAACATTAAAATGAACAAAATAGGACAGCCCTCTCATCACTCCCGCTGTATGATGAGGCTGCAGCGCTATTGACGTCACATTCATCGTTCACATGGTCTATACAGTATGTGGATTATTTCCATTCAAGTGAATGGTACTGGGCTGCAATTCCAAGTACAGCTGCTATACACTTCAAAGAAGCACCTCCACAAAACATTTTATTCTCTGACCTGTTAGAAAGGTACACACTGTAAACTGTAGTGAATTTAATCTTCTCACCAGTGTCTGTATTTGTGAGTTGCGGCCTCTTCAAACAGCTGATTGGTGGTGATCCTGAGTAGAGATGAGCAAAGTTTCCCATAAATTTGCTTGGTTCCGAATTAATTTGTCACAAAGCGCATTAAATCAGCTTTATCTCGGCCTGCAGGCAAAGTGTATCTCAGGGTACATTGCTGGGTATTGAAGCAACATGGATACCTAGTCCTTTCTGGTAGTGAAACAGTTACTGTGACAGACAGGTGGACATCCTAATAACTCAATTACGAGAATCAAGGTATAATAGAATTTTTTGTCTGTTAAACAAGGTGGACACCCCAATAACAGTAGAACAAGACAGGTTATTCACCCCAATTTGAGAATCAAGGCCTAATGGAATTGCTTATCTATTAAACATTGTGGACACCCCAATAACAGTAAAAATAGACAGCCTATTCAGCCCAATAACAGTTACATTACGCAGCTTATCCACCACAACTTGAGAATCACGACCTAATGGAATTGCTTATATAATAAACAAGGTGGTCACCCCACTAACTGTAGAACAAGAAAGGTTATTAGCCCCAATTTTAGAATGACTGTAAAATTCTACAGGATATTCACCCGAATTTGAGAATCGAGGTAACTGTACGATGCTGCGGACTGTGTTTAAAATGCCAGCGCCGTACAGCTACAGCACACTGATCAGGTGGGCGCAGGAGCTAGGCCCGCCCGATCAGCTGCAGGGGTCTGGCAGTCACTGATAGCCGGACCCCTGCTGCATTACGGCTGCCTTTCCTGTAAGCCTGTGAGATCCAGCTCCCTAGATCTCACAGGCAAGCAGGCTGAAATGTTTTACAGTGTGTAATACACTTACAGCAAATGCATTACAACACAAATATATTGTAATGCATTGCAGAGGGGATCAAACCCCCAAAAGTTTAACTTTTCCCCAAAATTAGTAAAAAAGAAATTGTAAAAAAAAAGATAGAAATATAATCTATCGCCACATCCGTAACAACCTGCTCTATAAAAATAGCACATAATATGCCCCCTTAGGTGAATGCTGAAAAAAAAAGCTATGCCAAAACAGCAAAAAGTAAAATACCAAGTGATTAAAAAGTCTTATGTACCCCAAAATTATACCAATAAAAACGTCACCTCATCCCGCAAAAAGTGAACCCCCGCATAAGAAAATCACTAAAAAAATAAAAAACAATGGCACCCATAAACCAATCCATCAAAATCTGCGCTTCAAAAGCCATCTGGAGCTCATTCCGTTCTGAGTCGTGCCATGTGCCCCCACAGCAGTTTAACACTACCTATGGGGTGTTGCTGTATTCAGGAGAAAAAGGATAACAAATTATGGGGTGCTTTTTCTCCTGTTACCCCGTGTGAAAAATATGGGGCTAAAGTAACATTTTATTGGAAGACATGAAACATTTAGTTTTCATAGCCAAGTGTTTCCAAATTCCGTAAAACTCTTGGTGGTTAAAGTGGTGGTTAAAGTGCTCAGTACATCCCTTAATATATTCTTCAGCCCCTCACAGATGAGCATGTCCGGATGCGTTGCGGATGTGTTCAGTAAAAACTGCGGTATTTCGCAAACAAAGCCATTCATTTTTGTTTGCGATCGCATTCAGTTTTTATCACGCGGGTGCAATGCAATTTACTGCGTTTTGCACAAGCGTGATAAAAAACTGAATGTTTACAAACAACATCTCTTAGCAACCATCCGTGAAAATCGCATTGCATCTGCTCTTGCTTGCGGATGCGATTTTCACGCAGCCCCATTCACTTCTATGGGGTGAGCGTTTAGTGAAAGTCACAGAATATAGAAAATACTGTGATTTTCACGCAACGCAAAAGTGAGGCGTGCAAACCACCGCTCTTGTACACAGACCTATTTAAATGAATGGGTCCGGATGACGTGTGGGAGCAATGCGTTTGTATCAGGCATTGCACCCGTGCTGAATTCTCGCTCGTGTGATAGGGGCCTTTAAGAGGTGTAGTTTCTAAAATGGGGTCACTTTTTGAGGGGGTTTCCACTGTAGGGGTACGTCAGGGTGTCTTGAAATACAAAATGGTGCCTAAAACCCATTCTAGCAAAATCTGCCTCCAAAATCCATATGGCACTCCATTCCTTCTGACCACTGTCACGTGCCCATAGAGCAGTTTACCACCACATATGGGGTATTTCTGTAAATTGCAGAATCAGAGTAATGTATATTGAGGTTTATTTTGCTGTTAACCTTTGCTGTGTTGCAAATAAAAATTGATTAACAAAAAAAAAAAAATACCCCAAAAAATATGAAAATTGTGAAATTTCACCTGCATTTTCTTTTCATTCTTGTGGAACACATCAATGGTTAGCAAAGTTTGTAACATCAGTTTTGAATAATTCGAGGGGTGTAGTTTCTAAATTGAGGTAATTTATGGGTGGTTTCCATTACGTAAGCCCCTCAAAATCACATTATAACTGAATTGGTGCTTAAGAAAATGATTCTAAAAAATGGCTGGCTCACAGCATATAACTTTACAAATTCATGTATATAATACAACACACTAAAAAAAATACATAAATATGAATAAAAAAATAATAATAATTCATACACCCTATTCTATGATTACTGTCCATTTAAATGCGGAGCTCTCACATGTATAATGTTCATACTGTATGTATAATGTTGTATAAAAAAAATTAAAACACAGTTTCCTTGTCTTGTAATTCTTCACTTTGGTGTGCAGTTAGTAGTGTCAATTGATATTTGCCAATTGTATCTCTCTTCAGTGTTAACTGAATTGCAAGGTTCTCTTAGGCTACGTCTTCATGACGACATTTGTCGCGCAACATTTTGTTGCACTAATGTTGCGCGACAATTTTTATAATGGCAGTCTATGGTGTCCCACTGCAACATGCAACATGCTGCGACTGCGACGCAACGGTCGCAGAAAATCCATTCGAGATCGATTTTTCTGCGACTGTTGTGTCGCAGTCGCAGCAAGTTGCATGTTGCAGTGCGACACCATAGACTGCCATTATAAAAATGTTGCGCTACAAATCTTGCAGTGTAGTTGTGCCCTATCTGTCGCACAACTTATTGTCGCGCGACAAATGTCGTTGTGTATACGTAGCATTAATTAGAAAAAACTTATAAAACATCCTAAGGCCTCATGCACACTAATGTATGTACAGGGAGTGCAGAATTATTAGGCAAGTTGTATTTTTGAGGATTAATTTTATTATTGAACAACAACCATGTTCTCAATGAACCCAAAAAACTCATTAATATCAAAGCTGAATATTTTTGGAAGTAGTTTTTAGTTTGTTTTTAGTTTTAGCTATTTTAGGGGGATATCTGTGTGTGCAGGTGACTATTACTGTGCATAATTATTAGGCAACTTAACAAAAAACTAATATATACCCATTTCAATTATTTATTTTTACCAGTGAAACCAATATAACATCTCAACATTCACAAATATACATTTCTGACATTCAAAAACAAAACAAAAACAAATCAGTGACCAATATAGCCACCTTTCTTTGCAAGGACACTCAGAAGCCTGCCATCCATGGATTCTGTTAGTGTTTTGATCTGTTCACCATCAACATTGCGTGCAGCAGCAACCACAGCCTCCCAGACACTGTTCAGAGAGGTATACTGTTTTCCCTCCTTGTAAATCTCACATTTGATGATGGACCACAGGTTCTCAATGGGGTTCAGATCAGGTGAACAAGGAGGCCATGTCATTAGATTTTCTTCTTTTATACCCTTTCTTGCCAGCCACGCTGTGGAGTACTTGGACGCGTGTGATGGAGCATTGTCCTGCATGAAAATCATGTTTTTCTTGAAGGATGCAGACTTCTTCCTGTACCACTGCTTGAAGAAGGTGTCTTCCAGAAACTGGCAGTAGGACTGAGAGTTGAGCTTGACTCCATCCTCAACCCGAAAAGGCCCCACAAGCTCATCTTTGATGATACCAGCCCAAACCAGTACTCCACCTCCACCTTGCTGGCGTCTGAGTCGGACTGGAGCTCTCTGCCCTTTACCAATCCAGCCACGGGCCCATCCATCTGGCCCATCAAGACTCGCTCTCATTTCATCAGTCCATAAAACCTTAGAAAAATCAGTCTTGAGATACTTCTTGGCCCAGTCTTGAAGTTTCAGCTTGTGTGTCTTGTTCAGTGGTGGTCGTCTTTCAGCCTTTCTTACCTTGGCCATGTGTCTGAGTATTGCACACCTTGTGCTTTTGGGCACTCCAGTGATGTTGCAGCTCTGAAATATGGCCAAACTGGTGGCAAGTGGCATCTTGGCAGCTGCACGCTTGACTTTTCTCAGTTCATGGGCAGTTATTTTGCACCTTGGTTTTTCCACACGCTTCTTGCGACCCTGTTGACTATTTTGAATGAAACGCTTGATTGTTCGATGATCACGCTTCAGAAGCTTTGCAATTTTAAGAGTGCCGCATCCCTCTGCAAGATATCTCACTATTTTTGACTTTTCTGAGCCTGTCAAGTCCTTCTTTTGACCCATTTTGCCAAAGGAAAGGAAGTTGCCTAATAATTATGCACACCTAATATAGGGTGTTGATGTCATTAGACCACACCCCTTCTCATTACAGAGATGCACATCACCTAATATGCTTAATTGGTAGTAGGCTTTCGAGCCTATACAGCTTGGAGTAAGACAACATGCATAAAGAGGATGATGTGGTCAAAATACTAATTCGCCTAATAATTCTGCACGCAGTGTATTTTACAGTCCGCAAAAAACGGATCTGCAAAAAATATGGATGACTCCTCTGTGCATTCCGTATTTTGTGGTACGGAACAACTGGCCTCTAATGGAACAGTGCTATCCTTGTCATTAATGCGGACAATAATAGGATATGGGAGATTTTGTATATATATATAGGACGATTAGGACGGCTCACCCCTCACTAGAGAAGGAAGTGGTGCTCCAATCTATTATTGATGCACCTTCAATAGTGTGTTTAGAAAAATAGTATATATATCTAGATGGGCACTCATGCAGTCTGAATCACATGGAAGTAACAAAAATACACATTTATTGAATCTTAACCGCCTCACGTCCGCCCATAGGATATAAACGTCCTATGGGTGGACGTCTATTTCTGACAGCATGTTTTAAAACGTCCTGTCAGAAATAGCAGCTGCACGCTAATCGTGCAGCTGCTGATCGGGTTGCCCGCTGTCAGTGACAGCAGGGCAACCCTAAGACAAGGCAGGGACAGTGCCCAGGTGTCCCTGCCTTCACGATCGCTGCAGACACAGCGCTCACCGAGCGCTGTGTCTGCAGAGAAGGAAGCGCTGTGCGCTTCCTGTTCCAGCCCGGCGGTCATGTGACCGCCGTGACCGGAGAGTGCAGGAGCTGTGTGAGGTCTCTCAGAGACCTCGATCAGCCCTGCTGTGAGGCTGTACAGCGCTGGATTGCTGCTGTACAGCCTCTCTAGGGGTGCATTTGTCCTGTAACTGGGGCTACTATGTCAGCCCCAGTTACAGGAGAAATCAACTGTGAAAAAAAAAAGAAAAAGTGAAGTAAATGTCCCCCAGAGGTCTTGTATGACCTTATGGGGGACGAAAAGTGTAAAAAAAAATAAAAAAAATAAAGGGTTGAAAAAATAAAATAAAATAAAGTTTCACATGTAAAAAAAAAAAAAGTTCCCAAGTTAGGAATAAAAAAAAAAAAATTAAAATAGAAAAAATAAAGTAAAATAGACATATTTAGTATTGCCACGTCCGTAAAAACCAGCTCTATAAAAATATCACATGACCTAACCCCTCGGATGAACACCGTAAAAAATAAATAAAAAAAACGGTGTCAAAACAAGCAATTTTTGTCACCTTGCATCACAAAAGGTGCAACACCAAGTGATCAAAAATGCGTATGTCCCACAAAATGGTACCAATAAAACCGTCACCTCATCCCGCAAAAAATGAGCCCCTACATAAGAAAATCTCTCAAAAAATAAAAAAACTATAGCTCTCAGAACATGGACACATTAAAACATAATTTTTTGGTTTCAAAAATGCTATTATTGTGTAAAACTTTAATAAATGAGAAAAAGTATACATATTAGGTATCGCCACGTCCGTAACAATCTGCTCTATAAAAATGTCACTTGACTGAACCCCTAAGGTGAACGCTGTAAAAATAAATAAATAGAAACTGTGCTAAAACAACCAATTTTTTGGTCACCTTGCCCCATAAAGTGTTATATTGAATGATCAAAAAATCATATGTACCCAAAAATAGTACTAATAAAACTGGCACCTTATCCCCTAGTTTCCAAAATGGGGTCACTTCTTGGGAGTTTCTACTGTAAGGGTGCATCAGGGGGCTTCAAATGGGACATGGCATCTAAAAACCATGTGGAGTTCCTTTCCTTCTGCGCCCTGCCGTGTGCCCATACAGCAGTTTACGACCACATGTGGGGTGTTTCTGTAAACCTCAGAATCTGGGTAATAAATATTGAGTTTTGTTTGGCTGTTAACCATCGATGTGTTAGAGAAAAAAATTGATTAAAATGGAAAATCTGCCAAAAAAGTGAAATTTAAAAATTTGATCTCCATTTTCCTTTAATTCTTGTGGAACGCCTAAAGGGTTAACAAAGTTTGTAAAATCGGTTTTGAATACCTTGAGGGGTGTAGTTTCTACAATGGGGTCATTTATGGGGGTATCCACTATGTAGGCCCCACAAAGTGACTTCAGACCTGAACTGGTCCTTATAAAGTGGGTTTTGGCAATTTTCTTAAAAATTTGAAGAATTGCTTCTAAATTTCTAAGCCTTCTAACGTCCTAAAAAAATAAAATGACATTTCCAAAATGATGCCAACATAAAGTAGACATATGGGGAATGTTAAATAATAAATATTTTATGAGGTATCACTTTCTGTTTTAAAAGCAGAGAAATTGAAATTTAGAAAATTGCGATTTTTTTTACATTTTTGGGTAAATTTGGGATTTTTTCATAAATAAAGGTGAAATATTTTGACTCAAATTTATGACTATCATGAAGTACAATGTGTCACGAGAAAACAATCTCTGAATGACTTGTATGAATAAAGGCGTTCCAAAGTTATTACCACATAAAGTGAGATATGTCCGTTTTGCAAAATTTGGCCTGGTCAGGAAGGGGGCAAAGGGCCCAGATGGGAAGTGGTTAATAAAAACAATAATTACATAAGCGGCTATAAGGTTAAAAAATTGAAAAATAAAAAAACAAAGAACATATAAAAAATAAAAACAATGCAGAGAGACCTCTGATGAATCGATGTCTTGCCCAAGTTGGAAATAGCAGCAATATGTTAGTGTTGGTAATTAATGTTGTTAATCAATTATCCTGGCAATACAGTGGAACATCAGACAGTTTTAGCACATATTAAATATCACAGATATAGCTAGGGATACTATTATCTCATATTTCTATTACCCCTTGTATCCTAAGTTCACTTGTAAATCACAGTTTTTGTGTCCAAATTATAGCTGTACTTATAACCGTAATTTATGTCCTTGCTGTCAATAGTACAAGCATATCTAATTTGTTATGCTGACCGTTAGTTTGTTCACAGTGAGGTGTTCACTGTTGAATACAATGTATATCTTTCGTGGCGTCCCACATGATAGAAAACTAGTGAGCACACCTCTATTTGTATTAATTCTGGAAGATTAAAATGAACATAATAAGATTTTTTTCTCCTGAAACAACAAACATTGATATATGTTCAGAAAAATTGTACAATAATTACACAGGAATTGTACTGCATAGTAAATATAAATCTCTCTATATTTCTGACTGTGGTCCAACCTTTTGAAACAGTTAGGCCCCTTTCACACGGGCGAGTTTTCCGCGCTGTGCAATGCGTGAGTTGAACGCATTGCACCCGCACTGAATCCGGACCCATTCATTTCTATGGGGCTGTGCAAATGAGCAGTGATTTTCACGCATCACTTGTGCGTTGCATGAAAATCGCAGCATGCTCTATTTTGTGCGTTTTTCACGCAACGCAGGCCCCATAGAAGTGAATGGGGCTGCGTGAAAATCCCAAGCATCCGCAAGCAAGTGCAGATGCGGTGCGATTTTCACGCACGGTTGCTAGGAGACGATCGGGATGGGGACCCGATCTTTATTATTTTCCCTTATAACATGGTTATAATGGAAAATAATAGCATTCTGAATACAGAATGCATAGTACAATAGGGCTGGAGGGGTTAAAAAAAATAAAAAAAATAATTAACTCACCTTAATCCACTTGTTCGCGCAGCCGGCATCTCTTCTGTCTTCATCTGTGAGGAATAGGACCTTTGATGACATCACTACGTTCATCACAGTGTCCGTCACATGATCCATTACCATCGTGATGGATCATGTGACGGACGATGTGATGAGCATAGTGACTGAACAACGGAGCGCAATCGCAGTCAAAACTGACTGCAATTGCGTACCTACTCGCGCGGGTTTGCCGCAACACATCCGGACCTTATCCGGACACGTTCGTGTGAAAGAGGCCTTACAAGAGACAGACAGAAATTAGGTTTCACTTTTTACAACAAATAACAATTAAAGAATCATTACCTTATGCACCTTTATTTATATATATATATATATATATATATATATATATATATACAGGGAGTGCAGAATTATTAGGCAAGTTGCATTTTTGAGGATTAATTTTATTATTGAACAACAACCATGTTCTCAATGAACCCAAAAAACTCATTAATATCAAAGCTGAATATTTTTGGAAGTAGTTTTTAGTTTGTTTTTAGTTTTAGCTATTTTAGGGGGATATCTGTGTGTGCAGGTGACTATTACTGTGCATAATTATTAGGCAACTTAACAAAAAACAAATATATACCCATTTCAATTATTTATTTTTACCAGTGAAACCAATATAACATCTCAACATTCACAAATATACATTTCTGACATTCAAAAACAAAACAAAAACAAATCAGTGACCAATATAGCCACCTTTCTTTGCAAGGACACTCAAAAGCCTGCCATCCATGGATTCTGTCAGTGTTTTGATCTGTTCACCATCAACATTGCGTGCAGCAGCAACCACAGCCTCCCAGACACTGTTCAGAGAGGTATACTGTTTTCCCTCCTTGTAAATCTCACATTTGATGATGGACCACAGGTTCTCAATGGGGTTCAGATCAGGTGAACAAGGAGGCCATGTCATTAGATTTTCTTCTTTTATACCCTTTCTTGCCAGCCACGCTGTGGAGTACTTGGACGCGTGTGATGGAGCATTGTCCTGCATGAAAATCATGTTTTTCTTGAAAGATGCAGACTTCTTCCTGTACCACTGCTTGAAGAAGGTGTCTTCCAGAAACTA
The DNA here is from genome assembly GCF_905171765.1 of Bufo bufo. Lineage (NCBI taxonomy): Eukaryota > Metazoa > Chordata > Amphibia > Anura > Bufonidae > Bufo > Bufo bufo. The sequence goes on from NC_053393.1 coordinate 329,557,188, forward strand.
ACAGTAGGACTGGGAGTTGAGCTTGCCTCCATCCTCAACCCGAAAAGGCCCCACAAGCTCATCTTTGATGATACCAGCCCAAACCAGTACTCCACCTCCACCTTGCTGGCGTCTGAGTCGGACTGGAGCTCTCTGCCCTTTACCAATCCAGCCAGGGGCCCATCCATCTGGCCCATCAAGACTCACTCTCATTTCATCAGTCCATAAAACCTTAGAAAAATCAGTCTTGAGATATTTCTTGGCCCAGTCTTGACGTTTCAGCTTGTGTGTCTTGTTCAGTGGTGGTCGTCTTTCAGCCTTTCTTACCTTGGCCATGTCTCTGAGTATTGCACACCTTGTGCTTTTGGGCACTCCAGTGATGTTGCAGCTCTGAAATATGGCCAAACTGGTGGCAAGTGGCATCTTGGCAGCTGCACGCTTGACTTTTCTCAGTTCATGGGCAGTCATTTTGCGCCTTGGTTTTTCCACACGCTTCTTGCGACCCTGTTGACTATTTTGAATGAAACGCTTGATTGTCCGATGATCACGCTTCAGAAGCTTTGCAATTTTAAGAGTGCTGCATCCCTCTGCAAGATATCTCACTATTTTTGACTTTTCTGAGCCTGTCAAGTCCTTCTTTTGACCCATTTTGCCAAAGGAAAGGAAGTTGCCTAATAATTATGCACACCTAATATAGGGTGTTGATGTCATTAGACCACACCCCTTCTCATTACAGAGATGCACATCACCTAATATGCTTAATTGGTAGTAGGCTTTCGAGCCTATACAGCTTGGAGTAAGACAACATGCATAAAGAGGATGATGTGGTCAAAATACTCATTTGCCTAATAATTCTGTACAGGGTGTATATATATATATATATATATATATATATATATTATACACGTTTTGATTGATTCCCGTATAAAGAAATTTATATGTTACTAAAACAATTTTTTTGCAATATTCTATAGTTGGTTTCGATGCTATAGACCAGTGGTGGCGAACCTATGGCACTGGTGCCAGAGGCGGCACTCAGAGCCCTGCCTGTGAGCACCCGCACCCTGGAAAAAGTCTAAGGCATACCAATATGCTTTAAACTTTACCCGCCATTCATCAGCGCAGGGCGCATTATGTACAGCACAAGCAGCGCACTAAATGTAGGCAGGTTATTATAGCCAAATGATAAAGTACATAGAAGATGTACTATATTGGACTGTAGTATTCAGGGTAAATTGCCGTGTTGGCACTTTGCGATAAATAAGTGGGTTTTTGGTTGAAGATTGGCACTCGGTCTCTAAAAGGTTCACCATCACTGCTATAGACCAAAAAATGCATGAATACCTATAAAAGCCTTCTTACATTCTTAAATCCGGTCCAGCTTTTCCAACTAGCTTGATAATGAATGATATAAAAGCAGCAGCTATTCCTTGCAAGTGTAGCCACTGATAAAGGAGTAAAGCTATACTCCGAAACACGTTTGGTGTTTCTTGTACACTTGCATAGATATTGGAACTATGGACATTATGAAGGTTATGGATGCCAATTATGGATACAACTGCTAACTGTATCATTAAAGAAATGTCAAGCGCTTCACAAAAATCCAAGTAAGGCACAAGTTTTTGAAGCTATACCCACAGGATCCAGGGAAGAGACGATAACTACAGTATATCTCCACTAGTTTTAAATCACGTGGGACGCCACAAAAGATATACATTGTATTCAACAGTGAACACAAAAAATAACACCTCACTGTGAACGAGCTAACCGTCAGCACAACCAATTAGATATGCTTGTACTATTACAACAAGGACATCTCTATATGGACATAAATTACGGTTATAAGTACGGCTATAATTTGGACACAAAAGCAGTGATTTACAAGTGAACTTTGGATACAAGGGATAATAGAAATCCGAGATAATAGTATCCCTAGCTATATCTGTGACTTATTATATTTAATATGTGCTAAAACTGTCTGATGTATTGCCCGGATAATCAATTATCAACATTAATTACTAACACTAACATATTGCTGCGATTTCCAACTTGGACATTGTTTTTATTTTTTATATGTTTTTTGTTTTTTATTTTTTATTTTTTTTAACCTTATAGCCGCTTTATCTAATTATTGCTTTTATTAAGATTCAATACATGTGTATTTTTGTTACTTCTATGTGATTCTGTCTGCATGAGTGCCCATCTAGATATGTACAATAATAGGATATGTTCTATTATTTAGCGGAACAGAAATATGGACATACGGAAACGGAATGCACACAGAGTTTTTTTTGTGTACCCATTGAAATTAATGGTTCCGTATACGGAAAAACGTAAACAAAAAAATCTGAACGGACACAGAAAGAAAATATGTTCATGTGCATGAGGCTTAACAGTCTGCTCCAATATTCCCTTCTAGTTGAGTGGCTTATTGTATTGTTTGCCAGTTAAGTCATATGCAATGCGCATATATTATATTAGTAAGGCGTTCTCTTTAATCCGTAGTTGTTTTCAGCAATGCTTCAAGTATTTGTTACTCACAGATCCTGATACAATCAGCGCTCATCTCCCACAGACAGACCTCGTTACATGCCGGCTTGAATATGCAGCGTCTCCTCACGCGCTTCCCCACACATGCATACTGGGATCATCAAGACACCAAGAACTGGCCGGGGCTCTGCTGCAACCACAACACTGGTAGATATCGATGCACACCTTCAGCTTAGAAACTGCCACCAGACGCATTTTGGAACCTACTGTTCCTTCCTCAGTAGTACAAGAATAATGATTACTGGGACCTAACACACATGTTTTAAAACCTCTTAGGTAGGTTCAAATCTCTGGACCAGATCATCAAAAGGAATCACTTACACATTTATATTGGGTGTAACTGTTTCCAGAAGCTAATTAGCTATTGGTCTCCTGATGCTGCTGCCACCTCCACACTATGTTACCTTGCCACTCTGTGGTTTCCTGATGCTGCTGCCACCTCCACACTATGTCACCTTGCCACTCTGTGTTCTCCTGATGCTGCTGCTACCTCAACACTATGTCACCTTGCCACTCCATGGCCTCCTGATGCTGCTGCCACCTCCACACTGTCATTGTGCCACCCTGTGGCCTCTTCCTGATGCGGCTGCTTCTGCCACCTTCACACTCTGTCATTATTCCACTCTGTGGCCTCCTGATGCTGCTGCTGCCACCTCCACACTGTCATTGTGCCACCCTGTGGCCTCCTCCTGATGCTGCTGCCGCCACCTCCAAACTCTGTCATTGTGGCATTCTGTGGCCTCCTGATGATGCTGCTGCCACCTCCACACTGTCATTGTGCCACTCTGTGACCTCCTGATGCTGCTGCTGCCACCTCCACACTGTCATTGTGCCACCCTGTGGCCTCCTCTTGATGCTGCTGCTGCCCCACCTCCACACTCTGTCATTGTGCCACGCTGTGGCCTCCTGATGCTGCTGCCACCTCCACAATGGCATTGTGCCACTCTGTGGCTTCCTCCTGATGCTGCTGCCACCTCCAGACTCTGTCATTGGCCACTCTGTGGTCTCCTCATGCTGTTCCCACCCTCTCCGCGTCATGACTGGGACATTATTTTGCCTTTTGGCCTGGCTGACATCATCATTTATTTGACCCTTCTTCTGATCAGTCAGAAGGAAGGAAAAATGAGAAGCACAACTGATCCTGTCTATGTAACGGCTGTAAGGCCTGCATGACATGGTCCCTATTTCGCATCAGAATTGGCTTATGATTTAGTAGTCAAAAGCAGGAGTGGGTACAAAACACAGAAGACATGCAAATATTCCATTCACGTGTCATCTCTGTTTTGGATCCACTCCTGTTTTTTTGGGCTTTATCAATACTGATGAATTACTGACCAAATGCTGACCAAGTGAAGGTGGATTCTCCACAGACAGGATCTGTTTTTTGGGGGTTATTTTTCTGACGGATCAGAGGAAGGGCAAAATAATCAGTGACGTCAACACAAACTTACTGCTGACACCCACTTCACTCTGTCGGCGCTCTACTTGTATTAGCATTTAATAGAACAGGTTCTGTAGAAATCTATGTGGAATCAGTGAATTGGTGCAAAAGGAGTGCGCTCTTGTACACTATAGTAGGATCTTGGGCCCCTGCACGGTTTTTTATACCTGGTGCTAACATTGACCTGTAAGGCTGAGCTGCCCAAATAAGTGAAGTGTGCAGTGATTCTAAGAGCGACGCCTGTCATACTGACTCAGTATTTTTTCACTACCACAGCAGACTCCCTATGTGTGTTACTGCAGTTTTTAACGTGATTCGCCACAAATAAATTTGGATCTAACTAATTTTTTTCAGAAAATTCGGCGAACTGGCCAAATCAGAAATTTGCTTATCTCTAAAACTGAGCTGTCTCCTATGGATCCCAATAACAGTAGAATTAGACAGCTTGTTGACCTCAATTTGAGAATCAAGGCATAATAGAATTGTTTTGTCTGTTAAACAAGGTGGGCACCACAATAACAGTAGCACAAGACAGCTTATTCACCCCAATTAGAGAATAAAGGCCTAATAGAAATGCTTATTTATTACACATGGTGGAAACCCCAATAACAGTAGAAATAGACAGGTTAGTCACCTTGATTGAGGCCTTATTCATTGAACAAGGTGGACACCACAAAACAGTAAAATTATACAGGTTATTCACCGCAATTTAAGAATCAGCGGCATAAGTTCGGCAGTGACTGAAAGCCGGACACCTTATGTATGCGCCGGCATTGGTGAAAACACCGATGCCGGTGCATTAACCTTTGATGTTCCATGGTCCGCGCTGACCGCGGCACGTGCGATGCATGGGGAGGGAGCAGCCATTGGGTGCCTGCACTTCTGTGACCGGGAACCAATGGCAGGGAAGGCAGCCCAATGCCTTACTTAGGCATTGTGGTTGCCTTCCCTCTTCGCCTGTGAGATCCAGCCCCCTGGATCTCACAAGCAAGCATGCTGGTAATACACTTACAGCCAATGCATCACAATACAGAAGTATTGTGATACATTGTAAAGGGGATCAGACCCCCAAAAGTTGAAGTCCCAGAGTGGGACAAAAAATAAAGTGAAAAAAAAGTTTACAAAAATAAAGTTTTACAAAAAATTAAAGTTTCAAGTAAAAAAAATAAAGTGTCCTTTTCCCAAAATAAAGTAATTTTATAAAAAAAAATTGTGAAAAAAAGAACAGTAGACATACTAGGTATCGTCGCATCCGTATCGACCGGCTCTATAAAAATATTACATGACCTAACCCCTCAGGTGAAAACCGTCAAAAAAATAAACTAAAAACTGTGCTAAAAAAACGACAAAAAGTGATCAAAAAGTCATATGTACCCCAAAATAGTGCCAATCAAACCATCATCTCATCCTGAAAAAATGATAGCCTACTTAAGACAATTGCCCAAAAACTGAAAAAACTATAGCTCTACCGAGACACTAAAACGTTTTTTTTGTTTCAAAAATGATATTATCGTGTAAAACTTAAATAAATAAAAAAGTAGACATATTAGATATTGCCCCACGCCCTTAAGGACCTTCTCTATAAAAAAATATCACATGACCTAAACCATCAGGTGAACACCATAAAATTTTTTGTCACCTTACATCACAAAAGTGTAATACCAAGCGATCAAAAAGTTTGGTATTGTTGTGTCCGTAACAACCTGCTCTATAAAAATACCACATGATGACCTAGCCTGTCAGATGAACATTGTAAATAACAAAAAATAAAAATGGTGCCAAAACAGCTCATTTTTGTTACCTTGCCTCACAAAAAGTGTAATATAGAGCAACCAAAAATCATATGTACCCTAAAATAGTACCAACAAAACTGCCACCTTATCCAGTAGTTTCAAAATGGGGTAATTTTTTGAAGTTTCTACTCTAGGGGTGCATCAGGGAGTCTTCAAATGTGACATGGCAGCTTAAAATGATCCTAGTGAAATCTGCTTTCCAAAAACCATATGGTGTACATTTTCTTCTGTGCAATGCTGTGTGCCCGTACAGCAGTTTACGACCACATATGGGGTGTTTCTGTAAACTACAGAATCAGGGCAATAAATATTGAGTTTTGTACGGCTGTTAACTCTTGCTTTGCTAGTGGAAAAAAAAAAAAATTAAAATGTAATATCTGCCAAAAAAGTGAAATTCTGAAATTTCATCTCCATTTTCCATTAATTCTTCTGGAACAGCTAAAGGATTAACAAAGTTTGTAAAATCAGTTTTGAATACTTTGAGGGGTGTAGTTTCTAAAATTTGGTAATTTTGGGTGGTTCTATTATGTAAGTCTACAAAGTGACTTCAGACCTGACCTGAACTGATCCTTAAAAAGTGGGTTTTGGAAATTTTCTGAAAAATTTCAAGATATGCTTCTAAACTTCTAAGCCTTCTTTCTTTCAAAATTATTTTTATTGATTACATATGTCAAAAGTCAAAAGTGGTCTAGCGTGACATAAGGGCAAGGATAAAAAGCAATCACCATTTACATATCAAAGTATGGTAACATCTGAACATTTTAAAATAAATCAGCTTGCAGTTGTTTTACAATATATTGTTATACATCATAACATTGCTTGACAACAATTGTGATAGAATTGTCAGTATAGAATTGATGGTTCTACTGAATGAGGGAGTCCTCACTTTATCTAGACCATAGTTAAATACAGCTTCTGTTAAGAAGAATTAGGAATAGTTGGTAGGAAGGAGAGGGGACAAAAAGGGTGGGAAAACTGAGGAAAGGTGGGGTATGGGAGAAGGGAGCAGGGTTATATGTGGGGGATGGGTAATAACAAAAGTTACTCTAGACTATCCAGTAATGGAGGTACATTGCTTTGGATAAACTCGAGCAGTCAATAACAGCCCGGAATCATGACTTCCTAAATTTATGAATTTATGACTCAGAGACTTCACGTCGGCTGCATCCAACCTTCTAGTATTCCTGTTATTGTCAGGGACTAATGGAAGGAGTTTGGTTCAATACTGCAGGTTGGCTATGTAATTGAAGAGTACCTGGTTATGCCTTTGTTTTCCACGGAGTCCAAATCTTTTCGAACTTAGAATGGTTTCTAAGTTCCCAATGGGAGAGTTCCTCCAGTCTGGCTATGTCATTGACTTTGGCTGACCATTGAGATCTAGAGGGTATATCACCTGACAACTTCTAAGCCTTCTAACGTCCCCAAAAAATAAAATGGCATTCACAAAATGATCCAAAAATGAAGTAGACATATGGGGATGTCAAGCAATAACTATTTTTGGAGTTATTACTATCTATTATAAAAGTAGAGAAATTAAAATTTGCTATTTTTTTCAAATTTTTGGTAAATTTCCTATTTTTTATAAATAAAAATGAAATATTTTGACTCAATTTTACCACTGTCATGATGTACAATATGTGACAAGAAAACAGTCTCAGAATGGCCTGGATAAGTAAAAGCGTTTTAAAATTATTACTACATAAAGTGACACATATCAGATTTGCGAAAAAAGGCCTGGGAAGGAAGGTGAAAACTGGCCCGGGTTGAAAGGGTTAAACAAGAAGAACACTGTTTACTTAGATATCTCTGTGCCCTACACAGGGATTAATGCATACAGTCCCTGCACTGTCCCTGCAGTCTCCCTATGCTCTTCCTCTGCTCTCCCTACAGTGTGTAAAAACTCACCCTACGATTTTCCTACACTGTTCCTACACTCTTCCTGCTGTTTCCCTATCCAATATTCCACAATTACATAAGTCTCCCTAGTACTCATGTCTCTCCCTATGCTCATCTCCACAGTGAAATGGGGGAGACCACGCGGGATGTAGCTTTTAAAGGACTGTGGTATCACAGGGGCTTGTTAGCTGTTAATTGGCTGTGCTTCTTACTTTTACTTTGTATAATGTGTAGCAGCCATTTTAGAAAAAAAAAACTATTATTTACCATGAAGCGCCACTAATTTTGGATTTGTTGTGAATCAAATTCTTCCTAAACTTTGGAATGAATTCCACTTCATATGTTTCCATTCACTCAACTCTAAGGGCTCATGCGCACAACATATACATATACTGAAAAAATAGAAGTGGGGCACTCTCTAAAGTAAAGGGATCTTTAATTAACGTGAAATACAATAAAATGGACAATGTATAATATATAATAGAATTCAACAATACTTTAAAACAGCAGAGGATAAATCGTTAGTAAAAGCGGTGAGAGTTCAGCGGTAGATAAAACCTAAAATAAAAACAGCATAAATATAGATCCCAATTAGCACCAGACGGGTTTCGGGGATTTAAGACAATGACCCCTTCCTCCCACTGAGGAAGGGGTTATTGTCTTAAATCCCCGAAACGCGTCTGGTGCTAATCCCCCTATTAAGGAAAGTAAGGATATTACGAGACCGAGGAGACCTAGACATTACCATAAGAATAATGAATGCCAAATTAAGAAAGTGCTGCCATACGGAAGACAATAAGACCGCGTGCAGCAAACATTTCAATTGGCGCGAAAATTCGAATTTGAACTAACAGCCCTTGAGACCGGAACCCCAAAGGAAAATACGCCGAGTCGAGGGCTCACCGTCCAGTGTAAAGATCTCCTGGTAAGACTAGGAATATCCTACACAAGCGATCGCTTTGCAACTAAATACAGCGGGACGCCACTGTGCTTATTAGCAGCCTAATATTATCTGTCCAAGCATCGGAAACTATACACGCTTGAAACTTTGGGCACCATCATATACATGTGCTAAAAGACCATTCCGCAAGCCGACTATTGTATTCGGCAATTTGCGATCATCTCTACTACAAAAACTTTGTATTGACTACTTATTCATGTATATAAGAGACTGGTCATAATCGAAAATAAACGATTATTTATCGAATATTTACCCATTCATTTTTTTAAATATTCGACAAGTGCAAAAACGCATCCAGTTACCACTAGTGGACAATAAGATTTTTACGAATATTTATATGAATATTTATCCGATTATTATTGAATATTCGAATTTATCCTTTTAAAACACTTACACATTGGGATCTATATTTATGCTGTTTTTATTTTAGGTTTTATCTACCGCTGAACTCTCACCGCTTTTACTAACAATTTATCCTCTGCTGTTTTAAAATATTGTTGAATTCTATTATATATTATACATTGTCCATTTTATTGTATTTCACGTTAATTAAAGATCCCTTTACTTTAGAGAGTGCCCCACTTCTATTTCTTTATTATATTCACTTTTATCAGACTGGATGTAGTCTGTTAGTGGGAGCACCTCTGTTGGATCTCCACCTCATTCTAGTGCGACATTACTTCATATTTATATACATATACTGGACGTTTTTTGAGTTCAGTATGCGGAACATATACTGAACCATTCATTTAAATGGTTCAGCAAAAAATACTGAAGTGTCTCCGTGTGCATTCCATTTCAGTATTTCCGTATTTCCGTACCGTGAAAAGATAGAACATGTCCTATTCTTGTCCGCAAATCACATTGCTTGGCTCCATTCAAGTCAATGGGTCCGCAAAAGCGGAACACATACGGAAATGCATCCGTATGTCTTCCGTATCCGTTCCGTTTTTGCTGAACCATCTATTGAAAATGTTATGCCCAGCCCAATTTTTTCTATGTAATTACTGTATACTGTATATGGCATATGGAAAAACGGAACGGAAAAACGGAAAGGAAACGGAAACACAACGGAAACAAAAAAACGGAACAACGGATCCGTAAAAAACGGACCGCAAAACACTGAAAAAGCCATACTGTCGTGTGCATGAGCCCTAATCCTGAGGATAGGCCATCAATATTGTAATCCCAGAAAACTCCTTTAATAAAAAAATATATTAAAAAATAACTAAACTTTTACACTAAGTTTTAATATGTTGTCCCTAACCCTCTAAAAATTTTTTTTATAATATACTTTATTTATTAATTTTCTATTTTTACCGCACTTTTTCATCCCTAAAGCGCACACTTCACTGGTGCGCTAAAACTCAGTTCTCACTGACAGCTCAGCTGTATGAAGTACGGAGTTCTCATTTTATGAATGGGGCTGCAGTAGCGCAGGGAGTATGGGCAGGAACGCTTATTGCTGCTCCTGCCTGTGTTTTATGGACTGTTACTCCTGCTTCTGCCCGCTCCGCTGAGCTAATCCTGACATAGTAGATGGGTACAGGGTACCCATGTGCTATGCCAGCAGTTAGTAATAGCCCAGGGAGCACGGGCAGAAGCAGCAATATGCTCTCCTGCCCGTAATCCCTGCGCTGTGGCCCCATTCATAAAACGAGTACTCCGTACTCTGTTCACAGCTCATCGGTGTAGGGAGAACTGAGGTTTAGCGCACCAGTGAATTGTGCCCTTTAAGGGTGAAAAAGTATGGTAAAAATAGAAAATTAATAAATAAATTATATTAGAAAAATATTTTTTTAAAGGGTTAGGGACAACATATTAAAAGTTAGTATCAGTGCAGTTTCTAGGTAAAATTTCTCTCAGGGCGAGTGTCAAGCCCCCCCCCCCCCCCCCCCCCACCCCCCACATCAAAACTGCTCTATGAAATCATATCAAAAGAGTACTTGCAACCATCTCAACATATATATATATTTTTTTATGCTTAACACAAGATTTATTGAGAGCAAAATAAAATCATAAATTACTGCTTAAACTGCTAAAAGTCGCAGACAGAGTGGTACAGGAGAACTGCAGTATAAAGGAAGGCAATACCCTTAGAAGAGTAGTTATGATATGAAATACAATCATCAATAATGTGGAAAACCCAAAAAACTGTCATGTTAGCATCTAATAACTAACTAAAACCCAATCACAGCAGGTCTCAACTAGCACACGCAAGTAAATGTACAAAAAACAAGTAATATATAAAACCAGATTCAAAGAATAGATGGCAAGGCTCATATGGAAGAATGCAGGGAATGCTTCCAAACCGACTGAATTTTGAGAAACCAATGATGCACACCTCTTGCCTGATAAAGTGCTTTGTGATACAGGAGAATGGCATTAACCAACCAGATCCAGTGTTTCTCAATCCAGAATTTGGTATAGAGCTTTCATGCAATGTTTAGGGATACAAGGAGAAACACCCTAGTACTTTTGCTAGTGATGGTTTCAGGGATAATGTTTACAAGACAAATTTTGGGATCTACTGAAATGGGACAGCCCATACGATTGTGCAGGAAGGGCATTATTTGAGACCACTATGTACTGGCCTCAGGACAGAGCCACATGATATAGAAAAATGAAACTCTCTCTAAAACACATTTAGGGCAAAGGTCCGATTAACCTTGGCATTATTTAGCGAGAAGTACCAGAGTGAGATGGGCTCTATGGTCGGTGTAAAGGGCAAGAAGCCCATCACACAAGTGTGGCGAGACCTGGGCTAACTTACAATTACTTGGCTTGGACCTTGGGGATCTCGGACACCACTTCAGCTGGGGGGCAACGTCTAAGAACATGCCGTTGATGAAGACACCCTAAATTAGGGCATTTAAGATACACTCTGGTGTTCCAAATCAATGTACCCCCCCCCAGGGGTTAATATCCACGTGTGGCTGAGAGACTAGACGCTGACACATAGATGGTCAATGCAATCTCTAACTTTTATTACATGGGGTAAGCGTATATACATCTTCAGAAGAGAGCAGTCCTCACTGAGGCTTAACCCCTTAAGGACGCATGACGTACCGGTACGGCATGTGTCCCGAGTCCTTAAGGACCCATGACGTACCGGTACGTCATGTGTTGTTCCGATCACTGCCGCCCGGCCGGCTGTGATCGGAACACGGTGCCTGCTCAAATCATTGAGCAGGCACCTAGGCTAAATGCGCGGGGGTGTCCCGTGACCCCCCCATGTCGGCGATCGCAACAAACCGCAGGTCAATTCAGACCTGCGGTTTGTTGCGATTTCTGCAGTTTCTGATCCCCGCGGTCCCTGACCGCGAGGATCAGAAACTTTATAGTGCCCAAAATCTATCTGTATCCCCCGCCCGCCTCCCCTTGAAAATTCATTGGTGTTCAGTAGGTATACCAGGGTGCCAGCACATTGCTGGCACCCTGGTATAAACGGCTGACATCGGCGATGCGATGTCAGCCGCTTAACCCTTTCCATACAGCGGTCCGTACGGACCGCTGTATGGAAAAGGCTAACAGTTCAGGGAGCTCCCTCCCTTTCCGATCGGGGGGCTGCTGTGCCTTTGCAGCCCCCCGATGGTGAGGGAGAGAGCTCCCAGACAGCCCCCCGACAGCCCCGTCCTCACCCTTCCCCGTCTGCGAAGTTGTGGCAGACGGGGAAGGTTCCCATGGCAACAGGACGCCGTCTCAGGCGTCCTGCTGTCCATGGTGCTGAACAGATCTGTGCTGAAATCATAGATCTGTTCAGTGTAAGTAAAATACAGTGCAGTACAATATATATTGTACTGTACTGTATTATACAGACATCAGACCCACTGGATCTTCAAGAACCAAGTGGGTCTGGGTCAAAAAAAAAGTAAAAAAAAGTAAAAATCAAAAAACACATTTATCACTGATTAAAAATGAAAAAAATAAAATTCCCTACACATGTTTGGTATCGCCGCGTCCGTAACGACCTGATCTATAAAACGGTCATGTTACTTTACCCGAACGGTGAACGCCATAAAAAAAAAAAAAAAAAAACTATGATGAAATTGAAATTTTGCCCACCTTACTTCCCAAAAAAAGGTAATAAAAGTGATCAAAAAAGTCGCATGTACGCCAAAATTGTAACAATCAAACCGTCATCTCATCCCGCAAAAAATGAGACCCTACTTAAGATAATCGCCCAAAAACTGAAAAAACTATGGCAACACTAAAACATCATTTTTTTTGTTTCAGAAATGAAATCATTGTGTAGAACTTACATAAATAAAAAAAAGTATACATATTAGGTATCGCCGCGTCCGTATCGACCGACTCTATAAAAATATCACATGACCTAACCCCTCAGGTGACCACCGTAAAAAAATAAAAATAAAAACGGTGTAAAAAAAGCAATTTTTTGTCATCTTACGTCACAAAAAGTGTAATTGCAAGCGATCAAAAAGTCATGTGCACCTCAAAATAGTGCAAATCAATCCATCATCTCATCCCGCAAAAACTGAGACCCTACTTGAGATAATCGCCCAAAAACTGAAAAAACTATGGCTCTTAGACTATGGAGACACTAAAACTTTTTTTTTGTTTTAAAAATGAAATCATTGGGTAAAACTTACATAAATTAAAATAATTGTATACATATTAGGTATCGCCGTGTCCGTAACAACCTGCTCTATGAAATTACCACATGATCTAACCTGTCAGATGAATGTTGTAAATAACAAAAAAAAAAAACTGTGCCAAAAAGCTATTTCTTGTTACCTTGCCTCACAAAAAGTGTAATATAGAGCAACCAAAAATCATATGTACCCTAAACTAGTACCAACAAAACTGCCACCCTATCCCGTAGTTTCTAAAATGGGGTCACTTTTCTGGAGTTTCTACTCTAGGGGTGCATCAGGGGGGCTTCAAATGGGACATGGTGTCAAAAAAACAGTCCAGCAAAATCTGCCTTCCAAAAACCGTATGGCATTCCTTTCCTTCTGCGCCCTGCCGTGTGCCCGTACAGCGGTTTACGACCACATATGGGGTGTTTATGCAAACTACAGAATCAGGGCCATAAATTTTGAGTTTTGTTTGGCTGTTAACCCTTGCTTTGTAACTGGAAAAAAAATATTAAAATGGAAAATCTGCCAAAAAAGTGAAATTTTGAAATTGTATCTCTATTTTCCATTAAATGTTGTGCAACACCTAAAGGGTTAACAAAGTTTGTAAAATCAGTTTTGAATACCTTGAGGGGTGTAGTTTCTTAGATGAGGTCACTTTTATGGAGTTTCTACTCTAGGGGTGCATCAGGGGGCTTCAAATGGGACATGGTGTCAAAAAAACCAGTCCAGCAAAATCTGCCTTCCAAAAACCGTATGGCATTCCTTTCCTTCTGCGCCCTGCCGTGTGCCCGTACAGCGGTTTATGACCACATATGGGGTGTTTCTGTAAACTACAGAATCAGGGCCATAAATTTTGAGTTTTGTTTGGCTGTTAACCCTTGCTTTGTAACTGGAAAAAAAATATTAAAATGGAAAATCTGCCAAAAAAGTGAAATTTTGAAATTGTATCTCTATTTTCCATTAAATGTTGTGCAACACCTAAAGGGTTAACAAAGTTTGTAAAATCAGTTTTGAATACCTTGAGGGGTGCAGTTTCTTAGATGGGGTCACTTTTATGGAGTTTCTACTCTAGGGGTGCATCAGGGGGCTTCAAATGGGACATGGTGTCAAAAAACCAGTCCAGCAAAATCTGGCTTCCAAAAACCATACGGCGCACCTTTCCCTCTACGCCCTACTGTGTGCCCGTACAGTAGTTTACAGCCACATATGGGGTGTTTCTGTAAACGGCAGAGTCAGGGCAATAAAGATACAGTCTTGTTTGGCTGTTAACCCTTGCTTTGTTAGTCGAAAAAATGGGTTAAAATGGAAAATTAGGCAAAAAAATGAAATTCTCAAATTTCATCCCCATTTGCCAATAACTCTTGTGCAACACCTAAGTGTTAACGAAGTTTGTAAAATCAGTTTTGAATACCTTGAGGGGTGTAGTTTATAGAATGGGGTCATTTTTGGGCGGTTTCTATTATGTAAGCCTCGCAAAGTGACTTCAGACCTGTAGTGGTCCCTAAAAATTGGGTTTTTGTAAATTTCTGAAAAATTTCAAGATTTGCTTCTAAACTTCTAAGCCTTGTAACATCCCCAAAAAATAAAATATCATTCCCAAAATGCTACAAACATGAAGTAGACATATGGGGAATGTAAAGTCATCACAATTTTTGGGGGTATTACTATGTATTACAGAAGTAGAGAAACTGAAACTTTGAAATTTGCTAATTTTTCTAATTTTTTTGTAAATATGGTATTTTTTTATGCAAAAAAATTTGCTTTTTTGACCCAATTTTAGCAGTGTCATGAAGTACAATATGTGACGAAAAAACAATCTCAGAACGGCCTGGATAAGTCAAAGCGTTTTAAAGTTATCAGCACTTAAAGTGACACTGGTCAGATTTGCAAAAAATGGCCAAGTCCTTAAGGTGAAATAGGGCCGAGTCCTTAAGGGGTTAAACATTGTTTCATTGGTCAAAAAGGAAGAAGAGATAAGAGAGAGGAGATAACACCCTGGCATCTGCGCACTGGGCCCTACTTTGGAATGTGAACTGATGTAAACATCTGGTTATCATCGCCATTTTGTAATGACTTCTATCCTAACAATAATACTCCATACGTCATATGTGACACTTCAAAGAGGTGCTTCTCTATAGGCAGTAAATAATATATACTGTACATATCATCGAGCCATATAATTGGCTTATGCACTCCTTCGCACTCTATATACCTCCCTAGTTGGGACACTTGTACAAGGATGAGAAATCAGACGCTGCCCACAGCACAGCTCTTTGCCCCCCCTCTCTTCTCCAGTCTTGAAACAAAGAGGGGGGTGGGTGGGCACTTGGAGAAGAAAAAGTTAACTCATTACAGTCCTAGAGATACAAAATATAGAATAAAATTCACACATCTTTAACACCGTCCACTAGGCAGTATGGTTTTTTGGTTCCTCCTCTTCGGACTCTGTACATGAGGTAACAAGGGGTAATATAACTAAGGGGTATCAGGGTACATTATTATACATGGGTAATATAACCTAGGACTAGGCCTATGAGACATTATACAGTTATAATGACACCCACAGCAGCCTCCATTCTAAATAATGTCCATAGTGATCCTTATTAAAAATAATGTCCCCCACAGTGGCCCCACATTTTCATGTCCCCCACAGTGGCCCCCATTTTTATGTCCCCCACAGTGGCCCCCATTTTTATGTCCCCCACAGTGGCCCCCATTTTCATGTCCCACTGTCCCCACAGTGGCCCCCATTTTCATGTCTCCCACAGTGGCCCCCATTTTCATGTCCCCCACAGTGGCCCCCATTTTTATGTCCCCCGCATCGGCCTCCACCCCCCATTGTAATTAATGTCCCCCCACAATGTCTCCCCATTGTAAAAAATGTGTAACAACATTGCACGGTCACGGTGATGCACCCATTGTCCAGGTCTGTCCCACAGACTCAGGCTCTCACAGCAGGCTTCTTTCTCAGCACTGCTCCGGGCAGTACCGTACCGCATGTACCGGAGCTGAGTGACTGGTGAGGTACGAACACGGTAATTAAGAGAGGAGCGCAGGTCGCAGGGCAGGAGAGATCTGAGGGAGGGAGCCAGGGCGCAGGAGAGTCACAGAGGAACGGCGCCCCGAGCAACAAGAGGGCGCTCTACGCGGTGGCCCTGCCGGCGCCCCCCTTCTGACAGCGTCCTGGTTAGTATAAAAGTTTAGCTACTCTTTAAAGTTATGGTTCACAAAATGTACAAGAAATTATATACATGCATGCATAATTAATTTCTTAATCTCAGTTTGTTAAAATTGCTAATACATCATATTTTAATAAGTTGGTATTCTCTTTAAAAATAATCCTTTTACCATTTTACTTGTACTTGTTTTTAACTTAACCTGAATGCGATGTACCCGTACAGTAATTAAATGTGAATTTGCTGACAATGCCGTCATATCTGTAATGCATTCCATGTGAAAATGTTTGAAATATTTTTTTTTTGTTTCCTTATTATTGCAGGCATAATCAAAACTGCTCTACCAGATATGAGCAGAGAGAACAGGGAACATTACCAAGTGGTTATTCAGGCCAAAGATATGGGTGGCCAGATGGGAGGATTATCTGGGACCACCACGGTGAACATCACACTGACTGATGTCAATGACAATCCGCCTAGATTCCCACAGAGTAAGATGCATTTAATACTTGTGCTGTGTTTAAAACCCTGTTTAAATTAAGTAATTTAACAGATACCATCTGTGATGCTCTTTCATAAATACTGTGCCACTGCAGTGCCTGCTTATAGCTTTATGCTAGATAAAGGAAAGCAGTAGCTGGTTTTAATAGGCATTTTTGTTCCCTTTATTACAGAATAGTAAAACAAAATTAAATCCATTTATTTTGTAATGAAAACCTCTACAATATTTTATTTAATGTTTGCAGGCAGAAAAAGGGGTTTATTAGTATAATATTTTATTCATGAAGTTTCAAATTACTATTTAATCTGTAATATATATATATATATATATATATATATACACACTGAGCAAAAATATAAACGCAACACTTTCGGTTTTGCTTCCATTTTGCATTAGCTGAACTCAAAGATCTGAAACATTTTCTACATACACAAAAGACCCATTACTCTCAAAAATTGTTAACAAATCTGTCTAAATCTGTGTTAGTGAGCACTTCTCCTTTGCCGAGATAATCCATCCCACCTCACAGGTGTGGCATATCAAGGTGCTGATTAGACAGCATGAATATTGTACAGGTCTGCCTTAGACTGCACACAATAAAAGACCATTTTGAAATGTGCAGTTTGATCACACAGCACAATGCCACAGATGTCGCAACATTTGAGGGAGCGTGCAATTGGCATGCTGACTGCAGGAATGTCTACCAGAGCTGTTGCCCGTGCAATGAATGTTCAATTCTCTACCATAAGCCGTTTCCAAAGGCGTTTCAGGAAATTTGGCAGTACATCCAACCGGCCTCAGAACCGCAGACCACGTGTAACCACACCATCCCAGGACCTCCACATCCAGCATGTTCACCTCTATGAACGTCTGAGACCAGCCACAGGATAGCTGCAGCAACAATCAGTTTGCATAACCAAAGTATTTCTGCACAAACTGTTAGAAACCGTCTGAGGGAAGCTCATCTGCATGCTCGTCATCCTCATCGGGGTCTGGACCGGACTGCAGTTTGTCGTCGCAACCGACTTGAGTGGGCAAATGCTCACATTCAATGGCGTCTGGCATGTTGGAGAGGTGTTCTGTACATGGGTGAGTTCCGGTTTTCACTGTTCAGGACAGATGGCAGACAGCGTGAGTGGTGTTGTGTGGGTGAGCGGTTTCTGATATCAACGTTGTGGATAGAGTGGCCCATTGTGGAGGTGGGGTTAGGGTATGGGCAGGCGTATGTTATGGACAACGAACACAGGTACATTTTATTGATGGCATTTTTAATGCACAGAGATACCGTGATGAGATCCTGAGGCCCATTGTTGTGCCATTCATCCACGACCATCACCTCATGTTGCAGCATGATAATGTACAACCCCATATTGCAAGGATCTGTACACAATTCCTGGAAGCTGAAAATATCCCAGTTCTTGCATGGCCAGCATACTCACCGGACATGTCACCCATAGAGCATGTTTGTGATGCTCTGGATCGGCGTATACAACAGCGTGTTCCAGCTCCTGCCAATATTCTGCAACTTCGCACAGCTATTGAAGAGCTATCAACTCTATGTGACGGAGATGTGTTCCACTGTGTGAGGCAAATTGTGGGCAGTCTAAGGCACACCTGTGCAATATTCATGCTGCCTAATCAGCAATTTAATATGCCACACGTGGGAGGTGGGATGGATTATCTCGACAAAGAAGAATTGCTCACTAACACAGATTTAGACAGATTTGTGAACAATATTTGAGAGTAATGGGTCTTTTGTGTATGTAGAAAATGTTTCAGATTTTTTAGCTCAGCTCATGCAAAATGGGAGCAAAACCGAAAGTGTTGCTTTTATATTTTTGCTTAGTATATATATATATATATATATATATATATATATATATATATATATAAAACCAGAAAATGGATGGCACTCCGGTAAGATAAAAACAAGTGATTCCTTTATTCACCCATATGGTGCAACGTTTCGGCTCCAAAAATTAGCCTTTTTCAAGCTTGAAAAAGGCTAATTTTTGGAGCCGAAACGTTGCACCGTATGGGTGAATAAAGGAATCACTTGTTTTCATCTTACCGGAGTGCCGTCCATTTTCTGGTTTTATTGGTTGGGGTAAGAAGTCCATTCCCTTGGAACGTGCACCCGATTTTTTTTCTTTCCAAGCCAGTGCCGCCATTTTTCTTGGATATATATAAACTCACCTAAAGAATTATTAGGAACACCTGTTCTATTTCTCATTAATGCAATTATCTAGTCAACCAATCACATGGCAGTTGCTTCAATGCATTTAGGGGTGTGGTCCTGGTCAAGACAATCTCCTGAACTCCAAACTGAATGTCAGAATGGGAAAGAAAGGTGATTTAAGCAACTTTGAGCGTGGCATGGTTGTTGGTGCCAGACGGGCCGGTCTGAGTATATCACAATCTGCTCAGTTACTGGGATTTTCACGCACAACCATTTCTAGGGTTTACAAAGAATGGTGTGAAAAGGGAAAAAACATCCAGTATGCGGCAGTCCTGTGGGCAAAAATGCCTTGTGGATGCTAGAGGTCAGAGGAGAATGGGCCGACTGATTCAAGCTGATAGAAGAGCAACGTTGACTGAAATAACCACTCGTTACAACCGAGGTATGCAGCAAAGCATTTGTGAAGCCACAACACGCACAACCTTGAGGCGGATGGGCTACAACAGCAGAAGACCCCACCGGGTACCACTCATCTCCACTACAAATAGGAAAAAGAGGCTACAATTTGCACGAGCTCACCAAAATTGGACTGTTGAAGACTGGAAAAGTGTTGCCTGGTCTGATGAGTCTCGATTTCTGTTGAGACATTCAAATGGTAGAGTCTGAATTTGGCGTAAACAGAATGAGAACATGCATCCATCCTCTGATGGCTACTTCCAGCAGGATAATGCACCATGTCACAAAGCTCGAATCATTTCAAATTGGTTTCTTGAACATGACAATGAGTTCACTGTACTAAAATGGCCCCCACAGTCACCAGATCTCAACCCAATAGAGCATCTTTGGGATGTGGTGGAACGGGAGCTTCGTGCCCTGGATGTGCATCCCTCAAATCTCCATCAACTGCAAGATGCTATCCTATCAATATGGGCCAACATTTCTAAAAAATGCTATCAGCACCTTGTTGAATCAATGCCACGTAGAATTAAGGCAGTTCTGAAGGCAAAAGGGGGTCCAACACCGTATTAGTATGGTGTCCCTAATAATTATTTAGGTGAGTGTATATATATATATATATATATATGAAAAAAGGCAGCACTGGCACAAAAAAGAAAAATAACTATGGGTGCCAGCCCAAGTAAAAAAAGCAATTACCCAAGGTATAAAATAGAAAAAAGGGCAGCACTCCAAAAAGTAAAATTTTAAAAAACTGTATTCCCGTTTCAGTTAAACAATAGAGCCTTTCTCAAGCAAAGTACAAGGACAAAGTGCTCAGTATATATAGCATGGTAGATTGCATACCTGATTACTGATTAATTATTCAATAAATAAAAATAAAATGCTTACATAGTGTACAATAAAAATACAGTGAAATAAAAATAGTGGACAAGAATCAAACATAGGTGATTACAACAATTCATTAAAAAGTGAAATAATACATAGAATAAAAAGAGCAATCTAATATATAAAGCTGAGTGTATGTGTGTGTGTCCATTAAAGGAATCTGCACCGTCGCATATACAATCAAAAAATTTGGCACACAGGTACATCAGGTGTCCGGGAAGGTTTTAGATATTCCCAAAAATGCATTAGCTAATAGAAGCCTGGTCACATCACCCTTATCAGCCAATAGAAGCTCGCAGGTCCTCTAGTCTCCACATACACAGTTTTACTCTAGGTTTCCCTAACAATCCAGCCATTTTTCTTCACTGCTGTAAGAGAGCTTTAAAGGAAATCTGTCACCAGGATAATTGTATTAAAGTAAAGCCATGGCCTAATAGCACTTAGTACCTTATTTCAAGATGTGCCTTTGCTCCAGCAATAGATGTTTTTATCCTCTGAAAATCCAGTCTATTTGGTATGCAAATGAGCCAGTAAGGTGCAAAGAGTGGCTTCACTCTTGCAGGAAGGAGCCCAGACACGCCCCCTGCCACAATGTGTCCACCCTCAAAAGACTTAAAACCCTGCCCACAGGTCCAGCTAAGCCACGCCCCTGATCTGGTTAGGCCATGCCCCCTCCCACTCCTGAGCCGACGGGGATGAAGGTAAAAATCAACTTCTGTCCGCTGTAGGGGTGGAAGGGAGATTGACTATCTCCCTGCAGCTTACACTCAGACAGCACAGTGCTGCTGTTTTAAAGTGAGCTGTTCAAAAGGACATGCCTCCCGATCCGGTTAGGTCACGCCCCCTCCCACTAATCTGCCGACTGAGATTGAAAAAATGAAGTTAAAAATCAACTTCTAGGTCCAGCTAAGCCCTGCGCCGATCTGGTTAGGCCACGCCCTCTCCCACTCCTGAACCGAAGGGGATTGAAAAAATAAAGGTAAAAAAAATGAACTTCTGTCAGCTGCAGGGGTGGGAGGGAGGGTGACTTTTTTCCTGCAGCTCACACTCAGACAGTACAGTGCTGCTGTCTTAGATTGAGCTGTTCAAAAGGACACACCCTGATCCAGTTAGGCCACGCCCCCTCCCACTCCTCAGCCGACTGAAATTGAAAAAATGAAGTTAAAAATCAACTTCTAGGTCCCGCTAAGCCACGCTCCGATCTGGTGGTTTAATGAAGTAGAGGAGACAAGTTAACGAACACACACACAGCACTGCTGCAAACACACCTGAAAAACATAGCTCTGCTATCCAGCTGACATACACACAGAACAGCTGCATACACTCCATGACAAACACATCTTTCTGATACAGCTGACATATACACAACCCTGCTAGACACACACAACAAACACAGCACTGCTACATATACATCGCTCACACACTAGCACACTATTATCTTTATTAAAAGGTCAAATTTTTAACACATACACCATAGCTTCCAGTGATCGAAGTTTTCTTCTCCTTTCACTGTATCTTAGGACCTTTCAACATGGAGATGGCTATGTTCCTCTTCAAAATCAGAATGAATGTTGTTCAAAACGTTCAGGTATCAAATACAGAAATTCAGCCACCTGTGCCCCATTTTTCAAAATAGTTCCCAACTTCCCTTTAATGTTAGCATATATTTTTCTAGCGCCTTTGTCACCTAAAAAAAAAATTGTTTCCTGTTCCTCGAACCATACACCAGCAGCAGAATCAGATACAAATCCTTTTGACAAACAGGTTTTGATCTGGTGAGTAAGGTGGGTGTTCCAGTAGTTCTAAATAAGCAGCAACGAACACAACAATTTTGTAGAAAAACAAAGTCCACACCTTGGGAGAACAGATCTGGCCAAATTAGTAGATTAAAGGTTAAGCTGTGGAACTGCAGAAGGTCGTTACACAGAGGGTTAACTAGCAGGCCTTGAGTTCAGTCACAAAGCACAGAAGCACAGGAAACCATATTGTAAAAGCGGCTGCTGTGCGCCGCTGTTCCCCTGCTTACCACTGCGGTCCCGACCCTATTAAAGTCAGTGGGGACCCGAACTTCACTTTATTATTTTCCGTTATAACTAGATTATAACGGAAAACAATAGCATTCTTAAGACAGAATGCGAAATAAAATGGCCATTGACGGGTTAAAAATAAAAAAAAACTCACCTCATCCACTTGAAAGCGCAGCTGGTATCCTCTTCTTTCTGAAAAACCTGTGATGACGTCACTGCGCTCACCACGTGGTGAGCACGGTGTCGTCATCGCAGGTCCTTTTGCAGGTCCTGCAGAAAGAAGAAAGAAGAGGATACTGGCTGCGCGATCAAGTGGATGAGGTGAGTTTTTTTGTTAGTTTTTTTAACCCCTCAATAGCCATTTTATTTAGCATTCTGTCTTAAGAATGCTAATATTTTCCGTTACAACCATGTTATAATGGAAAATAATAAAATCACTCGAACACCGAACCCGAACTTCAGTAAAAAAAAAAGTCTGGGTTCGGGTAACTGAACTCGCAAAGTTCGGTACAAACCCGAACTTTACAGTTCAACCCTAGCCATGAGCAATAGTAGTGTGGTGGGGGTTCTCCTCGAGCTTTCCTGGGATTTCAATATGAGGACAGAAGTTTTTAGAGCAGGAAATTGATTTGTAAAAGATAATTCTAAATATGCTGATCAAAGTATTTGGATTTGATAAACTGCAAAAATTATTATTAGAGGGTAAAATATTTCATATGTACAGTGATTAAAAAAGAATTCAGCAAAATTGTTTAAAATAAATAAACAATATGGCAAGTTTATAGCAAGAACAATGTCACTGCTAGTTCAAGATTTTTACTAAAATAGCTGAAAATATATTATCTAAACCATTGCCTGAATAGTAGGGAGAACATCAAGTATGTTTTGGAAAAGGGAGGTCAGGAACTGAAAATGGCGGTGCTTGACTAAGCCAGATCCAGGACGCATTTGATATGAAATGCAGCTATTATAGAAAAAAATTTGACGCAGAAAAACAATTTAATAGTGTGTCCTGGGTCTGGCTACACAGGGTAATGAATAGGATAATTACCAACGGGAAATTTAGAATGATTAATGTATAATCTTTACAAAGATCCACAGGCTCAGGAGGAAATTCAAAAATAAAGGGGCTTAAAATCATAGATAAAAAGTTCAACATATCTTTATTTGCAGATGATCTGTTAATGTATATCAGTGATATAGGAGAAAACATAGGAAAAATGTTTACCAAAGATGCTGATTCAATAGAGGTGAGCAAACCACTTGAGATCTGGTTCAGTTTAAGTTTGCCAAATTTTTTAAAAAGTTCGATTCAGACTCAAATTGATTTGGACCAAACTGAAGTTGCTCCAATTGCACTGGAAATTGGTATATAACACCCTCTAACCTCCTAGGACTCAGAATTTTTAGGAAAACTTACGGTATATTTTTTCACTTATTGTTTTATGATTTTTTTCTTTTCCCCTCCCTAAGCTCTTGAACACAATAACAGCAATAGTAAATGATGTGTGAGTGACTCTGTCATACAGAAAATCAGGATTGATGTAGTTAACAAAGAGCTTGTTTAAAAACACACCACACCGGCACATGTGTTCTGATTTTTCATAATCCAAAGCTTCCAAAAATTGTCCCTTATTAGAGGCAGATGATTAAACACACAAAGTGATATGGGATGAAAAAAAAAAGTGGTAAAAAAGTGGTTTGGGGCCCAAGAGTCCAAAAATGATGCCTTGAAAGGGTGAGAATGTGCAGTGTGGATGTGGAAATGATACAGTATTGATATAGTGACATACAGCCGCAAAAATAGCGGCAGCAGGAACAGCATAGCATGGACCATACAAGGCTGTCTATGGGTGGTAGTAGCAACAGTAGTAGAGGTAGTAGTAGTGATAGTGGTGGCAGATCCCGAAGTTACCATCCTCCTCCGGAACCTCCTCCTCAGGACTCCTTGACTATCTGCCCTAGAACATGATCGGGTTTTGTTGTCAATTTTTAGGCGAAAGGAAAGTGCCCCACTAGGAAGAGGCAGGGAAGACAGAGAGGACTAGACTGAAAACCTTCTCTGGGGCTGAAAGGAGTCAAAATTCAACTCCATGTCATCCTGCTGTGACTGAGAGGAGGACTGAGTCATCCAATCCACAATCTCATCCTCTTTTTTCTCAATGATCATGTTGCTTGCACCTTTCTAACACGAGAGAGAACTGTTGTTACTTCTTCTGGCTGGATTGCTGGTGCAGCCGCTAACCACATTCTGGCTCTGGGAGGACAAGGGCTTCAGTATTCCAGACATTTTGGTCCTAACATACACAAAATATGGAACTGTTTCAAATCTATTTTCTGGAACTTAAAGACAAAGAGGTGCAATACAATATCCTTCCCTTTCCAAAAACACATTGAAGACACTACTACTGACAATTGACTTAGGAAATAATGCTGTATCGGCACCACTAAAGCCTCATTCACACGTCCATGTCAGTGCTCACATCCATGGTTTTCACGGACCCATAGACTATAATGGACATGATGGATTCGTGAACATGGACAAAATAGAGCATACAACCGTGCCAAAAAACGCTGACCCACGGACTGTGCTAAAATACTGATGTCTGAATAAATACACACATTAAAATGAATGGGGACGTGTGCTGTCCATGGAGAACACGCACAGCACACATCCGTGAAACACTGACGTGTGAATGAGGCTTAACAGATTTTAACCTAATAGCTCAATGTCTTATTTGCATTCAAATATGCAAATTTTGAAAGACTCTTTCTCAAGTGTAAAACACAAGTTATCAACTTACTATGAGATTTACACCCCCCCCCCCCCCCCTCCCCACACACACACACACACACACTTAAACTTAAACTGTCTGGATATGCCCTAATGCAGATTTTGCTGTATTTTTTTACATTTTCCCTGAAATTTAAAAAAGAAAGTAAATTCTCTTGCAGGCAGATGCTTTTGAAGTTCTGTAGCAGCTGTGGCCTCAGCTCCTCACTTCTCACTCCCTGCCTGAAAGCTTTCTCTACCTTTCCCTATTCTACTGAATTCTTATTCTTTCTAGCCTTTCCCTTCACTGTCCCTGACACTAAACAAGCTTGATTGTGACTGTACACTGTCCCTGGGATTGTTTTCTGTCAGACAATGCTATACCCATCCACCGTCATTCACAGCACAACACAGAATGACATTTTGCTCATTCTCCAAGACAACCTCCCTGCCTTCTGCGGCACTGTCAGTCAGCCTGTGATCCAATCAGGGCAAGTCCTTTCCCCCCACTGCCTCTCAGAGTCATGTGAGCACCCTTCTTCTTCCTCCCTAGTGTTTTTTCCCACCAACATGTACAGCAATATGGCGTTGAATGCCGTTTTACTGAATTCGTCCTAAGCGAACCTCAAATGCTTTGGATTTGTCTGATATCAGCACTATCAACCAATGTCTGCACCATATCATCATAAACCTCTTGTAGTAACATCCAAATAAAGGAGTTTTTTTTTCATTGTGCACAATTCACTTTTCTCCATTTTGGAGGAATCACATAACTTCATTCAGTTTAATGGCTCGTTCACACGAACTTTTATTGCGTTCCGTATACGGTCCGTATACGGAACCATTCATTTCAATGAGTCCGCAAAAAAAACGGAATGTACTCCGTGAGCATTCCATTTCCGTATGTCCGCAATTCCGTTCCGCTAGATTTTGAGTCTTGTCCTATTCTTGTCCTATTTTTTGCGGAACCATCTATTGAAAATGTTATGCCCAGCCCAATTTTTTCTATGTAATTACTGTATATAGGCCATACAGAAAAAACGGAACGGTAAAACAGAACCGAAACTGAAACACAACAGAAACAAAAAACGGAACAACGGATCCAGAAAAAACGGCCCACAAAACACTGAAAAAGCCATACGGTCGTGTGAAAGAGGCCTAACAGTGAGTGAGTAGGGTTATGCAAACCCAAAGAGTGCAGGGGCAGACTAGAGCAGAGCTGAAAAGAACTCCCACAGAGCCAGAATTGAGAGTGTAGATGTGGTTATAAACTAGGTATAAGTGTTATTGTGTGAATAGAAAGGATAGCTCAATGCAAAAAAAAAAAAAAAAGATAAGTGCACATTTTTTTTCTACAACAGTATAGTAGTATATGTGTTTATTGAAATTTCATATGCAAAGGTGTCCATAGCCTTTAAGCCCTGGACTTGTATTGACTAGAGATGAGCGAATCAAAGTTGACGAAGTGGAATTCGATCCGAATTTGATGAAAAATTTGATTTGCATTTAATTCGAGTTTCCTCACGCTTTGTGGTAACGAATCAAATATTTTCCTAAAATGGCTCCTGCACATATGAGGACATGGAGCAATGAACTCTGGGAAGGCGGGATCACCTATAATTCCATGCATGCAGGCAATCAGCAGCCAGACAGCCCTGTGATGTCACAGCCCTATAAATAGCCTCAGCCATCTTGGATTCTGCCATTTTCCAGTGTACTTAGTGCAGGGAGAGATGTCAGAAAGAGCTAGGGACAGTGCTAGGAAAAACTTTGTTGTGCTAAAAAAATATTTACAAGTGAATGAGCTTATTGAGAAGGTAAGCCAAGCCCAGTATTTGTTGGACCTCACCAAAGGGTACTGGCAGGTACACTTGACGGAGGCTGCCAAGCGGCTGTATCAGTACAAGGTATTGCCCTTTGGTCTGCATGGACCCTCCCGCAATGTTTCAAAGGCTAATGGACATTGTACTCCATCCACATAGTCAGTACGCTTCGGCGTACATGGACAGTATCGTTATCCACAGCACCGACGGGGAAAGTCAGTAACCTAAAGTACAGGCTGTAGTGGACTCCCTTATGAAGGCTGGCTTAACAGACAGAGAAGTGCCAGACCCTGCACAGGGGAGTGGCAGAGGCCTAAATGTTTCTGGCACAGGCAGAGTAAGGGGCCGTGGAAGCAGGGGTCACTTCGAGAGGCCTGAGCTCCCAGGGACAGCTAGCGGTCGTGTCTTGAGCTGCAACCCAGCGGTTCTTGAATGGTTGACTCGATCTTCGACTTCGTCGTAAGTGACATCAGACACCCACAGCCAAGAGTTGGTGGGTTTGTCAGACACAACCCTTAGTTGTCATGGCCCGGGAGCAGGCCCTGTGCCCTCACCTGTCCTCAACCTTACTCTGTCCTTTTCTGTTCCCTTAGCCAGAGAACTATTGTATGCTGTGGGCTCAGCTCCACTATACAGTGAGGACAAGCTACTAGAAGACAGGCAAGTAGTGATGAGAAGAGTGGCATGGGAGCTGGTGTTGCAAGCGGTAAGGCTCCTGACCCATAGACGGTTGAGGAGGACATCAATGACATGCAGACAGTACTCAATGATGATGATGTAGCTGATCACACTTGGGAGCCGGGTGATAAAGGGGTTTCATCATCATTGGCAGAAGAGGATAGTAGCTTGCCTGTGAGTTAGCGGCGGAGCCAGCAAGTCGCTAGAGCATCAGCAGGGTGGCAGCAGTGGGAGGTCAGGAGCCAAACATGCCTGGGGTAGACCACCCGCTTCGAAGGAGCCTACCTGCCTGGGAAGTATTGTAGCACCGGTTCAGTCAGTGCATAGTGTTGGGGGTAAATCATCTACTCTGAGGTGTGGCAGTTTTTGGTTAAGTCGCTGGAGGAGGTGAACATGGCCATATGTAGAATCTGTGGGCAGAAGGTGAAGCGTGACCACGGCCCTGCGTCAACATATGCAGTGTCACCATAAAGTGGCGTGGGAGAACCGTGGCTCGGATGTGGTGGTCCAGCCTGCTGCAGCAACCGCTGCATCACCCAGTGGAATGCAGACGATTTTAGGCAGTCAAGCGTCACCACATCAGCCGAAGGGAGCTGTCTGTCCTTCCCATCATCTACCTGTCCTGATGCTCCTGCTCCTCGTCCTCCTTCTCCTCGCCACTCATTCCGTCCGCAATCGATCACTGAAGATATTGCCAAGAGACAATAGTATACGTGCACTCATCCAACGGTGCAGAAGCTGATAGTGCTCCTGGCCAAGTTGCTGGTGCTGCAGCCCCTCCCTTTCCAAATGGAAAACTCTGCACCTTTCAGAGAACTGATGTCTTGTGCCCTGCACACACATGTAGAACAAAAGGTGGGCCAGTCCTTGAGCCTGTCAGTGTCTGCGAAAGTGCACAGCAGCGCCTACGTGAGGAGTTGTAACTACGGTCAGGGACAATACATGTCCTTTACGGCCCACTGGGTAAATGTGGTTCCTGCACAGCCACACCAGCAATTTGGCCAGGTGACGCCGCTTCCGCATCCACGTTCTGACACTGTTGGTAACAATGTTCGCCTCTGCCTCCTCATCGTCCACAGTGTCCTCAGTCTCCACTGCAAAAACAATTCACAGTGCCCCTCCTCCATACCACATGTTCAGGGCACGGCGGTGTCACACTGTTCTGCACTTCGTTTGCCTGGGCGAACAGAGTCACACAGGGGAGGAACTGCTCCGTGTGATGCATCTAGAAATTGAATCCTGGCTTTCTCCTCAAACTGAAAATCTGAACCATGGTGACCGACAATGGGAAGAACATGGTGTTGGCGTTGGGTCAAGGAGGGCTGAGCCATGCACCATGTCTGGCACACGTGTTCAATCTGGTTGTCAAGCAGTTCCTGAATTTTTTCACCCATCTGCAAGACATCTTAAAAATGGTCAGGAACATTTGCATGCACTTCAGCCACTCATACACCGCAAAGCACACCCTCCTTGAGCTGCTGCGGCAGGATGGCATCCCCCAACATAGGCTGATATGTGTTTCCACCCATTTTAATTCCACCCTCCATATGTTGGACCGACTGTACGAACAGAGAAAGGCCATAAACGATTTCTTGATGATCCAAGTGGACAGGTGTACTCCCCTGTGTAACTTCAATATCAGCCAGTGGCAGCTCATGCGGACACCTGCCGTTTGCTTTGGCCCTTTGAAGAGGCCACGTTATTTGTTATTCGCCAGGACTACGTGATGAACAATGCCATTCCACTGCTTCATGTCCTGGAACACCCTGCCAGCCATCATTGAAGATCCGCTGGACTACTGGGCAGCCTCACTGGGTTTGTGGCCACAACTGGCCGAGTTTGCCCTGGAAAAGCTGTCCTACCCGGCCTGTAGTGTGGCATCAGAGCGGGTGTTTAGTGCAGCAGGGTCATATTTACCCCAAGAAGAACTCAGCTGTCCACCCAAATGTGTAGAGACTGACCTTTGTCAAGCCGAATCAGGCATGGATCAGCCAGGATTTCCACCCACCAATGCCTGATGCATCAGACTAGATCATCCATGGTGCCACATCAACACTTAGACAAAAAAGACCGGTTTCTTCTGGCTACCTGCCTCAGCTACTATTCTGATGCTGCCACCCGCCTGATGCCACACATCTGATGCCAAGTGCTCCTTCTTTCACCCACCATCTT
Source organism: Bufo bufo (assembly GCF_905171765.1). Taxonomy (NCBI): domain Eukaryota; kingdom Metazoa; phylum Chordata; class Amphibia; order Anura; family Bufonidae; genus Bufo; species Bufo bufo. The sequence goes on from NC_053393.1 coordinate 329,587,086, forward strand.
CAGCTGGTACTAGTATTGCCACCCACCTCCCCACTCTGTCACCAGATCACTCTGAGATCTCCTGATGCTGCTGCCACCTCCACACTATGTCACTTTGCCACTCTGTGGTCTTCTGATGCTGCTGCCACCTCCACACTTTGTCATTGTGCCACTCTTTGGCCTCCTGATGTTGCCGCCACTTCCACACTTTCATTGTGCCACTCTGTGGTCTCCTCATGCTGCTGCCACCTCCACACTTTGTCACCTTGCCACTCTGTGGTCTCCTCATGCTGATGCCACCTTCACACTATGTTACCTTGCCACTCTGTGGTCTTCTGATGCTGCTGCCACCTCCATACTATGTCATTGTGCCACTCCGTAGCCTCCTGATGCAGCTGCCATCTCCACACTGTCATTGTGCCACTCTGTGGCTTCCTCCTGATGCTGCTTCCACCTCACAACTATGTCATAGGGCCATTCTGTGGACTTTTCATGCTGTTCCCACCCTCCCCACTTCATGACTGGGCCACTATTTTGCCTTTCGGCCTGGCTGACATCATCATTTATTTGACCCTTCTTCTGATCTGTCAGAAGGAAGGAAAAATGAGATGCACAATGGATCCTGTCTGTGTAGCAGCTGTAAGGTTGGCATGTTCCCATCAAAAGTGGCTTGTGATTTGGTAGTCAACAGCAGGAGTGGGCACAAAACACAGAAGACATGCAAGTATTCCATTTACATGTCATCTCTGTTTTGGATCCACTCCTGTTTTTTTTTTTTTTTTGGCAATAGCAATTTTTATGGATTACTGACCAAATGCTGACCGAGTGAAGGTGGATGCTCAACAGACAGGAACCATTTTTTGGGGGTTATTGTTCTGACGGATCAGAGGAATGGCAAAATAATCAGTGACGTCAACGCAAACTTACTGCTAACACTCTCTCAACTCTGTTGTGGGGCTCTACTTGTATAAGCGTTTAATAGAACAGGTTCTGTAGAAATCTATGTGGAATTATCTGACAACATTGTAAATGGAGTGTGCTTCTTGGTGCTAACATTGAACAGTAAGTTAATTCTTGAGTTATTTGGTCAGTTTTGGCCCCGTGACTGCACAAATAAGTGGTGTGCAGTGATTCTAAGAGCGACTCCTGTCATCTGCATGTCATACTGACTTACAGTATTATTTCACTACCACAGCAGACTCCCTATTTGTGTTACTTCAAGGCAGTGTTCTACTCCACTATAAAGTCTCTCTGCAGCCAGGAAATAGCCGTTTTTTAACGTGATTCGCACAAATAAATTCAGATGAAATTTTCAATTTTTTTTTTTCCAAAAAATTTGCTCATCTCTATTATTGACCTCCTGCATTTAACTAGCATTTAGAGCATTTAAAAGAAAGATTAAAATGCCTTAGTGTTCTGATATCTTGTGTTAAGGACATTCTTCTAAAAGCACATTTTCTTTACATGTTACAGGCATCTATCAGTTTGTCACCTCGGAATCTGCTTCTATTGGAACAGAGATAGCACGAATAAAAGCTGTTGATGCAGATGTGGGTAAAAATGCTGAAATTAAATATACTATTACAGATGGAGACGCCAAAGATTTATTTGAGATCATCACAGATCAGAATACACAGGATGGAATTATAATGGTTAAAAAGGTTATTATATGTTATCCATTTTTTTAGCAATGTATGTACAGTAATGCATTCAACATGTAACATAATGCTCACTGAGGGAGAGTTCACATCACCATTTAATTTTTAATTTTTCTGATCCATCAGAAGAACAGAAAAAAACCAGTAACTCAGTATTGAGTTCCGTCCTAGGGGCTCAATACCGGAAAAAAAACTGATCAGTTTTATCCAAATGTATTCTGAATGGAGAACAATCCTTTCAGTATGCATCAGGATGTCTTCAGTTCACTCACTGTACGGTTTTTGGACTGAGAAAATACCGCAGCATGCTGCTGTATTTTCTCCGTCCAAAATTCCAGAACACTTGCCAGAATGCCGGATACGGCATTATTTTCCATTGAAATGCATTAATGCCGGATAAGGCCCCAAGTGTTCTGGAAAAACGGATCCAGTTTTGCGGTCTGCGCATGGGCAGATTTTTAAAAATGTGAAAAAGATAAGTACCGGATCCGTTTTTCCAGATAACAACCGGAGAGACGGATCTTGTATTCCAAAACATGTTTTTGTTTTGTTTTTCTGATGGATCACTAGAACAGAAAATGAAATGGTGATGTGAACTGAACTCTCCCTCAGTTATACAAATAACTATTTTGAGGCTCATAGATTGCTATGTGGTCTTATTGTACGGTGCCTCCTTATGTCTTAAATTTCATGTGGAGACATATAGATTTTTTTTTTCTTCTAGACTTATTGATATATTCTACCAGATGCCATACAATCTAATAGAACTATGAAGAGAAACTCTCCATAATATGGTTTTATATGCCTCCTTTATACCCATCTAACTGGATAGGACTGAGCTTTCAGTACATATCTGACTACATGTACAGAGCCGTCTAGTTCTCGTGCACAGTGGCTCCCTCGACCAACTGATTGCCACAGTTTTTGTTTTTACGGTGTTCCCTATGTGGTAAAACTGACCTGTTATTCACCGGATCAGTACTATTACAGTAATATCAAATTTATATAGATTTTCTTGTGCTTTAATACTGGAAAAAATAAAAAAATATATATATATTTCGCATTGTCATATTCTGACCCCCTTAACTTTTTAGTAGTATAATAAAATGTCTACAGTGCTATATATGAGATTATTTTTTGCATGGTGATCTGTAGTTTTTATTGATACCAATTTTGAGTATGTTGGACTTTTGATCACTTTTTATTTGTTTTTTTTTTGGGGGGGAAGTAAAGCTACAAAAAACTCAATTGGCCGTTTTAATTTTTTCTTTTTGTTAGGTCATTCACCATATGGCATAAATATGTTGATATTTTAATAGTACAGGCATTTTGGGGTGCATTACGATCATTTTCTAAAATTTTTCACTTATTTTTATTTTTAATATGGGGAAAGGGGAGTGATTTTTTTAATATATTTTTTAAAACTTTTTTAACTTTCTTTTTACTGTATGAAGTCCCCTTAGGCGACTTGAACATGCGATTCTTTGATTGTTTCGCCCATCAACTGCAATGAATTACGATTGCAGCCTATGATGATTCCATTGTACACTGCTCAAAAAAATAAAGGGAACACTTAAACAACACAATGTAACTCCAAGTCAATCACACTTCTGTGAAATCAAACTGTCCACTTAGGAAGCAACACTGAGTGAAAATCAATTTCACATGCTGTTGTGCAAATGGGATAGACAACAGGTGGAAATTATAGGCAATTAGCAAGACACCCCCAATAAAGGAGTGGTTCTGCAGGTGGTGATCACAGACCACTTCTCAGTTCCTATGCTTCCTGGCTGATGTTTTGGTCACTTTTGAATGCTGGCGGTGCTTTCACTCTAGTGGTAGCATGAGACAGAGTCTACAACCCACACAAGTGGCTCAGGTAGTGCAGCTTATCCAGGATGGCACATCAATGCGAGCTGTTGCAAGAAGGTTTGCTGTGTCTGTCAGCGTAGTGTCCAGAGCATGGAGGCGCTACCAGGAGACAGGCCAGTACATCAGGAGACGTGGAGGAGGCCGTAGGAGGGCAACAACCCAGCAGCAGGACTGCTACCTCCGCCTTTGTACAAGGAGGAACAGGAGGAGCACTGCCAGAGCCCTGCAAAATGACCTCCAGCAGGCCACAAATGTGCATGTGTCTGCACAAACGGTCAGAAACACCATGACTCCATGAGGGTGATATGAGGGCCCGACGTCCACAGTTGGGGGTTGTGCTTACAGCCCAACACCGTGCAGGACGTTTGGCATTTGCCAGAGAACACCAAGATTGGCAAATTTGCCACTGGCGCCCTGTGCTCTTCACAGATGAAAGCAGGTTCTCACTGAGCACATGTGACAGACGTGACAGAGTCTGGAGACGCCGTGGAGAACGTTCTGCTGCCTGCAACATCCTCCAGCATGACCGGTTTGGCATTGGGTCAGTAATGGTGTGGGGTGGCATTTCTTTGGAGGGCCGCACAGCCCTCCATGTGCTCGCCAGAGGTAGCCTGACTGCCATTAGGTACCGAGATGAGATCCTCAGACCCCTTGTGAGACCATATGCTGGTGCGGTTGGCCCTGGGTTCCTCCTAATGCAAGACAATGCTAGACCTCATGTGGCTGGAGTGTGTCAGCAGTTCCTGCAAGACGAAGGCATTGATGCTATGGACTGGCCCGCCCGTTCCCCAGACCTGAATCCAATTGAGCACATCTGGGACATCATGTCTCGCTCTATCCACCAACGTCATGTTGCACCACAGACTGTCCAGGAGTTGGCAGATGCTTTAGTCCAAGTCTGGGAGGAGATCCCTCTGGAGACCAGCCGCCACCTCATCAGGAGCATGCACAGGCATGGTAGGGAGGTCATACAGGCACGTGGAGGCCACACACACTACTGAGCCTCATTTTGACTTGTTTTAAGGACATTACATCAAAGTTGGATCAGCCTGTAGTGTGTTTTTCCACTTTAATTTTGAGTGTGACTCCAAATCCAGACCTCCATGGGTTGAAAAATTTGATTTCCATTTTTTTATTTTTGTGTAATTTTGTTGTCAGCACTTTCAACTATGTAAAGAACAAAGTATTTCAGAAGAATATTTAATTAATTCAGATCTAGGATGTGTTATTTTTGTGTTCCCTTTATTTTTTTGAGCAGTGTACTTCTATGGAGCCCTGCAATAGGCAAGGTTTCTTAGGAGCTATTGCTGTAATAGCCTCAAAACCTTCAGAGGGACTGAGGCTACAACAATGAATGAAAAGCTCTCTCTACTAAATGCCACATTTCCCGGGTATTTTCGTTAATTTTAGATTTTTAATAGGAATCACCAATTCTGAGGGCAGCATAAACTGGTGGAAAATACCTTTAAAATTGAAATTTATCACATAACCGGTATGTATACCAGTCAATAATTTGCCATGTTACGGCACCCAATAATTAACTGTGAAAAATAACTTGAAATAAAGGGGTAACCTTAAAACTTAACTTTTAATAATTAATCCAAATATAGCATATAAATAAGTTAAAACATGCATGCATCAGTGACCACGCATAGACAATAATGCTCAGAGGGCGAGTTAGAAAAACAGGAATATAATATAAGAGGGAAACAGATATGGGTCTCTTCCCCTGTAAATCCCTGTATGTAACTCTAATTTCAACCCTCTCTGCATGTCCCTGGGTGTCCCTTTTTATTGCGGCGATGACTGCTCAGCTTTGTCAGGGAAAACACACAGCAAGGGCTCACACATATGATTGCAAAGGCTCCCCCCGACACGTTTCAATGGCACTCAGCCAAATCATCCGGGGACAGATATATCCACAAACAGCAGTAGCCAAGTAATCAAGGGTTCAGGTCGCTTATTGGCTTAATAAGACAACCAAACACACAAAATAGAGGTAATGAATCACTTCAAACAAAATACTTAGCTCTCCATGTGTTGATATCCATGGCCCAGCTGCGTGTGGCAGCATTTAACTGGTAACAGATTCACATTAAGCCTTTATTAGGCTCTATACTCCTAAAACTGCAATTCTCCCAAAACAATTCCTCTATCCTGGGTAGGAAGTATTGCTTTATTTAAAAAGATTATCCTTTAGACAAAGGTGTATAGTTTTTGAAAATTTCAATCCTGAGGATAAAGCCACACATAATTCTTGGGGCACCCGGGTTAGGACCTTTAGTGAACCAACACTTAGCATCTATCCTGTGGTCAGACGGTCAATCTAATATATGGCCTCTTATCATGGTTAATTTTAAAACCCTGGGAAACCCATTTAATTTTAATTTACTATATGGCTTATTACTTAGAGATTTGAGTGTTACTCCTATTTTTTGCTCTCTTTTCTTCTTTATACAAATATGGTATTGGACACTAACCGGTTGTACTTATTTTGTTTTTTATATCTTAATGAAAAACCGGTTGACAAAAATATTTTGGATTGTACCTTTCTTGTGGGACCTACAAATTATGAATAATATCACTCTTTCAACTTTTTTCCTATTAAATGTTGCATTGTCAGGCTAGTTCATATTTAGTACACATTCTTTGAAAATTAACCAGCCTCACTTTTTTCTTTCATGATGGAATTTTTTTTGAGATTAGAGTTAACTCCTTAAGGACACAGCCTTATTTCATAGTAATACCTACAAAAATTGTTATTACTTTACATTCCCCATATGTCTACTTCATATTTGGATCATTTTGGGAATGATATTTTATATTTTGGGGATGTTACAAGGCTTAGAAGTTTGGAAGCAAATCTTGAAATGTTTCAGAAATTTTCAAAAACCCAATTTTTAGGGACCAGTTCAGGTCTGAAGTCACTTTGTGAGGCTTATATAATAGAAACCACCCAAAAATGACCCCATTCTAGAAACTACACCACTCAAGGTATTCAAAACTGATTTTACAAACTTTGTTAACCCTTTAGGTGTTCCACAAGAGTTAATGGCAAATGGAGATAACATTTCTGAATTTAGATTTTTTGGCAAATTTTCCATTTTAATCAATTTTTTCCAGTAACAAAGCAAGGGTTAATAGCCAAACAAAACTCAATATTTATTGCCCCGATTCTGTAGTTTGCAGAAACACCCCATATGTGGCCGTAAACTACTGTACGGGCACACAGTAGGGTGTAGAGGGAAAGGTGCGCCATATGGTTTTTGGAAGGCAGTTTTGCTAGACTGGTTTATTTACACCATGTCCCATTTGAAGCCCCCCTGATGCACAACTAGTGTAGAAACTCGATAAAAGTGACCCCATCTGAGAAACTAAACCCCTCAAGGTATTCAAAACTGATTTTACAAACTTTGTTAACCCTTCAGGTGTTGCACAAGAGTTATTGGCAAATGGGGATGAAATTTGAGAATTACATTTTTTTGCTGAATTTTCAATTTTAACCCATTTTTTACACTAACAAAGCAAGGGTTAACAGCCAAACAAGACTGTATCTTTATTGCCCTGACTCTGCCGTTTACAGAAACACCCCATATGTGGCCGTAAACTACTGTACGGGCACACAGTAGGGCGTTTTTGGAAGGCAGATTTTGCTGGACTGGTTTATTTACACCATGTCCCATTTGAAGCCCCCCTGATGCACCCCTAGAGTAGAAACTCCATAAAAGTGATCCCATCTAAGAAACTACACCCCTCAAGGTATTCAAAACTGATTTTAAAAACTTTGTTAACCCTTCAGGTGTTGCACAAGAGTTAATGGGAAATGGGGATGAAATTTGAGAATTTCATTTTTTTGCCAAATTTTCAATTTTAACCAATTTTTTCACTAACAAAGCACGGGTTAACAGCCAAACAAGACTGTATCTCTATTTCCATGACTCTGCGGTTTACAGAAACACCCCATATATGGCCGTACACTACTGTATGGCCACACGGCGGGGCGTAGAGGCAAAGGAGCGCCGTTTGGTTTTTGGAGGGCTGTTGATTTTTATGGAGAGGTTTATTTACACCGTGTCCTGTTTCAACCCCCCTGATGCACCCCTGGAGTAGAAACTCCCTAAAAGTGACCCCATCTAAGAAACTACACCCCTCAAGGTATTCAAAACTGATTTTACAAACTTTGTTAGCCCTTCAGGTTTTGCACAAGAGTTATTGGCAAATGTGGATGAAATTTGAAAATTTCATTTTTTTGCCAAATTTTCCATTTTAACCCATTTTTTCCACTAATAATGCAAGGGTTAACAGTCAAACAAGACTGTATCTTTATTGCCCTTACTCTGCCGTTTACAGAAACACCCCATATGTGGTCATAGACAACTGTACAGCCACATGGCGGGGCGTAGAGGGAAAGGAACACCGTTTGGTTTTTGGAGGGCTGATTTTTATGGACCAGTTTATTTACACCGTGTCCTGTTTCAACCCCCCTGATGCACCCCTGGAGTAGAAACTCCCTAAAAGTGACCCCATTTTGGAAACTACGGGATAAGATGGTGTTTTTTTTGGTACTATTTTTAGGATACATATGATTTTTGGTTGCTCTATATTACATTTTTGTGAGGTAAGGTTACCAAAAATGGAAATTCTGAAATTTCATCTCCATTTGCCATTAACTGTTGAGTAACACCTAAAAAGGCCATCAAAATCGGCCTTCCAGAAACCATGTCGGTCCTTTCCGTTTGCGCCCTGCCTTTTAGTGATACAGCAGTTTACGACCACAAATGTGGTGTTTCTGTAAACTGCAGTATCGGGGTAATAAATATTAAGTTTTGTTTGGTTGTTAACCCTTGCTTTCTTACCGGAAAAAACGGATTGAAATGGAAAAGTGCCAAAGATAGCTGTTTTGGAACAGTTTTTTTTTTTTTTTTGACCGTGTTAATCTGGGGGGTTAAGTCATGGGGTATTTTTATAGAGGAGATTTTTACGGACGCGACGATAGCTAATAAGTCTACAATTATTTTGTTTGTTTTTTAGCCGATTATCTTATGTAGGGGCTAATTTTTTGTGGGATGAGAGGACGGTTTTATTGGTACTATTTTGGGGGCTATATGTCAGGGACCCAGGGGGGGCGTTTCTCATCAGGTTCGCAGACGCGGGCATCGAGCGCAGGTGGCTCCTCCTCTTCCTGGCAGGGCATCTGGCGCTGGTGTGGCCAGTGTGCATGCGCGGGTCGGGCGCCGGGTGCGTGCGCGCGGTACACAAGCCGCGCGCGTGCGCGGGGATACGAGCGTAGTGCGCACGCGCCATTCCAGGTCACAGGTGCTACTCAGGCTGGGGGAGGACTTCAGCCTTCACCGCTGCCCACAGCCTTATGATTGGATTCTGACTAGGAAGCTTCCTGGTTGCCTGGCAACCAGGGGGGGCGTTCATGGGTTCAAGGTGTACTTAAAACCGGTCAGAGCCTTGACTCATTGCTGAGTTATTCTACCTTATTGTGAACACCCAGCTCTTTCCTGTGAATCCGTTGTTTATTCTGACTTCCCGGCTACCGACTCTTTGCCTGGTCCTTTGACTACGACTCCTGCTGCCAGCCACGACCCGGAACTGGACCTGACTACCCGATTGGATTACCCTTTTGTACTCCGCTATTTTTGGAATTATTTTGTCCCTGCCAAGGGTTCCACACTTGACCCACTTTTCCAGCCTTGACATAATAACTCAGCCTGACGCTGCTCTCCCTTTCTACTTGGAAACAGATGCATCAGAAAAAGCCGTTGGGGCAGTTCTCTCCCAAAGACAAGGGGAGAAAAAAGTCCTACATCCAGTGGCATTCTACTCCCGCAAGTTAACCAAGGTGGAACGCAACTACGATGTGGGCGAGAGGGATCTACTGGCCATAAAGAACCCGCTAGAGGAATGGCGGCATCTGCTGGAGGGAGCCAAGCACCCGGTAACCGTCTATACCGATCACCGTAACCTAGAATATCTTTGTACTGCTAAGAGGTTACGGCCCCGGCAAGCCAGGTGGGCCCTCTTCTTTTCTCGTTTCACCCTCCAGATAACGTATCATCCTGGATCAAAGAACGGGAAGGCCGATACCCTTTCTCGTCTTCACGACTCCGATACCATCTTTACGCCTCCAGGAACCATCCTTCCAAGTACCTACTTTCTGGCCACACAACACTCGTTACTCGAAGAGATCCGACAAGCCAGCATGACCGTACCGTCTGAAGCAGCACACCTGCCACAAAGGCAGGGCTTACGTTACCATCAGGGAAAGATCTACGTGCCTACCTCCCATCGGGTGCCGATCCTGCAGCATCATCACGACCACCCAACGGCAGGTCACCGAGGAGTACGCAATACTTTGGAGTGCATGCAGAGGCAGTTCTGGTGGCCTTCCCTAGCGGCGGATGTACGGTCCTTTGTGGGCTCATGTACTGTCTGCGCCATGCACAAAAGAACCCACACCCAGCCAGTTGGCCTACTACAACCTCTACCCGTGGCAACGGTGCCCTGGAGGGACTTTGCCATGGACTTCGTGGTGGACTTACCTCCTTCACAAGGCCACACTACGATCTTGGTCGTAGTAGATAGATGCACTAAGATGGCCCACTTTATCCCAACTACCGGCCTTCCAACGGCCCAACGTACCTCCAAATTATTCCTACAGCACGTGTTCCGCCTACATGGACTCCCCTCCTCTATTGTGTCTGATCGGGGTTCGCAGTTCACCTCCCGTTTTTGGAGCCAATTTTGCCGCTGCCTCAACATCACCCGCAACCTGTCCTCTGCTTATCATCCCCAGTCCAACGGCCAGACGGAGAGGACGAATCAGACCTTGGAGCAGTACCTCCGCTGCTATTCGTCATACCTACAGGACAACTGGGTGGACCTTCTCCCTCTGGTAGAATATGCGTACAACCAACAGCAGCATGCCTCTACAGGACTTTCTCCCTTTTATGCGAATTACGGGTACCATCCATCGACGCTTCCAGACCTTCCTGTAGACATTCCCGTACCTGAGGTGGCTCAGCGCCTCCGTCGTCTCCGGGGTTTGCTACGTATCCTAGTGCGGAAGCTCCACACTACCCAGCAACAGCAAAAAACTCAGGCCGATCGGAGATGCACCGAAAGTACAGAAGCGGGGATAGGGTATAGTTATCCTCTCAGCACATCAAACTGACCTGCCCGTCAAGGAAATTGGGCCCTCGCTATTTGGGACAATTCACCATCTCCTCAATGGTCAACGACGTTGCGGCGAGATTAAACCTGCCTGTCTCATTTAACATCCATCCGGTGTTTCATGTATCACTACTGAAACCCTACCGTGCTAACACCCTTGCGGGCAGAGTGCCGGTGCCGCCTACTCCCATTCAGGTGGATAATGATGATGAATATGAAGTCCAGGGAATCCTGGACTCCCGCAGGCGCCGTGGAGTCTTGGAATACCTTGTCCACTGGAAGGGATATGGGCCAGAGGAGCGTTACTGGGAGCCAGCAGGTAACCTTCATGCAGACGCCAAAGTCCGTACATTCCATCGGGCCCATCCTGATCGGCCTTCCCAGGTTCGCGTCCGGCGGCCGCTCCTTGGTGGGGGGATCTGTCAGGGACCCAGGGGGGCTGTTTCTCATCAGGTTCGCAGACGTGGGCATCGGGTGCAGGTGGCTCCCCCTCTTCCTGGCAGGGCATCTGGCGCTGGTGTGGTCAGTGCGCATGTGCGGGTTGGGCGCCGAGTGCGCGTGCGCGGTACACAAACCGCGCGTGCGCAGGGATACGAGCGTAGTGCGCACGCGCCATTTCGGGTCACAGATGCTACTCAGGCTGGGGGAGGACTTCAGCTTTCACCGCTGCTCACAGCCTTATGATTGGCTTCTGACTAGGAAGCTTCCTGGTTGCCTGGCAACCAGGGAGGGCGGTCCTGGGTTCAAGGTGTACTTAAAGCCAGTCAGAGCCTTGACTCATTGCTGAGTTATTTTACCTTAGGCTGGTTTCACACGGGCGTTGGGGATTGGGGCCGGATGCGTTCAGAGTGCGTTCAGTGAAACTCGCACTATTTTGCAAGCAAGTTCAGTCAGTTTTGTCTGCGGTTGCGTTTAGTTGTTCAGTTTTTGCCGCGCGCGTGCAATGCGTTTTGATGCGTTTTTCACGCGCGTAATAAAAAACTGAATGTTTACAAACAACATCTCCTAGCAACCATCAGTGAAAAACGCATTGCACCCGCACTTGCTTCCGGATGCAATGCGTTTTTCACTGAAGACCCATTCACTTCTATGGGGCCAGGGCTGCGTGAAAAACGCAGAATATAGAACATGCTGCGATTTTCACGCAACGCAGAACTAATGCGTGAAAAACAACGCTCATGTATACAGACCCATTGAAATTAATGGGTCAGGATTCAGTGCGGGTGCTATGCGTTCACGTCACGCATTGCACCCGCGCGGAAAACTCGCTCGTGTGAAAGGGACCTTATGGTGAACACCCAGCTTTTTCCTGTGAATCCGTAGTTTATTCTGACTTCCCGGCTACCGACTCTTTGCCTGGTCCTTTGACTACGACTCCTGCTGCCCGCCACGACCCGGAACTGGACCTGACTACCCGATTGGATTACCCTTTTGTACTCCGCTGTTTTTGGAATTATTTCGTTCCTGCCAAGGGGTTCCACAACTGACTCACTACTCCAGCCTTGACACTATATGACTTTTTGATCGCTTGCTATTAAAATTTTTGTTGTGTAAGGTGACAAAAAAAGTTCTTTTTTTGCACCTTTTTTTTGGAACATGTTAATCTGGGGGGTTAGGTCATGGGGTATTTTTATAGAGGAGATTATTACTGACGCGGTGATACCTAATTTGTATACTTTTTTAAAATTATTTTATTTTTTACCATTTTTTTTGGTGTCTCAAGTCTGAGATCCGATAGTCAGTGCTAAATTGGGATATAAATTTGCATGGAAGTGTGGTACTCCCTGAAGCAACTGTCAATGCAGAAGCCCGAATGATCGGGGCACGTGTCGCACTGAGTAGTGGTGTCCTTCCGTATCCCCCTCCTGCGACACACTCTGCACTTTTTTTGGGTTCGCCCTTCTTTCCAGTACGGGGGACCACACCTGGAAAGTGTTAGCCAGGGACGATCCGGGCGCCTCCAGTTCCCGAGGTACTCCGGCCTGCTCTTTCCAAGTCCGAAAAGATCAGGGCCTTGAGGACTGCCTCATAGAACTGAAGGAATGTCCCTGTGTTGCCAGCGCTCCGGGACAGCACAAAAGAGTTGTACAAGGCAACCTGCACCAAGTAGACCGCAACTTTTTTGTACCATGCCCGGGTTTTGCGCATGACGTTATATGGCTTGAGGACTTGATCAGAGAGATCAACTCCTCCCATATACTGATTGTAGTCGACGATACAATCGGGCTTGAGGACCGTTGCTGCAGTACCTCGCACAGGGACAGGGGTGATGTCGTTACCATGAATTGTGGACAGTACAAGGACATGTGTCTTGTCCTGATATCTGACCAGCAACAGGTTTCCAGTGGTAAGGGCACGGGTCTCACCCCTGGGAATAGGTACCTGGAGGGGGTGGGCAGGGAGGCCGCGTTGATTTTTCCGCACGGTCCCACAAGCGGACGTGGATCTGGCGGCGAGGGACTGGAAAAAGGGGATACTAGTATAAATGTTATCCACGTACAGGTGGTAACCCTTATCCAGCAGTCTGTGCATAAGGTCCCAACAAGTTTCCCGCTAACACCCAGAGTGGGGGGACATTCTGGGGGTTGAATACGGGAATCTTGCCCCTCGTACACACAAAACTTGTAAGTGTACCCTGAGGTACTCTCACAAAGTTTGTACAGCTTCACGCCATACCTCGCCCGCTTTGAGGGAACATACTGACGGAAAATGAGACTCATCAACCGCGACCTCCCTTCCAGGTACATAGGCCTGTACAAATTTGGCCCCAAAGTGATCGATGACCGGCTGTATCTTATACAGACGGTCATAGGCAGGATCACCTTGTGGGGGACATCCTGCATTATCTGAATAATGCAGGCATTTCCGAATGGCCTCAAACCGGGTATGTGTCAAGGCTGTACTGTAAAGTGGGGTCTGGTAGAGGACGTCCCCACTCCAGTAATGCCTGACACTAGGTTTCTTGACTAGGCCCATGTGCAGCACGAGGCCCCAAAATGTCCTCATCTCGGCTGCACTGACCGGGGTCCAGCCACCGGGCAAGCCAAAAAGGATCCCGGGTGTTGAGCAATGAACTGTTGGGCATACAGGTTCATCTGCTCCACCATTAGATTTACCAGTTGGTCACTGAAAAAAAGACAAAAAAAGTCAAATTCAGTGAAGCCCACTGTGGAAATCTGGATTCCTGATTGGCCTACAAACTCAGGAATCACAGGCTCAAATCGCTCTGGGGTACACCAGACAAGTTCACCGGCAGGGGGCTCCGGTGGATTTAACTGGTGGGCCGGAAAACTAGTACGAGCCCCAGAGCTGCTCGTACTAGTGTGGGCCACAGGGTCCCTAGCATGGCGGTCCCCTTGCTCCACCTGGCGGCGTACCTGCCGCCTTGGGGGCTCATCATCATCGGTAGATGAGGAGGAGGAGGCGGATGACAACAGGAAAGTGGTGTCATCCTCGTCCTCACTAGGACTCTCGGACTCAGAGGCAAGCTGGGCGTATGCCTCAACGGCCAAGAACATCCGGCGGGCCATAGGGGAGTGTGTGTCTGCGTGTGTGTGTGTCCATGTAAATCTTTATTCAGTGTGCGTGTGTGTGGGGGCACTGGTGTTCACGTACTTATCCCTAAAAAAAAAAAAAAAAAAAGCCAATCTAAAAAAAAGGGGAAAAATGTGAAAAAAAATGTAAAAAAATTTCTAAACCGCTGCTCAACCGTCCGAAGTTGTTCAGCGGTGGGGTGTGTGGTGCGCTAACAGTGGCCGGACGCTAAGAGTGCCGGCCACAGTCAGCGTACGCACAGATCGAGTCCTGGGGGCAAGGATGGGTGCTGGGGCACAGATGGGGTTGCGATCCACACTTGCAGGCAGCGCTCCTCTCTTCTCGGGCTCCGGACACAAAAGGAGGAGGAGAGGAGCACTGCTATCATTTGAATCTCCCGCCGGCCCGCCCTCCTACCAATCAGAGGCGATCCTGAGAGGTGATGTCACCATCACCACTCAGGATCGCAGGATGGTGATTGGTGGGGTAAAATCACACCACCGATCACCATCCTGTTCCGGGTTATCGGGTCCTCAGAGACCCGAATAACCCGGAAACGCAGCAAACCGCAGATCTGAATTGACCTGTGATTTGCTGCGATCGCCTTCACGGGTGGGGGGGGGGGGTCACAGGACCCCCTGGCGCATTTGCCCCAGGTGCCTGCTCAATGATTTGAGCAGGCACCGGGTTCCGATCACCGCCCGCCGCGCGGGAGTGATTGAAAATACACAGGGCTTACAGGTACGCCCTGTGTCCTTAAGTACCAGGACATAAGGGCGTACCTGTACGCCCTGTGTCCGGAAGAGGTTAAGCAACAATACTATCATGCTGTTTAACGTCTCTGGTTAGGAAACTGGATCATGTGTTCCTTTATTTAGCCTTTTTATGCTATAAAAATATGACTGCTAAGGCAGAAGTACCTGGAACCATCTCCCTTAGTTTTGAATTAATCCTCTTTTCTGTGTAATTTTCAGATTTTTTTCCCCTTAACACCTTAAGGACCTTGCTAGTGTTGAAAGAGCATTAAAGTGCTTGGGTGTTCGGGTCGGACAGCTGGGGATGCTCTGGTGCTCTACCGAGCACCTGTGCACAATGGAAGTCAATAGGAGAATCCGAGCATTAAACCAGGCACCCCCTGCTCTGAAGATAGGAGGGTGTCTGGTTCATAAGAAAAGGTCAGAAATTGATGGAAACACCACTGAAATGGTTCAGGAACTGCATGGGGAGGATGCATCTTGGACTCCCAGGTCACTGCTGGGAACGATGTTGTCCGAGGAGTACACCACTTTTACAGACTGACAATAATACGCACAAAACCAAAGATAAAATAGATTTTAGAGGAAATATTGTTACATATCATTTTTTCTATATATTCACGTGTATATAAAGTGCAAGTGCTGCCAAAAATTACACGGAAGAGGCACTCCGATACAACCTGTATGTCACATAATGGAGGGCCTCATTCACATTGTGGTACAATTGTTCAGGTAGTTGGACTCCTACACTCATAAAGCCTATGGACTAAGTTAAAGGGCTTCCAAAAATTACAAGGAACCGGCACTCCAATACACCCTTTATTACACATAAAGGAGGGCATCATACACCCTTGAAAAATGATGATTGCTGGTCCCTCAAAAACATTAGGAGCAAGGGCCTACTGGTGACCCTCTAAAACATTATGGGTAAGGGCCTGCTGCTGAGCTGACCATCTAAAACATTAGGGATGAGGGTCTGCTGCAGAGCTCAGTCTCTAAAACATTAGGGGCAAGTGCCTGCTGCTGATCTGAGCATCGAAAAAATTATAGGCGAGTGCCTGATGCTTAGCTAACCATTGAAAATATTATGGGCGAGGGCCTGCTGGTGATATGACCCTGTAAAACATTATGGGCAAGGGCCTACAGATGATCTGACCCACTAAAAGATTGTACGTGAGGGCCTGCTGGTGAGCTAATCCTCTAAAAGATTACATGCAAGGGCCTGCAGGTGAGCTGACCCTCTAAAAGATTGTAGGTGAGGGCCCGCTGGATAGATGACCCTCAAAAGATTGTAGGTGAGGCCCTGCTGGTGAGCTGAGCTCTAAAACATTATATACGAGGGCCTACAGGTGAGCTCACCCTCTAAAAGATTGCAGGTGAGGGCCTGCTGGTGAGCTGACCCTCTAAAACATTATATGCAAGGGCCTGCTGGTGAGCTAGACCTCTAAAACATTACATGCGAGGGCCTGCAGGTGAGCTGACCCTCAAAAAGATTGTAGGTGAGGGCCTGCTGGTGAGCTGACCCTCTAAAACATTATATGCAAGGGCCTGCAGGTGAACTGACCCTCTAAAAGATTGTAGGTGAGGGTCTGCTGGTGAGCTGAAACTCTAAAACATTATATGCCAGGGCCTGCTGGTGAGCTGACCCTCTAAAATATTGTAGGTGAGGGCCTGCTGGTGAGCTGACCATCTAAAAGATTGTAGGTGAGGGTCTGCTGGTGAACTGGCCCTGTAAAACATTATGGTTAAGGGTCTGCAGGTGACCTGACCCTTCTAAAAGATTGTAGGTGAGGGCCTGCTGGTGAGCTGACCCTCTAAAACATTATATGTGAAGACCTGCA
Organism: Bufo bufo; assembly: GCF_905171765.1. Classification (NCBI taxonomy): domain Eukaryota; kingdom Metazoa; phylum Chordata; class Amphibia; order Anura; family Bufonidae; genus Bufo; species Bufo bufo. Next base: position 329,603,907 of record NC_053393.1, read on the forward strand.
GGTGAGCTAACCCTCTACAACATTAGGAGCAAGGACAGCCTAATAAGCATGTTGATATGATGGATAAGGAGGCGGAGGAGGATGAAAAAAGGAAGATTGAACCATATAACCTTTATTGTGGTGGAAGGGGTGCATGGGAATACAGTGTATTAAGTTCATTATAAAAAAAATAACTAATTTAAAGTGCCTTTATGTTCAGCCGCTTTCCTCTGGCGGAGTAAATAAGTCAGGGGCAATCCAGGCCTTGTTCATTTTTATAGGAGTCAACCTGTCAGCATTTTCAATTGACAGGCGGATGCGCTTATCAGTTATTATGCCCCCAGATGCACTAAATACCCGCTCTGACAAAATGCTGGTGGCAGGGCAGGCCAGCACCTCCAAGGTGTAGAGCGCCAGTTCGTGCTACGTGTCCAGCTTGTACACCCAGTAGTTGTAAGGCACAGAGGGATCATTGAGGATGCTGACACGGTCTGCTACATACTCCTTCACTAGGGATGAGCGAACCCGAACTGTATAGTTCGGGTTCGTACCGAATTTTCGGGTGTCCGTGACACGGACCCGAACCCGAACATTTTCGTAAAAGTCCGGGTTCGGGTTCGGTGTTCGACGCTTTCTTGGCGCTTTTTGAAAGGCTGCAAAGCAGCCAATCAACAAGCGTCATACTACTTGCCCCAAGAGGCCATCACAGCCTTGCCTACTATTGGCATGGCTGTGATTGGCCAGTGCAGCATGTGACCCAGCCTCTATATAAGCTTGGGTCTTGTAGCGCTGCACGTCACTCTGCTGATTCAAGCATAGGGAGAGGTTGCAGATGCGACGTTAGGGCGAGATTAGGCAGATTAACTCCTCCAAAAGACTTCATTCTGTGATCGATCTGCAGCTGTGGATCATTGAAGTGCTCATATCGACTTGCTCACTTTTTTGAGGCTGCCCAGAGCGTTTTTAGATCATTTTTTTCTGGGGTGATCGGCGGCCATTTTGTGGCTTGTGGTGCGCCAGCACAAGCTATCACCAAGTGTATTTAACCATCAATAGTGTGGTTATTTTGTGCTATATCCTACATCAGCTGCAGGTTGAGCCTGTGTCACCGAAGTGCATTTAACCATCAACAGTCTGGTTATTTTTTGGCCATATACTACATCAGCTGCAGGCTGAGCCTGTGTCACCGAAGTGCATTTAACCATCAACAGTGTGGTTATTTTTTGGCCATATACTACATCTGGTGCAGGCTGAGCCTGTGTCACCCAAGTGCATTTAACCATCAATAGTGTGGTTATTTTTTGGCCATATACTACATCAGGGGCAAGTTGAGCCTGTCACCCAGCGCCTAAAAAATAGACCTGACATTTCTATTCAACCAAATTTGTACTGTTTTAGCTGGTCAAGTTATTTGTAGTGACCGTAAAAGCACACTTTTTGTTCTGGGTTGAAAAACTATTCCCAAATTTACCATTCTCAAAATAACTAGTTTCTGCAATATGAGGCCTACTTGAAATCTATCCCAAAAAAGATTATCTTACATTAAAGGTGCTGATAGTGTCATTCAGAAAAACCTAAGACACACGCTACCGTGCAGATAGAAGTCTAATTCTGTGATTAAACCTATACCTGTCACACAGCGCAAAAAAAAAACAGGCCTCACATTTCTATTCAACCAAATCTGTACTGTTTTAGCTGGTCAAGTTATTTGTAGTGACCGTAAAAGCACACTTTTTGTTCTGGGTTGAAAAACTATTCCCAAATTTGCCATTCTCAAAATTGTGGTGAACGGGAATAATGAGGAAAACATCTAATAAGGGACGCGGACGTGGACATGGTGGTGTTAGTGGACCCTCTGGTGCTGGGAGAGGACGTGGCCGTTCTGCCACAGCCACACGTCCTAGTGAACCAACTAACTCAGGTCCCAGTAGCCAGCAGAATTTACAGCGATATTTGGTGGGGCCCAATGCCGTACTAAGGATGGTAAGGCCTGAGCAGGTACAGGCATTAGTCAATTGGGTGGCCGACAGTGGATCCAGCACGTTCACATTATCTCCCACCCAGTCTTCTGCAGAAAGCGCACAGATGGCGCATGAAAACCAAGCCCATCGGTCTGTCACATCACCCCCATGCATATCAGGGAAACTGTCTGAGCCTCAAGTTATGCAGCAGTCTCTTATGCTGTTTGAAGACTCTGCTGCCAGAGTTTCCCAAGGGCATCCACCTAGCCCTTCCCCAGGGGTGGAAGAGATAGAATGCACTAACGCACAACCACTTATTTTTCCTGATGATGAGGACATGGGAATACCACCTCAGCACGTCTCTGATGATGACGAAACACAGGTGCCAACTGCTGCGTCTTTCTGCAGTGTGCAGACTGAACAGGAGGTCAGGGATCAAGATTGGGTGGAAGACAATGCAGGGGACGATGAGGTCCTAGACCCCACATGGAATGAATGGTCGTGCCACTGACTTTCACAGTTCGGAGGAAGAGGCAGTGGTGAGACCGAGCCAACAGCGTGGCAAAAGAGGGAGCAGTGGGCAAAATCAGAACACCCGCCGCCAAGAGACTCCGCCTGCTACTGACCGCCGCCATCTGGGACCGAGCACCCCAAAGGCAGCTTCAAGGAGTTCCCTGGCATGGCACTTCTTCAAACAATGTGCTGACGACAAGACCCGAGTGGTTTGCACGCTGTGCCATCAGAGCCTGAAGCGAGGCATTAACGTTCTGAACCTTAGCACAACCTGCATGACCAGGCACCTGCATGCAAAGCATGAACTGCAGTGGAGTAAACACCTTAAAAACAAGGAACTCACTCAGACTCCCCCTGCTACCTCTTCTGCTGCTGCCGCCTAGGCCTCTTCTGCTGCTGCCGCCGCCTCGGCCTCTTCTGCTGCTGCTGCCGCCGCCTTGGCCTCTTCCTCTGGAGGAACGTTGGCACCTGCCGCCCAGCAAACATGGGATGTACCACCAACACCACCACCTGCGTCACCAATCATCTCAACCATGTCACACGGCAGCGTTCAGCTCTCCATCTCACAAACATTTGAGAGAAAGCGTAAATTCCCACCTAGCCACCCTCGATCCCTGGCCCTGAATGCCAGTATTACTAAACTACTGGCCTATGAAATGCTGTCATTTAGGCTGGTGGACACAGACAGCTTCAATCAGCTCATGTCGCTTGCTGTCCCACAGTATGTTGTTCCCAGCCGCCACTACTTCTCCAAGAGAGCCGTGCCTTCCCTGCACAACCAAGTGTCCGATAAAATCAAGTGTGCACTGCGCAACGCCATCTGTGGCAAGGTCCACCTAACCACAGATACGTGGACCAGTAAGCACGGCCAGGGACGCTATATCTCCCTAACTGCACACTGGGTAAATGTAGTGGCGGCTGAACCCCAGGCGGAGAGCTGTTTGGCGCACGTCCTTCCGCCGCCAAGGATCGCAGGGCAACATTCTTTGCCTCCTGTCTCCTCCTCCTCCTACTCAGCTTCCTCCTCCTCTTCTTCCACCTGCTCATCCAGTCAGCCACACACCTTCACCACCAACTTCAGCACAGCCCGAGGTAAACGTCAGCAGGCCGTTCTGAAACTCATATGTTTGGGGGACAGGCCCCACACCGCACAGGAGTTGTGGGGGGGTATAGAACAACAGACCGACGAGTGGTTGCTGCCGGTGAGCCTCAAGCCCGGCCTGGTGGTGTGCGATAATGTGCGAAATCTCGTTGCAGCTCTGGGACTAGCCGGTTTGACGCACTTCCTTTGCCTGGCGCATGTGCTGAATTTGGTGGTGCAGAAGTTCATTCGCAACTACCCCGACATGTCAGAGCTGCTGCATAAAGTGCGGGCCGTCTGTTCGCGCTTCCGGCGTTCACACCCTGCCGCTGCTCGCCTGTCTGTGCTACAGCGTAACTTTGGCCTTCCCGCTCACCGCCTCATATGCGACGTATCCACCAGGTGGAACTCCACCTTGCATATGCTGGACAGACTGTGCGAGCAGCAGCAGGCCATAGTGGAATTTCAGCTGCAGCACGCACGGGCCAGTCGCACTGCGGATTAGACACGCTTCACCACCAATGACTGGGCCTCCATGCGAGACCTGTGTGCCCTGTTGCGTTGTTTCGAGTACTCCACCAACATGGCCAGTGGCGATGACGCCATTATCAGCGTTACAATACCACTTCTATGTCTCCTTGAGAAAACACTTAGGGCGAATATGGAAGAGGAGGTGGCCCAGGAGGAAGAGGAGGAAGAGGGGTCATTTTTAGCACTTTCAGGCCAGTCTCTTCGAAGTGATTTAGAGGGAGGTTTTTTGCAACACCAGAGGCCAGGTACAAATGTGGCCAGACAGGGCCCACTACTGGAGGACGAGGAGGACGAGGATGAGGAGGAGGTGGAGGAGGATGAGGATGAAGCATGTTCACAGCGGGGTGGCACCCAAAGCAGCTCGGGCCCATCACTGGTGCGTGGCTGGGGGGAAACACAGGACGATGACGATACACCTCCCACAGAGGACAGCTTGTCCTTACCTCTGGGCAGCCTGGCATACATGAGCGACTACATGCTGCAGTGCCTGCGCAACGACAGCAGAGTTGCCCACATTTTAACGTGTGCGGACTACTGGGTTGCCACCCTGCTGGATCCCCGGTACAAAGACAATGTGCCCACCTTACTTCCTACACTGGAGCGTGATAGGAAGATGCGCGAGTACAAGCGCACGTTGGTAGACGCGCTACTGAGAGCATTCCCAAATGTCACAGGGGAACCAGTGGAAGCCCAAGGCGAAGGCAGAGGAGGAGCAAGAGGTCGCCAACGCAGCTGTGTCACGCCCAGCTCCTCTGAGGGCAGGGTTAGCATGGCAGAGATGTGGAAAAGTTTTGTCAACACGCCACAGCTAACGGCACCACCACCTGATACGGAACGTGTTAGCAGGAGGCAACATTTCACTAACATGGTGGAACAGTACCTGTGCACACCCCTCCACGTACTGACTGATGGTTCGGCCCCATTCAACTTCTGGGTCTCCAAATTGTCCACGTGGCCAGAGCTAGCCTTTTATGCCTTGGAGGTGCTGGCCTGCCCGGCGGCCAGCGTTTTGTCTGAACGTGTATTCAGCACGGCAGGGGGCGTCATTACAGAGAAACGCAGCCGCCTGTCTACAGCCAATGTGGACAAGCTGACGTTCATAAAAATGAACCAGGCATGGATCCCACAGGACCTGTCCATCCCTTGTGCAGATTAGATATTAACTACCTCCCCTTAACAATATATTATTCTACTCCAGGGCACTTCCTCATTCAATACTATTTTTAATTTCATTTTACCATTATATTGCGGGGCAACCCAAAGTTTAATGAACCTCTCCTCTGTCTGGGTGCCGGGGCCTAAATGTGTGACAGTGGCCTGTTCCAGTGGTGGGTGACGTGAAGCCTGATTCTCTGCTATGACATGAAGACTTATTCTGTGCTGACATGAAGCCAGATTCTCTGTTACGCGACCTCTCTCCTCTGCCTGGGTGCCTGGGCCTAAATATGTGACAGTGGCCTGTTCCAGTGGTGGGTGACGTGAAGCCTGATTCTCTGCTATGACATGAAGACAGATTCTGTGCTGACATAAGGCCAGATTCTCTGTTACGGGACCTCTCTTCTCTGTCTGGGTGCCGGGGCCTAAATATGTGACAGTGGCCTGTTCCAGTGGTGGGTGACGTGAAGCCTGATTCTCTGCTATGACATGAAGACAGATTCTGTGCTGACATAAGGCCAGATTCTCTGTTACGGGACCTCTCTCCTCTGCCTGGGTGCCTGGGCCTAAATATGTGACAGTGGCCTGTTCCAGTGGTGGGTGACGTAAAGCCTGATTCTCTGCTATGACATGAAGACAGATTCTGTGCTGACATAAGGCCAGATTCTCTGTTACGGGACCTCTCTCCTCTGCCTGGGTGCCTGGGCCTAAATATGTGACAGTGGCCTGTTCCAGTGGTGGGTGACGTGAAGCCTGATTCTCTGCTATGACATGAAGACTGATTCTGCGCTGACATAAGGGCAGATTCTCTGTTACGGGACCTCTCTCCTCTGCCTGGGTGCCTGGGCCTAAATATGTGACAGTGGCCTGTTCCAGTGGTGGGTGACGTGAAGCCTGATTTTCTGCTATGACATGAAGACTGATTCTGCGCTGACATAAGGCCAGATTCTCTGTTACGGGACCTCTCTCCTCTGTCTGGGTGGCGGGGCCTAAATATGTGACAGTGGCCTGTTCAAGTGGTGGGTGACGTGAAGCCTGATTCTCTGCTATGACATGAAGACAGATTCTGTGCTGACATAAGGCCAGATTCTCTGTTACGGGACCTCTCTCCTCTGTCTGGGTGCCGGGGCCTAAATATGTGACAGTGGCCTGTTCCAGTGGTGGGTGACGTGAAGCCTGATTCTCTGCTATGACATGAAGACTGATTCTGCGCTGACATGAAGCCAGATTCTCTGCTATGGCATGAAGAGACTGATTCTCTGCTGACATGAAGCCAGATTCTTTGCTATGGCATGAAGAGACTGATTCTCTGCTGACGTGAAGCCAGATTCTCTGCTATGGGACCTCTGTCCAATTGATATTGGTTAATTTTTATTTTTTTTATTTTTATTTTAATTCATTTCCCTATCCACATTTGTTTGCAGGGGATTTACCTACATGTTGCTGCCTTTTGCAGCCCTCTAGCTCTTTCCTGGGCTGTTTTACAGCCTTTTTAGTGCCCAAAAGTTCGGGTCCCCATTGACTTCAATGGGGTTCGGGTTCGGGACGAAGTTCGGGTCGGGTTTGGATCCCGAACCCGAACATTTCCGGGAAGTTCGGCCGAACTTCTTGAACCCGAACATCCAGGTGTTCGCTCAACTCTATCCTTCACTATCTTCCAAAATTTTTCCCTCCTTATGACACTAGGCCGCTCATCATGCTCATGATGCACAACACTCGGTGAGCTGGCAATTGCTGCAGAGTTGCCAGAGTGGCAGAAGGTGTCGATAACTTATGGAAATGGGCACACATGCAGAGCACCTTCACTATTAGATCAGGCAAATCGGGGTAGGTTTTGAGAAACCGCTGAACCACTAGGTTGAACATGTGGGCTAGGCATGATATGTGTGCGAGCTTTCCGAGCTCCAAAGCCGCCACCAAGTTACAGCCATTATCAGACACAACTATGCCTGGTTATAGGTTGAGTGGCGAGAGCCACAACTCAGTATGGTCCCTTATCCCCTGCCACAGCTTTGCGGTGGTGTGCTGTTTGTCACCTAAGCAGATCAGTTTTAGCTTGGACTGTTGCCGCTTCCCCACTGCAGTGCTACACTGCTTCCAGCTACTGACTGATGGCTGACTGGTGCTGCAAGATGATAATTCAGAGGTGGAAGTGGAGGAGAAGACGGAAGAGGAGAAGGTGGGGTTGCAGCCACTAACGTAGTTGGCGGTGGAAACCCTGATGGAAGTACGGCCCGCAATCCTTGGTGTCGATAGCACCTATGCCATCCCAGGGTACGACTCCTTCCCAGCCTCCACAACGTTCACCCAGTGTGCTGTCAGGGAAATGTAGCGTCCCTAGCCGAAAGCACTTGTCCATGTGTCAGTCATTAAGTGGACCTTCCAAATAACTGCATTGGTCAGGGCACAGGTGATGTTATGGGAAACATTCTGGTGTAAGGCTGGGACTGCACAACGTGAAAAATTTTGGTGGCTGGGACAGTAGCGCAGATTTTGTAAGTGTATGCGCAAATAGAGTACACAAATTGTCACAGATATTTTTAGGATGCACACCCTTTAAACGGGAGGTATAGCGCAAGTAATGTTGCTGTCACCACCGCCTAATAAAAAATCACACTGAATGAATGTCACTGATATTTAGGATGCGCAAACATTAAACAGGAGGTATAGTGCAAGTAATGTCGCTATCACCACCGCCTAATAAAAGATTACACTGAAAAAAAAATAGACTGAATGTCACTGATATTTCGGATACGCAAACGTTATACAGAAGATGTAACACAGGTAATGTAACTGTCCACAGCGGACACCATCTACGGAAAAAGTAGCATGGATGTCATAGATATTTTTAGGCTGCACACACTTTACACAGGAGATGTAGCGCACATAATGTCGCTGTTGCCAGCGGCGAAAAAATCACACTGAATGTCACTGATATTTTGGATGCGCTAACGTTATACTGGAGATGTAGCGCAGGTAATGTCGTTGCCACCAGCAGCAAAAAAATTTGACTGAATGTCACTGAAATTTCAGATATGCCAATGTTATACAGGAGATGTAGTGCAGGTAATGTAACTGTCCACAGTTACAGTGGACACCGTCTATGGAAAAAGTACACTGGATGTCAAGGATATTTTTAGGCTGCGCACACGTTAGACAGGAGATATAGTGCAGATAATGTCGCTGTTTGCAGCTGCCAAGCAATTGCAAGCTATTTAGCGTAGGTTGCGCTAAAAATATATATTGCTGCCAGATACAACTATAGTCCTTAAAAGGACTTTTGTGTCTATAGCAAGTGTAAAAGCTAAAATATTCCTATTTCACTCCCTACTCTATTTCTCCCTTCTGCTCTCCAGCTCTCCCTGACTAAGAATGAGACGAACACGTGTCATTAGGTGCTATATAGCACGAGATGACGCGTTCCATCCAGCCAATCACTGTAAAGCCAGTAGCCAACATGGCTACAGCATTACAGTGAATGGCAGTATTTATCTTCACGTTTATTGGCTGCATAGCAACCAACAAACATGCGGGGAGGAGACTCGAGCATCGCGCTCGAGCCCACACGGTATTCTACTGAGCACCGCAATGTGCCAAGTAAAATTAGTGTTCGGCAGAGCATGTTCGCCCAACACTAGACCACTTCAATTCAAAAGTCACTTTGTGTGGCTTACATAGTGGAAACCACCCATAAATGACCGCATTGTAAAAACTACACCCCTCAAGTAATATATAACAGATTTTACAAACTTTATTAACCCTTTAGGTGTCCCATAAGAATTAAAGGAAAAAGGAGTTGACATTTTTTACATTTAATTTTTTTGGCAGATTTTCCATTGTAATTATTTTTTTCCTGGTACACATCAAGGGTTAACAGCCAAATAAAACTCAATATTTAGTGGTAGGTTGTGGTGGCTCACTAGCAAGTAGTTAAGGTATGGTGCTGCAAGCTCATATAGAGGGAATCACCCCACCCTCTCTTAAAGGCAAATGTAGTAATAGAGTAATGAGCGAGCACTCATACACTTGGCAACCAAATTGACATGTGCAGAAAATATTTATTATATCCCCATAAAATACAAGTAATAAAATTTATAAGAACAATGTAGCAATAATATACAACATTACAGTCACATATTGTGGTAGATATGATCAACACTATATTCATATGACTCAATAGTGTCGATAAATTCAATAATATATATCACACCAAGAAACTTCAAGTATATGCTGTTATTTGCTGTTATTTGTAGTTATATGCTGTAGTTGTAGTTATATTTGTAGTTATATGCTGTTATTTGGGTATTATCTTCTAGCGCTCTATCCCAATTTGGGAAACTGAATGTCACTAAAAATGTTGTAGGTGTATTCACTGGGAGCGCAATATGTTCATAAAGTGTCCACAGGAATCCTGATAATGTGAAAAGTCTCTTATAGCTGATCCTTTTAAGCTCGATATGAGCTTTGGATTGGAGAAAACTTTAAATCGATGTTTGGCTTACCGTCTAGCGTCTGCTGTCTCCCTATTGCTTCAATGGAGCTTTAAATATTTGCCGGCTTATTCAGTCGCTCCATACAGCAAGCTGGTTTAAATTTCGCAGGAGTTCCAAAGATCGCAGGAGTTGCCACTCTGTTCCGCAATTTCCTTTGGTGCAGCTTTCGACGATAAGAATAGTTAATCCTTTACTGTAGAGATTTTCTTCTGTATGGCCATACAGTATTATCGGAGGCTTTTCAATGCAGGTACATCACTTGTTTCACCATACGCGTTACGGGTAGATTCCCTCTCCCTTCCTCATATCGAGCTTAAAAGGATCAGCTATAAGAGACTTTTCACATTATCAGGATTCCTGTGGACACTTTATGAACATATTGCGCTCCCAGTGAATACACCTACAACATTTTTAGTGACATTCAGTTTCCCAAATTGGGATAGAGCGCTAGAAGATAATACCCAAATAACAGCATATAACTACAAATATAACTACAACTACAGCATATAACTACAAATAACAGCAAATAACAGCATATACTTGAAGTTTCTTGGTGTGATATATATTATTGAATTTATCGACACTATTGAGTCATATGAATATAGTGTTGATCATATCTACCACAATATGTGACTGTAATGTTGTATATTATTGCTACATTGTTCTTATAAATTTTATTACTTGTATTTTATGGGGATATAATAAATATTTTCTGCACATGTCAATTTGGTTGCCAAGTGTATGAGTGCTCGCTCATTACTCTATTAAAACTCAATATTTATTTCCCCAATTCTGCAGTTTACAGAAACACCCCATATGTGGTGGTAAACTGCTGTATGGGCACACGTCAGGGCGCAGAAGGAAAGGAGCGCCATATGGATTTTGGAGGGCAGATTTCACTGGAATAATTTTAAGTTGCCATATGACATTTAAAGACCCCATGATGCACCCCTAGAGTAGAAACTCCAAAAAATTGACCCCATTTTGGAAACTATGTGATAAGGTGGCAGTTTTGTTGCTAGTATTTTAGGGTACATATGATTTTTGGTTGCTCTATATTACACTTTTTGTGAGGTAAGGTAACAATAAATGGCACAGTTTTTATTTTTTGTTTTTTTATGTTGTTCACCTGACAGGTTAGATCATGTGCTATTTTTATAGAGCAGGTTGTTATGGACACGACAATACCAAATATGTCTACATTTGTTTTTATTTTGTTTCAGTTTTACATAATTAAGCATTTTTTTTATAAATCATGTTTTAGTGTCTTCTTTTTCTGAAAGCCATATTAATTTTAATTTATGTAGGGGCCCAGTTTTTGTGGCATGAGGTGACAGTGATTGGAACTGTTTTGGAGTACATACTACTTTTTGATCGTTTGGTATTCCACTTTTTGTGATGTATGGTGACAAAATTTTTTTTTTTTGGCACGGTTTTTATTATTATTTTTTTACAGTTTTTACCCGGCAGGGTAAATCATATGATATTTTTATAGAGCAGGTTGTTACAGATGCGGCAATACCTAATTTGTCTATTTTGTTATATTTATTTTTATTTTTAATTTTTATTGAAAGTAAATGTAAAACATACATGTGATGTATCCATTGTAATAATATATAGCTTGACAAGTACTAAATATACATTCCCGTTAGAAGGGTAGGACGTTTGAGCAATATTGATCACTAAACATAGTAATTTTTCTTATTTTCATTTTCTACCTTGATAGGTCAGAGGTCCTCATACAAAGGGATTTACTTAAAGTTTCTATATGAGATCCATGCTTTCCAGCCAGATCTAAAATTATGTATCCTACGACTCTCCCAGGCCGCAATCTCTTCAAATTTATATATCTGATCCATTTTCCTTATCCATTGAGATATGGGAGGGATATCTGTAGATAACCAAAATCTTGGAATTAGGAGACGAGCGGCGTTAAAAACACTTTTATTTCTCTTTTATTATTTTTTTTGTCCCACTATAGGACTTCAATATTACAGGGTATGTTCCCTGTTTCAATGCAGCACAATACATCTGTATTAGACTGCATTGACTATCAGTGTATTACACAGTGAAATACACTGATAGTTTGACTATGAGACCCAGCCTGGGGGCTGGGCCTCATAGGCATCCATACATGCTGGGCCCCGAGGCCTTTGAATGACTTGGGGCTGCCATGGCAACCATCAGGTCCCCGCAACAGCAGTGTGGGGACCTGATGGATGAGGAGAGGGAGCGCAAACCTCTCATATGCCGCGGTCAGCGCTGACCGCGGCATATGAGGAGTTAATCCAACGGCATCCGCATTATCACTGATGCTGGTGGATGAAGCAGGGATCTGGCAGTCAGTAACAGCCGGATCCCTGCCACTGATCGCGGAACCACACACAGGGGGGAGGAATGACCCTAGGAAGAGAATGCTCGTCCTGGGGCACAAAGTACCGGCCATTTAGGACGTCCTGGGTCCTTAAGGGGTTAAATACTTTATCTATTTAAGGGCGGGTTCACATCACCGTTATGGATTCCATTTTCGTTTTCCGTTATGACATGGTTATAATGGAAAATAATGGTTAAATTATAGGATGGCATAAAATAAATATACACTGTATATACACTGTAAGTAGTGCCTCTGTGTAGTCTAATTGAGCCTTTGGTGATATATTATTTTGCTCTTTAATGTTATTTTATAGAGATATAACATTAACATTTTATAACTTTTGTTCATTTAATATTCATACAGCCTTTGGATTTTGAAAGTCAAAGACTGCACACATTTCAAGTGGAAGCCACCAATACATATGAAGATCCACAATTTACTCACCTTATCTCATTTAAAGATACAGCTATTGTGAAAGTACTGCTGAAAGATATTGATGAGGCCCCTATTTTTAGTAAACCTTTCTATGTGTTTGAAGTGAATGAAGACACCAAAGAAGGTAGCATAATTGGTCATGTAACTGCTCAGGATCCTGACTCAGCAAAGAACTCTGTAAAGTGAGTATAATTGTTTTCAGAAAGCTACAGTATATAGGTACAACATATTTTATGACCAATCATTGGTCAGATGGCCAATCACACACACACAGATCTTTTTGTTATACACACCAATTATTGGCCTGATTGGATAGAAATTGGTCAGATAATCTATTGTTGTAATACAACAAACAGTGCTAACCATGCTTGTTAAAGATCCCACATAGAGATGAGGGAATTGAAGCTGACAAAGTGGAATTCATTTAGAATTTCAGGAAAAATTTGACAACGAATGTGAATTTCCTTGCGCTTCGTGGTAACGAATCACAATTTTCCTAAAATGATGGCTACACTTGTGAGGACTGAGGACATAGGGCATTGAACTCTGGGAAGGCGGGATCACCCAGATTGACATGCACGCATGCAGCCAATCAGCAGCCTTATAAATACGGCAGCCATTTTAGATTCTGCCATTTTCCAGTGTTCAGAATGCAGGGACAGAGGTGTGAAGGCGCTAGGGACAGCTATTGGAAAAATGGTTGTGGAAAAAAAAAAAAGATTTATAAGTGCAGGTAAAGGATAAGGAGGAATCATTTCAAAGCATCTTAGTGCAGAGAGAGACGTCAGAACTAGGGATATTGATAGGAAAGTGATTTACAAATGCATGGAACGATTATTTGGGGATCTAAATAGTCATTAGACAGCTCTGTCATTCAAGATTTTTGTTATTGGGCTGAGAGTCTTATGTTGAAAAGCCTTTAGAGGCTTATATCTTAGTATCTTATTCAGTACTACAAGAAAAATATATACGCATTTCACTTCTGCAGTTATTTCTGTTGAAAGCATATAGTGGCGTATTACATTAAAAAAAAAAGATTAATATATACGCACTGCACTGTTGCAGTTATTTCTGTTAAAAGCATATAGGGGCATATTTCAGTACTACCAGAAAAATATATAAGCACTTCACTATTTAATTGTTTTCTGGTTAAAGTGTATAGTGGCCTCTCTCAGTCCAACAAGAAATATATATTCTCTGGTCACTTCTGCAGTTATTTCTGTTGAAAGCATACAGTGGCGTATTTCATTACTGCAAGAAATATATATAAGCAGTTCACTTTAAAAAAAAATTCTGGTCAAAGCGTATAGTGGCCTATTCAGTCCAACAAGAAATATATATTTGCATTGCACTGCTGCAGTGATTTCTGCTGAAAGCGTATAGTGGCGTATTTCAGTACTAGGGTTGAGCGCGAATATTCAAATCGCTAATTTTATTTGTGAATATCGCCACTTCACGAATATTTAGAATATAGTGCTATATATTCTTATTTGCAAATAGTGTTGAATAATCTAATCACAAATTTACCACAAATTTATCGCGAATATGTTACTTTGCCGATTTTAGCAATCAAGTAAACAATGACGAGATCACAAATTCAAAAATTTTTAAATTTTTGCTAGAATATTCGCCATAAATTAGCAAATTTGAGAATTTGAATATTGCCTATGCCGCTTATCACTATTCAGTACTCCAAGAAATATATATAAGCACTTCACTCAATTTTTTTTCTGGTCAAAGCATATAGTGGCCTAATTCAGTCCAACAAGAAATATATATTCTCAGTGCACTGCTGCAGTGATTTCTGGTGAAAGGGTATAGTGACGTATTTCAGTACTGCAAGAAATATATATAAGCACTTCACTCTTAATTTTTTTTCTGGTCAAAGCGTACAGTGGCCTAATTCAGTCCAACAAGAAATATATATTCTCAGTTCACTGCTGCAGTTATTTCTGTTGAAAGTGTATAGTAATGTATTTCATTACTGCAAGAAATATATATAAGCACTTCACTCTTTAATTTTTTTCTGGTCAAAGCGAATAGTGGCTTAATTCAGTCCAACAAGAAATATATATTCTCAGTGCACTGCTGCAGTGATTTCTGGTGAAAGCCTATAGGGGCGTATTTCAGTACTTCAAGAAATGTATATACGCGCTTCAATCTTGACATTTTTTCTGGTCGAAGAGGATAGGGTCATATTTTAGTACAACAATAAAAATATATTCTCAGTGCATTTTCGCAGTTAATTGTGGTGAAAGCGTTTAGTGGCCTATTTCAGTACAAAAATAAAAATATATTTGTCGCTTTTAGGGGTATTTTAATTTCCGTTTCATTGGTTTAGTTCAGCTACAAGTATGTCAGGCAGAGAAGTGCCAGGCCATGAACAGAGAAGTGGCAGAGGCCTGAATGTTTCTGGCACAAGCAGATGTTTGGAAGATCCAGTGTTTCTGGTCGCAGCAGAGTAAGGGGTCGTGGCAGCAGTAGTCGCAGCGAGAGGCCTGAGCTCCTGGTGTCATCCTAGAGGTTGTGTCTTGACCAGCCACCCTGCGGTTATTGATTTGGTTAACTCGGTCATCCACGTCATCCCAAGTTACATCAGACACCCCCAGCCAACAGTCGGTGGGTTCATCAGACACAACCCTTAGTTGGCATGGCCCGGGAGCAGGCCCTGTGCCCTCACCTGTCCTCAACCTGTCTCTGGCCTTCCTCTCGCAGGTCGTCCATCCTTTCACAGGTCTGACAGGGGGGGCCCTCTGCCATGGCTGCTGGGGAGGGGTAGGCTGGCAAGAGCAGTACCAGCTCCAACAGTCACTGATGAGTAGCTTTCTTCACCCGCATAGTGAAGAAACTACTCATCAGCAGCAGCAGGTAAAGGCATACTTGGACAACACCACCCTGCCACCCCACACTGAAGATCCGCTGGACTACTGTGTAGCCAAACTCGATTTGTGGCCGCAACTAGCAGTAGTCCTATTCTCTTTGATGGAAGGTAAAACTGAAAAACCTTCAGATCATATTTGCAGCTACCAAATGCTTAGTATAAGTGCACAAATAGTCCAGCAACATGGACAGTGACATATTAGAGGGGGATCAATGACAAAAATTCCAACAAAAAATATGTATCTTAATCATGGGACATTTTTATGCATCTTAAAGGAAAATTCTCTTAAATGTGCCCTGTTGGAGCCTAGAAAATTTTTATTTAGGGCACGGGAGTACGGGCCCTAAAAATTAGCCATTCACCTGACATAAAATAAATTCTGATTATGTGGCTCAAGGTACATTATGCTGTCAATGGATACAAATTTTACTGTAGGCCACTGGACTAAAGGCCCAAAACATTTGGCATTCATCGGACAGAAAAGATCAGGTGATTATGTGGACGGAGGTATATTACACGGTCAATGGATATCAATTTTACTGCAGGCCAGTACAAATACAGGTCAAATACATATGTTTTAAAAGAACTAAAAATATAAAATTGAATTAAAAACATGGCTAATGAAATCCCCCCTCTTGAAAAAAAACTATGATAATAGTTGAAATTTGATAACACGAGGTCATCACTGGTGTTGAATTCCTCCGAGGCCGCAACAATTATTCATTCACTGTACAGAAAAGAATAAGTAAGTATGTGACTGGAGGTAGATTACACGGTCATTGGATATCAATTTTACAGCAGGCCAGTGGACTACAGGCACCAAAAATCATGCATTCAGCAAACAGAAAAGAACAAGTAAGTAGGTGGCTGGAGGTAGATTGCACAGTCATTGGATATCAATTTTACTGCAGGCCAGTGTATTACAGTCCCCAAAAATTATGCATTCACCATACAGAAAAGATCGAGTGATTATGTGGCTGGAGGTCTATTAGACGATCAATGGATATCAATTTTACTGAAGGCCAGTACAAATACAGGTCAAATACATATGTTTAAAAGAACTAAAAATATAAAATTGGATTAAAAACATGGTTAACAAAATCCCCCTCTTAAAAAAAAAATGCTGATGATAATAGTTGAAACACGTGGTCGTCACAGGTGTTGAATTTCTCTGAGGCCCGAAACATTAGGCATTCAACGGACAGGAAAGGGCTTTTATACCGTTGTAGTTACCTAAGACAGGGACCATTATTTGTTCTCGGTGGTGGTGGATATTTGTGGACTGACATAAGGAAGTTCAATTAAATGTGGTCGACTCTTCACATGTGTTGAATTCCTCAGAGATCCATGCCTCGTTCATTTTTAGAAATGTGAGGTAGTCCATACTGTCGTGAGCTAGGTGATTGCGATTATCGGTCACGATCCACCCTGCTGCGCTAAACTTCCTTTTGGACAGGACACTGCACGAGGAGCAAGCCAACAGTTCCATGGAAAATTGTGCCAGCTCTGGCCACAGGTCAAGCCTGCACACCCAGTAGTCCAAGGGTTCCTCGCTTCTTAGAGCGTCCACATCGGCCGTTAACCCGATGTAGTCGGACACCTGTCGTTCTAGGCAATCTGTGAGGCTGGATCCGGAGGTCGGCTGATGATGGGTTGGATGCAAGAATGATCTCATAGCCAAAGTGTCCAACACATCGTCAAACCGCCCTCTTCTTGCATGTGCTATTGGATTGGTACCCGCAACTGTTTCTCTGTGAGTGGAAATTTCTCTACCAGAGCACGCAAAAGAAGAATACAGCATTTCTCAAAGCAAGGCCTGGAAGTGCTGCATTCTGACAGCCCTTTGTGATGCTAGTAACATGTCCGTTACCCAGTACTGGTCCTTGGCCTTTATGCTTTCTATATGGGAGTCCCTCTTCAAACACTGGAGCATGAAGGACACCATTTGCACTAAACTGGAAACGGTGGAGTGGCCTGGCTCCTGCTCATCGTCCAGGATAATGTCATCCTCGGTCTCCTCCCCCCAGTCACGGACAACACCAGGGATCCCAGAAAAGTTTAAAGCATGCTCTTCTTGCTCCTCCTCCACCCCTGCACCATCCTACTCCTCTTCAGACTAATGTTTACTTGTCTCATATGGAATAGCCCCCCCTGGGAATTCATCCAGCATTGTGACTTCCTCATCTTCCTGCTCCTCGACAGCTTCATCAATGACACGACGCAATGCACGCTCCATAAAGAAGGTGTAAGGTACAATGTCACTGATGGCGCCCTGGCTATGATTGACCAGTTTGGTGATCTCATCAAATGGCCGCAGAAGCCTGCATGTGTCTCGCATGAGCAACAACAAAGCAGTGAAAAAAATCCAAGCTCCCCAGAACCTGTCATGCCGCAGAGTTCGTACAGGTAGTTGATAACTGCACGTTTCTGCTGGAGCAGCCTAACAAGCATATACAAGGTGGAGTTCCATTGCATCGGGCAATCACAAATCAGACGCCTGACGGGCAGGTGGTGTCCCGCTGAACATCAGCAAAGTGAGCCACGACCGTGTAAGATCTTCGAAAATGGTCAGAGATTTTCCTGGTCTGCCACAAGACATCCTGCGCCCTGGGGTGTTTGGCAACGAATCGCTGCATGACTAAGTTCAGGATGTGTGGCATGCACGCGTGCCAGGTGAGACGTTGCCATGCTGTGCTGCGGCTGTTGTGCCTGGAAGCCAAGAGCCACACCGGTCCTGCACTCCTTTCAGCTTTGCGGTCACAGGGAAATCAATGGCTAACCCCGCTCAATTTGACAGTTGGTAAAGTGGTGTGCGACAACGGTTATGTACCTTTCCTGCCCGTGATTGCCAGACCAGGTGTCTGTGGTCAGATTTATCTTGGCACCAACACTGTGTGCCAGAGATACATTCACTTGCTGCTGAATGTGGCCATATAGCTCTCGGGATGCCCTTCTGGGAGAAATATTCAAGTCCACCAATTTATATGGCAGAAGTTGGCGGGCTAGCAGTACTGACAAACCAGCGGTCAGCCGTTAGGCAAGAGGGTTTTCCGGCGTCATCATCTTTTTACGGTCGAAAATTTGGGCCGCGGAAGTCTGCCTGTTGCCAGACGGCACGGTGGAAGGTGGAGTGGAGAACAAATGGGAGGAGAGAGAAGAAGGAGATGGAGAAGAGGCAGGACGTGGATCGCTGGGAGTGTGGCTTTGTGTATTCTGACGGCGTTGCTCCCACAGGGCTCGATGATGGGAGGCGGTTGTCCCTAGGTGAGTGTTGGGCTTACCGCGACATATGCGTTGACAGCACAGGCTGCAAATGGCAACACTATTATCAGCAGCTGACACGCTAAAAAAAAGCCCACACTGCAGAGCCATGTGCCAGCATCCTGGGAGTGCCAGATGTGACCGTGCATGGTGGATGGCTCGTTCCCGATACATAAGCAGTCTGCTTTTTGCCTCCTGTGCACTGTAAGTTCTGCCTGCTTCTCCTCCTTCTCTCCCTATCTGCTGCTCCGTCTCTCACTCTGAACTCCCCTCCTCTTCCTCTCTTGTGGGCACCCACGTGATGTCATCAACACGTCATCATCGTTACCTTCACCACCACTGACATTAGAGATCTCGGAGTAGGCAGCAACAGTGGGGACCACCCTCTTTGGGCTAATCTGGGTACTGTCGTCAGACTGCTGGGTGGCGAACGTTAATACCTCCTCTTCCTGATCCAATGCCAAGAATGGCTGCGCATCAGTAAGGTCTTGGAATGGATGGGAAAATAATTCCTCTGACTCGAGCGGAGGGGATATGGTGGTGGTGTTGGTGGTGGCTTTGGGGGTACACACAGCAGAGAGTGAAGAGGTTGCAGATAGAGAGGATGAGGAGGTTGCAGAAGCGGAAGGCTGAGTGAGTCACTCATCCAACTCTGGTGCGTCCTTTGACGTAATTGCACGAACCTTCTGAAACTTCCCAATTAGGCTCCGGCCTGGTGCACCTGCCCGACCTTTACCACCCCTGCGGAATGGCCTGTCTCTTCGTTTGCCTGTCATTTTCAAAATGGCCCTGTGACAATAGTCCCTATAGAAGAGCAGTATTTGTGGACAAAGGTATATCACACCCCTGCCTCAATCAGTTTTTTTTGAAGGGGCAACAGGTATATCACACCAGTTCAAATGATTTCTTCCAATAGCGTTTGTCACTCTGTGTAGCTGCGGTAATGCAGAAAAACCGCAAACAAATGCTGCACTAACTAAATGCACTATATAGAAAGTATATTATTGTAATATCACACCCCTGCTTCAATCTGTTTTTTGGGGGGACAACTGGTATGTCACACCAGTAGAAGTAATTAGTTCCAATAGCGTTTGTCACTCTGTGCAGCTGCAGTAACGCAGCAAAACCGCAAACAAATGCTGCATTACCTAAATGCACTATATAGAAAGTATATTATTGGTATATAACACCCCTGTTTCAATTAGGTTTTTTGGGGGCGGCAACTGGTATATCACACTAGTAGAAATTATTTTTTCCAATAGCGTTTGTCACTCTGTGTAGCTGAGGTAAACAAAAACAATTGGCGTGGTGTTACACAGGCAGAAAGTGCTCAAACCCATATGCAGTTGTGCATGTATATACATGGGAGCAAATCCTGCACTTATGGCCTGTTGCTAATGGCGATCCCCAGCAAAAATGCATGCAATGGAGGATGCCTGCAGCGGACCATAAGTACCACAATAACCATCCTATACAAGATAGCAATTATGTGGATATGATAACCACGTGCACTCTGCGATCTTCCTAAACCCTCAAACTGATGTTAAAATTGAGAGATTAGCCAACATATCCTACTGTGGAGGACATGTCTGAGCCCGAGCACCGCACCAAGGTTTCTCAAGTAGCTCGGGTCCTAACTTCACGCTCCTGTGATTCGCCCACTAGCCTCTGGTATTGCCCATACGGCACAGGTAAATGAGTGTTAGGACCCGAGCTACTTGTGCAGGATTTGCTCCCCTGTATATACATGCACAACTGCATATGGGTTTGGGCACTTCCTGCCTGTGTAACGTCATTTGTTTATTTGTTTGTATATAGAGAGGCTTGGAGGTATATAAACTTCTATTTATATGAGCCTGTTTTCCATCTACAGGCTACATTTAGGTGCACCTCCAAGGCCTGGGCCATATCAGCTAGTCTTGAGTGGGACTCGCAGACTCCTTCCTCCTCCCATTGCAAGCATGGTTACATGCTGGAGGTAATTGATGAGTTGTCTGTGAGTCGGACCTTACGCTCCTGTAATTCACCCACTGGCTCCTGGCATGGCCCATATGGCACAGGTAAGTGAGTGTTAGGACCCGACCTACTTGAGAAACCTTGGCGCGGTGCTCGGGCTCAGACATGTCCTCCACAGTAGGATATGTTGGCTAATCTCTCAATTTCAACATCAGTTTGAGGGTTTAGGAAGACCGCAGAGTGCACCTGTCTTTGTTAATATTAGTATGTACCTGAGATAAAGCAGCAAAACCGCAAACAAATGCTGCACTACCCAAATGCACTATATAAAAAAAGTATATTATTAGTATATAACACCCCTGCTTCAATCAGTTTTTTTGGGGGGGCAACTGGTATATCACACCAGTAGAAATTATTAGTTCCAATAGCGTTTGGCACTCTGTGTAGCTGCGGTAACGCAGCAAAACTGCAAACAAATGCTGCACTACCCAAATGCACTATATAGAAAGTATATTATTGGCATATCACACCCCTGCTTCAATCAGTTTTTTGGGGGGCAACTGGTATATCACACCAGTAGAAATTATTTGTTCCAATAGCGTTTTGCACTCTGTGTAGCTGCGGTATCGCAGCAGAACTGCACACAACTGCTGCACAATACAAATGCACTATAATATACTTTATATGTTAGAAAGTATATTATAAGTATATTACACCCCTCAGTAAGTCACACCTATCGATAGCACACCTATGCCAGTCCTTAAAATGACTTTTGTGGCCCTATTCTCTAGCGTTTGGTGTCCCTAACAGTCTGTCCCTTCTCCACACAGCAAACTTTCCCTATGCTGTAAAAAGACGGAATATAAAATGGTGGCAAGATCGTTTTTATTTATAAGGTAGGGGGTATGTCCATGTGCTGAAACATCTCAATTGGTTGTCCTGTACCACCTGATGGATGTGTCATGGGTCAAAGTTCTTCACAATGTAAAAGAATATGGCGCCGGTGGACATCGCCATATATTCGCCCGTTCAGTGAACCGCGAGCGAGCAAAGTTTGCTGTGAAACGACCACCGGGCAAACCGCAAGGCCATCTCTAACTAGCAGAGTTTGCCCTGGAAAAGCTGTTCAGCCCAGCCAGTAGTGTGGCATCAGAGCGGGTGTTTAGTGAGGCAGGGGCCATAGTTACCCCAAGAAGAAATCGCCTGTCTACCCAAAATGTGAAGAAACTGACCTTTGTCAAGTCTTGAATCAGTCATGATTTCCAACCAACAATTCCTGATGCTTTAGACTAGAACATCCATGGTGCCACACCAACACTTTGATACAAGAGACCGGTTTCTTCTTATTACTTGCCTCAGCTACTACTTTGATGCAGCAACCCGCCTGATGCCACACATCTGAAGCCAAGTGCTCCTTATTGCACTTACCTTTATTAGCGGGTACTGGTATTGCCACCAGGGCAGTTTCTAGGGAAATTTACCAACAGGGCAAACATAAAAAAAGCCCCCCTCTTCCAGATTGTGGCCGGATCTCTGCTGTATCCCATTGTAGTTGATGGGGGAGGCAGGCATTCAGTCTGCATCCAGCAGTGCCGGATCCAGTGAATTCCAGCAGGCTGTTCTCTGCTGGAACAGCCCGCCAGAATCACTAACGCAGGTGTGAAAGTAGCCTAATACAGTGCCACATACCTCTTACATCTAGTCACATTTCCTTTGATGTAGATGTTCTCTTTCTTTATCTTCTCCATTCAGACCAGACCGCCATGATGATTTCTTTCAGCCATCTCTTCTCTCTGCAGAGTTTGACAGACATCTTAGTTTCCTACTTTCCCACCTTCTCAACATCCCATCATGCACCCCCAAAACTATACTGCAGAAACAGATAAACCCTCTGAAAATACTAGTCACACACAGATAGTGCCCCTTCACTAATTATTGGAACACAACACTATAAAAAATAACTGCACCCAGCAAATAACTTTGCTAAGCTGATACTGTGCCAGGGTGCCCCCACAGTAATAGTGTTCCCCAAAATCTCAACAATAGTAATAATTCTGTGCCAGAGTGCACTTAGTAATAATAGTGCTCCTACAGTGCCCCCAACAGTAATTGTGTCCCAGAAGTACGGTAATAATGCTCCCATAGTCCCCCAGTTGTATTAAAGCCCACCATTATGCCCCTGGTAGTAATAATTCTCTTTATAATGTGTTACAGTAGAAAAACACCCCCTTATAATGTGCACTATAGTTCCCCTATAATTTGTGGCAGTATAAAATACTCCTATATAGTGCCCCCAGAAGATGCCACATAGTGCTGCTCCCCGTCCCCATAGTGTCCTCCATAATATGCCAGTATAAAATGCCGCTATAGACTGCCCCACGAAGATGCCCCCATAATGCTCCTCTCCCCCCTTCCCCATAGTGGCACCAAAATGGGTGCCAGTTTTAAAATGCCCCTATATAATGCCCCCATAGTGTTCCTTTACCCACCACTTCTCCATAGAGCCCCCCCATAATGAGTGCCAGTATATAGGGCCCCCAGTAGATGCCCCCATAGTGCTCCTTTCCCCCCACTTCTCCATATAGCCCCCCAATAATGTGTGCCAGTACACAGGGCCCCAGTAGATGCCCCCATAGTGCTCCTTCCTCTCTTATCCATAGTGACCCCCATAATGTGCCAGTATACAGGGCTCCAATAGTGCCCCCTATAATGTGCCAGTATATAGGGCCCCCATAGTTCTTCCCCATAGTGCCCCCCATATTCTGGCAGTATATAGGGGCCCCATAGTGCTTCCCTTCTTCTCCATAGTGCCCATTCCATATTGTGCCAATATTTAGGGCCCCCATAGTGCTTCCCTTATTCTCCATAGTGCCCCCCCATAGTGTGCCAGTATATAGGACCCCCATAGTGCTTCCCCACTTCTCCATAGTGGCCCCCATAGTGCTTCCCCCTTTTCTATATAGTGCCCCCCATATTTTGGCATTATATACGGCCCCCATAGCGCTTCCCCCTCTTCTCTATAGTGCCCCCCTCATATTGTGGCAGTATATAGGGCCCCCATAGTGCTTCCCCTCTTCTCCATAGTGGCCCCCATAGTGCTTCCCCTCTTCTTCATAGTACCCCTTCATATTGTGCCAGTATATAGAGCCCCCACCTCCCCTTCTTGTCACATTATACTATAAATATTAAAAACAATAAACACATATACTTACCTTATGCTGCTGTCAGCGATGCAATGCAGGCCTATTCCGGCCTGTGTCCCGCTCTGTACGGCTCAGGCGGCACGATGACGTCATGGAAGTGCTCATCTCCACTCCTGCTGCCTCCGGACAGAAAGGGACCCCCTCCGACGCTTGGGCCCTGCTGATGGAGCCCCCTCTTCTGTTCTGAGTGATGCGCCCCATGTGGTCGCACCCCTCGCCCGGCTCTAGAAACTTCCCTGATTGCCACCCACCGCCTCACTCTGTTACCGGGTCACTTTGTGGTCTCCTATGTCACCTTGCCACTCTGGTGTCCTCCTGATGCTGCTGCTACTGCCATCTCCACATTATGTCACCTTGCCACTCTATGGTTTCCTCATGCTGCTGCAATATCCACACTATGCCACCTTGCCACTCTGTAGTATCCTGCTGCTGCCATCTCCACATTATGTCACCTTGTCACTCTGTGGTGTCCTCATGCTGCTGCCATCTCCACAATATGTCACCTTGCCACTCTGTGGTGTCCTCATGCTGCTGCCATATGCACACTATGTCACTTTGCCACTCTGTGGTGTCCTTATGCTGCTGCCATACCCATACTGTGTCACCATGCCACTCTGTGGTTTCCTGCTGCTGCCATCTCCACACTACAGGTGAAACTCAAAAAATTTGAATACCGTGCAAAAGTTCATTTATTTCAGTAATGCAACTTAAAAGGAGTTTTATTAATGCAACTTAAAATTAGAATATTGTGAAAAGGTTTAATATTCTAGTGTCACACTCTAGTCAGCTAATTAATCCATACCCCCTGAGCAAAGGGTACCTGAGATTGTGACTTTGGGGTTTTCATAAGCTGTAAGCCATAATCATCCAAATTATAACAAATAAAGGCTTGAAATATCTTGCGTTGCATGTATGGAGTCTCTCATATATTAGTTTTATCTTTAAGTTGTGTTACTAAAATAAATGAACTTTGCACGATAATGCTGCTACTGCCATCTCCACATTATGTCACCTTGCCACTCTATGGTCTCCTCATGCTGCTGCAATATCCACACTATGCCACCTTGCCACTCTGTAGTATCCTGCTGCTGCCATCTCCACATTATGTCACCTTGTCACTCTGTGGTGTCCTCATGCTGCTGCCATCTCCACAATATGTCACCTTGCCACTCTGAGGTCGCCTCCTGCTGCTGCCATATCCACACTATGTCACTTTGCCACTCTGTGGTCTCTGGATGCTGCTGCCACCTCTAAACTATGTCACCTTGCCACTCTGTGGTCTCCTGCTGCTGCCATCTTCACATTATGTCACCTTGCCAATCTGTGGTATCCTCATGCTGCTGCCATCTCCACACTATGTCACCTTGACACTCTGTGGTCTCCTGCTGCTACTGCCATCTCCACACTATGTCACCTTGCCACTCTGTGGTCTCCTCCTGCTGCTGAAAAATCCACACTATGTGACCGTGCCACTCTGTGGTGTCATCATGCTTCTGCCATATCCACACTATGTCAACTTGCCACTTTGTGGTATCCTGCTGCTGCCATATCAAGATTATGTGACCTTGCCACACTGTGGTCTCCTCCTGCTGTTGCCATATCCACTGTAAGAAGGTACAACGAATCATCGTGGATGATAGGTACGTGTCACCGAGGTTCCTGGCCTCGGTGGATTAGGAGCCGGTTTTTATGTGTCAGCAGAAGTTACTGTTTGACACCTTAATACTTAGTGTGGCTGTAAAGCTGATTTGGGACGGCTCTTACTGGGAGTAGTCCAGTGGAAAGTGCTGGGTCGGTGACTACTCCCCATGTTCCAGGCTGGGTTTTGCCAGGGCTGAAAAACAGCCAGCACTGCCAGGTGAGGGCTATTACCTCAGTATGACAGTGGAGTTTAGGAGGTGTGTGTGCTGGTATCTGAGGCTTGTGCCGTGCTGGAGGGCTGAGACCCGTCTGTAAGGGAAACGGGCCCCCTAAAAGCCTGCTATGGACTGCTGGAATCAGAACTGCCAACAAGGTGATTTTTTGCTATGTGGACTTTCCATTGTATGTGAACTAACACCAAGACTGCAAAGTGACATTTTGTTTTTGATTTACGTGTGAATAAACATGGAAGTTTGATTTAAGAATTGGTAATTTGCCTCTGTATTGCATCCGCACACCCTGTCTACCAGAGCAAATCCCCACAATTGGTGGAGAATGCGGGCAAAAGAAGTGAGGCTGGCGTGAACGCTGATGTTTTTGGGTTCTGCATTTTTCCAGGCACGGTTGTATGTCGTACATTAAACCAGCTGTATTACAACCAGTGCCCCACGACAAAATGGAGGCTGTTGTGAAGGCCCTCATGGAGGCTAATCTGTAGCAGTGAGAGACAAACCTGCACAAACACAAGGCTAATAAGCAGCAGCAGGAGACCAACCAGTTGCTGCTGCAACGTGTGATGGCTTTGCAGACAGCAGGAGCAACCCCAAACATCCACAATGCCCGGGAAGCAGTCCGTGCCGCGATTCCTAAGATGACCCCCGTAGAAGACACAGAAACCTACCTGGCGATATGCGAGAAAGTGGCCATCAGTGAGAAGCTACTCCGAGACCAGTGGGCTGAGGTTGTCGCTCCATTCCTGGCATCCGGTTTCCAGCAAGTGTATTTCGACTTGCCAGTCGATCAAACGGCCGACTACCAAAAAGTAAAGGGTGAGATTTTTGCAAGACTGGGGATAAATGTGTTGGTCTGGGCCCAGCGGGTAGTATTTTCTTATGACAATACTATTACTCTTGTCATAAGATTATGAAACCAATAGATGGTGCTGTTCATGAGTAGTGTAGATCGCAAATTTTCCATGCAAATTTTTTTTTCAGCTGAAAAACAAGGCAGATTATGCTCATTTGCATGTCTTTCCCATATGCCCATGTTTATGCAAATGAGTTTTTACATGACAAAACTGTATAGAAAGGTTATTGAATATTATGTTATGACAATCAGAAAACTGTTTGTCTCACTAATGATATTGATCTAGGTGTACAGGTCCACCCAATCGACCCAAAAGATCTGAAGTAACTTTGAGGCTTACTGGCTCTTAGTCAGATGAGACCTGGTTTGGAATGTCTCATAGTGCACAAGGCTGCCATTGTAAGGTATGCTGACTAAGCCTGTCATCTGTCTCATGGATAGATTAATGGCTTCCATATACCTGGCTTTTGGCATATAGCCTTTGTGTGGTTGTTTATTGTATGTCATAGATAATAAGAGTCCAAGACGCATCCATCCATCCTCTTAATGCTGTTTCCAAACCATTTTGTTGGGGTTTCCATCAATTTCTAACCTTTTTTTGTGAACCAGACACCCTCTTCTCTTCCGATCAGGGGGTGCCTGGGGTTCTCACATTGACTTCCCTTGTGCTCGGGTGCTTGGTAGAACACATGAGCATACCAATGTGTTCGGCCAGAGCACCCAAGCACACAAGCACTTTGGTGCTCAATCAACACTAGCTACGAGTCTACTAAGAATCTTCTTTTATGAAGGTGACAGTCAAACACTGCAAATCTCTGTCACAGACTTATACCAACCAAACCCACCCAGGATGTACTCCCTATGAACCTGGCTCCGATAGTCTGCTGGCAGTGTTAGGAGCCTGGCCATGTAAGAGATGACTGTCCACATCAGGTAGAAATGGCTACCGTCAGTCGTTATATGCCAGGAAGCTGTGTGCAGCAGGAACCCCAGAAACTCTAAACCACCTGTGGCGGGTGGAAGTGGGAGACACTCCAGCAGACTCTTTGCTGGACTCAGGGAGTCTGGTGTCCCAAAGTAAGGGATCGCTTGGTACGGTCCATCGAGTATACTGGCCGGAAAGTCGGGGTCATGTGCATTCATGGAGACTTAAAAGACTATCCCACCACCCTGGCAGTTGCCACAAATTTACACTATGAACTTATAATAGGGAGAGACTTCGCCGGCTTCCCGACACTGTGGCCTGCTATGAGAGTAACTGATATCTATGAGAAAGGGGTAACACCAGCAGAGTGGCCTGGCTCCAGGGGGAGGCCAGAACCCTGGGAACCCAACGCTAAAGGGCCAGCGGTAGGGGTGACCGCCAATTTGGAGGAAGAGGGGGGGACAACCCCACTGAATGTATTGGTGGGTGATGTAGAGGACTTGCCGCCAGCGGGATCATGAGCTTGGGGAACCACATCAACCAGGGGAATAGTCGGTGTTTCCCCGTTTTGTGGTTCATCAGGATATGTTGTATCAGGTAAACAATCTGCGGGGTGAACATATTGAACAGTTAGTGTTGCCACAGGCTCATCGAAAAGTCATGTTAGAGTTAGCCCACCAACATGTTCTCGGGGGTCATCTGGGACTGCAGAAGACACAGGAACGGATACTACAACGGTTTTACTGGCACAGTGTCTTTAGAGAGGTGGATGACTTTTGTAAGTCTTGCCCGACCTGCCAGGCAACTAGCCCCCAACACCTTTTCCGCAGTCCCTTGGTACCTCTCCCGATCATCGAGGTACCGTTTGAGCGAATCGTGATGGACCTCATAGGCCCAGTACTGAAGTCCGCTAGAGAACACCAACACATCCTGGTCATCCTAGATTACACCACTCGGTACCCGGAGGAGGTTCCACTGCGACATACATCGGCTAAACTGATAGCCAAGGAGCTAATGGAAATGTTCTCCCAAGTGGGGCCTACCTAAAGAGGTTCTGACTGACCAGGGGACCCCTTTTATGTATAAGGTCATTAGGGAGCTCTGTAAGTTGCTGCATATTAAACAGTTACGGACGTCCGTTTACCATCCGCAAATGGAAGGTCTGGTTAAAGGTTTGATAAAACATTAAAAACCATGTTAAAAAGGGTGGTGTCTAAAGATGGGAAGGACTGTGCCCCAGGCTAAATATATATTTAGTATATATATATATATACTAAAAGTATATATTGCTGCCAGACACAATAGTCCTTAAATGGACTTTTTGGTCTCTAACAAGTTTTAGCAATTTAGCGCAGGTTGAGCTAAAAATGTATATTGCTGCCACACACAACAATACTCCTTAAAAGGACTTTTGGGTCTATAACAAGTATAAAAGCTAAAATATTCCTATTTCACTCCCTACACTATCTGTATTACATTGAATCGCAGTACTTACCTGCACCTTTATTAAATTGGCTCCGACCTGTCACCACTAAACAAGTAAAGTCATTCCTAGGTATGATAGGCTATTACATGAGATTTATTCTCCACTTTGCTAGTGTAGCCATGCCATTGACAGGGTTATTGAAGGAAAAAAGTCAATCCTGGTTTACTGGAATGACCAGGAGGAAGAGGCTTTCTCCGCTTTTAAGTCGGCCCTATATGGGTCCCCGGTTTTGGTGACGCCCGACTTTAAGCAGGAATTCATAGTGCAGACAGATGCCTCTGAAGTAAGCCTCGGTGCTGTACTGTCTCAGGAAGTCAACAGGGAGGAGCATCCCGTTGTCTTTCTAAGCCGCAAGCTCACCCCAGCCGAGACCAGGTACAGTATAGTGGAGAGAGAGTGCCTGGCTATCAAGTGGGCACTCAAGTCTCTCCGCTATTATTTGTTGGGGAGAACATTCTGCCTGGTGACTGACCACTCCCCTCTCAAGTGGATGAGCCAGGCCAAAGAAAGAAATGCCTGAGTCACCAGGTAGTTCCTGTCCTTACAAAACTTTAAGTTCTCTGTAGAACACAGGGCAGGCTGGTTGCAGGGAAACTTGAATGCCCTGTCCCGAGTATACTGTATGACATGTGTTCACCCCCTCAGAGTTGAACAAAGTGGGGAGGTATGTAAGAAGGTACAAGGAATCATTGTGGATGATAGGTACGTGTCAGCAGCAGTTATTGTTTGACACCTTAATATTTAGTGTGGCTGTATATCCGATCCAGGATGGCTCTTACTGGGAGTAGTCAAAGTGCTGGGTGGGTGACTACTCCCCATGTTACAGGCCGGGTTTTGCCAGGCCTAAAAACCAGTCAGCACTTCCAGGTGAGGGCTATTACCTCAGTCTGACAGTAAAGTTTAGGAGGTGTGTATGCTGGGATCTGATGATTGTGCCGTGCTGGAGGGCTGAGACCCATCTGTAAGGGAAACGAGCCCCCTAAAAGCCTGCTATTGACTGCTGGAGGCAGAACTGCCAACAAGGTGATTTTTTGCTATGTGGACTTTCCATTGTGTGTGAACTGACAAAAAGACTGCAAAGTGACATTTTGTCATTACTTTATGTGTGAATAAACATGGAAGTTTGAGAACTGGTAATTTGCCTCTGTACTGTATCCGCACACCCTGTATACCAGATTGAATCCCCAGACCACACTATGTCACTTTGCCACTCTGGTGTCTTCATGCTGCTGTCATCTCCACACTATGTCACCTTGCCACTCTGTGATCTCCTCATGCTGCTTCCACCTCACCAATATATCATAGGTCCACTCTGTGGATTTCTCATGCTGTTCCCACCCTCCACACTTCATGATTGGTCCACTATTTTGGCTTTCGGCCTGGCTGACATCATCATTTTTTTGACCTTTCTTCTTTTCTGTCAGAAGGAAGGAAAAATGAGACACACAACGGATCCTGTCTGTATAGAAGCTGTAAGGCCCGTATGGTCCCATCAGAATTGGCTTATGATTTGGTAGCCAAAAGCAGAGTGGGTACAAAACACAGAAGACATGCAAATATTCCATTCATGTGTCATCTCTGTTTTATATCAACTCCTGTTTTTTTTGAGCTTTAGCAATACTGATGGATTATTGAGCAAATGCTGACCGAGTGAAGGCGTATGCTCCACAAACAGGATCCGTTTTTTGTGGGTTATTGTTCTGACGGATCAGAGGAAGGGCAAATTAATCAGTGACATCACCACAAACACTGACACCGTCTCCACTATGTCAGGGGGGGTCTACTTGTATACGCATTTAATAGAACAGGTTCTGTTGACATCAATGTGGAATCAGCTGGCGACGGTGTAAAAGGAGTACACTTCTTCTTGGCACTAACATCGACCTGTAGGTTGAGTTCATACTTGAGTTATTTTGTCAGTTTTGTCCCCGTAACTACCCAAATAAGTGAAGTGTGCAGTAATTTTCACTGTGCATGAGTGAAAGGATGTGTCCCTACATGTCAATGTGTAACTGAAAATAAAGGAAAAGAAACAAAACTATATCAAAGTGCTGGAACTTATTCTTATTATTGACGTTAGGAAAATGAATAACAGCTGTACTGTTGGAGGCTTAGATAAGCAGAATGGTAGTACTTCACACACAGGAAAGGCTCTGTATTCAACTGCCCTACCACTCCATATGCATCCTGTAGATTGAAAACCTTTATGACAATAGATTCCCATTGTTTGCAAATATCAAAATCCCACAATTTTAGACCTGGCATGAGCGGAAAGAAGTCGCAGATAGCAGCAAAACTAACTGTTGCAACACCATCTGCGCCTGAAATACGACTAATTTAGGCATATTTCAGATTAATACAGTACATGACCCCTAAAACTTTATTTTTTTCAATTTAGCTTAAAGTATCAGTTTTAAGCACATGAATGTATCTTTGAGCCTGAAGCGCAGAAAGTCTTCACATGGTAGTGGCCACATGGTAGTGGCCACTGTATCCCACAAAGTGGAATTCAAACCGAATTTCAGGATAAATTTGATTTGCCTAGAAGCCTAATTTCCTCGTGCTTCGTGTCAGCAAATCGATTTATCCTGAAATAGTATAAAAAACAAAAATATTCAAACTTACCTCCTCCATTTGCTCGCGTTGGGCCGCCAGCCTCCATCTTACTTGAAGATATCGGCCGAAATCCCGTGCTAAGCGAGATTACATCATGATGCCGGCTGGTGTGATGATGTCATACGTCACTACGCCAGCCGGCGTGATGATGTAATCTTGTGCCGCACAGGATTTTAACCGAGACCTTCAAGCAAGATGGCGGCTGGCCCGTCTCGAGCAAATGGAGCTGGTAAGTTTGAAAAAAAAAAAAATTGGGGTAATTTTACACTCAGATGCCACAATCATGTATGAATGCAGCACCTGAGGGGTAAAGTGATGGGGGCAGTGCTATTGCAGCTCCCTGTCATTGCACCCACTACTCGCTCACCTCTAATTCCCATTGAAGAAGGTCATTTGAAGAGGACCTGTTAGCTCTCCTGACATGTCTGTTTAACACAAGTTTACATTACAGATAAAATGACAATGCTGTACCACATTTTCATGGAACTTGGTAATATCTAGTTATGAATTGTTACACATATCCAAGAGCAATAACAGATGAACTACATAATATAGAGTTCTAAGAAAAGGTGCTGTAGCATTCTTATTTCTTGAGAAATACACATTTTTTATTAAAACTGACATGCCCTGAAAGCTAGCAAGTCTTTTTTTAACATTGCTTTTGAGGATAAAAGCTTAACCACCAAATACTACTTAAAGGGGTTATCCAATATCATACAACATCCCCCTTTGTGCCGGGCCCCTCAGAGGGAATATACTTAACCTGCTCCCCGCTTCTCCCTGTACACGGATGAAAAGATCCGGTGTCGGGGGGAGCAGCCAATGACAGGCAGGGGGGAGCCTTCCTAGCATCGCGGGAGACGCTAGGGGGGCTCGTCCACGTCCCCTTCTGCCATTGGCTGCTCTTCCCATGACACTGGATGTTTTTATCTGTGTATAGAGAGCAGCAGCAGCTGTGGTGCGGGGACCAGGAACGGCACGGGGATCAGGGTAGGTATATTCCCTCTGAGGGTCCCGGAACATGTTTTTGATTTTGGATAACGCTTTAAATTCATCAAATTATTGTATTTATAAACCACTATTGTTTATTTTACCAAAAGTCACAATTACAATAATGTAAACATATCTAACATATAATTCGAGGCTCTATATATTTTATATATATAAAAAAAAGCTCAATTAATAACTCTAGATGTGACTTAAATTTCTCAAAGTTTGTCCTTAAAAGTGTATTTATTAGCTGTTAACTTTTCATCTAACAATTATAAAAGTATGCAAATAGAGATGGCCTTGCGGTTCGCCCGGCGGTCGTTTCGCGGCGAACTTTGCGTGTTCGCGATTTGATGAACATGCGAACATATGGAGATATTTGCGCCCTCCATATTCTTTTACATTGTGAAGAACTTTGACCCATGACACATCCATCAGGTGGTACAGGACAGCCAATTGAGACGTTTCAGCAGATGGACATACCTCCTACCTTATAAATAAACCTGATCTGGCCGCCATTTTACATTCAGTGTATTGCCAGTGTAGGAAGAGGTTGCTGTGTGGAGCAGGGACAGGCTGTTAGAGACACCAAATGCTAGCTAATAGGGCCACAAAAGTCTTTTTAAGGACTGGTATAGGTGTGCTATCGATAGGTGTGATACACAGAGGGGTGTGATATACCTATAATATACTTTTATAATGAGTCAAAAACACATAGATCTATATAGTGATCACCTGGAAGTCAGGGGCCTAAGGGCTTACTAGGGCTATTTTTATATAGGGTAAGGTTCCGGATGGGGTCGCTCTTATCAGGGTGGTGGTCTGTGGTTAGGCTATCAGGGCCAGAATAGCACCCCCCTGTAGGGCAATATCAGGGACAGTTCTTTGCCCACCCTGTCCTTCAATACCACATCATCATCTAGCCCAGGGATAGATGTTTTTTGCTTTCCCTCCGGGATTCATAGATGTGCACTGGAACCCCCAGGATTGTGGTAGGACATATGGTTTCTGATTTGGTGCCGCCGAGCACCTGATTTAGTGCCGCCGAGCACTTGTTATTGCCTACCACATCTATGCTTTTTGCTTAACTTTAATAATTTAAGATTAGGCATTTTCTATTATAGTGCCGGTGATGTGTGGTCCGCAAATTGCGGAATGCACATTGCCAGTGTCCGTGTTTTGCGGATCCTCAAAACACTTACGGACGTGTGAATGGACCCTCATAGTAACATTATTAAAGGTTACATTTTATCTTTATGTATATTTTAATAGATTGCCTTCCTTGTACAATGTTATGATATACTTTCTATGTTAGAAAGTATATTATAGTGCATTTGTATTGTGCGGCAGTTGTGTGCGGTTCTGCTGCGATACTGCAGGTATATAGAGGGACAAGCGTTATTGGAACAAATTATTTCTACTGGTGTAATATATCAGTCACCCCCCCAAAAAAACTGATTGAAGCGGGGTGTTATATACCAATATACTTTCTTTATAGTGCATTTGGGTACTGTATAGTGCATTTGCGCATGCACGTACGCGAAAATTATATTGCCGATATTTCGCATTGAAAAAAATAATGAATGGAGATCGCAAATTGGAATAATACATCTGGTATGTCACTGTCCATGTTGTGGGACTATTTGTGCACTTCTAGTAATTATTTCTTGGCTGCAAATATGAGCTGTATGTTTTTTTATGTTCACCTGCCATTAAAATGAATGGGACCCGCCGCAAACTTGCGGTTTGCAAACAGTCCCGGCAGATGTTCGTCCATCACTATATGCAAAGAATAAATCAAAGTAAGCATCATTTTGTTTCCAAAAATCTGTGTGTTTTTACAGAAATTATGGTAAAG
This sequence comes from Bufo bufo, assembly GCF_905171765.1. Classification (NCBI taxonomy): domain Eukaryota; kingdom Metazoa; phylum Chordata; class Amphibia; order Anura; family Bufonidae; genus Bufo; species Bufo bufo. The sequence goes on from NC_053393.1 coordinate 329,638,332, forward strand.
TTCCTGCGATCTATAACAGACTCTTGCTTTACTCGAGTAGTGATGAGCAAAGTTTAAAAATTTTTATTAAGTTGTTTCTCCGAACTTCGGCATGAAATTCGATTAGTTATGAATTACTTTGTAACAAATTGCATTCCATTGTATGGAGTGGGCACAATAATAGGAAACAGCGATCACGCTGCTCTCATCATTTAACTCCTCAGATGCCATGATCGCAGCACCTCAGAGTCGCATTCAGCCTATCAAGGGGTTAATCAGGGGTTATGACAAAAAAATACATACTTGCCTCATCCATTTGCTCGTGAAGAGGCCGTCGTGGCCACCTTGATTGATGACGTCACAACACCCAGCCTGCATGATGACGTGGTAACATCACATGTCAGCGCACGCAAGAGGTGAGTGTTTTTTTTTTTTTGTACTGCCATTCCAGAAAAAAAAAATTTTTTACCATGAAGTGCCAGGAAATTCAGATTTGTGGCAAATCTTATTTTTCTAAAAATTTGGATCAAATTCCATTTAGTTGATTCACTCAACACTACTCAAAAGTGTAAAAGCCAGTTCAAAAACATTGTAAACAAAAACAGCACCAAACTGATTTCATCTAAAAAATGAGGCTTAAAAGGACATTTCACCACTCTTGACATGTCTTCTTTAATTACTTCATCTATTGTTATGGCTCTATGTTGTCCCAATCCTTTGTTATTTCTACTAGAAGTTATGAATGAATTGTTAGCAGTCTGCAGTAAGGGTACAGAGGGGTGGTAACAAGTTTGGGGGGGGGTGTACCTGCACACATAAACATGGCAGCACTGATTGGATAGAATGAGTCTGTGCAGGTACACACATCCAACTTGTTACCACCCTTCTGAACAGCACAGAATAGAGTCATAAGAATAGATGCTCCATAATTGTTATCACACTGGGAATGCATGAAACTATTAAAACAGGCATACAGGAGCAGTGAAAGGTCCTCTTTAATAAAAGGTATTGGTACACTAAACACTAAACAAACATACTAAAGAATAAAATGAACAAGCATAATTGAGAATAAAGTGAATCTGTAACCATGAAAATCTGTGCAATCTGTTACAGAACAAGATGAGCTGAGCAGATTGAAATATAGTTATGTAGGAAAATAATGAAGTCTAGGAGGTGGTCCTATTAGTGGTTGACAACTATCTCTGTGTACACAGTCTTATGGGTATGGATGTTAGTCACTGACTGAACTGACTCAGAATTAATAGGAATTTAAAAGAAAGCACTATAAGTTATATTGCATATTTTGCCAAAATATAATTGTTTAAGACTATTATGGGTTCACCTAGCACTACACTGTTCCAGCAGGCTGTTCCTTCAGAGCAGGCATGCTCAACCTGCTGCAACTCCCAGCATGCCCGAACAGCCTACAGCAGGGCATTGTGGGAGTTGTAGTTTTACAACAGCTGGAGGGACGCAGGTTGAGCATGCCTGCGTTAGAGGCATAGTGTGAAACAGCTAGAGTAATGCCAGGCTCCATTGACTACAATGAGACCTGCTAGGGATCCAGCCTGTTTCCAGCATTAGTGCCAAGATTCAGCTGAACAAATACTGCTGCAAGCAGTGACTATTGTCCAACTGAATCCTGGCACTAATGCCAGAAACACGTTGGATCCACACTGAGTCCCATTATAGTCAATAGACTCCAGTGGGGAAGGGTAGTGTATGCCAGATACTATGATATGAACTATGGCAGGCACATCCTTTACCAGAACAGTCTAGCGCTAGTGTGAAACTAACCTAAAAGCTTAATCTTGCATATTTAAAAATAACTAAATGTTTGTGTTTTCTTTTATTAATACAATCTTTACATATAGGTATAGTATTGACCGGAACACAGACTTGGAGAGAACATTCAATATATTCTCAGGAAATGGTTCATTAATCTTAGCCAAAACTCTTGACCGGGAAATGACAATATGGCAAAATATCTCAATAGTGGCAACTGAAACAGGTAAGTTGTGTTTCAACTACTACAGGGAAAAAAAAATTCAGTGTTACATAAAATTGTGAAAATATACAGTTTGTGTAATTATGCTCTTTTGGCCTATTTTGGCCTTCAGGACCCCATTTTTCAAATCTGATATGTCACTTCATGTGATAATACATTTGGAATGCTTCTACATATCCAAGGAATTCTGACAATGTTTTTTTTGTGCCATATTGCACTTTAAGGCCTCTTCCACACGGCCGTTGTGCTCCTGTGGCCGTATTCTGGGCCGCATATGGCAGATCCGCAATACACGGGGTACCGGCCGCGTGCATCCCGCATCACGGATGTGGACCTATTCACTTGAATGTGTCCGCAAACCCGGAGATGCGGTGCGGAAGCACGGATTGGAACCCCATGTAAGCACTACGGAGTGCTTCTGAGGTGTTTCTAGCCGTGCCTCCGAACCGCAAAAAAGTAGTGCATGCACTACTTTTTTTGCAGTGCGGACCGCCGTATGCGAACTATTCAAGTGAATGGGTCCGCGATCTGCATGCAGCTGCTCAGTGGTCGGTGCCCGTGCATTGCGGACCACAATTTGCAGTCTGAAGCACGGGCCCGGCCAGCACATAGTCGTGTGCAAAATCCAAAACTGAACAAAGATTTGGAAAAATTAGCAAAATCAGCCAAATCGAACTTTTAAGAAATTTGCTCATCTCTAGTCTTAACCTGCTGTTTGGGCACACAATTGGGCTCCAAAAGGAAGGAGTGCCATTTGGCTTTTGTAATCCAGATTTTACTGGGATGAATTTGGGTGACATGTCAAACTTGCAGCACCCCTGAGATACCAGTGCAGTGGAAACTCCAAGAAATAACTCAATTTTTTTAACTATTGGCTTTTGTTTTGGGATTTCACAATGAGTTAAGAAATTTCAGTCAAGTGTTTGATTGTTAACGCTGCTATATCTGTACAACCCCATGGAATTTAGCTACATGTGCAGTGATAACTTTGAATGCACAGATATTTTTTTTATTTTTTGCAAATGTTAAAAGTAAAAAAGCACCACATAATTTGCAAAGCTATTTCTCCTGAGTATGGAAATACCCAACGATTATCCCTGATAGAAAGTTGGACTACACAGGCCGGGACAGGGTGCCTTCTCCATCCTTGGGAGCCTGGCTGGGGAGGGAAAACCTCTTTGAAACTTTTTGATGCTTCATTGTTTGCTCTAGGCAATACACCACCTTCTATTCTCCTCATCATAGATCTTTCTCCCTTATTGATTTGGTCGTTGTGGACAGATCTTTACTGCCCCTTTTCAGGTCCAATACAGTTGGAGTATCCTCATGGTCTGATCACGTCCTGGTTTTCTGCTCCTTGACTGGCTCTCCCCAACCTCCATCCTATAGAGCTTGGAGAAATAATGCTTAATGCTCCTATCTCAGATCAGGAGTTACTTTTGACATTGAAGTCTCTTAAGACCCACTGGACTCCTGGACTCGATGAATACTCCAGAAAATATCATCAGTTATTCACCCCTGTGTTACCACCTCTCTTTAATGAGGTAATGAACAGGAGACAGTTCCCTAAAGAGATGTTACCAGCCACTATAGTGACTATTCTTAAATCTGGCAAGCCAGCTAATTTTCCAGCCAACTTCTATCATATATCTCTCCTCAACTGTGATGTAAACTTATATACTAAACTACTTTCCCATCGACTTGTACAGGTTATTCCATTGATTATCCATAGCGATCAAGTGGGGTTTGCAAAGGGCAGACAAGCTCCTGATGGTACTAGGTGGATTTTGGAACTGATGGAAAAGGCAAAGAGATTACGGACACCTTCTCTGCTCCTAACTCTGGATGCAGAGAAGGTGTTCGATCAAAATCATTGGGGATTTGCTTTCGTGGCCCTGTCAAACTATGGCCTTCAAGGCCCTATTTTGCAGGCTATTCAAGCCCTATATTCTCACTAGTGTTGACCACGAATATTCTAATTTTTATCGCAAATATTGTCACTTTGAGAATTCACGAATATCTAGAATAATTTTCTAGATTTTTTTTCATCAGTACCCATGATCCCTCACTGCTTCTTGCTTGTGGGCCAATGAGAAGGCTGCAATATCTTTGACTTTAGGAGTAGTGTTGATCACAAATTTTCGTATCGCATATTTTAATTGCGAATTTTCCAATTGCCGATTTTCGCATTAAAGAAAATAATGACTGGAGATCCTGAATTTGCGAATATATGATGAATATTCGCCCAAATATTCACAAAGTATCGCAAATTCGAATATTGCCCCTGCCGCTCATCACTGATTCTCACCCATGGGCTTGTGTATTAGTTAATGGCACATTTTCTCTTATATTCCCCATTATGAATGTGTTGGGGCAGGGGTACCCTCTGTCTCCCTTTTTGTTTTTGATGGTGATGGAGCAGTTTGCTGAAAGGATCAGAATGTCTGATATGATTAGGGACATTTCAGCGGGAGACCATCAGCATAAATTGAGTTTATTTGCTGATGATGTCATTCTGACCTTGTTGGATCCCCTGTCTTCTCTGAGAGCGGATTCTTCTATCATTGCATCATTTGGGACAGTCTCCTAATATCAGATTAATGAAGCCAAATCAAATGTCCTAGCTATCAGAGGGTTACCCTCTTTATGATCTGCAATGCAGGACGAGTTCCAATTTAAATGGTGCACTTCTTCAATAACTAGGGATTCAATTATGCATCCCGCTCACTAAGCTACTTTTGTGCAACTATGACCAACTGTTTGCTTCTTTACACAGGAAACTGACTAGATACTCTCAGGTTGAATTCTCGAGGTTAGGCAATATTGTCATGAATAAGATAATGATCTTACCAAAATTATTGCATTATTTGAGGACGTTGGACATACCTATGTCAAAAACTCTATTACATACAGTCGTGGCCAAAAGTTTTGAGAATTACATAAATATTGGAAATTGGAAAAGTTGCTGCTTAAGTTTTTATAATAGCAATTTGCATATACTCCAGAATGTTATGAAGAGTGATCAGATGAATTGCATAGTCCTTCTTTGCCATGAAAATTACCTTAATCCCAAAAAAAACTTTCCACTGCATGTCATTGATGTCATTAAAGGACCTGCTGAGATCTTTTCAGTAATCGACTTATTAACTCAGGTGAGAATGTTGACGAGCACAAGGCTGGAGATCATTATGTCAGGCTGATTGGGTTAAAATGGCAGACTTGACATGTTAAAAGGAGGGTGATGCTTGAAATCATTGTTCTTCCATTGTTAACCATGGTGACCTGCAAAGAAACGAGTGCAGCCATCATTGCGTTGCATAAAAATGGCTTCACAGGCAAGGATATTGTGGCTACTAAGATTGCACCTCAATCAACAATTTATAGGATCATCAAGAACTTCAAGGAAAGAGGTTCAATTCTTGTTAAGAAGGCTTCAGGGCGTCCAAGAAAGTCCAGCAAGCGCCAGGATCATCTCCTAAAGAGGATTCAGCTGCGGGATCGGAGTGCCACCAGTGCAGAGCTTGCTCAGGAATGGCAGCAGGCAGGTGTGAACGCATCTGCACGCACAGTGAGGCGAAGACTTTTAGAAGATGGCCTGGTGTCAAGAAGGGCAGCAAAGAAGCCACTTCTCTCCAAAAAAAACATCAGGGACAGATTGATCTTCTGCAGAAAGTATGGTGAATGGACTGCTGAGGACTGGGGCAAAGTCATATTCTCCCATGAAGCCTCTTTCCGATTGTTTGGGGCATCTGGAAAAAGGCTTGTCCGGAGAAGAAAAGGTGAGCGCTACCATCAGTCCTGTGTCATGCTGTCACGACTGTGACTGATCCAGACAGGTCTGGGAGGAGAAGGTCGCAGCGACTTGCTACTCGCGATAGCTTGTGAGTTTGCTCCGTGGTTCAGGGTATGTCATCTGGGTTTTGCCTTGTGAACCTTTTTGTCCTGACTGGGAGTTTGTAGGCATCCTTCTCAGGTGAGTCCTGTCTGCCACTCCCAGCTACTATATTAGTTTCATTTTCACTTGCAGTCATTGCCAGATATAGTCCTTACTTCCAGTGCTACTCTGACCTTGGAAGGAGATCGTTTGATGGTGTTGCTGTGGAGCTCTTGTCCGGCGTGGACTGTCGTGTTTGGGATCGCCTTCTCTGCTCGTGACTGGATAAGTCTATCTCTGCTGTTGTTTGTTTGTTGCTGTCTTCCCCTGTTGTTTTCCTAGACGTGAGTGATGGTGACTAGCGCTCCCATCGGCCTTTCCCCAGTCCAGTCTTGTTAGGGAGACTGAGGGTTTAGGCATCCAGCTCACCGCACGGGTTCACACCCCGTCTAGGGTATCAGGGCAGACAGGTGCCAGCTTAGGGTTAGTCAGGGGTGGCCATTCTATTTCCCATCCGTAGATAAGGGTCCCCCTTCCCCTCCGTCTGGTGCGACACGACTGCTGCTGGGATAGCGGTCGTGACACATGCCAACAGTAAAGCATCCTGAGACCATTCATGTGTGGGGTTGCTTCTTATCCAAGGGAGTGGGCTCACTCATAATTTTGCCAAAAAACACAGCCATGAATAAAGAATGGCACCAAAACACCCTCCAAAAGCAACTTCTTCCAACAATCCAACAACAGTTTGGTGAAGAACAATGCATTTTCCAGCACAATGGAGCACCGTGCCATAAGGCAAAAGTGATAACTAAGTGGCTCGGGGACCAAAAAGGTTGACATTTTGGGTCCATGGCCTGGAAACTCCCCAGATCTTAATCCCATTGAGAACTTGTGGTCAATCCTTAAGTTTCACTACCAGAGCTTTGGGACGTTCTCACAGCTCTGTTTCTCCACCCCTGTGATGATGTCACTACTAGAGCTGGGAGGAGTTCTCACTGCTCTGTTTACTTTTGGTTTCCTTCCTCCCAGCTGTTCCTCATGCGTTTGATTTCCCTCTCTTTATATCACCCCTCCTCCTATTGTAGGGCGTGGATTATAGTTCTCATTTCAGTTGTAGCTCTTGCTTTAGTATCTTCACTTGTAGCTATCAGTTCACTGGACCTGTGTTCTGCTGCAGCAAGCACTCCGGATATTGCCAGCTGTCCTTGGATCCGTCTTCTCTGCAGCTGCAACACCTTCAGCTAAGTGTACAGACATTGTTGTGTACCAGATCATTTTCTGACTGGATCTGAGGTGGCCACGGTTCCCTCCACATACTGAGTAGGGCACCGGTGGCCGTGCCCCTTCCACTATTGTAGGGGTTACAGTGGTCATCAGTTTTAGGTACGTGGGCATGCCTCGTTCCGCCATTTGGATCCGGGCATGTGCTTAGCAGCATATGGAGAGCTTTGACGGTCTGACAGGGGTCACCCTTTATCCTCCCTAGTTTGGGTCCGGTCAGTAGCTCTTTTACTGTGTGACATTATAATCCACCAAAACCGTCCTTTTTTGACATGGATCCGCTTTCTGGCCTGGTTGACCGCATGCAGGGTCTTTCTTTGGAAGTAGCGGATCTCCGTCAATCTATGACTCAGCTTCAAACATTGGGCTCTGCTCCGGCTCATGGAGTCTGTTGCGAGCCAAAGGTCTCACTTCCGGAAACGTTCTCCGGGGGCAGTGAGAATTTTGTTTGCTTCAGAGAGGCATGCAAACTCCATTTTTGGTAATGAGCAGCAGAGGGTGAGGATTGTCATCTCCCTGCTCAGGGGTAATGCTCAGACTTGGGCTTTTTCGCTGCCATCAGGGGATCCCTCCCTTCGATCCGTGGAAAGATTTTTTGTGGCCCTGGGGCAGATTTATGATGACCCGGATCGTGTTGCTCTGGCCGAATCTAATTTATGTGTTTTATGCCAGAACAAACTGTCTGCAGAGCTTTATTGTTCTGAATTTCGGAGATGGGCAGCTGATTCGGGTTGGAATGATGCTGCACTCCGGAGTCAGTTCTGTCATGGTCTCTCAGAGAGATTGAAAGATGCGTTTGCTTTCCATGAGAGACCAACGTCCTTAGAGTCTGCCATGTCATTGGCGGTACGCCTTGACAGGCGTCTAAGAGAAAGAAACGAGACCTCTCTGTCCAGCCATTGTCAGTCTAGGGGCAGTGGTGCGGACTCATTCAGTGTGCAGGGGCCTCATCCTGTCTCGCTCCCTTCTGAGGAGGAGCCCATGCAGCTAGGTCGACTTGACCCTGATAAAAGAGGATTTAGTCCTCAGAGTATGGTGTGTTTTTGTTGTGGGGGCATAGGTCATTTGGCAAATGTTTGTCCGTCTAGGAGATTCTTGAAATGTACTAAGAGCGATAATAAGAGAAAAACCTGAAAAGGTAGATCATCAAATTCTGCTTCATCTGCTACTTTGGGCAAAGTTGATGTAGGAATTGATGCTTTTCCTCTGACCTGCAGTTCCCGTTTTCTCCTGTCTGCCAGGGTGGCGCTAGAGAGCAAGGTCATTTCTTGTGAGATTTTTGTCGATAGTGGAGCGGCCGTCAATCTTATTGACACTCAATTTGTAGCCATGCATGGTTTTCAGGTTTGCACATTAGAAAAGGATATACCTGTTTTTGCTATTGACTCTGCTCCACTCTCACAGAGATCTCTGAAGGGCATTGTTCACAATATCCGGCTAGCTGTAGGTGACACTCATGTGGAGGATATATCTTGTTTTGTCCTTAACGGATTGCCTTCTTCTCTAGTTTTGGGGTTACCCTGGCTCACTAGACATAACCCCACTATTGATTGGCAAGGAAGGCAAATAAATGAGTGGAGTGACTTTTGTAGAGAGAATTGTCTCACAGCGACTTTTGCAGAGGTGTCTACTAAAACTGTGCCATCATTTCTCTCTGATTTCTCGGACGTGTTTTCTGAGAGCGGTGTTCAGGAGCTACCTCCTCACCGGGAGTTTGACTGTCCCATTAACCTCATTCCCGGCGCCAAGCTGCCAAAAGCACGCCTCAACAATCTCTCACAACCGGAAAGAATCGCAATGCGAACTTATATCTCCGAGAGTCTCGAGAAGGGGCATATTCGTCCCTCAAAGTCACCTGTGGCCGCGGGTTTTTTTTTTGTTAAAAAAAAAGATGGCTCTCTGAGACCTTGCCTAGATTTTAGGGAGCTGAACCGTATCACGATTCGCGATCCCTATCCCCTTCCTCTGATCCCGGACCTCTTCAACCAAATTGTTGGGGCCAAGGTGTTTTCCAAATTGGATTTGAGAGGCGCGTACAACCTGGTCAGGGTCAGAGAGGGGGATGAATGGAAAACGGCCTTTAATACCCCTAACGGGCATTTCGAGAATCTCGTTATGCCTTTCGGCCTGATGAATGCTCCGGCCGTCTTTCAGCATTTTGTTAATAGTATTTTCTACCATTTAATGGGGAAATTTGTATTGGTGTATCTTGATGATATTTTGATTTTTTCCCCTGATGTTCAGACCCATCAGGATCATCTTTTTCAGGTTCTGCAGATTCTGCGGGAAAATAAATTGTACGCCAAGCTGGAGAAATGTCTTTTTATGGTATCGGAGATTCAATTTCTGGTTTTTCTCCTCTCTGCTTCTGGTTTTCGCATGAATCCGGAGAAGGTCCGTGCTGTACTTGAGTGGGAGCTTCCTGAGAATCAGAAGGCATTGATGCGCTTTCTGGGTTTTGCGAACTATTACAGAAAGTTCATTTTGAATTATTCCTCTGTTGTCAAACCCCTTACTGACATGACAAAAAAGGGGGCGGATTTTTCCTCTTGGTCGGAGGAGGCGCTTGCAGCCTTTTCTAAGATTAAAGAGAGTTTTGCGTCTGCTCCCGTCTTGGTGCATCCCGATGTTTCCTTACCTTTTATTGTTGAGGTGGATGCTTCCGAGGTGGGTGTGGGTGCGGTTTTGTCCCAGGGCCCTTCTCCTGCCAAATGGCGACCCTGTGCCTTTTTCTCTAAAAAACTCTCCCCGGCAGAGAGAAACTATGATGTGGGAGATAGGGAGTTGTTGGCCATCAAGTTGGCTTTCGAGGAATGGCGCCATTGGTTGGAGGGGGCCAGGCACCCTATCACCGTTTTTACCGACCATAAGAATCTGGCATACTTGGAGTCGGCCAGGCGTATGAATCCGAGAGAGGCCAGATGGTCTCTGTTCTTCTCCAGATTCAATTTTGTTGTTACATTCCGACCTGGGATAAAAAATGTGAAGGCTGATGCTCTCTCCCGCTGTTTTCCGGGAGGAGGAAACTCCGAGGACCCGGGTCCCATTTTGGCGGAGGGGGTAGTTGTTTCTGCTCTATATTCGGATTTGGAGGCCGAGGTCCAGGCTGCCCAGACTGAGGCACCTGCCCGTTGTCCTTCTGGGAAGTTGTTTGTGCCTCCTGAGCTACGTCACAAACTCTTTAAGGAGCATCATGATACGGTTCTTGCTGGTCACCCCGGGAGTAGAGCCACAGTAGATCTCATTGCTCGGAGATTTTTGTGGCGGCTCTTCGTAAGTTGGTGGAGGGTTTTGTGGCTGCTTGTGAGACGTGCGCTCGCACTAAGGTCCCTCGTTCACGGCCTTCAGGTTCCCTTCTCCCGTTACCCATACCTTCCCGTCCTTGGACACACCTGTCCATGGACTTTATCACGGATATTCCTCGTTCCTCGGGGAAGTCGGTGATCCTGGTGGTGGTGGACCGTTTTAGCAAGATGGCTCATTTCGTACCTTTCCCTGGTTTACCCAATGCTAAAACGTTGGCGCAAGCTTTTGTCGACCATATTGTTAAATTGCACGGCATTCCCTCTGATATTGTTTCCGATAGAGGCACGCAGTTTGTGTCCAGGTTCTGGAAGGCTTTCTGTTCTCGCCTGGGGGTTCGGCTGTCCTTCTCTTCTGCTTTTCACCCGCAGTCGAATGGTCAGACTGAGCGCCTCAATCAGAATCTGGAGACATATTTGCGCTGTTTTGTGGCAGAGAACCAGGAGGATTGGTGTTCATTTCTCCCTCTTGCTGAGTTTGCTCTGAACAACCGTCGTCAGGAATCTTCTGATAAGTCACCATTCTTTGGTGCATATGGGTTCCATCCGCAGTTTGGGACATTCTCGGGAGGGGCTCTTTCTGGTTTACCTGAGGAGGAGAGATTTTCCTCGTCTTTGTCTACCATTTGGCAAAAGATTCAGAGTAATCTTAAAAAGATGAGTGAGAGGTATAGGCGTGTGGCTGATAAGAGACGTGTGCCTGGTCCGGACCTGAATGTGGGTGATCTGGTGTGGTTGTCTACAAGAAATATTAAACTGAAGGTTCCCTCCTGGAAATTGGGTCCCAAGTTTATTGGGCCTTATAAAATCTTGTCAGTCATCAATCCTGTTGCCTTCCGTCTTGATCTTCCACGGGTTTGGAAGATACATAATGTATTTCACAGATCTCTCTTAAAACCATATGTCCAGCCCACGGTACCCTCCTCTTTGCCTCCTCCTCCGATTTTGGTTGATGGCAATCTGGAGTTTGAGGTTTCCAGAATTGTGGACTCTCGCATTGTCCGCGGTTCTCTTCAGTACCTCGTTCATTGGAAGGGTTATGGTCCTGAGGAGAGGATGTGGGTTCCGGTGTCGGACATTAAAGTCACTCGCCTCATCAGGGCATTTCATAGGGCTCATCCTGAGAAGGTGGGTCCTGGGTGTCCGGAGTCCACCCGTAGAGGGGGGGTACTGTCACTACCAGAGCTTTGGGACGTTCTCACAGCACTGTTTCTCCACCCCTGTGATGATGTCACTAATAGAGCTGGGAGGAGTTCTCACTGCTCTGTTTACTTTTGGTTTCCTTCCTCCCAGCTGTTCCTCATGCGTTTGATTTCCCTCTCTTTATATCACCCCTCCTCCTATTGTAGGGCGTGGATTATAGTTCTCATTTCAGTTGTAGCTCTTGCTTTAGTATCTTCACTTGTAGCTATCAGTTCACTGGACCTGTGTTCTGCTGCAGCAAGCACTCCGGATATTGCCAGCTGTCCTTGGATCCGTCTTCTCTGCGGCTGCAACACCTTCAGCTAAGTGTACAGACATTGTTGTGTACCAGATCATTTTCTGACTGGATCTGAGGTGGCCACGGTTCCCTCCATATACTGAGTAGGGCACCGGTGGCCGTGCCCCTTCCACTATTGTAGAGGTTACAGTGGTCATCAGTTTTAGGTACGTGGGCATGCCTCGTTCCGCCATTTGGATCCGGGCATGTGCTTAGCAGCATATGGAGAGCTTTGAGGGTCTGACAGGGGTCACCCTTTATCCTCCCTAGTTTGGGTCCGGTCAGTAGCTCTTTTACTGTGTGTACTATTGTTGCTCACATACAGCCGTGACATTAAGAGGCGGGTAGACAAACAAAAACCCACTAATTCTGACAAACTTCAAGAAGTGATTATGAAAGAATGGGTTGCTATCAGTCAGGAATTGGCCCAGAAGATGATTGAGAGCATGCCCAGTCGAATTGCAGAGGTCCTGAAAAAGAAGGGCCAACACTGCAAATACTGACTCTTTGCATAAATGTCATGTAATTGTCGATAAAAGCCTTTGAAACGTATGAAGTGCGTGTAATTATATTTCACTACATCACAGAAACAACTGAAACAAAGATCTAAAAGCAGTTTAGCAGCAAACTTTGTGAAAACTAATATTTGTGTCATTCTCAAAACTTTTGGCCACGACTGTAGTTTCAACCACCAAATGCGCTCATTTATTTGGCAGACAGGAAGTTTAAGAATTGCAGCTTCAATCCTTTATGGACACAAGACTAGAGGTGGAATAGAGTCCCTAACTTGCAAATTTAGTATGAGGCGATACTTTTTAAATAATTCAGATACTGATGGCTGGTGATGGACGAACATCGGCCGGGACGGTTCGTGAACGCAATTGCACGAACGCGATCAAATGTTCGCGAACCGCAAGTTCGCTGCGGGCTCCATTCGCTTTAATGGCATGCGAATCAGAAAAACCTTCAGCTCATATTCTAGCTTCTTAGTAGAAGTGCACAAATAGTCCCACAACATTGACAGTGACATACTAGAGGGTGATCAATGACAAAAATTCCAACAAAAAATATGTATCTTAATCAGGGGACATTTTTATGCGTCTTAAAGGGAAATTCTCTGAAATGTGCCCTGTTGGAGCCTAGAAATTTTTTATTTTAGGCCAAAGGAGTACGGGCCTTAAAAATTAGGCATTTACCTGACATAAAATAAATTCTGATTATGTGGCTTGAGGTACATTAAGCGGTCAAGGGATACATTTTTTTTACTGTAGGTCACTGGACTACAGGCACCAAACATTAGGAATTCACATGAAAAAAAGATCAAGTGATTATGTGGCCGGAGGTATATTACACGGTCAATGGATATCAATTTTACTGCAGGCCAGTAGAAATACAGGTCAAATACATATGTTTAAAAGAACAAAAAATCTAAAATTGGCAAACAAAATCCCCCCTCTTGAAAAAACCCCTAATGATAATAGTTGAAATTCCATAACACGTGGTCATCACTGGTGTTAAATTACTCTGAGGGCGAAACAATTATTCATTCAGCGTACATAAAAGAACAAGTATGTATGTGGCTGGAGGTAGATTACACGGTCATTGGATATCAATTTTCCAGCAGGCCAGTGTACTACAGGTCCCAAAAATTATGCATTGAGTGTACATAAAAGAACAAGCAGGTATGTGGCTGGAGGTAGATTACACGGTCATTGGATATCAATTTTCCAGCAGGCCACTGGACTACAGGCCCCAAAAATTATGCATTCAGCGTACATAGAAGATCAAGTAAGTAAGTGGCTGAAGGTAGATTACATGGTCATTGGAAATCAATTTTCCAGAAGGCCAGTGTACTACAGGCCCCAAAAATTATGCATTCAGCGTACAAAAAATAACAAGTAAGTATGTGGCTGGAGGTAGATTACACGGTCAATGGATATCAATTTTCCAGCAGGCCAGTACAAATACAGGTCAAATACATATGTTTAAAAGAATAAAAAATATAAAATTGGATTAAAAATATGGCTAACAAAATCCCCCCTCTTGAAAAAAACCTTAATGATAATAGTTGAAACACGTGGTCGTCACATTAGGCACTCAACGGACAGAAAAGACCTTTTATGCCGCTGTATTTACCTAAGACAGGGACCAATATTTGTTCCAAGTGGTGGCAGATATTTATGGGCTGGCATGAGGAAATTCATTTAAACGTGGTTGTTTAAATCCACCAAGATCCATGCCTCATTCATTTTTAGAAATGTGAGGTAGTCCACACTGTCGTGAGCTAGGCGAGTGCGCTTATCGATCACGATCCCCCCTGCTGCGCTGAACGTCCTTTGGACAGGACACTGGACGAGGGGCAAGCCAAGAGTTCCATGGCAAATTGTGCCAGCTCTGGCCACAGCTCAGACCTGCACACCCAGTAGTCCATGGGTTCCTTGCTTCTCAGAGCATCCACATCGGCTCTCAACATGATGTAGTCGGACACCTGTCGGTCTAGGCGATCCGTGAGGCTGGATCCAGTGGGCGGCTGTCGATAGGTTGGTTGCAAGAATGATCTCATATCCGAAGTAATTAACACATCTTCAAACCGCCCTCTTCTTGCATGCACTGTTGGATTTTTACCCGCAACTGTTTCTTTGTGAGTGGAAATTCCTCTGCCAGCGCCCACAAAAGCAGAATGCAGCATTTCTCGAAGCAAGGCCTGGAAGTGCTGGATTCTGACAGCCCTCTGTGATGGTGGTAACATGTCTGCCATTTTGTGCTTGTACCAGGGTCTAATTATGTTGCCACCCAGTACTGGTCTTTGGCCTTTATGCTTTTTATACGGGGGTCCCTCTTCAAACACTGGTGCATAAAGGCCCCCTTTTGCACTAAACTGGAAGCGGTGGAGTGGCCTGGCCGCCTTTCATCGTCCAGGAAAATGTCATCCTCGGTCTCCTCCCCCCAGACACGGACAACACCAGGGATCCCATAAATTTTTTAAGCATGCTCTTCTTGCGCCTCCTCCGCCCCGCACCATCCTTCTCTGACTCCTCTTCAGACTCCTGTTGACTTGTCTAAGATGGAGTAGCCCCCCATGGGAATTCATCCAGCATTGCGACTTCCTCATCTTCCTGCTCCTCGACGGCTTAGTCAATGACACAATGCAATGCACGCTCCAGAAAGGTACGATGCTACTGATGGCGCCCTGGCTGTGACTGACCAGTTTGGTTATCTCATCAAATGGCTGCAGAAGTCTGCATGCGTCGTGCATGAGCAGCCACTGGCGCTGTGAAAAAAAAACAAGCTCCCAGAACCTGCCCTGCCGCAGAGTTCGTACAGGTAGTCGTTAACTGCACGTTTCTGCTGGAGAAGCCTATCAAGCATATAGAATGTGGAGTTCCAGCGCGTCGGGCAGTTACAAATCAGACGTCTGACGGGCAAGTTGTGTCACTGCTGAACGTCAGCAAGGCGAGCCATGACCGTGTAAGATCTTCTAAAATGGCCAGAGATTTTCCGGGCCTGCCACAAGACGTCCTGGAATGCGGGGTATTTGGCAATGAATCACTGCACGACTAAGTTCAGGACGTGTGCAATGCACGGCATGTGTGTCATTTTGCCCTGTTTCAGCACCTTCACCAAATTGGCAACGTTGTCACACATCAATTTACCGACTGTCAAATTGAGTGGGGTTAGCCACTGATCAGTCTGTGACCGCAAAGCTGAAAGGAGTGCCGGACCAGTGTGGCTCTTGGCTTCCAGGCACAACACCACAGCACAGCATGGCAACGTCTCATCTGGCACGTCAAATAGGTTCTGGGGAGCTTGGGGCGCACAGCGGAAGAGGCGGTAGCAGTGGAAAAGGAGGAGTCAGCCGAGGAGGAGACGGAGGATGGGGTAGAAGAAGAAGAGGCAGGCCTGCATGCAATCCCTGGCGGTAACACTAAATCCACACGGGTGCCAAGGGTTGCATGCTTGACGGCCGTCAGAAGGTTCACCCAGTGGGCAGTAAAAGTTATGTACCTTCCCTGCCCATGTTTGCTAGACCACTATGTTAGATGTATCTTAGCACCAACACTGTCTGCCAGAGATACATTCACTTGCCGCTGAACATGGCCATATAGCTCCGGGCTGCCCTTCTGGGAGAAATATTTCCTTCTGGGTACCTTCCATTGCAGTGTGCCAATGGCCCCAAATTTTCTAAAGGCCTCCGAGTCCACCAATTTATATGGCAGTAGTTGGCGGGCTAGATTTCCTGACAAGCCGGCGGTCAGCCCTTGGGCAAGAGGGTTATCCGGCGTCATCATCTATTTTTCGCTCGAACATTTGGGCCACGGAAGCCTGCCTTTTGCCAGATGAACCTGACATTGGCATGGTGGAGGGTGGAGGACAAATGGGAGGAGACAGGAGAAGGAGTAGAGGCAAGACGTGGACGTGGAGTGCTGGGAGTGTGCCTTTGAGTTCTGACAGTGTTGCTCCCACTGGTCTCAGTGATGGGAGGTCTCTAGGTAAATGTTTTGGTCTTCCCGCGACTTATGCTTTGACAGCAAAGGCTGCACATGGCAACACTATTGTCAGCAGAGGACACGTTAAAAAAAGCCCACACTGCGGAGCCATGTGCAAGCGTCCTGGGAGCGCCAGATGTGACCGTGCATGGTGGATGGCTCTTTCCAGAAACATTAGCAGTCTGCTTTTTGCCTCCTGTGCACTGTAAGATCTGCATGCTTCTCCTCCCTATCTGCTGCTCCGTCTCTACCTCTGAACTCCCCTCCTCTTCCTCTTTTGCATGCACCCACGTGACGTCCATAAACACGTCATCATTGTCCCCTTCACCACCACTAACATTAGAGATCTCGGAGTAGGCAGCAACAGCGGGGACCACCCTTCTTGGGCTGATCTGGGGACTGTCGTCAGACTGCTGGGTGCTACCACCTCTTCCTGATCCGATGCCAAGAATGGCTGCGCATCGGTATGGTCTTGGAATGGATGGGAAAATTATTTATCTAACTCGAGCGGGGGGGATATGGTGGTTGTGGTGGTGGTGTCTTTAGGGGTGCACACAGCAGAGAGTGAAGAGGGTGCAGATAGAGAGGATGAGGAGGGTAGAGAAGTGGAAGGCTGAGTGAGCCACTCAACCAAGTCTGGTGAGTCCTTTGACGTAATCGCACACACTTTCTGCAACTTCCAACTTAGGCTTCGGCCTGGTGCACCTGCCCGACCCTTACCACCCATGCGGAATGTCCTGCCTCTTCCTCTGCCTTTCATTTTCAAAATGACCCTGCTACAAAAGTTCCTATAGAAGAGCAGTATTTGTGGAAGAAGGTATATCACACCCATACTTCAATCCCTTTTTGGGGGGGGCAACTGGTAAATCACACCAGTAGAAATTATTTGTTCCAATGTTGTTTGTCCCCATCTGTACCTGAGGTAACGCAGCAAAACCACAAACCAATGCTGCACTACCCAAATGCACTATATAGAAAGTATATAATTGGTATATAACACCCCTGCTTCAATCAATTTTTTGGGGGGGCAACTGCTATATCACACCAGTACAAATTATTTGATCCAATGGCGTTTGCTACTATCTGTAGCAGAGGTAACACAGCTAAACCGCAAACAAATGCTGCACTACCCAAATGCACTATATAGAAAGTATATTATTGGTATATAACCCCCCTGCTTAAATCATTTTTTTCGCGGGGGCAACTGGTATATCACACCAGTAGAAATTATTTGTTCCAATGTTGTTTGTTACTATCTGTAGCTGATCTAATGCAGATAAACCGCAAACAAATGCTGCACTACCTAAATGCACTATATAGAAAGTATATAATTGGTATATAACACCCCTGCTTCAATCATTTTTTTGGGGGGCAACTGGTATATTACACCAGTAGAAATTATTTGTTCCAATGTCTTTTGTCCCTATCTGTAGCTGAGGCAACACAGCAAAACCACAAACCAATGCTGCACTACCCAAATGCACTATGTAGAAAGTATATTACTGGTATATAACACCCCAGCTTCAATCAGTTTTTTGTGGGGGGCAACTGGTATATCACACCAGTAGAAATTATTTGATAAAATGTTGTTTGTCACTATCTGTAGCTGAGCTAACACAGCTAAACCGCAAACAAATGCTGCACTATCTAAATGCACTATATAGAAAGTATATAATTGGTATATAATACCCCAGCTTCAATCAATTTTTTTGGGGGGGCAACTGATAGATCACACCAATAGAAATGATTTGTTCCAATGTCGTTTGTCCCTATCTGCAGCTGTGTAACGCAGCAAAACCGCAAACCAATGCTGCACTACCCAAATGAACTATATAGAAAGTATATTATTGGTATATAACACCCCAGCTTCAATCAGTTTTTTTGGGGGGCAACTGGTACATCACATCAGTAGAAATGATTTGTTCCAATAGCGTTTGGCACTCTGTGTAGCTGCAGTATCGTAGCAGAACCGCACACAACTGCTGCACAATACAAATGCACTTTCTATGTTAGAAAGTATATTATAAGTATATTACACCCCTCAGTAAATTACACCTATCTAGGGATGAGCGAACCCTAACTGCATTTTCGTAAAAGTCCGGGTTCGGGTTCGGTGTTCGGCGCTTCCTTGGCGCTTTTTGAAAGGCTGCAAAGCAGCCAATCAACAAGCGTCATACTACTTGCCCCAAGAGGCCATCACAGCCTTGCCTACTATTGGCATGGCTGTGATTGGCCAGTGCAGCATGTGACCCAGCCTCTATATAAGCTTGGGTCACGTAGCGCTACACGTCACTCTGCTGATTCAAGCATAGGGAGAGGTTGCTGCTGCGACGTTAGGGCGAGATTAGGCAGATTAACTCCTCCAAAAGACTTAATTCAGTGATCGATCTCCAGCTGTGGATCATTGAAGTGCTAATATTGAATTGCTCACTTTTTTTAGGCTGCCCAGACCGTTTTTATATCACTTTTTTCTGGGGTGATCGGCGACCATTTTGTGGCTTGTGGTGCGCCAGCACAAGCTACCACCAAGTGCATTTAACCATCAATAGTGTGGTTATTTTTTGCTATATCCTACATCAGCTGCAGGCTGAGCCTGTGTCACCGAAGTGCATTTAACCATCAACAGTGTGGATATTTTTTGGCCATATACTACATCAGGTGCAGGCTGAGCCTGTGTCACCCAAGTGCATTTAACCATCAACAGTGTGGTTATTTTTTGGCCATATACTACATTAGGTGCAGGCTGAGCCTGTGTCACCCAAGTGCATTTAACCATCAACAGTGTGGTTATTTTTTGGCCATATACTACATCAGGTGCAGGCTGAGCCTGTGTCACCCAAGTGCATTTAACCATCAATAGTGTGGTTATTTTTTGGCCATATACTACATCAGGGGCAAGTTGAGCCTGTCACCCAGCACCTAAAAAATAGACCTGACATTTATATTCCTCCAAATCAGTACTGTTTTAGCTGGTCAAGTTATTTGTAGTGACCGTAAAAGCACAGTTTTTGTTCTGGGTTGAAAAACTATTCCCAAATTTGCCATTCTCAAAATTAGTAGTTTCTGCTATATCAGGCCTACTTTAAATCTATCCCAAAAAGGATATCTTAGATTGAAGGTGCTGATAGTGTCATTCTGAAAAACTTAACACACACGCTACCGTGCAGATACAAGTCTAATTCTGTGATTAAAGGTATATCTGTCACACAGCGCGAAAAAAATAGGCCTCACATTTATATTCAACCAAATCTGTACTGTTTTAGCTGGTCAAATTATTTGTAGTGACCGTAAAAGCACAGTTTTTGTTCTGGGTTGAAAAACTATTCCCAAATTTGCCATTCTCAAAATTAGTAGTTTCTGCTATATCAGGCCTACTTTAAATCTATCCCAAAAAGGATATCTTAGATTGAAGGTGCTGATAGTGTCATTCTGAAAAACTTAACACACACGCTACCGTGCAGATACAAGTCTAATTCAGTGATTAAAGGTATATCTGTCACACAGCGCCTAGAAAATAGACCTGACATTTATATTCCTCCAAATCTGTACTGTTTTAGCTGGTCAAATTATTTGTAGTGACCGTAAAGGCACAGTTTTTGTTCTGGGTTGAAAAACTATTCCCAAATTTGCCATTTTCAAAATTGTGGTGAACGGGAACAATGAGGAAAACATCTAATAAGGGACCCGGACGTGGACATGGTCGTGGTGGTGTTAGTGGACCCTCTGGTGCTGGGAGAGGACGTGGCCGTTCTGCCACAGCCACACGTCCTAGTGTACCAACTACCTCAGGTCCCAGTAGCCGCCAGAATTTACAGGGATATTTGGTGGGGCCCAATGCCGTTCTAAGGATAGTAAGGCCTGAGCAGGTACAGGCATTAGTCAATTGGGTGGCCGACAGTGCATCCAGCACGTTCACATTATCCAGTCTTCTGCAGAAAGCGCACAGATGGCGCATGAAAACCAAGCCCATCAGTCTGTCACATCACCCCCATGCATATCAGGGAAACTGTCTGAGCCTCAAGTTATGCAGCAGTCTCTTATGCTGTTTGAAGACTCTGCTGCCAGGATTTCCCAAGGGCATCCACCTAGCCCTTCCCCAGGGGTGGAAGACATAGAATGCACTAACGCACAACCACTTATGTTTCCTGATGATGAGGACATGGGAATACCACCTCAGCACGTCTCTGATGATGACGAAACACAGGTGTCAACTGCTGCGTCTTTCTGCAGTGTGCAGACTGAACAGGAGGTCAGGGAGGAAGACTGGGTGGAAGACGATGCAGGGGACGATGAGGTCCTAGACCCCACATGGAATGAAGGTCGTGCCACTGACTTTCAGAATTCGGAGGAAGAGGCAGTGGTGAGACCGAGCCAACAGCGTGGCAAAAGAGGGAGCAGTGGGCAAAATCAGAACACCCGCCGCCAAGAGACTCCGCCTGCTACTGACCGCCGCCATCTGGGACCGAGCACCCCAAAGGCAGCTTCAAGGAGTTCCCTGGCATGGCACTTCTTTAAACAATGTGCTGACGACAAGACCCGAGTGGTTTGCACGCTGTGCCATCAGAGCCTGAAGCGAGGCATTAACGTTCTGAACCTTAGCACAACCTGCATGACCAGGCACCTGCATGCAAAGCATGAACTGCAGTGGAGTAAACACCTTAAAAACAAAGAAGTCACTCAGGCTGCCCCTGCTACCTCTTCTGCTGCTGCCGCCTCGGCCTCTTCTGCTGCTGCCGCCGCCTCGGCCTCTTCCTCCGCCTCTGGAGGAACGTTGGCACCTGCCGCCCAGCAAACATGGGATGTACCACCAACACCACCACCTGCGTCACCAAGCATCTCAACCATGTCACACGGCAGCGTTCAGCTCTCCATCTCACAAACATTTGAGAGAAAGCGTAAATTCCCACCTAGCCACCCTCGATCCCTGGCCCTGAATGCCAGCATTTCTAAACTGAGATAAACAAAAAAGGAAGAAAAAACTGGAACTGCAAATAGTATTTGCTCCTTGGGCGCTGCTCGGCTGGATATATAACGCAGAAGGTGAATAAAAAAGTATTTATTGGTCTACGCGTTTCGAGGGAATTGGACCCTCTTCCTCAGGACAATCATACAATACAGGACTGTAAACATTTATTTATACACTTGTTTTTGGCGCCTAACCTCGATTTAGGGGGCGGGGCTATGGGCGGAGTTAATGTGCATATAAACAAACATGAATTAAAATAATCGTTACTATATAAGTAAAAGCAAACTTAGAGACACTTCACAAACGTCCGGTAATCACTGGAGTGGAAAATATGTACCAGTGATGGATGTAAACAGAGAGCAGCAGGGGGAGGTGATGCGTCAGGACGGGTCGCTAGGCCACGCCCACATTTGTGACGCAACACTGAGGGGGAAGTTGGGTTTTACTCAGTAATAGAAGCGCTGGGGGGGCGGGGCTATGGGCGGAGTTAATATACATGTAAACGAGCATGAGTTTAAGATAATCCCTACTATATTGGTGACAACAAACATAGTCACTGGAGTGTGAATTATGCCCCAGTGATGGATATAAATAGAGAGCGGCAGGGGGAGGTGATACGTTAGGACGGGTCGCTAGGCCACGCCCACATTTGTGACGTGCACTGACGGGGAAGTTGGGTTTTGCTGTTTTACTAAGTAATAGGAGCGCTGGGGGGGCGGGACAGTAGGCGGAGTTAATATACATGTAAACATAAAATAAGACAATCCCTCCTTTATGGGTAAAAACAAACTTAGGGACACTTAATATGGATGTCCAGTGGTAAATAGGGTAAAAAATGTATGCACAAGTGATATATATGAAACAGAGAGCGGCAGGGGGAGGTAATACTTAGGGACGGGTCGCTAGGCCACGCCCACATTGATGATGTAACATTATAGGGGAGGTTGGGTTTTGCTGAGTGATAGAAGTGCTGGGAACTGTTTCACTCAGTTCATTAAGACCATGGGGTGTTAGCGTATCAAGTTGATATATCCAGAAGACTTCACGTTTTTGTAGGATATCAAACCGATTAAATGGGTTTTCTGGTATGTGTTCTATAGGAGTGATTTTTATTGGGTGTTTTTGTTTTTCTGTAGTTGTCGCACAGTGTCTTGACAGACCGTGTTTTTGATATAAGCGTCGTATATTGTATGTATGTTGATTAAGTCGACAGTGTAACTCCTGTGTTGTGCGCCCCACATACTGCAGGCCGCAACTGCACTCGATTAGGTATATGACGTAAGAGGACTGGCACGTCATGTATTGTTTTATGGGGAAGGACGTTTTATTGCGGTTTGATATGAATGTGGTTTGATTATGGGTAATTGTTTTACAGCATAGGCATCGCCTAGACCGGCTTTTGTAGCTGCCCACATTCTGTGCCGTAATTATACTGGATTTCTTTTGTGGTGCATTGTGTTGTCTGGGTTTGCTGGGGGCCAAAATGCTTTTTATCGTAGGGGCTCGTCTATATGTAATGGCTGGTTTATGCGCTAGGTGTTTTGAGAGGTATGGATCTTGGAGTAATATATGCCAGTGTTTGGCTAGAACGTTCTTAATATGCCCATTTGACGTGCTGTACTGGGTGATAAAATTAAGACGGTCTTGTGTTTCTTCTTTTTTGGAGGTCTTTGTAAGACATTCCTCCTGGGACACAATGGAACTTTTTTTCAAGGCGTTTTTTATCAGTTTAGGTGGGTATTTTTTTGCCGAAAAACGTTTACGGATGGTGTCTGTCTGTTGTATGAAATCTTCTTTGTATGTACAGTTACGTCTTATTCGTTTGAATTGGCTATATGGTATGTTTTGTAGCCATTTTTTGTGGTGAAAACTGGAATAATGAATATAACTGTTGCTATCTACCGGTTTGAAGTATGTTTTGGTCGATATGATGCTATTGTGACTCTGAATGATAATATCTAAAAATTCGATTTCCGTTTTATTAAAGTTGAGAGTGAAGGTAATACCCCAATCTGTTTCGTTAAGGGATTGGCAAAAGGTTTTGGCGGAGAGTTCGTCCCCATTCCATATAATGAATATATCATCGATATACCTCCTGAAAAAAATGATTTTTTTTTTATAGGTTGAGTGCTTGGTTATGTGTAGTTCTTCGAACTCCCCCATAAATAAATTAGCGAAGGACGGTGCTACTCGCGTCCCCATAGCGGTCCCCTTACACTGGTGGTAGATGTTACCATTGTATAAAAAATAATTGTTTATCGTCTCCAATACCAAATGTGCGACAAGCAATCTATCTCAATATATGGATCTTCACTTACAGCCATATGTCAAAAACCTGCCCACGTATCTACATGACTCCAGCCAGCTCATCCGTGAATTAAAAACTATAAATTGGGAAGAATCATATTCGTTTCTCACTTTAGATGTCACATCCCTATATACCAACAATAAACACGAACTAGGCCTCCGGTGCGTCCAATCAGTGCTGGAAAGGGACATTAGCTTAAAATCTTCCCAAATTTCTTTCTTACTACAAAGCTTACAGTTTATTTTAGAAAACAATTATTTTTTATACAATGGTAACATCTACCACCAGTGTAAGGGGACCGCTATGGGGACGCGAGTAGCACCGTCCTTCGCTAATTTATTTATGGGGGAGTTCGAAGAACTACACATAACCAAGCACTCAACCTATAAAAACAAAATCATTTTTTTCAGGAGGTATATCGATGATATATTCATTATATGGGATGGGGACGAACTCTCCGCCAAAACCTTTTGCCAATCCCTTAACGAAACAGATTGGGGTATTACCTTCACTCTCAACTTTAATAAAACGGAAATCGAATATTTAGATATTATCATTCAGAGTCACAATAGCATCATATCGACCAAAACATACTTCAAACCGGTAGATAGCAACAGTTATATTCATTATTCCAATTTTCACCACAAAAAATGGCTACAAAACATACCATATAGCCAATTTAAACGAATAAGACGTAACTGTACATACAAAGAAGATTTCATACAAACAGACACCATCCGTAAACGTTTTTCGGCAAAAAAATACCCACCTAAACTGATAAAAAACGCCTTGAAAAAAAGTTCCATTGTGTCCCAGGAGGAATGTCTTACAAAGACCTCCAAAAAAGAAGAAACACAAGACCGTCTTAATTTTATCACCCAGTACAGCACGTCAAATGGGCATATTAAGAACGTTCTAGCCAAACACTGGCATATATTACTCCAAGATCCATACCTCTCAAAACACCTAGCGCATAAACCAGCCATTACATATAGACGAGCCCCTACGATAAAAAGCATTTTGGCCCCCAGCAAACCCAGACAACACAATGCACCACAAAAGAAATCCAGTATAATTACGGCACAGAATGTGGGCAGCTACAAAAGCCGGTCTAGGCGATGCCTATGCTGTAAAACAATTACCCATAATCAAACCACATTCATATCAAACCGCAATAAAACGTCCTTCCCCATAAAACAATACATGACGTGCCAGTCCTCTTACGTCATATACCTAATCGAGTGCAGTTGCGGCCTGCAGTATGTGGGGCGCACAACACAGGAGTTACACTGTCGACTTAATCAACATACATACAATATACGACGCTTATATCAAAAACACGGTCTGTCAAGACACTGTGCGACAACTACAGAAAAACAAAAACACCCAATAAAAATCACTCCTATAGAACACATACCAGAAAACCCATTTAATTGGTTTGATATCCTACAAAAACGTGAAGTCTTCTGGATATATCAACTTGATACGCTAACACCCCATGGTCTTAATGAACTGAGTGAAACAGTTCCCAGCACTTCTATCACTCAGCAAAACCCAACCTCCCCTATAATGTTACGTCATCAATGTGGGCGTGGCCTAGCGACCCGTCCCTAAGTATTACCTCCCCCTGCCGCTCTCTGTTTCATATATATCACTTGTGCATACATTTTTTACCCTATTTACCACTGGACATCCATATTAAGTGTCCCTAAGTTTGTTTTTACCCATAAAGGAGGGATTGTCTTATTTCATGTTTACATGTATATTAACTCCGCCTACTGTCCCGCCCCCCCAGCGCTCCTATTACTTAGTAAAACAGCAAAACCCAACTTCCTCGTCAGTGCACGTCACAAATGTGGGCGTGGCCTAGCGACCCGTCCTAACGTATCACCTCCCCCTGCCGCTCTCTATTTATATCTATCACTGGGGCATAATTCACACTCCAGTGACTATGTTTGTTGTCACCAATATAGTAGGGATTATCTTAAAATCATGCTCGTTTACATGTATATTAACTCTGCCCATAGCCCCGCCCCCCAGCGCTTCTATTACTGAGTAAAACCCAACTTCCCCCTCAGTGTTGCGTCACAAATGTGGGCGTGGCCTAGCGACCCGTCCTGACGCATCACCTCCCCCTGCTGCTCTCTGTTTACATCCATCACTGGTACATATTTTCCACTCCAGTGATTACCGGACGTTTGTGAAGTGTCTCTAAGTTTGCTTTTACTTATATAGTAACGATTATTTTAATTCATGTTTGTTTATATGCACATTAACTCCGCCCATAGCCCCGTCCCCAAAAACAAGTGTATAAATAAATGTTTACAGTCCTGTATTGTATGATTGTCCTGAGGAAGAGGGTCCAATTCCCTCGAAACGCGTAGACCAATAAATACTTTTTTATTCACCTTCTGCGTTATATATCCAGCCGAGCAGCGCCCAAGGAGCAAATACTATTTGCAGTTCCAGTTTTTTCTTCCTTTTTTGTTTATCTCACTTCGCTTTCGCATTTAATTTTTAAATGCGCCCTGGAACCTAGGCTGCAGCAAGGCACCCCTGGCCGCTGGTCTATTTTCCAGCAAGGCTCGTCAAAGGCGTTGTGACTCTTCACAACAGACTCTGGTAAGCGCATTACTTTTTTCATTACTGTAATCGTTTTATACTTTACTACACATTTGGCGCTGCCTCTCTCTTCTCCCCTCCCTTTTTAGCATTTCTAAACTACTGGCCTATGAAATGCTGTCATTTAGGCTGGTGGACACAGACAGCTTCAAACAGCTCATGTCGCTTGCTGTCCCACAGTATGTTGTTCCCAGCCGCCACTACTTCTCCAAGAGAGCCGTGCATTCCCTGCACAACCAAGTGTCCGATAAAATCAAGTGTGCACTGCGCAACGCCATCTGTGGCAAGGTCCACCTAACCACAGATACGTGGACCAGTAAGCACGGCCAGGGACGCTATATCTCCCTAACTGCACACTGGGTAAATGTAGTGGCGGCTGGGCCCCAGGCGGAGAGCTGTTTGGCGCACGTCTTTCCGCCGCCAAGGATCGCAGGGCAACATTCTTTGCCTCCTGTCTCCTCCTCCTCCTACTCAGCTTCCTCCTCCTCTTCTTCCACCTGCTCATCCAGTCAGCCACACACCTTCACAACCAACTTCAGCACAGCCCGGGGTAAACGTCAGCAGGCCGTTCTGAAACTCATATGTTTGGGGGACAGGCCCCACACCGCACAGGAGTTGTGGCGGGGTATAGAACAACAGACCGACGAGTGGTTGCTGCCGGTGAGCCTCAATCCCGGCCCGGTGGTGTGCGATAATGGGCGAAATCTCATTGCAGCTCTGGGACTAGCCGGTTGGACGCACATCCCTTGCCTGGCGCATGTGCTGAATTTGGTGGTGCAGAAGATCATTCGCAACTACCCCGACATGTCAGAGCTGCTGCATAAAGTGCGGGCCGTCTGTTCGCGCTTCCCGCGTTCACACCCTGCTGCTGCACGCCTGTCTGCGCTACAGCGTAACTTCGGCCTTCCCGCTCACCGCCTCATATGCGATGTGCCCACCAGGTGGAACTCCACCTTGCACATGCTGGACAGACTGTGCGAGCAGCAGCAGCCCATAGTAGAGTTTCAGCTGCAGCACGCACGGGTCAGTCGCACTGCGGAACAGCACCACTTCACCACCAATGACTGGGCCTGCATGCGAGACCTGTGTGCCCTGTTGCGCTGTTTCGAGTACTCCACCAACATGGCCAGTGGCGATGACGCCGTTATCAGCGTTACAATACCACTTCTATGTCTCCTTGAGAAAACACTTAGGGCGATGATGGAAGAAGAGGTGGCCCAGGAGGAAGAGGAGGAAGAGGGGTCATTTTTAGCACTTTCAGGCCAGTCTCTTCGAAGTGATTTAGAGGGAGGTTTTTTGCAACAGCAGAGGCCAGGTACAAATGTGGCCAGACATGGCCCACTACTGGAGGACGAGGAGGACGAGGATGAGGTGGAGGAGGATGAGGAGGAAGCATGTTCACAGCGGGGTGTCACCCAAAGCAGCTCGGGCCCATCACTGGTGCGTGGCTGGGGGGAAACACAGGACGATGACGATACGCCTCCCACAGAGGACAGCTTGTCCTTACCTCTGGGCAGCCTGGCACACATGAGCGACTACATGCTGCAGTGCCTGCGCAACGACAGCAGAGTTGCCCACATTTTAACGTGTGCGGACTACTGGGTTGCCACCCTACTGGATCCCCGGTACAAAGACAATGTGCCCACCTTACTTCCTAAACTGGAGCATTATAGGAAGATGCGCGAGTACAAGCACACATTGGTAGACGCGCTACTGAGAGCATTCCCAAATGTCACAGGGGAACCAGTGGAAGCTCAAGGCGAAGGCAGAGGAGGAGCAAGAGGTCGCCAACGCAGCTGTGTCACGGCCAGCTCCTCTGAGGGCAGGGTTAGCATGGCAGAGAGGTGGAAAAGTTTTGTCACCACGCCACAGCTAACTGCACCACCACCTGATACGGAACGTGTTAGCAGGAGGCAACATTTCACTAATATGGTGGAACAGTACCTGTGCACACCCCTCGACGTACTGACTGATGGTTCGGCCCCATTCAACTTCTGGGTCTCCAAATTGTCCAAGTGGCCAGAGCTAGCCTTTTATGCCTTGGAGGTGCTGGCCTGCCCGGCGGCAAGCGTTTTGTCTGAACGTGTATTCAGCACGGCAGGGGGCGTCATTACAGACAAACGCAGCCGCCTGTCTACAGCAAATGTGGACAAGCTGACGTTCATAAAAATGAACCAGGCATGGATTCCACAGGACCTGTCCATCCCTTGTGCAGATTAGACATTAACTACCTCCCCTTAACAATATATTATTGTACTCCAGGGCACTTCCTCATTCAATCCTATTTTTATTTTCATTTTACCATTATATTGCGGGAAAACCCAAAGTTGAATGAACCTCTCCTCTGTCTGGGTGCCGGGGCCTAAATGTGTGACAGTGGCCTGTTCCAGTGGTGGGTGACGTGAAGCCTGATTCTCTGCTATGACATGAAGACTGATTCTCTGCTGACATGAAGCCAGAATCTCTGTTACGGGACCTCTCTCCTCTGCCTGGGTGCCTGGGCTTAAATATGTGACAGTGGCCTGTTCCAGTGGTGGGTGACGTGAAGCCTGATTCTCTGCTATGACATGAAGACTGATTCTATGCTGACATGAAGCCAGAATCTCTGTTACGGGACCTCTCTCCTCTGCCTGGGTGCCTGGGCCTAAATATGTGACAGTGGCCTGTTCCAGTGGTGGGTGACGTGAAGCCTTATTCTCTGCTATGACATGAATACTGATTCTGTGCTGACATGAAGCATGAATCTCTGTTATGGGACCTCTCTCCTCTGCCTGGGTGCCTGGGCCTAAATATGTGACAGTGGCCTGTTCCAGTGGTGGGTGACGTGAAGCCTGATTCTCTGCTATGACATGAAGACTGATTCTCTGCTGACATGAAGCCTGAATCTCTGTTATGGGACCTCTCTCCTCTGCCTGGGTGCCGGGGCCTAAATATGTGACAGTGGCCTGTTCCAGTGGTGGGTGACGTGAAGCCTGATTCTCTGCTATGACATGAAGACTGATTCTCTGCTGACATGAAGCCTGAATCTCTGTTACGGGACCTCTCTCCTCTGCCTGGGTGCCTGGGCCTAAATATGTGACAGTGGCCTGTTCCAGTGGTGGGTGACGTGAAGCCTAATTCTCTGCTATGACATGAAGACTGATTCTGTGCTGACATGAAGCCAGATTCTCTGTTACAGGACCTCTCTCCTCTGTCTGGGTGCCGGGGCCTAAATATGTGACAGTGGCCTGTTCCAGTGGTGGGTGACGTGAAGCCTGATTCTCTGCTATGACATGAAGACTGATTCTGTGCTGACATGAAGCCAGATTCTCTGTTACGGGACCTCTCTCCTCTGTCTGGGTGCCGGGGCCTAAATATGTGACAGTGGCCTGTTCCAGTGGTGGGTGACGTGAAGCCTGATTCTCTGCTATGACATGAAGACTGATTCTGTGCTGACATGAAGCCAGAATCTCTGTTACGGGACCTCTCTCCTCTGCCTGGGTGCCTGGGCCTAAATATGTGACAGTGGCCTGTTCCAGTGGTGGGTGACGTGAAGCCTGATTCTCTGCTATGACATGAAGACTGATTCTCTGCTGACATGAAGCATGAATCTCTGTTATGGGACCTCTCTCCTCTGCCTGGGTGCCTGGGCCTAAATATGTGACAGTGGCCTGTTCCAGTGGTGGGTGACGTGAAGCCTGATTCTCTGCTATGACATGAAGACTGATTCTGTGCTGACATGAAGCATGAATCTCTGTTATGGGACCTCTCTCCTCTGCCTGGGTGCCTGGGCCTAAATATGTGACAGTGGCCTGTTCCAGTGGTGGGTGACGTGAAGCCTGATTCTCTGCTATGACATGAAGACTGATTCTCTGCTGACATGAAGCCTGAATCTCTGTTATGGGACCTCTCTCCTCTGCCTGGGTGCCTGGGCCTAAATATGTGACAGTGGCCTGTTCCAGTGGTGGGTGACGTGAAGCCTGATTCTCTGCTATGACATGAAGACTGATTCTCTGCTGACATGAAGCCTGAATCTCTGTTATGGGACCTCTCTCCTCTGCCTGGGTGCCGGGTCCTAAATATGTGACAGTGGCCTGTTCCAGTGGTGGGTGACGTGAAGCCTGATTCTCTGCTATAACATGAAGACTGATTCTCTGCTGACATGAAGCCTGAATCTCTGTTACGGGACCTCTCTCCTCTGCCTGGGTGCCTGGGCCTAAATATGTGACAGTGGCCTGTTCCAGTGGTGGGTGACGTGAAGCCTGATTCTCTGCTATGACATGAAGACTGATTCTGTGCTGACATGAAGCCAGATTCTCTGTTACGGGACCTCTCTCCTCTGTCTGGGTGCCGGGGCCTAAATATGTGACAGTGGCCTGTTCCAGTTGGGAATGACGTGAAGCCTGATTCTCTGCTATGACATGAAGACTGATTCTCTGCTGACATGAAGCCAGATTCTCTGCTATGGCATGAAGAGACTGATTCTCTGCTGACATGAAGCCAGATTCTCTGCTATGGCATGAAGAGACTGATTCTCTGCTGACTTGAAGCCCGATTCTCTGCTATGGGACATCTGTCCAATTGATATTGGTTAATTTTTTTTATTTTTATTTTAATTCATTTCCCTATCCACATTTGTTTGCAGGGGATTTACCTGCATGTTGCTGCCTTTTGCAGCCCTCTAGCTCTTTCCTGGGCTGTTTTACAGCCTTTTTAGTGCCGAAAAGTTCGGGTCCCTATTGACTTCAATGGTGTTCGTGACGAAGTTCGGGTCGGGTTCGGATCCCGAACCCGAACATTTCCGGGAAGTTCGGCCGAACTTCTCGAACCCGAACATCCAGGTGTTCGCTCAACTCTACACCTATCGATAGTACATCTATACCAGTCCTTAAAAGGACTTTTGAGGCCCTATTAGCTAGCGTTTGGTGTCCCTAACAGTCTGTCCCTGCTCCACACAGCAACCTCTCCCTACACTGGCAAAAGACTGAATGTAAAATGGCGGCCAGATCAGGTTAATTTGTATGGTAGGGGTAAGTCCATTTGCTGAAACGTCTCAATTGGCTGTCCTGTACCACCTGATTGATGTGTCATGGGTCAAAGTTCTTCACAATGTAAAAAAAAATGGCACCGGTGGACATCAGCATATGTTCGCCCGTTCGACGAACCGCAAACGAGCAAAGTTTGCCGCAAAACGACCACCGAGTGAACCGCAAGGCCATCTCTACTGATGGCAACAAGATGTTTATTGTTGAATGGCCCCTGATTGAAAGGGAGCTTAATGGAGGGAAGTCACTCACAGCACTTCTACTGGTTTATGTCCTTTACCCCCAACATTCCTTGCCATCTGCACTATCACTTAAGGCTTCTGTAATAGCATGGAAGACTGTGATCAGTGCAACCTCAGAGGACTCTTTCAGTAAGGAGGTCTCTTCCAGTGGAGTCCCTTGAGATGTTGATGCTAGATATAGTCACATCTTATTGTAGGGGTTGTGGAATTCAATTACTCTCTGATTTCTATGATGGGACCTCACTACACACCTTTTCATATCTTCAAGCTATATTGGCGGTGCCTGTTACCAAACACTATGAATCCCTTGGAATCACCCATTACCTTGAAAAACACCCTCTGACAAAGGTGTCTCTCCATTTACCTTTATAAAACTATCTTTTCTCACTGATGGGTGGGGACCTTATCTCCACTAGCAACATTTATAGGATCCTGCTGGGAGATGTGGAAGTAAGGGAGCGGGTGCATATATTGAATTGGGAGGACTTACATCTTACACGCATCAGGCATGGCAAGTGGCCTTTTATACAACTGTAAGAGCCACCTCATGCTCTAATCTACTGGAGCCCTACCATAAATGGTATTATACCCCCTCTAGGCTAGCCTGCATATTTCCTAATATGGATCCCTAATATGGATGATACATGTATTTTGGGAGTACCCAAGTCTAAAGCCCTTCTGGTCTGATATAAAATTTTTGCTTCAGAGTATTATACTGCAACCAGTCTCCTTGACCCCCGGTTTGGCGGTTTGGCTTTATTTTCTTTTGGATCAGAGCAGTTTCCCAACAAATATAGGAAACTTTTATTCCATATCTTACAGGCTGCAAAGTTCTTGATAGCTAGGCGATGGAAATCCATGGAGGCCCTGAGTGTTCATTGTCTGTCTGAGATGTTCTCTAACCATTGTGTTTATGAGCATTTAATAGCGTTTCAGAGAAATTCTTTAATTTTTTTTCACAAACTTTGGCATTCTTGGATTGCATAACATCCTATATGTTCACTACATAACCATTAATGGCATGAGATATGAGTGTCAGAGACCCAGCTTATGATTGTTTATTACTGTTCATTGTTTATTGTTTGAATGATATTCTACTATAAATCAACTGTGAGAGCTATTTAGCACTGTTATATTGCATTGCATATTTTTTCAATACTCTATGACTCTTATAAATAAAACTAAAACATTCATGATGAGAAATACTCAAAATGTGGTCATGAATTGCTGTTTGGAGAAATAGCAGCACTCAGAAAGGAAGGCGTGGCATCTGGACTTTGTAACATGGAATTTATTTAAATGGTTTTTAAGAGCCATAATGTTTTAATTTTTTGTTGTTGACTGAGCTGTGTGAGGGGTTGTTTTTAGCGGGACAAACCTTCTTTTATACCATTTTTGATCCCTTATTATTTCATTTTTTTGGGAGACGAGGAGAACAACATTTTTATTAATAGAAAGCATGGGCACTCCTGCAAGCACCACAGTTTTCACTCTGCTTTTCATAGGCCAGTGATGTCACGTTCATGGGGCCTGGGAGCAGCTCAGCCCCATTCAAGTGAATGGAGCTGATCTGCGATACCAAGCACAACCACTATACTATGTACGCTGCCGTGCTTTGCAAGCTGCGAGAAGGTAGTAGCACTGACAGGAGCACCCGTGCCTTCTCAAAACAGCAGATCAGCAGGGGTACTGGGTGCCGAAAAAATCTCAGAAAACCCTTTTAAATATACAATAATCCAATTTCTGGTACAGTACACAGCAATAGTCATCTTTTTCAGTGTATTGTACTGTCAGTTTTAGGGTACATGCACACGTTCAGGATTCATGTGCGGAGAATCCGCACTGAAATCCGCAGGTGTTCGCAGGCAAATCTGTGCGGTCAATCCGCATCAATTGGTGCGGATTTGCATGTGGATATGCGTGCATATTTGGTGCGGATTTTCCTAAGTGAATGAAGAAAATCTTGTCAGGAAAAATAAAATAAATTGACATGCTGCGGATTTTAAAATCTGCGCGTAAAAAATCTACATCGTGTGCATTGAGAATTTCAAGTTCTCATAGAATACAATGTACATGATCTACGGTGCATATTTTCCGTACGCAAATCCGTGTGGAAAATCCGCACGCAAGCCTTACACTGACATTTGGCAAGATCAGACCCTGCATCTGGCAGGTAATGGCAGGCTTCCGGACAAAGCAGGCTCATGACAAACATTGGAACTCTGCAATCACATTGTGGGAGAGAGAGAGACCATTTCTTCTGTAAACCTGATGTAGCAGTCATTATGGACAGTGACATCTAAAGTGTTAAAGACCTGGGATTTGTGTTAGCACAGGTCTCAGCCATTGCAGCGGGGTGACGACATTGTGCGTTAATGTTCCCTTGCTATACCGTATATGTATGGCATGGAGTGGGAAGAGGTTAAAAACTTATTGCATATGCAGTATTTGTACACTTTTTTAGGAAACTATAAATTAAATAATTACACTATGAATAAATACATATTTACCTGAATAGAAACTGCCACTCCAGATGAACTCCAGTGGTGAAACAACAACTCCCAGCATGCTCCATTCACTTCTATTGGAGTTCTGAAAACAGCTAAGCAAGTGTGCATGCTGGGAGTCATAGTTTCACCACAGCTGGAGTGCCAAATGTTGCAGATCCCTGCACTAGAAAAACAATACAATAGACACTTTTTATCTCTCAAAATGTTTAGCATAACAGCTATACAACTAGTCAGTTTGTAACTGCTTTTAACAAGTAAACACAAAGGGCAGCAGCTCTCTACAAAGATTAAATGTATAGATTATGAATTGTAATAATGCTATATTCACTATGCACATTCATTTGAGATAGTTAGCAAATATTTCAATCAAATAAAATGCACTCATCTGCCCTGGCAAGGTGACATCTTCCAGATGGGACTCTACACTAGAATCTAACCTCTCCTTGGGCGTAGGCTTCCAAATGGATTCAGGGAAATCAAGATCCAGCTATATTCCACTTTTAATTAAAAATAGCCCTGGACAGATGGGTAGTTAGCATGCAAGACAAAAATGGAGGCAGCAACACCTCCATATGTGCAATGCAAATACAAATTTAGCTTGGTTTCAAAAATATTTTTGTCATTATTAAGAATAATATTTTCAAAGTTATAAATAATCTATACATACAGTATTTAAAGGGACTCTGTCACCACTTTCTAACCCCCCTTTTTAAAAGTATTGTTCTCTCCATGGCGCCCTTGTGATTACAAAGGTGTTGTTATAACATAAATTCGCCGTCTCGTTTTGATAAAAATACCTTTTATCTAACCTGTCAATCTTGTGGATAAGGTGCCCAGGGCGTTTCTGAAGGTCTGAAGCTGCCGCCCGCCGCCGCCGCCGTTGGTGCCCAGCTCCTCCCCTGATCCTTTCAGCGCCGCCTGAATGTAAAGAAATCCGCCTCCGGCTCTCGCTCAGTGCCCCCTCCTCCTTTTCAAAGATCCCGCGCGTGCGCACAGGCCTGTGCCTGATGCGCCCGTGCGGACATTTAGAATCAGCCTCATTGAGCGAAGTGCGCATGCGCGCACTTCGCTCAACCTCCTCATAAGACGAGCACTGCAGCCAGCCACTCAGAGCCTGCGGCTCCATACAGCGCTTGGCAGGCTCTGAGTGTCTGGCTGCAGTGCTCGTCTTATGAGGAGGTTGAGCGAAGTGCGCGCATGCGCGCACTTCGCTCAATGAGGCTGATTCTAAATGTCTGCACGGGCGCATCAGGCACAGGCCTGTGCGCACGCGCGGGATCTTTGAAAAGGAGGAGGGGGCACTGAGCGAGAGCCGGAGGCGGATTTCTTTACATTCAGGCGGCGCTGAAAGGATCAGGGGAGGAGCTGGGCACCAACGGCGGCGGCGGCGGGCGGCAGCTTCAGACCTTCAGAAACGCCCTGGGCACCTTATCCACAAGATTGACAGGTTAGATAAAAGGTATTTTTATCAAAACGAGACGGCAAATTTATGTTATAACAACACCTTTGTAATCACAAGGGCGCCATGGAGAGAACAATACTTTTAAAAGGGGGGGTTAGAAAGTGGTGACAGAGTCCCTTTAATATATATATATACAGTGGGGGAAATAATTATTTGACCCCTCACTGATTTTGTAAGTTTGTCCAATGACAAAGAAATGAAAAGTCTCAGAACAGTATCATTTCAATGGTAGGTTTATTGTAACAGTGGCAGATAGCACATCAAAAGGAAAATCGAAAAAATAACTTTAAATAAAAGATAGCAACTGATTTGCATTTCATTGAGTGAAATAAGTATTTGAACCCTCTAACAAAAAAAGACTTAATACTTGGTGGAAAAACCCTTGTTTGCAAGCACAGAGGTCAAACGTTTCTTGTAATTGATGACCAAGTTTGCGCACATTTTAGGAGGAATGTTGGTCCACTCCTCTTTGCAGATCATCTCTAAATCCCTAAGGTTTCGAGGCTGTCTCTGTGCAACTCTGAGCTTGAGCTCCCTCCATAGGTTTTCGATTGGATTAAGGTCCGGAGACTGACTAGGCCACTCCATGACCTTAATGTGCTACTTCTTGAGCCACTCCTTTGTTGCCTTTGCTGTATGTTTTGGGTCATTGTCGTGCTGGAACACCCATCCACGACCCATTTTCAGTTTCCTGGCAGAGGGAAGGAGGTTGTCGCTCAGGATTTCACGATACATGGCTCCGTCCATTTTCCCGTTTATGCGAATAAGTTGTCCTGTGCCCTTAGCAGAAAAACACCCCCAAAGCAAAATGTTTCCACCCCCATGCTTGACGGTGGGGACGGTGTTTTGGGGGTCATAGGCAGCATTTTTCTTCCACCAAACACAGCGAGTTGAGTTAATGCCAAAGAGCTCTATTTTGGTCTCATCAGACCACAGCACCTTCTCCCAGTCACTCTCTGAATCATTCAGGTGTTCATTGGCAAACTTCAGACGGGCCTGCACATGTGCCTTCCTGAGCAGGGGGACCTTGCGAGCCCTGCAGGATTTTAATCCATTGCGGTGTAATGTGTTTCCAATGGTTTTCTTGGTGACTGTGGTCCCTGCTAATTTGAGGTCATTAACTAACTCCTCCCGTGTAGTTCTAGGATGCTTTTTCACCTTTCTCAGAACCATTGACACCCCACGAGGTGAGATCTTGCGTGGAGCCCCAGAGCGAGGTCGATTGATGTTCATTTTGTGCTCCTTCCATTTTCGAACAATCGCACCAACAGTTGTCACCTTCTCTCCCAGCTTCTTGCTAATGGTTTTGTAGCCCATTCCAGCCTTGTGCAGGTCTACAATTTTGTCTCTGACATCCTTGGACAGCTCTTTGGTCTTTCCCATGTTGGAGAGTTTGGAGTCTGCTTGATTGATTGATTCTGTGGACAGGTGTCTTTTATACAGGTGACTAGTTAAGACAGGTGTCCTTAATGAGGGTGACTAATTGAGTAGAAGTGTCTAACCACTCTGTGGGAGCCAGAACTCTTAATGGTTGGTAGGGGTTCAAATACTTATTTCACTCAATGAAATGCAAATCAGTTGCTATCTTTTATTTAAAGTTATTTTTTCGATTTTCCTTTTGATGTGCTATCTGCCACTGTTACAATAAACCTACCATTGAAATGATACTGTTCTGAGACTTTTCATTTCTTTGTCATTGGACAAACTTACAAAATCAGTGAGGGGTCAAATAATTATTTCCCCCACTGTATATATATATACACTGCTCAAAAAAATAAAGGGAACACTTAAACAACACAATGTAACTCCAAGTCATCACACTTCTGTGAAATCAAACTGTCCACTTAGGAAGCAACACTGAGTGACAATCAATTTCACATGCTGTTGTGCAAATGGGATAGACAACAGGTGGAAATTATAGGCAATTAGCAAGACACCCCCAATAAATGAGTGATTCTACAGGTGGTGACAACAGACCACTTCTCAGTTCCTATGCTTCCAGGCTGATGTTTTGGTCACTTTTGAATGCTGGCGGTGCTTTCACTCTAGTGGTAGCATGAGACGGAGTCTACAACCCACACAAGTGGCTCAGGTAGTGCAGCTTATCCAGGATGGCACATCAATGCGAGCTGTGGCAAGAAGGTTTGCTGTGTCTGTCCGCGTAGTGTCCAGAGCATGGAGGCGCTACCAGGAGACAGGCCAGTACATCAGGAGACGTGGAGGACGCCGTAGGAGGGCAACAACCCAGCAGCAGGACCGCTACCTCCACCTTTGTGCGAGGAGGAACAGGAGGAGCACTGCCAGAGCCCTGCAAAATGACCTCCAGCAGGCCACAAATGTGCATGTGTCTGCTCAAACGGTCAGAAACAGACTCCATGAGGGTGATATGAGGGCCCGACGTCCATAGGTGGGGGTTGTGCTTACAGCACCACACCGTGCAGGACGTTTGGCATTTGCCAGAGAACACCAAGATTGGCAAATTCGCCACTGGTGCCCTGTGCTCTTCACAGATGAAAGCAGGTTCACACTGAGCACATGTGACAGACGTGACAGAGTCTGGAGACGCCGTGGAGAACGTTCTGCTGCCTGCAACATCCTCCAGCATGACCGGTTTGGCATTGGGTCAGTAATGGTGTGGGGTGGCATTTCTTTGGAGGACCGCACAGCCCTCCATGTGCTCGCCAGAGGTAGCCTGACTGCCATTAGCTACCGAGATGAGATCCTCAGACCCCTTTTGAGACCATATGCTGGTGCGGTTGACCCTGGGTTCCTCCTAATGCAAGACAATGCTAGACCTCATGTGGCTGGAGTGTGTCAGCAGTTCCTGCAAGATGAAGGCATTGATGCTATGGACTGGCCCGCCTGTGCACCAGACCAGAATCCAATTGAGCACATCTGGGACATCATGTCTCGCTCTATCCACCAACGTCACGTTGCACCACAGACTGTCCAGGAGTTGGCAGATGCTTTAGTCCAGGTCTGGGAGGAGATCCCTCAGGAGACCGTCCGCCACCTCATCAGGAGCATGCACAGGCGTTGTAGGGAGGTCATACAGGCACGTTAGGGCCACACACACTACTGAGCCTCATTTTGACTTGTTATAAGGACATTACATCAAAGTTGGATCAGCCTGTAGTGTGTTTTTCCACTTTAATTTTGAGTGTGACTCCAAATCCAGACCTCCATGGGTTGAAAAATTTGATTTCCATTTTTTTATTTTTGTGTGATTTTGTTGTCAGCAGATTCAACTATGTAAAGAACAAAGTATTTCAGAAGAATATTTAATTACCTCAGATCTAGGATGCGTTATTTTTGTGTTCCCTTTATTTTTTTGAGCAGTGTATATATATATATATATATATATATATATATATATATATATCCAGAAAATGGACGGCACTCCTGTCAGATGAAAAAAATGTGTGATTCCTTTATTCAACCATCCGGTGCAACGTTTCGGCTCTAAATGAGCCTTTTTCAAGCAGAGATACAATGTGAATGAGAACAATTTTATAGGTGAGTCAATTAGTGAACAAGTCATAAAGACACACCCCACACTGGGTGTGTTTACAAAGATACCAAAGAAATGTGAAAAAATCTTAAAGACACATCCCACACTGGGTGTGTTCACAAAAAATGTCAGTGCAGCAATGACAGGTGAAAATGAACAAAACAGAACAATAAATAATAAGGCAAAAAGAGGGAACACGCATGTCCCATAATTGCATATTACAAGTGCGTTACATATTCCATATTTCATGTGGATATAGGGACAGACCCATCGATCGGGCACATAGGGCTAATCGATGCGTGTGTCCGGTACCATGTGTGAACAGAGAGCGGAGCAGGGAGACAATCGTGTGGACATACCAGACATCAGCTGGAGACAAATTCCATGCAGCTGTTCGGCGTTGTGTACACCCCAGTGCGCAGGCACGGCGTTACACCCATCAGGGACTTCCAGCATCATCAGAGCTTGCCAGCGTCATTACGTCATCAAGACGCCCTTCAATACAGCCTCAATGTATTACAGCGCATGCCCAGTATCGATCTTATTTACAAAGCACCATCTTGGATACTGGAGGAATGCCCTGTACCCGTGTAACAGTATGTATAAGCATCAGACCTGTTTAGAACTAGAGTATAGCGATCAAGACAAGTAGGGACAACCTGGTGGACCAGTGTGTCCACATACTATACCCAAGTATCAACCCATGACACGCACGGAAAAACCGCAGTGTGAAAACAGGTATATAACAAGGGTGTCATATCGCAACCATACTCAAGAGGGCTCTCCTCTTACAGGTATACAGATGCCACATGGGGCAAATCCAACCAGCCGAAATGGAAAATCTGGTGCTTTGTAAATAAGATCGATACTGGGCATGCGCTGTAATACATTGAGGCTGTATTGAAGGGCGTCTTGATGACGTAATGACGCTGGCAAGCTCTGATGATGCTGGAAGTCCCTGATGGGTGTAACGCCGCACCTGCGCACTGGGGCGTACACAACGCCGAACAGCCGCATGGAATATGTCTCCAGCTGATGTCTGGTATGTCCACACGATTGTCTCCCTGCTCCGCCCTCTGTTCACACATGGTACCGAACACACGCATCGATTAGCCCTATGTGCCCGATCGATGGGTCTGTCCCTATATCCACATGAAATATGTAACGCACTTGTAATATGCAATTATGGGACATGCGTGTTCCCTCTTTTTGCCTTATTATTTATTGTTCTGTTTTGTTCATTTTCACCTGTCATTGCTGCACTGACATTTTTTGTGAACACACCCAGTGTGGGATGTGTCTTTAAGATTTGTTCACATTTCTTTGGTATCTTTGTAAACATATCCAGTGTGGGGTGTGTCTTTATGACTTGTTCACTAATTGACTCACCTATAAAATTGTTCTCATTCACATTGTATCTCTGCTTGAAAAAGGCTCATTTAGAGCCGAAACGTTGCACCGGATGGTTGAATAAAGGAATCACAAATTTTTTTCATCTGACAGGAGTGCCGTCCATTTTCTGGATTTACTTGTGGGGTAAGAAGTCGATTCCCCAGGAACGTGCACCCAATTTTATCCGTCTATAGCCAGTGCCGCCATTTTTCTTCTCTCTCTCTCTATATATATATATATATATATATATATATATATATAGTACGTGGTGAGCGCAGTGACGTCATCGCAGGTTCTGCTGAATGAAGAAACAGTCCTGATCAAAAGTTTAAGACCACTTGAAAAATGGCAAAAAATCATATTTAGCATGGCTGGATCTTAACAAGGTTCCAAGTAGAGCTTCAACATGCACCAAGAAGAAATGAGAGTGAGACAAAACATTTTTTGAGCATTCAATTTAATGAAAACAACGAATAAACTGAAACAGGCTGTTTTTCAGCTGATCAAAAGTTTAGGACCACACCTCCAAAAAAAAACGAAACCCCCCCAAAACAGAAATCCAACTTCCAAACATGAACTCAGTAATGAGTAGCTCCGCCCTTATTGTTTATCACTTCAAAAATTTGTTTCGGCATACTTAATGCAAGCGTTTCCATGAGGTGAGTGGGAACATTTCTCCAAGTGGTGAAGACGGCCGCACGAAGGCCATCTACTGTCTGGAACTGTTGTCCATTTTTGTAAACTTCCCTTGCCATCCATCCCCAAAGGTTCTCAATTGGATTTAGATCAGGGGAACATGCAGGATGGGCCAAAAGAGTGATGTTATTCTCCTGGAAGAAGTCCCTTGTCCTGCGGGCATTGTGTACTGTAGCGTTGTTCTGTTGAAAAACCCAGTCGTTACCACACAGACGAGGGCCCTCAGTCATGAGGAATGCTCTCTGCAACATCTGGACATAGCCAGCAGCCGTTTGACACCTCTGAACTTCATGAAGCTCCATTGTTCCACTGAAGGAAAAAGCACCCCAGACCATTATGGCGCCCCCTCCACTGTGGCGCATAGAAAACATCTCAGGTGGGATCTGCTTGTCATGCCACTAACGTTGGAAACCATCAGGACCATCAAGGTTACATTTTTTCTCATCAGAGAATAAAACTTTCTTCCACCTTTGAATGTCCCATGTTTGCTGCCCTCTTGCAAAGTCCAAAAGAGCAGTTCTGTGGCGTTCAAGGAGACAAGGTCTTTGAAGACGTTTTTTGTTTTTGAAGCCCTTCAGTCTCAGATGACGTCTGATGGTTATGGGGCTGCAGTCAGCACCAGTAAGGGCCTTAATTTGGGTTGAGGATCGTCCAGTGTCTTTACGGACAGCCAATGGATCCTCCGGCTCAGTGCTGATGAAATTTTTTAGGGGTCTTCCACTTGACTTTTTTGTTCCATAACCCTCAGGATCATTTAAGAAATTACAAATGACTGTCTTACTGCGTCCCACCTCAGCAGTGATGGCGCGCTGTGAGAGACCCTGCTTATGCAGTTCAACAACCTGACCACGTTCAAAAAGGGAGTTTTTTTGCCTTTGCCATCACAATGTGTGACTACCTGACAGAAAATGACAATGAATCCATATCTTTGCACAGATTTGGCCTTTTAAAGGCATGTGGTCTTAAAATTTGGGTCAGCTGATAAACAGCCTGTTTCAGTTTAATCGTTATTTTCAATTAATTGAATGCTCAAAAAATGTTTTGTCTCACTCTCATTTCTTCTTGTTGCATGTTGAAGCTCTACTTGGAACCTTGTTAAGATCCAACAATGTAAAATATGATTTTTTGCCATTTTTCAAGTGGTCTTAAACTTTTGATCAGGACTGTATAGTGGTTCATAATTATTAATATCTCTATAGCTATAATTTTTTAATCATTTTAAGTCAATCTAATAAATTATCATCTTTTAATAAAGTTGTATATAGCATCTTGAATTATATTTATTCATTGCTTTGATAATTATTTAAATGGTCACTAACTTGTCACATAAATTTGTAGAACAATAGTACAAATGACCATGAGAAACTTTGTAATTTGACTTATCAGTTAGAAATTTCAATTTTTTATGTTTTCAGCTGTTAATCTAACTCTCTCCCCCGCAAAAATGTTTTTCATTTTGAAAATTTTCTTAAACCTGCCCATGTCAATACAAGTCTATGGAGAGGGGAGGGGGAAGGAGTGAAGAAGTGCTGAGTGAGACAGGACTCCAGACAAGACACTAGAGAAAATGTTGCAGTTACATAGGATGTTTATATCTCAGCCCAGGTGTTTTATTCACAACCTTACATGTCAGTACCTCTCTATAATGTTTTCCATGATCCTGTGGCTACTGAGTGAGTAAAAGAAGGTTAGAAAGTGGATTTTATTTTAGTTTCTGTGTGCAGTGGATGGCAGCTAGTCTCCACCATCTCTGGGAGAACTGCAAACTAGGCATTCAGCATCATCAGAGGAAAACTAGTAAAAAAGGCCAAATATAATTAATATAGTCGCCGGAAATTCCTCACGTGCACATGTACTATTGATAAAGGCAAAGTTTGTTGATAGGATAGATACACTTTAACCTTTTATCTTTTTTTTTTTTTAAAGAAAATCCCAAACTCAACAGAAATGTTCAAGTGTATATAAAAATACTGGACATTAATGATCATGCTCCAGAATTTTCAGAACGTTATGAGACTTTTGTATGTGAAAATGCAAAACCAGGTCAGGTGAGTAAGCTCTTATAATCTATCTTCCATTTATTCAATTCATTATCAGTCTTCCACATGCCTAATTTTAACGACTTAAAGTTGACTTGAAAACTTTCCTGAAACTTTTGTCTTAGTATTCCCCTTGTAATAGCAATTCTGAAGCATCTATTCTTATGACAATGTTGTGGCATTTGTTTATCATTCCTGCTAAACATTAGAGGTTTTTAAAGGAGGTCCAGCTGGGTGTTAAAATGGGGATATCACAGACTTCAATTAATGTGTTTGGTCTGGGGCACAGACCAATGTCGTTCATGTCAGTAAATCACACATGAACAGCACACCTTCGTGATTTACTGACATGTTTAAGAGGTCCTATTAAAAGGGGAATAAAGAAAAGGAATAGCTGATGATTCTAATAGACAAATCCATTTTGAGAATCAGTCAAAAATGTCTGAGTTACAATAGGGAAGGTCTGAGGCGAGTGTATAAATAATGAATATAACTTTGTGTATTGATTAATAACCTTCTCTGCCTTATTTTTTTATTTAATTTTTTTACTTATTTGTTATGATTTTCAAAAAAATTTGGTTGCCAAAATAATCCAAAACTTTGGACAAATCATGCAAAAACTGGCCCCAGCACTGTTTTACATTAAAAATTGACAAGGAAAAACAGTAAGGGGGATAAAGAAGAAGGATCGCGTGACTCTGAGAAGGAAGGGTGTAGGGGGAGGGTTTTGGAAGGTTCTTCAGCTTTCGGGCTGAAGAGACAACATTCCATTCTGTGAGCAGCTTAGGATCTAAGAGCAAGCATTTAAAGGGTTTATGTCACCTGAAAAATGGGTATTAAGCTGGCTGACATTAGCGATGTGCTAATGTCAGCTGAACATAACTATATTAGTGCCATCTCACTGCCTAAAGAATTTATTGAGACAAACAAACTTTTACAATATGCTAATTATCATCTATCTTGCACCGTTCA
The DNA here is from genome assembly GCF_905171765.1 of Bufo bufo. Lineage (NCBI taxonomy): Eukaryota > Metazoa > Chordata > Amphibia > Anura > Bufonidae > Bufo > Bufo bufo. The sequence goes on from NC_053393.1 coordinate 329,682,487, forward strand.
GTATTCGGCGCAGGGAAGGATGCTCGACGGCTGCTGGCTTTCTCTCTGAGCCTGCGCCAAATACTGAACGAAGCGAGATTTACACTGCAGATACGGCCAGCGGGAAGAGAGCAGCGCTGCCTGGCCCTGTCAATCAAGAAAAGAAGGGCGCAAAAAGAGCTGGGCAAACGGAGCCTCTAGGAGCAGGTGCAACGCCCCCCCCCCCCCTTCCTCCCTGCTCTTAGAGGCTAATCAGCATATTATAAAAGATTATTTTCTCAATAAAGCCTTTAGGCAGTGAGATGGCACTAATATAGTTATGTTCAGCTGACATTAGCACATCGCTAATGTCAGACAGCTTAATACCCATTTTTCAGGTGACAGAAACACTTTAAGGCTGGTTAGCGATTAGAGAAGTTGCTTGTTTAAAAGTTCATGTTGCACTGAAAAATGTGAAATTGAATTAGTAAAATCCAGCAACAACCTATTTTTTTTCTGTAAATCGATAGCCAGCCAGTCTTAAAAAAATAAAAAAATAAACACTTTCCACAGTTAACAAGTGTTTTATAGGTTTATTGCCAGCATCCTCAACATAGAGATAAGCAAATTGATTCTAAATAATTATAACATTTCCACAGTTTATGTGTTTTATAGGTTTATTGCTAGCACAATCAACAGAGATAACCAAAAATTAATTCTAAATGATTATTAAGTTTCAACAGTTAATGTGTTTTATAGGTTAATTGCCGACACCCTCAACAAAGAGATAAGCAAATTGATTCTAAATGATTATTAAGTTTCCACAGTTTATGTGTTTTATAGGTTAATTGCCGACACCCTCAACATAGAGATAAGCAAATCGATTCTAAAAGATTTGGATTTGTTACTAATTTTGTCCACTAAACAAATCTGAAATTCTTGCAATTTGTTTTGGATGAATCATGTAAATACAGTGCCCAGCGATATTTTACTGTGAAGGTTGGCAAGAAAACCATAAGGGAGGAAGAAGATGGAGGACCACATGACAATGGGGGGAATTGGGGGGGGGGGGTAAATTTGCCCTATTCTGCTAAGATGCTGAAAAACAGGGGACTGTAGGTATGTAGATCCTTATGCAGAGAGAGAAAGAAATCACCATTCTGTCTTCAGGTTGAGTACTAGAACAATGTCTTATGGTAGTGTCTGACAAAAGGCTATTACAGACACAAGCCACTAATGTGTGATAGGGACACTATAAGCAGGGAATAGAAAGACAATAAAAAGATACAATTGGGTATATATATATTTTTATCCTTACATGTATATATGTGTATATATATATATATATATATATATATATATATATATTTTTTTTTTTTTTTTTTTGGGGGGGGGGTATATTAATAGGAAAAAAAAAACTGATTTATTGCCATTCTGCTGTGAAGTTACATTGTACTACAGCCATTCACGGGGTGTATTAATAGGAAATATATGTACGTCCTATTATCCGTTCTGCTGTGAATTTTGATATACTTTTTTGGTGACTTTACATTGTACTACAGTGACTTTACATTGTACTACAGCCTTTTTTGGGTGTATTATTTTAATTTTAATTAAATTATTTTATTATACAGTATGTCAGACAGACAAGTGACAAGCCCCTTAAAGGGAACAGGCAGACAAAATGTTTCTGTCGCAGACAGAAGTAGCAGCAGGAGAAGGGGGTGGCAGTGAGAGGCCTGAGCTCCCAGTATCATCTAGCGGCCATGTCTTAACCATCAACCCAGCGGTGCTTGAATGGTTGACCCTGTCTGCGACTTCGTCGCAAGTGACAACCTCAGCCAAGAGTCAGTGGGTTCCTCTGACTCAATGTTTAGTTGGCATGGCCCGGGAGAAGGCCCTGTGCCCCCACCTGTCCTGAACCTGCCTCTGTCTTTTTCAGTTCTCTCAGCGCAAGAAATATTATATGCTATAGGATTGGCTTCACTTTTCAGCAAGGAAGAGCTACTAGAGGACAGTCAGCAGCTACTGCCCAGCCAAGATCTGGAGGAGACATCCGACGCCTCCTTCGGTAGGCGGGCAAGTAGTGATGATGAGAGTTGTGTTGGAGCAGGTGTTGCGATCAGTCAGGCTCCTGGTCCTCAGACTATTGGGTGGGATATCAGTGACGTGCAGACAGTAGCGGATGATGATGACGTAGCCGATCACACTTGGGAGTCAGGTGAAAAAGAGGCTTCATCATAAGGAAAAGAGGGTGGCAACTTGTGAATGAGGCAGAGGCTGAGCCAGCAAGGTGGTAGCATGGCCGTGAGTTAGCAGGGTGGCAGCAGTGGGAGGTTGGGAACCAAACGTGCCTGGGTAGATCACCTGCTTCGCAGGAGCCTACCTGCCCGGAAAGTAGCGGTGCAGGGGTTTCCCAGAGGCAGCAGTAGCAGGCAGTCAGCGTGGAGTTTTGTAGGGAAAATGCCATACTCAGCAGTGTGGAGTTTGTTAAGCTGCCGCAGGAGGTGAACATGACCATTTGCCAAATTTTGTGGGCAGAAGGTGAAGCATGGCCATGGTGCCAATGTTAGCACCACGGCCCTGGGTCAACACATGCAGTGTCACCATAAAGTGGCGGTACAGCCAGCTGCAGCAACCACTGCATCACCCAGTGGCATGCACGCAATATCATGCAGTCAAGGCTCCACCACCTCAGTCGAAGGGAGCTGTCTGTCCTTCCCATCATCTACTGGTCCTGATGGTCCTGCTCCTCATCCTCCTACTCCTCGGAAAACATTTCGTCTACAATCAATATCCGAAATGATTGCCAAGAGACAACAATATGCGTGCATTCATTCAAGGAAGCAGAAGCTGAATGTGCTCCTGGCCAAGTTACTGGTGCTGCAGTCCCTCCCTTTCCAAGTAGTGGACTCTGCACGTTTCAGAGAACTAATGGCTTGTGCCAAGCCGAGGTGGAGAGTCCCAAGCCTTCTTTTCTTTGCCAAAAAATACAGTACCAGTCCTGCACTTAGAGTCAAGTAGAACAGAAGGTGGGCCAGTCCTTGAACCTGTCGGTGTCTTCCAAAGTGCATGGCAGCGCCGACATATGGAGCTGTAACTACGGTAAATGACAATACATCTCCTTTACGGCCCACTGGGTTCATGCACAGCCACCAGCAACTTGGCAAGGTGACGCCACTTCTGCCTCCACGTTCTCACGCCATTGGTCCTGCAACAATGTTCGCCTCTGCCTCCTCATCCTCCACCATGTCCTCAGCCTCCACTGAAGGGACAATTCACAGTGCTCCTCCAGCATACCACATGTGGAGGGCAAGGCGGTGTCACGCTGTTCTGCACCTAGTTTGCCTGGAGTTACACAGAGGAGGAACTGCTCTGTGTCCTTCATCAAGAAATAGAAACCTGGTTTTCTCCTCAACAACTCAAAATTGTAACTATGGTGACCGACAACGGGAAGAACATGGTGTTGTTTCTGCGTCAAGGAGGCCTGAGCCATGCGCCCTGCATGGCGCACATGTTCAGTCTAATTGTAAGTGGTTGTAGACAAAAAAGAAAAGAGAAGGCGCTCATAGGGTGAGTATGTAAACGATTGTTTCTCCTATCATATAGGAGGTAATATGCTCACCTGCTAGAGTTGCACCAATTGGGTGCAACTACAATTAAGGCTGAGTGCTCGTAAGGGTTGGTTGGTGCCGCCGGCTTTGTCCAAACACCCTTCGGTCTGTGCCGAACCGCCGAACGGGTGAGTATGGGAATTGTGGGTTTGGTGGACCAAGAAAGTCCAAGAAAAACGGACAGAGTAACGGGCGCAAATCCACAACCAATGGTAGAAAACAATTTGGTTTATTCAGGGTGACAACGCGTTTCGGGGTGCATGACCCCTTTGTCAAGTCTGGTGGATCACAATGGAGCCGCTCGTATCCCAGCACGTGGGGCGTCTGTTGCGATCGATCGCAACAGACGCCCCACACGCTGGGATACGAGCGGCTCCATTGTGATCCACCAGACTTGACAAAGGGGTCATGCACCCCGAAACGCGTTGTCACCCTGAATAAACCAAATTGTTTTCTACCATTGGTTGTGGATTTGCGCCCGTTACTCTGTCCGTTTTTCTTGGACTTTCTTGGTCCACCAAACCCACAATTCAGTCTAATTGTAAAGCTGTTCCTGTAGTCTTCACCCCATCTGCAAGACATCCTGAAAATGGCTAGGAAACTTTGTATGCACTTTAGCCACTCGTAGACTGCAAAGCACACCCTCCTTGAGCTGCAGCAGCAGAACGGAGTTCCCCCAACATAGGATGATATGCAACGTTTCCACCCATTGGCATTCCACTCTCCATATGTTGAATTGATTATATGTACAGGCCAAAAATATATATTTTATGATACAGGCAGACAGAGGTACACCCCTGTGTAACTTCAATTTTAGCCAGTGTCAGCTCATGTGTGACACTTGTCGTTTGCTTGGGACCTTTGAGGAGGCCACTTTATTTGTCAGTCGCTAGGAATTCAGGATGAACAACGTAATTCCACTGATTCATGTCCTGGAGCAAATGCTGCTAAATTTGGCTGGCCAGGGGAAAGGAGATGTGGTGACTACATCTCACAGCCACATGATCCCTGTGGGGGCTGAACTAAAGGAGGAGGATATTCAAGCACAAGCAATGCATAGAGAAATGGCTGTTTTTTCTACAAAGGTGACAGGAGAGGATGAGGATGAGGCAGATGACCCAGACAAACCGTGGCAGTATGCAGTGGAGATGGAGGCAGGCAGTCCCTCTGAGTCACTTGTGCAAATGGCCCAATGCATGCTCAGTTGCTTGTGTAGTGACAGCTGAATTGTCACCATTCAGCAGAGGGATGACTACTGGCTCTCCACCATGTTAGACACTTGCTACCAGTCCAAAATGGGGGCCTTTTTTACACCTGATGAGAGGGAGGCCTGAACAGGGGGGCTCTCCGCACTCACGTTCCACTGCCATGGCTGCTGTGAGGTGGGGGGGCAGGAGCAGTACCAATGCCATCAGCAGCAACTTAAGTCTAGAGTCGCTGATGAGCAGTTTTCTTCACCCGCCCTGGACAAGCTTTCCTGCCCGGCTAGCAGTGTGGCATCAGAGCGGGTGTTTAGTGCGACAGGGGCCACAGTTACCCCAAGGAAAATTCACCTGTCCACCCAAAATGTGAAGAAACTGACCTTTGTGAAGATGAATCAGGCGTGGATCAGCCTGGATTTCACACACCAGTGCCTGATGCTTCAGACTAGATCATCAAACGTTGTCAAAAGAGACCTGTTAATTCTGGCTACCTGATTCAACTGCTATTCTGATGCTGCCACCCACCTGATGCCACACACCTGATGCCAGGTGCCCATACTGCCACCTGCCATCTTTAGGTGGTACTGATATTGCTCCCAACCTCATCACTATGCCACTCTGTGGTCTCCCCATGCTGCTGCCAGCTAACCACTCTGTGGTATCCTTATGCTGCTGCCACCTCAACACTTTGTCACTGGGCACTCTGTGGACTTCTCATGCTGTTCCCATCCTCCCCACTTTATGACTGGGCCACTTGCCTTTTTGGCCTGGATGACTTCATTATTTAATTAACCCTTATTCTGATCTGTCAGAAGGAAGGGAAAATGAGACACGGATCCTGTCTATGTAGCAGCTGTAAGGCCTGTAAGACACAGTGCCTATTTTGCATCTGTATTGGCTTATGATTTGGTAGCCAAAAGGAGTGGGTACAAAACACAGAAGACATGCAACTATTCCATTCATGTGTCATCTCTGTTATGGATCCACTCCTGTTGTATTTTTGGCTTCAGCTATACTGATGGATTACTGACCATATGCTGACCGAGTGAAGGAGGATGCTCAACAGACAGGATCCGTTTTTTGGGGGTTATATTTCTGACGAATCAGAGGAAGGGCAAAATAATCAGTGATGTCAACACAAACTTACTGCTGGCACCCTCTCCACTCTGTCAGGGGGGCCCTCCTTGTATAAGTGTTTAATAGAACAGGTTCTGTATAAGTCTATGTGGAATCAGCTGACAACAGTCTAAAAGGAGTGTGCTCTTTCACACTATTGTAGGATCTTGGGCCTCTGCATGGTTCACACTTGAGTTATTTGGTCAGTTTTGACCCCATGAAGTGTCCAGTGAATGTAAGAACGACACCTGACATTTGCATGTCATACTGACTCACAGTATTGTTTTACTACCACAGCAGACTCCCTATGCATGTTACTGCAAGGCACAGTGTTCTACACCACTATACAGGCTCTCTGCAGCCAGGAAATAGCAATTTTTTTTATGTGATTCGCCACAAATAAATTTGGATTGCATCTTTTTGGAAAATTTGGCGAACCGACTGAATTGAATTTTTGAGAAATTCGCTCATCTCTAGTTATAACAAAAGTAATACTGCAATAGCAGCTGGTAGCGGGTAGCTGCAGCAAAATCAATACTGCAATAGTGCCATTTTTATACCTGTGCTATGAAACATATTGTTATAAAGATTCAATGTAGTTCAAACACTTTTTACTGCAAAAGTTGCATCCTCTTTGTCTTCACTGCCCCCTCCAAGTAAGTGCCTTCTTTTTTCCTAAGAAGAGGCAAGAACACCCAAAGGGCTATGGAAAATACTCAAAATAGTCTACCTGTTGATTAGTTGTATAAGAGCTGTCAGCGTTTGGAATGCCATGAGGAGGAGATTCAGGTATTGGCTGGAGAACCATGCATAGCTGTGGTGGTGGTAGTAGTGGCACTTGTAGCCACGGTTGTGGCAGTAGGGGCAGGGCTAGTGGCAATGTGGGAAAAATGCATGGCAGAGAATTGGGAAAGGGGCCAAAAACCCCGCAATGACATATCACAGTCTGATAAAAGTGGTATGGAGGGTGAGGATGACGATAATGATGATTGTGTGTTGGAAAGGGCCTGGGAGCCAATTTGGAGTTCTGAGGAGGAGCTAACATCAGAGTAGTAAAAAGCAGAGTCAGAACCTCCCAAATGATTAACAGGGCCAGATCTGCTTTTATTATAGTCAACTCAGGAACTGGCGATGTCTCTGACACTGTGGGTTCAGGCTTGGCTGCCTCTAGCTCTATGCAGAGTGTGCTAGTACAGTATCTCCAGTCTGACCGTACTGGAAGACAAAAACATTGGCATGTGCAAGATCTGCAGGCTGAAAACAATCAGAAGGTATTCAAGCAGAAATGGAAGCACGTCAGCTCTTTTGCATGACGTGATACAAGATCACCAGTTACTGTAGGAAAATAGAAGTGGCCATCAGCTAGCACAACAAGATTGTCCTCCATCTCATGGTCTCCTTTGCAGCAGCCAGACTGCATCAATGTTCAGTATAGTGCGCTTGTCATTGTCATCATCAGTTACTGCTTCTTCCTCTCAGACTCCTACTCCACTCTGTTATTAGATATAAAAAATGGAATAAGTGGCCAAGAAACAAATCTACGTGCCCAGCAAACTGCTGCTGTGCAAGCTAAATTCTAGTCTTGCCACATTTTTGGCAGTGTAGTAGCTGGCCTACTACTTAATTGATTCTGCAACTTTCAGGGAGCAGATGGTATTTGCTCAGCCCCACTGGAAAATACCTAGTTGCCATTATTTCTCCAGAAGAACCATTCCCACCTTGTACTGTTACACTATTTACAAAAAGTCAGGGATATTTGGCTTTCAGGTGAAATTTATGGAAAACAAAAGAAGTTCAGGCTACAGTGATATTATATCATGAAAGTAGGGTATTAAAGTAGAAGCATGCAATAGTGAGTTCTTCATCTCAAACAATTTATTAAAAAACAAAAGCCAACAACAGTGGTGGGTATACCCCCACAAAAAATGTAAATGTCTCAATAACTTGTCATGTGGCCTTGAGTAGAGATGAGCGAATCGAAGCTGATGAAGTGGATTTCGATCCGAATTTCAGGGAAAATTAGATTTGCACCGAAAACGAATTTCCTTGCACTTTGTGGTAACGAATCACATTTTTTTCCTAAAATGGCTGCTGCACGTGTGAGGACATGGAGAAAGGAACTCTGGGAAGGAGGAATCACTCATAATGCCATGAATGCAGCCAATCAGTAGCCAGCTAGACCTGTGATCTTGCAGCCCTATAAATAGCAGCAGCCATCTTAGATTCTGACATTTACCAGCGTACTTAGTGCAGGGATAGACATCTGCAGGCGCCAGGGTCAGTGATAGGAAAGACTTGATTGTGGTGAAAAAACTATTTATAAGTGCAGGTAAAGGATAAGGAGGAATCCTTCCACAGCATTTATGTAGAACAGGGTTCAGTAGGGGAGGGTACAGACTGGGTAATAGGAACAGTCCTATTACAGCTTGGTGCACTGACTGGGGATCCAAATTGCCATTATACGGCTCTGTCAGTCCAGAAAAAAGTTCTTGTTATTGGCGTGCAAGTGCTGTTTGATACAGCCATTAACAGGGTTTATTACAAGGAAATATTTCTACAGTACATCATATTTGCCCTTGTGCGGTGCAGTGATATATTCTACATCCCTGTTTGCAGTGTATTAGTGGCAAAATAAAAATATATTCGCCGTTCACCGTTGCACTTATCTGTTGAAAATCCTTTTGTGTAGTGTAAAAGTAGAAACAAATTAGGGCCTAATTGCCGTTCAGCGGTGCAATGATATATTCTACAGCCCTGTTTGCCATGTATTAGTTGCAAAATAAAAATATATTTGCTGTTCAGCATTGCACTTCTCTGTTGAAAAGCCTTTTGTGTAGTTTAAAAGTAGAAAAAAATTAGGGCCTAATTGAAGTTCAACGGTGCAGTGATATATTGTACAGCCCTGTTTGCCGTGTATTAGTGGCAAAATAAAAATCGCCGTTCAGCGTTGCACTTCTCTGTTGAAAAGCCTTTTGTGTAGTGTAAAAGTAGAAAATAATTAGGGCCTAATTGCCTTTCAGCGTGCAGTGATATACTCTAAAGCCCTGTTTGCCGTGTATTAGTGGTGAAATAAAAAAAAATGATTTGATCTAACATTTGGTTATTTTATCTAACAGTATGTCAGACAGAGAAGTGCCAGGCACTGCACAGGGGAGTGGCAGAGGCCTAAATGTTTCTTGCGCAAGCAGAGGTCGCAGCAGCGTAAGGGGGCATGACCTAAGGGGTCGCTTCAAGAGGCCTGAGCTCCCGGTGTCATCTAGCGGTCATGTCTTGACCAGCAACCCAGCTGTTCTTAAATGGTTGACTCGGTCATCCACTTCATCCCAAGTGATATCAGAAACCCCCAGCCAAGAGTCGTGGGCTCCTCTGACATGACGCTTAGTTGGCATGGGCCGGGAACAGGCCCTGTGCCCCCACCTGTCCTGAACCTTCCTCTGTCATTTTCAGTTCCCTCACCGTGAGAAGTATTATATGTCGTAGGCTCAGCTCTACTTTTCAGCAAGGCGGAGCTACTAGAGGGCAGTCAGCAGCTACTGCCCAGCCAAGATCTGGAACAGACATCCGCCGCTTCCTCCGAAAGTGGCATGGGAGCTGGTGTTGCGAGCGGTCAGGCTCATGACGCAGAGACCATTGAGGAGGACATCAGTGACATGCAGACAGAACTCAATGATGATGATGTAGCTGATTGGACTTGGGAGTTGGGTGACGAAGTGGCTTCATTATCATCAGGAGAAGAGGGTGGCAGCTTGCCCGTGAGCCAGCGGCAGAGCCAGCAAGTCAACTTTGTAGGAAAACTGCAGCACTCTCTTGTCTTCAATATCCAAAAGGTTTATTCACCAATACAGTGCCATGTTTCGACTGGTGTGTTCTTTCTCAAGCTTGAAAAAGACCACACCGATAGAAACGTCGCACTGTATTGGTGAATCAACCTTTTGGATATTGTAGACAAGAGTGCTGTGGTTTTCCTACAAAGTTTACTTACATCTGGGGGAGCTTCGGACTGGCTTCCAACAAGGCTGGCATCACCACATAAAGAAACAGTATATATATATTTTTTCATTGTGCTGCTACACTTTGTTTTTTCTCTATGGTAGAGCCAGCAAGTCGCTAGCGTGGACAGGAGTCAACAGGGTGGCAGCAGTGGGAGGTCGGTAGCTACACGTGCCAGGGGTAGACCACCCGATTCGCAGGAGCCTACCTTCCCGGGAAGTAGCAATGCAGGAGTTCAAGGAGGCAGCAGCGGTAGCAGTCAGTCAGTGCATAGTGTTGGGGGTAAAATTACCTACTCAGTGGTGTGGAAGGTATTTTTTTAAGCCGTCGGAAAAGGTGAACATGGCCATTTGTAGAATCTGTAGGTAGAAAGTGAAGCGTGGCCAGAGTGCCAATGTTTGCACCATGGCTCTGCGTCAACATATGCAGCGTCGCTATAAAGTGGCCTGGGAGAACCGTGGCTCTGATGTGGTGGTCCAGTCTGCCGCAGCAACTGCTGCATCATCCAGTGGCACGCACCCAGCTTCAGGCAGTCAAGGCTCCACCACTAGTGATGTCGCGAACATAAAATTTTCAGTTCGCGAACAGCGAACGCGAACTTCCGCAAATGTTCGCGAACTGGCGAACCGGGCGAACCGCCATAGACTTCAATAGACAGGCGAATTTTAAAACCCACAGGGACTCTTTCTGGCCACAATAGTGATGAGAAAGTTGTTTCAAGGGGTCTAACACCTGGACTGTGGCATGCCGGAGGGGGATCTATGGCAAAACTCCCATGGAAAATTACGTAGTGGACGCAGAGTCGGGTTTTAATCCATAAAGGGCATAAATCAACTAACATTCCTAAATTGTTTGGAATAACGTGCTTTAAAACATCCAGTGTGTGTATACGATCAGGTATGATGTTGTATCGATCAGGTAGTGTAAGGGTTACGCCCGCATCACAGACATTGACAGACCAAACTCCCCTTTTAATGCACCGCAAACAGTTCATTTGTACAACCGCAAACTCCCCATTTGCACAAGGTTGGATACCAAGCTAGCCACGTCCCGGTGATGTCATTGAAGGTTTCTTCCTCCACCCAGCCACGTACAACACCAAGGGTCCCCGAAAGGTCAATTGAATTGATTTTTCGAACGGGGAGATGGTTAAAAAAACGCTGGCTCCCTCCCCTTTGTTTTTATCCACGGTGACTGCGTCTGCGCCGTGCAATTTACTGTCACACCCGATATGAGTGGTATTTTCTGTAGTACTATTCTCATCAGTTTAATCCCTCTAACGTCCCCGACTCCCCAATCTGGGGGCCATTTATTAAACAGATTTTTCGGACGGGGAGATGGTTAAAAAAACGCTGGCTCCCTCCACTCTGTTTTAATCCACGGTGACTGCGTCTGCGCCGTGCAATTTACTGTCACACCCGATATGAGTGGTATTTTCTGTAGTACTATTCTCATCAGTTTAATCCCTCTAACGTCCCCAATCTGGGTGCCATTTATTGAATAGATTTTTCGAACGGGGAGATGGTTAAAAAAACGCTGGCTCCCTCCACTCTGTTTTAAACCACGGTGACTGCATCTGCGCCGTGCAATTTACTGTCACACCCGATATGAGTGGTATTTTCTGTAGTACTATTCTCATCAGTTTAATCCCTCTAACATCCCCAATCTGGGGGCCATTTATTAAATAGATTTTTTGAACGGGGAGATGGTTAAAAAAACGCTGGCTCCCTCCACCGATATGAGTGGTATTTTCTGTAGTATTATTCTCATCAGTTTAATCCCTGTTACGTCCCATATCAGGAATTGCCTTTTATGAAAAAAAATTTAGGCCGGGTACCTTCGACTGCCTTCACAGTGACAGACCAAACTCTCATACACTAAACTGAATTGATTTCAGGAACCGGGAGATGGAAAAAGCAGCTTGGTCGGTCCTCTTACTCCCAAATTGGGGCACTGCGCGTGCACAGAGCAATGTGCTGTGACACCCTATATGAGTGGTGTCTTAACTAGTACTATTGCTATCAGTTTAATCCCTGTTACGGACCCTATCCGGTCGAATTGATTAACCATTGTCGAATCCCCCATTGACATCCCCCTTATAAGCTGTGTAAAGCATATTTTTTAGTTTGGTTTTGAACTGCTGCATCCTTTCCGACTTTTGGTAATTTGGTAACATTTCTGCCACTTTCTGCTTATACCGGGGGTCTAGTAGCGTGGCCACCCGATCGCTTTTGGTCTGACCATAATGAAGCAACGGCCTTATCATCTGGGGTGTGGCAACATTGCCAACACACTTTTATAGAGGTGATGATGATTGCTTCATTGTGATACGCAAGCCCCTTCACCACAACAAGGTAACGATCACGAAGGGGAATTGACACTTGTATGTGCCTTTTTTTTTTGGTTTGTTTTTGCAGCCACAGTGCTGCACCATAGGACAGAAAAATTAGGCATGTACACATGCCTGAAAAATAATGGCACTGTTGCAGACGCTATTGTAGCAGCGGCCGGAAAAATTTATGTTTTCCAGGCAGAAAAGTGACTAAAACATTACGGCTTGAACCCTAGTTGGTGGTGGAGAATTCACGAAAGTCATCCGGTATGCAGACATTAAATACAGCAGCGTGGGGACCATTTTGAGGCCAAGGCATGTAATCAGGCCTTTTGTTAGTCAAACGTATCCCCCACTGTCAGTCCCTTCGGGATCCATGCCTCATTCATCTTTATGAAGGTGAGGTAATCAACACTTTTTTGACCGAGGCGACTTCTCTTGTCAGTGACAATGCCTCCTGCTGCACTGAAGCTCCTTTCTGACAGGACACTTGAAGCAGGGCAGGCCAGAAGTTCTATCGCAAACTGGGATAGCTCAGGCCACAGGTCAAGCCTGCACACCCAGTAGTGAAGGGGTTCATTGCTCCTCAGAGTGTCGATATCTGCTGTTAAGGCGAGGTAGTCTGCTACCTGTCGGTCGAGTCGTTCTCTAAGGCTGGATCCCGAAGGGCTGTGGCGATGAGTAGGACTGAAAAAGCTCCGCATGTCCTCCATCAACAACACATCTGTAAATCGTCCAGTCCTTGCCGCCGTGGTAGGAGGAGGATTACACTCACCTCTTCCCCTGTTAGATTCCCGTTGTGCTGTGACATCTCCCTTATAAGCTGTGTAAAGCATATTTTTTAGTTTGGTTTTGAACTGCTGCATCCTTTCCGACTTTCGGTAATTTGGTAACATTTCTGCCACTTTCTGCTTATACCGGGGGTCTAGTAGCGTGGTCACCCAGTACAGATCGTTCTCCTTTATCCTTTTTATACGTGGGTCCCTCAACAGACATGACAGCATGAAAGACCCCATTTGAACAAGGTTGGATGCAGAGCTTCTCATTTCCCGTTCCTCGTCCTCACTGATGTCATTGACGGTCTGTTCTTCCCCCCAGCCACGTACAACACCATGGGTCCCAGATAGGTGACAACAACGAGCACCCTGGGGTGCCTGCTGTGGTTGGTCTTCCTCCTCCTCAAAGCCGCCACATTCCTCCTCTGACTCCTCTTCCTCATACTCCTCTTCCAGCGTTGCTGCAGGTCCGGCAAGCGATGATGACAAGGCTGTTTCTGGTGGTGATGGTGACCACAACTCTTCCTCTTCCTCTTCACGCTCATCTACAGCCTGATCCAGAACTCTTCGCAGGGCACGCTCCAGGAAGAAAACAAATGGGATGAGGTCGCTGATGGTGGCTTCGGTGCGACTGACTAGGTTTGTCACCTCCTCAAAAGGACGCATAAGCCTACAGGCATTGCGCATGAGTGTCCAGTAACGTGGCAAAAAGATTCCCAGCTCCGCAGAGGCTGTCCTAGCACCCCGGTCATACAAATACTCGTTGACGGCTTTTTCTTGTTGGAGCAGGCGGTCGAACATTAGGAGTGTTGAATTCCAACGTGTCGGGCTGTCGCATATCAAGCGCCTCACTGGCATGTTGTTTCGCCGCTGAATATCGGAAAAGTGCGCCATGGCCGTGTAGGAACGCCTGAAATGGCCACACACCTTCCTGGCCTGCTTGAGGACGTCCTGTAAGCCTGGGTACTTAGACACAAAACGTTGTACGATGAGATTCAACACATGTGCCATGCACGGCACATGTGACAACTTGCCCAAATTTAATGCCGCCAACAGATTGCTTCCATTGTCACACACCACTTTGCCGATCTCCAGTTGGTGCGGGGTCAGCCACTGATCCACCTGTGCGTTCAGGGCGGACAGGAGTGCTGGTCCTGTGTGGCTCTCTGCTTTCAGGCAAGTCAACCCCAAGATAGCGTTACACTGTCGTATCCGGGATGTGGAATAGCCCCTGGGGAGCTGGGGGGAATCAGTTGATGTGCAGCCAGACGCCGCAGCAGAAGAGGACTCAGCCGAGGAGGAAATTAAAGAGGATGGAGTAGGAGTAGAGGAGGTGGCAGTAGGTCTGCCTGCAAGTCGTGGTGGTGTCACCAACTCCGCTGCAGAGCCACGCATTCCATGCTTGTCAGCCGTCAGCAGGTTGACCCAATGCGCAGTATACGTGATATACCTGCCCTGACCGTGCTTTGCAGACCAGGTATCAGTGGTCAGATGGACCCTTGCCCCAACACTGTATGCCAGAGATGCCATGACTTCCTTTTCAATGACATGGTAGAGGTTTGGGATTGCCTTTTTTGAAAAAAATTTCGTCCGGGTACCTTCCACTGTGGTGTCCCAATAGCGACAAATTTTTTGAAGGCCTCAGACTCTACCAGCTGGTATGGTAAAAGCTGGCGGGCTAAGAGTTCCGTCAAGCCAGCTGTCAGTCGCCGGGCAAGGGGGTGACTTTGTGACATTGGCTTCTTATGCTCAAACATGTCCTTGACAGACACCTGACTGTGGGCAGATGAGCAGGAACTGCTGAAGGTGAGAGATGGAGTGGCGGGTGGTTGAGAGGGGGCAGGGAGGACAGCAGTGGTTGACGTGGCTGAAGATGCAGGACCAGGAGGAGCATGGTGGCTTTGAGTTTGTGTGCTGCTTGTACTCATGTGTTGATCCCATAGGCGTTTGTGATGTGAGATCATGTGCCTTCGCAAAGCAGTTGTACCAAGGTGGGTGTTGGACTTCCCACGACTCAGTTTCTTTTGGCACAGGTTGCAAATGGCATTGCTTTTATCAGAGGCAGACACACAAAAAAAATGCCACACTGCTGAGCTTTGCAATGACGGCATTCTAGTGGTGGCAACAGCATGCGTTGACTGGCGTGCTGTCTGGCTGACCCCAGGTGCCGATACATGCTGTCTGACTGTGCCACTAACTCCTTGCGACGACCTCCCCCTGCTTCCAACTCGTCTCCTCATTCTCTCTGTCTCCCCTTCAGAACTTTCCCCCTCTTCTTCTCTTCGAGCAGGCACCCACGTGGCATCCGTGGACACATCGTCATCATCAACCGCTTCACTTGTATCTGACACCTCAGCAAAGGAAGCAGCAGCGGGTACAACATCATCATCATCACACTGTACGTCCATGTGTGTAATCCTGCCTGACTGAGACATATCCCCGTAATCTACATCATCTGGCAATAATGGTTGCGCATCACTAATTGCATCCAACTGATGTGTAAATAACTCCTCTGACGGATCAAGTGAAGCGGCTGTGGTGGCTGTGGTGGTAGTGGCGACGGGCGGGTGCGTGGTAACTTGAGAGCAGGTGACCGAAGCTGAGTTGGAGGAGGATGGTGCGTCAAGGTTCTTAGCGGAAGCTGTTGAAGATTGGGTGTCCTGTCTAAGCCAGTCAACTACGTCCTCTGAATTTTTCGGGTTCAGGGTACGTGGCCTCTGAAAACTGGGCATTATTCCAGGGACAGTGGAAATCACAGCACCACGACCACGACGGCCCCTGCGGGGTGGCCTGCCTCTGCCTGTCATTTTTTTTTTAGATAAGTGGTACTACGCGTGCTAGGTACTGTGCCACCCGGTATGAGTGGTTGGCACTGGCAGTGGGCACACTACAGTCTGTGGAAGTGGGCCTGACACACACTGGCAGCAGGCAAGCAACTGAATTTAGACTACTGTCTAAAAATTAAATGCCTTATTTATCGGCAAGCTACTGTGCCACCCGGTATCAGTGGTTGGCACTGGCAGTGGGCACACTACAGTCAGTGGAAGAGGGCCTGACACACACTGGCAGCAGGCAAGCAACTGAAATTACACTAAAGTGTAAAAATTAAATGCCTTATTTATCGGCAAGCTACTGTGCCACCCGGTATGAATGGTTGGCACTGGCAGTGGGCACACTACAGTCAGTGGAAGAGGGCCTGACACACACTGGCAGCAGGCAAGCAACTGAATTTAGACTACTGTCTAAAAATTAAATGCCTTATTTATCGGCAAGCTACTGTGCCACCCGGTATCAGTGGTTGGCACTGGCAGTGGGCACACTACAGTCAGTGGAAGCGGGCCTGACACACACTGGCAGCAGGCAAGCAACTGAAATTACACTAAAGTGTAAAAATTAAATGCCTTATTTATCGACAAGCTACTGTGCCACCCGGTATCAGTGGTTGGCACTGGCAGTGGGCACACTACAGTCAGTGGAAGCGGGCCTGACACACACTGGCAGCAGGCAAGCAACTGAATTTAGACTACTGTCTAAAAATTAAATGCCTTATTTATCGGCAAGCTACTGTGCCACCCGGTATGAGTGGTTGGCACTGGCAGTGGGCACACTACAGTCAGTAGAAGCGGGCCTGACACACACTGGCAGCAGGCAAGCAACTGAAATTACACTAAAGTGTAAAAATTAAATGCCTTATTTATCGGCAAGCTACTGTGCCACCCGGTATGAGTGGTTGGCACTGGCAGTGGGCACACTACAGTCAGTGGAAGAGGGCCTGACACACTGACTGGCAGCAGGCAAGCAACTGAATTTAGACTACTGTCTAAAAATTAAATGCCTTATTTATCGGCAAGCTACTGTGCCACCCGGTATCAGTGGTTGGCACTGGCAGTGGGCACACTACAGTCAGTGGAAGCGGGCCTGACACACACTGGCAGCAGGCAAGCAACTGAAATTACACTAAAGTGTAAAAATTAAATGCCTTATTTATCGGCAAGCTACTGTGCCACCCGGTATCAGTGGTTGGCACTGGCAGTGGGCACACTACAGTCAGTAGAAGCGGGCCTGACACACACTGGCAGCAGGCAAGCAACTGAAATTACACTAAAGTGTAAAAATTAAATGCCTTATTTATCGGCAAGCTACTGTGCCACCCGGTATGAGTGGTTGGCACTGGCAGTGGGCACACTACAGTCAGTGGAAGAGGGCCTGACACACACTGGCAGCAGGCAAGCAACTGAATTTAGACTACTGTCTAAAAATTAAATGCCTTATTTATCGGCAAGCTACTGTGCCACCCGGTATCAGTGGTTGGCACTGGCAGTGGGCACACTACAGTCAGTGGAAGCGGGCCTGACACACACTGGCAGCAGGCAAGCAACTGAATTTAGACTACTGTCTAAAAATTAAATGCCTTATTTATCGGCAAGCTACTGTGCCACCCGGTATCAGTGGTTGGCACTGGCAGTGGGCACACTACAGTCAGTTGAAGTCGGCCTGACACACACTAGCAGCAGGCAAGCAGCTGAAATTACATTAAAGTGTAAAAATTAAATGCCTTTTTTTAAGCAAAGTCCTGTGCCAGCCGGTATGAGTGGTGGGCACTGGCAGTGGGCACACTACAGTCAGTGGAAGTCAGCCTGACACACACTGGCAGGCAACTAACCTTAGATTAAAGTGTAAAAATTAAGTGCCTATTTTTTAAGCAAAGTCCTGTGCCACTCGGTATGACAGGGGTGGGCACTGGCAGTGGGCACACTACAGTCAGTTGAAGTCGGCCTGACACACACTAGCAGCAGGCAAGCAGCTGAAATACACTAAAGTGTAAAAATTAAATGCCTTTTTTATGCAAAGTCCTGTGCCAGCCGGTATGAGTGGTGGGCACTGGCAGTGGGCACACTACAGTCAGTGGAAGTCAGCCTGACACACACTGGCAGGCAACTAACCTTAGATTAAAGTGTAAAAATTAAGTGCCTATTTTTTAAGCAAAGTCCTGTGCCACTCGGTATGACAGGGGTGGGCACTGGCAGTGGGCACACTACAGTCAGTTGAAGTCGGCCTGACACACACTAGCAGCAGGCAAGCAGCTGAAATTACATTAAAGTGTAAAAATTAAATGCCTTTTTTAAGCAAAGTCCTGTGCCAGCCGGTATGAGTGGTGGGCACTGGCAGTGGGCACACTACAGTCAGTGGAAGTCAGCCTGACACACACTGGCAGGCAACTAACCTTAGATTAAAGTGTAAAAATTAAGTGCCTATTTTTTAAGCAAAGTCCTGTGCCACTCGGTATGACAGGGGTGGGCACTGGCAGTGGGCACACTACAGTCAGTTGAAGTCGGCCTGACACACACTAGCAGCAGGCAAGCAGCTGAAATTACATTAAAGTGTAAAAATTAAATGCCTTTTTTAAGCAAAGTCCTGTGCCAGCCGGTATGAGTGGTGGGCACTGGCAGTGGGCACACTACAGTCAGTGGAAGTCAGCCTGACACACACTGGCAGGCAACTAACCTTAGATTAAAGTGTAAAAATTAAGTGCCTATTTTTTTAAGCAAAGTCCTGTGCCACTCGGTATGACAGGGGTGGGCACTGGCAGTGGGCACACTACAGTCAGTTGAAGTCGGCCTGACACACACTAGCAGCAGGCAAGCAGCTGAAATTACATTAAAGTGTAAAATTAAATGCCTTTTTTAAGCAAAGTCCTGTGCCAGCCGGTATGAGTGGTGGGCACTGGCAGTGGGCACACTACAGTCAGTGGAAGTCAGCCTGACACACACTGGCAGGCAACTAACCTTAGATTAAAGTGTAAAAATTAAGTGCCTATTTTTTAAGCAAAGTCCTGTGCCACTCGGTATGACAGGGGTGGCACTGGCAGTGGGCACACTACAGTCAGTTGAAGTCGGCCCTGACACACACTAGCAGCAGGCAAGCAGCTGAAATTACATTAAAGTGTAAAAATTAAATGCCTTTTTTAAGCAAAGTCCTGTGCCAGCCGGTATGAGTGGTGGGCACTGGCAGTGGGCACACTACAGTCAGTGGAAGTCAGCCTGACACACACTGGCAGGCAACTAACCTTAGATTAAAGTGTAAAAATTAAGTGCCTATTTTTTAAGCAAAGTCCTGTGCCACTCGGTATGACAGGGGTGGGCACTGGCAGTGGGCACACTACAGTCAGTTGAAGTCGGCCTGACACACACTAGCAGCAGGCAAGCAGCTGAAATTACACTAAAGTGTAAAAATTAAATGCCTTTTTTATGCAAAGTCCTGTGCCAGCCGGTATGAGTGGTGGGCACTGGCAGTGGGCACACTACAGTCAGTGGAAGTCAGCCTGACACACACTGGCAGCAACTTACCTTAGATTAAAGTGTAAAAATTAAGTGCCTATTTTTTAAGCAAAGTCCTGTGCCACTCGGTATGACAGGGGTGGGCACTGGCAGTGGGCACACTACAGTCAGTTGAAGTCGGCCTGACACACACTAGCAGCAGGCAAGCAGCTGAAATTACATTAAAGTGTAAAAATTAAATGCCTTTTTTAAGCAAAGTCCTGTGCCAGCCGGTATGAGTGGTGGGCACTGGCAGTGGGCACACTACAGTCAGTGGAAGTCAGCCTGACACACACTGGCAGGCAACTAACCTTAGATTAAAGTGTAAAAATTAAGTGCCTATTTTTTAAGCAAAGTCCTGTGCCACTCGGTATGACAGGGGTGGGCACTGGCAGTGGGCACACTACAGTCAGTTGAAGTCGGCCTGACACACACTAGCAGCAGGCAAGCAGCTGAAATTACATTAAAGTGTAAAAATTAAATGCCTTTTTTAAGCAAAGTCCTGTGCAGCCGGTATGAGTGGTGGGCACTGGCAGTGGGCACACTACAGTCAGTGGAAGTCAGCCTGACACACACTGGCAGGCAACTAACCTTAGATTAAAGTGTAAAAATTAAGTGCCTATTTTTTAAGCAAAGTCCTGTGCCACTCGGTATGACAGGGGTGGGCACTGGCAGTGGGCACACTACAGTCAGTTGAAGTCGGCCTGACACACACTAGCAGCAGGCAAGCAGCTGAAATTACACTAAAGTGTAAAAATTAAATGCCTTTTTTATGCAAAGTCCTGTGCCAGCCGGTATGAGTGGTGGGCACTGGCAGTGGGCACACTACAGTCAGTGGAAGTCAGCCTGACACACACTGGCAGGCAACTAACCTTAGATTAAAGTGTAAAAATTAAGTGCCTATTTTTTAAGCAAAGTCCTGTGCCACTCGGTATGACAGGGGTGGGCACTGGCAGTGGGCACACTACAGTCAGTTGAAGTCGGCCCTGACACACACTAGCAGCAGGCAAGCAGCTGAAATTACATTAAAGTGTAAAAATTAAATGCCTTTTTTAAGCAAAGTCCTGTGCCAGCCGGTATGAGTGGTGGGCACTGGCAGTGGGCACACTACAGTCAGTGGAAGTCAGCCTGACACACACTGGCAGGCAACTAACCTTAGATTAAAGTGTAAAAATTAAGTGCCTATTTTTTAAGCAAAAGTCCTGTGCCACTCGGTATGACAGGGGTGGGCACTGGCAGGTGGGCACACTACAGTCAGTTGAAGTCGGCCTGACACACACTAGCAGCAGGCAAGCAGCTGAAATTACATTAAAGTGTAAAAATTAAATGCCTTTTTTAAGCAAAGTCCTGTGCCAGGCGGTATGAGTGGTGGGCACTGGCAGTGGGCACACTACAGTCAGTGGAAGTCAGCCTGACACACCACTGGCAGGCAAACTAACCTTAGATTAAAGTGTAAAAATTAAGTGCTATTTTTTAAGCAAAGTCCTGTGCCACTCGGTATGACAGGGTGGGCACTGGCAGTGGGCACACTACAGTCAGTTGAAGTCGGCTGACACACACTAGCAGCAGGCAAGCAGCTGAAATTACATTAAAGTGTAAAAATTAAATGCCTTTTTTAAGCAAAGTCCTGTGCCAGCGGTATGAGTGGTGGGCACTGGCAGTGGGCACACTACAGTCAGTGGAAGTCCAGCCTGACACACACTGGCAGGCAACTAACCTTAGATTAAAGTGTAAAAATTAAGTGCCTATTTTTTAAGCAAAGTCCTGTGCCACTCGGTATGACAGGGGTGGGCACTGGCAGTGGGCACACTACAGTCAGTTGAAGTCGGCCTGACACACACTAGCAGCAGGCAAGCAGCTGAAATTACATTAAAGTGTAAAATTAAATGCCTTTTTTAAGCAAAGTCCTGTGCCAGCCGGTATGAGTGGTGGGCACTGGCAGTGGGCACACTACAGTCAGTGGAAGTCAGCCTGACACACACTGGCAGGCAACTAACCTTTAGATTAAAGTGTAAAAATTAAGTGCCTATTTTTAAGCAAAGTCCTGTGCCACTCGGGATGACAGGGGTGGGCACTGGCAGTGGGCACACTACAGTCAGTTGAAGTCGGCCTGACACACACTAGCAGCAGGCAAGCAGCTGAAATTACACTAAAGTGTAAAATTAAATGCCTTTTTTATGCAAAGTCCTGTGCCAGCCGGTATGAGTGGTGGGCACTGGCAGTGGGCACACTACAGTCAGTGGAAGTCAGCCTGACACACACTGGCAGGCAACTAACCTTAGATTAAAGTGTAAAAATTAAGTGCCTATTTTTTAAGCAAAGTCCTGTGCCACTCGGTATGACAGGGGTGGGCACTGGCAGTGGGCACACTACAGTCAGTTGAAGTCGGCTGACACACACTAGCAGCAGGCAAGCAGCTGAAATTACATTAAAGTGTAAAAATTAAATGCCTTTTTTAAGCAAAGTCCTGTGCCAGCCGGTATGAGTGGTGGGCACTGGCAGTGGGCACACTACAGTCAGTGGAAGTCAGCCTGACACACACTGGCAGGCAACTAACCTTAGATTAAAGTGTAAAAATTAAGTGCCTATTTTTTAAGCAAAGTCCTGTGCCACTCGGTATGACAGGGGTGGGCACTGGCAGTGGGCACACTACAGTCAGTTGAAGTCGGCCTGACACACACTAGCAGCAGGCAAGCAGCTGAAATTACACTAAAGTGTAAAAATTAAATGCCTTTTTTATGCAAAGTCCTGTGCCAGCCGGTATGAGTGGTGGGCACTGGCAGTGGGCACACTACAGTCAGTGGAAGTCAGCCTGACACACACTGGCAGGCAACTAACCTTAGATTAAAGTGTAAAAATTAAGTGCCTATTTTTTAAGCAAAGTCCTGTGCCACTCGGTATGACAGGGGTGGGCACTGGCAGTGGGCACACTACAGTCAGTTGAAGTCGGCCTGACACACACTAGCAGCAGGCAAGCAGCTGAAATTACATTAAAGTGTAAAAATTAAATGCCTTTTTTAAGCAAAGTCCTGTGCCAGCCGGTATGAGTGGTGGGCACTGGCAGTGGGCACACTACAGTCAGTGGAAGTCAGCCTGACACACACTGGCAGGCAACTAACCTTAGATTAAAGTGTAAAAATTAAGTGCCTATTTTTTAAGCAAAGTCCTGTGCCACTCGGTATGACAGGGGTGGGCACTGGCAGTGGGCACACTACAGTCAGTTGAAGTCGGCCTGACACACACTAGCAGCAGGCAAGCAGCTGAAATTACATTAAAGTGTAAAAATTAAATGCCTTTTTTAAGCAAAGTCCTGTGCCAGCCGGTATGAGTGGTGGGCACTGGCAGTGGGCACACTACAGTCAGTGGAAGTCAGCCTGACACACACTGGCAGGCAACTAACCTTAGATTAAAGTGTAAAAATTAAGTGCCTATTTTTTAAGCAAAGTCCTGTGCCACTCGGTATGACAGGGGTGGGCACTGGCAGTGGGCACACTACAGTCAGTTGAAGTCGGCCTGACACACACTAGCAGCAGGCAAGCAGCTGAAATTACATTAAAGTGTAAAAATTAAATGCCTTTTTTAAGCAAAGTCCTGTGCCAGCCGGTATGAGTGGTGGGCACTGGCAGTGGGCACACTACAGTCAGTGGAAGTCAGCCTGACACACACTGGCAGGCAACTAACCTTAGATTAAAGTGTAAAAATTAAGTGCCTATTTTTTAAGCAAAGTCCTGTGCCACTCGGTATGACAGGGGTGGGCACTGGCAGTGGGCACACTACAGTCAGTTGAAGTCGGCCTGACACACACTGGCAGGCAACTAACCTTAGATTAAAGTGTAAAAATGAAGTGCCTTTTTTTTAAGCAAAGTCCTGTGCCACACGGGATGACAGGGGTGGGCACTGGCAGTGGGCACACTACAGTCAGTTGAAGTCGGCCTGACACACACTAGCAGCAGGCAAGCAGCTGAAATTACACTAAAGTGTAAAAATTAAATGCCTTTTTTATGCAAAGTCCTGTGCCAGCCGGTATGAGTGGTGGGCACTGGCAGTGGGCACACTACAGTCAGTGGAAGTCAGCCTGACACACACTGGCAGGCAACTAACCTTAGATTAAAGTGTAAAAATTAAGTGCCTTTTTTTAAGCAAAGTCCTGTGCCACACGGAATGACAGGGGTGAGCACTGGCAGTGGGCACACTACAGTCTGTGGGCCTGCAGCTCCTCACACACAGGCAGGCCAGGCAACTGCAATATGTATATAAAGGAAAAAAAAAAAGCAGACTAATGTTGCAGCCCTAAAAAGGGCTTTTTGGGGTGCTGTCAGGACGCTGTCCTTACAGCAGAGATCAGATGAGTCTTTCAGGACTGGAGTGGACACTGAATTCACTAGCCTAGCTATCGATTTCCCAATTAAATCAGCAGCAGTTACAGTCTCCCTCCTCTCACTAAGACTGCAGCTTCAGAATGAATCTAAAATGGATGCTGTGCAGGAGGTGGGAGGGTCTGGGAGGGAGGGTATGCTGCTGATTGGCTGGAATGTGTCTGCTGACTGTGAGGTACAGGGTCAAAGTTTGCTCAATGATGATGTATAGGGGGCGGACCGAACATCGCATGTGTTCGCCCGGCAGAGGCGAACGCGAACAAGCTATGTTCGCCGGGAACTGTTCGCCGTCGGATAGTTCGGGCCATCTCTATCCACCACCACCTCAGCTAAAGGGAGCTGTATGTCCTTCCCATCATCTGTGGGTCCTTATGCTCCTGCTCTATCTACTCCTCGTCACTAGTGTTGGGCGAGCATGCTCGGCCGAACACTAGTTCAGCTTGAGCATCGCAATGCTCGGCACATCGCGGTGTTCGGCCTAATACCATGTGTGCTCGAGCGCGATGCTCGAGTCTCCTCCCAGCAAGCAGCCAATAAACGTGCAGGTAAGTATTGCCATTCACTGTAATGCCGTAGCCATGTTGGATGCTGGCATTAACAGTGATTGGCTGGCCAGAATGCATCATTGGGTGCTATATAGCAAACTGCACTAAATTGCTAAAACTTGTTAGAGATCATTTTTAAGGACTATAGTTGTATCTGGCAGCAATATATATTTTTATTGCAACCTGCGCTAAATAGCTTGCAATTGTTTGGCCGCTGCAGACAGCAACATTATCTGCGCTACATCTCCTGTCTAACATGTGCGCAGCCATGACATCCAATGTACTTTTTCCGTAGATGGTGTAATATGTTCACATGACCTTCTTGACCTTTTTAGTATACACCATTGAGGAAGGTCTTTTCCTTATACTTTTAATTACCTATATCCTGGACTTGTTGGAGTTGGCGGTCTTCTCTTATCTTTTTGAAAAATGTGTTAACTTGATAAAAAATTTATATAACGGCTTTGATGCTTGGCATCGGAACGTGTACATTTCACTTATCTACATCCATGAATAACTATTGTTTTGAAATAATATTTACTCTTCTCAGAAATCCAATTAACATAAACTTACTTCAATGTTTCTGTACCTTCCACAATACCTTCTAAATGATAAATACATAGTATAACATATATATAAATCAATACATTGTTACACATAGATAACACATGATATGAATTATTGATTAAAATATGTTGTAAACTAAATATACCATACAGAGATATATATAATATACTTATAAATATATAAATTGAACCTCATACAGCAGGTGTGCCTCAAGGATATGAATCCTTATCACGTCATGGCTTATCCATGAAACAACCTTGTTCCCTTCAGACAGACATGTCTGAGGAAGTTAGTTTACTCCCCATAGATAAACCCATATCTTTAGCACTAACTTTTAAATACAATGTCCATTCATGTTCACAATTATTTTTATATAAACTGAACTTGCCATGAACTCATCTTGGCTTCCTCAGCCATATAATAGAACTTTGGTTCAGGCTGATTTTATTCTTAAAGGCAATTAGATTAGCATTCATTTTGGTTATAATGTCATTAGAAAATATTGTATACGTATGAAAATGCACAACAAATCCCCCTTCATTCTAAAATGTTCCATAACATGTGAATGTATTTGGAATGTCTAAAAGGGCTTTTCAAATGTCTTCTTCTAAAGATTGGGTGCGTGAACCTTGCTAGTACCATAACTTAGCCAAAGTCTTTTTGAAGAATCTTATCCAACGCACCACTTGGATGGTTAATAAACATAACCATTCCAGGATGATGATAAACAATATGCCCCATATATAATCTCCTCCCCGTGCCAAAATGGAGGGACACAATATATCATTGTCTGCTGGCGAATACTGTAATGTATCCATGGTGAAATTGTCCTTCCTGATTACCATGCGGATCATATGACTAGGTTTGTTATCTAGCAAAAATTTTAAGTCTGGGTTTATGGCAATCTCCTGGTTTTGGAAGGCATTAATGCTCTCCACTTCTCCCTCAACGTCCTCTATGTCGACAGGATATAGAGTACGATTCCCAATCATAATCCTGGAATTTATAGGTACTTTTATAATGGAAACACGAGAAGGCAGGGCGATGACTTTCACCATTACGTGGTCATTTGAGAAAACAGTCATGTCTGGTAGGCGAGTACTAACAAGCCACTTATTTTTAATTAACACTGCATTTACCATGTTTCCCTCCTCGATTTTTGACCTTACTTCGGCCTACTCAAGTCAGTTAATTTTTTATTAGGCGGTGGTGACAGCGACATTACTTGAGCAATACCTCCTGTTTAATGTGTGCGCATCCTAAATATCAGTGACATTCATTCAGTGTAATTTTTTATTAGGCGGTGGTGACAGCGACATTACTTGCGCTATTCCTCCTGTTTAACATGTGTGCATCCTAAAAATATCTTTTACAAAACCTGCGCTACTGTACGTGTGACATACTTGCAAGCATATATACCATTTTATGTGCGCAAGGCGAGCAGTAAGGGATGGGGAAGTGGCCGCGCTGCTGATGGTGCACGCAAAGGCCGTGGCCCTGGGCACAGTGAAACTGTGCCTGCTGCCATAGCACAAGAAACACACTCATCCACGATACCTAGCTTCATGTCCCAGTATGCAGAGCGGAGCAGGACACCACTCTCGTAGTCAGACCAGTGCGACCAGGTGGTCGGTTGGATTGTAGCAGATAATGCTTCCAGTCGGTTAAGCAACACCCTGTCTTCCACAAAGTCCAGTCTCAGTAGCCAAGAGACTGGTCAACAGAATCCTCACCCTGATACTGCTTCCACACAACATGGAGAGTCTTGGCAAACAAGTGATCCCACACTCGGATATTCCGAGGAGCTGTTTTCATCGCCATTATAGTTGAGCGAACACCTGGATGTTCGGGTTCGAGAAGTTCGGCCGAACTTCCCGGAAATGTTCGGGTTCGGGATCCGAACCCGAACCGAACTTCGTCCCAAACCCGAACCCCATTGAAGTCAATGGGGACCCGAACTTTTGGGCACTAAAAAGGCTGTAAAACAGCCCAGGAAAGAGCTAGAGGGCTGCAAAAGGCAGCAACATGTAGGTAAATCCCCTGCAAACAAATGTGGATAGGAAAATGAATTAAAATAAAAATAAAAAAAATAAAAATGACCCAATATCAATTGGACAGAGGTCCCATAGCAGAGAATCTGGCTTCACGTCAGCAGAGAATCAGTCTCTTCATGCCATAGCAAAGAATCTGGCTTCATGTCAGCAGAGAATCAGTCTCTTCATGCCATAGCAGAGAATCTGGCTTCATGTCACCCACCACTGGAACAGGACACTGTCACATATTTAGGCCCCGGCACCCAGACAGAGGAGAGAGGTCCCGTAACAGAGAATCTGGCCTGATGTCAGTACAGAATCTGTCTTCATGTCATAGCAGAGAATCAGGCTTCACGTCACCCACCACTGGAACAGGCCACTGTCACACATTTAGGCCCCGGCACCCAGACAGAGGAGAGCGGTCCGGTAACAGAGAATCTGGCCTGATGTCAGCACAGAATCTGTCTTCATGTCATAGCAGAGAATCAGGCTTCAGGTCACCCACCACTGGAACAGGCCACTGTCACATATTTAGGCCCAGGCACCCAGGCAGAGGAGAGAGGTCGCGTAACAGAGAATCTGGCTTCATGTCAGCACAGAATAAGTCTTCATGTCATAGCAGAGAATCAGGCTTCACGTCACCCACCACTGGAACAGGCCACTGTCACATATTTTCGCCCAGGCACCCAGGCAGAGGAGAGAGGTCGCGTAACAGAGAATCTGGCTTCATGTCAGCACATAATAAGTCTTCATGTCATAGCAGAGAATCAGGCTTCACGTCACCCACCACTGGAACAGGCCACTGTCACATATTTTGGCCCAGGCACCCAGGCAGAGGAGAGAGGTCCCGTAACAGAGAATCTGGCTTCATGTCAGCACAGAATAAGTCTTCATGTCATAGCAGAGAATCAGGCTTCATGTCACCCACCACTGGAACAGGCCACTGTCACACATTTAGACCCAGGCAGAGGAGAGAGGTCCCGTAACAGAGAATCTGGCTTGATGTCAGCACAGAATCTGTCTTCATGTCATAGCAGAGAATCAGGCTTCAGGTCACCCACCACTGGAACAGGCCACTGTCACATATTTAGGCCCAGGAACCCAGGCAGAGGAGAGAGGTCGCGTAACAGAGAATCTGGCTTCATGTCAGCACAGAATAAGTCTTCATGTCATAGCAGAGAATCAGGCTTCACGTCACCCACCACTGGAATAGGCCACTGTCACACATTTAGGCCCCGGCACCCAGACAGAGGAGAGGTTCATTCAACTTTGGGTTGCCCCGCAATATAATGGTAAAATGAAATTAAAAATAGTATTGAATGAGGAAGTGCCCTTGAGTAAAATAATATATTGTTAAGGGGAGGTAGTTAATATCTAATCTGCACAAGGGATGGACAGGTCCTGTGGGATCCATGCCTGGTTCATTTTTATGAACGTCAGCTTGCCCACATTGGCTGTAGACAGGCGGCTGCGTTTGTCTGTAATGACGCCCCCTGCCGTGCTGAATACACGTTCAGACAAAACGCTGGCCGCCAGGCAGGCCAGCACCTCCAAGGCATAAAAGGCTAGCTCTGGCCACGTGGACAATTTGGAGACCCAGAAGTTGAATGGGGCCGAACCATCAGTCAGTACGTGAAGGGGTGTGCACAGGTACTGTTCCACCATGTTAGTGAAATGTTGCCTCCTGCTAACACATTCCGTATCAGGTGGTGGTGCAGTTAGCTGTGGCGTGTTGACAAAACTTTTCCACATCTCTGCCATGCTAACCCTGCCCTCAGAGGAGCTGGCCATGACACAGCTGCGTTGGCGACCTCTTGCTCCTCCTCTGCCTTCGCCTTGGGCTTCCACTGGTTCCCATGTGACATTTGGGAATGCTCTCAGTAGCGCGTCTACCAACGTGCGCTTGTACTCGCGCATCTTCCTATCACGCTCCAGTGTAGGAAGTAAGGTGGGCACATTGTCTTTGTACCGGGGATCCAGCAGGGTGGCAACCCAGTAGTCCGCACACGTTAAAATGTGGGCAACTCTGCTGTCGTTGCACAGGCACTGCAGCATGTAGTCGCTCATGTGTGCCAGGCTGCCCAGAGGTAAGGACAAGCTGTCCTCTGTGGGAGGCGTATCGTCATCGTCCTGTGTTTCCCCCCAGCCACGCACCAGTGATGGGCCCGAGCTGCTTTGGGTGCCACCCCGCTGTGAACATGCTTCATCCTCATCCTCCTCCACCTCCTCCTCATCCTCGTCCTCCTCGTCCTCCAGTAGTGGGCCCTGTCTGGCCACATTTGTACCTGGCCTCTGGTGTTGCAAAAAACCTCCCTCTGAGTCACTTCGAAGAGACTGGCCTGAAAGTGCTAAAAATGACCCCTCTTCCTCCTCTTCCTCCTGGGCCACCTCCTCTTCCATCATCGCCCTAAGTGTTTTCTCAAGGAGACATAGAAGTGGTATTGTAACGCTGATAACGGCGTCATCGCCACTGGCCATGTTGGTGGAGTACTCAAAACAATGCAACAGGGCACACAGGTCTCGCATGGAGGCCCAGTCATTGGTGGTGAAGTGTGTCTGATCCACAGTGCGACTGACCCGTGCGTGCTGCAGCTGAAACTCCTCTATGGCCTGCTGCTGCTCGCACAGTCTGTCCAGCATATGCAAGGTGGAGTTCCACCTGGTGGGTACGTCGCATATGAGGCGGTGAGCGGGAAGGCCGAAGTTACGCTGTAGCGCAGACAGGCGAGCAGCGGCAGGGTGTGAACGCCGGAAGCGCGAACAGACGGCCCGCACTTTATGCAGCAGCTCTGACATGTCGGGGTAGTTGCGAATGAACTTCTGCACCACCAAATTCAGCACATGCGCCAGGCAAGGGATGCGCGTCAAACCGGCTAGTCCCAGAGCTGCAACGAGATTTCGCCCATTATCGCACACCACCAGGCCGGGCTTGAGGCTGACCGGCAGCAACCACTCGTCGGTCTGTTGTTCTATACCCCGCCACAACTCCTGTGCGATGTGGGGCCTGTCCCCCAAACATATGAGTTTCAGAATGGCCTGCTGACGTTTACCCCGGGCTGTGCTGAGGTTGGTGGTGAAGGTGTGTGGCTGACTTCGATGAGCAGGTGGAAGAAGAGGAGGAGGAAGCTGAGTAGGAGGAGGAGGAGACAGGAGGCAAAGAATGTTGCCCTGCGATCCTTGGCGGCGGAAGGACGTGCGCCAAACAGCTCTCCGCCTGGGGCCCAGCCGCCACTACATTTACCCAGTGTGCAGTTAGGGAGATATAGCGTCCCTGGCCGTGCTTACTGGTCCATGTATCTGTGGTTAGGTGGACCTTGCCACAGATGGCGTTGCGCAGTGCACACTTGATTTTATCGGACACTTGTTTGTGCAGGGAAGGCACGGCTCTCTTGGAGAAGTAGTGGCGGCTGGGAACAACATACTGTGGGACAGCAAGTGACATGAGCTGTTTGAAGCTGTGTGTGTCCACCAGCCTAAATGACAGCATTTCATAGGCCAGTAGTTTAGAAATGCTGGCATTCAGGGCCAGGGATCGAGGGTGGCTAGGTGGGAATTTACGCTTTCTCTCAAATGTTTGTGAGATGGAGAGCTGAACGCTGCCGTGTGACATGGTTGAGATGCTTGGTGACGCAGGTGGTGGTGTTGGTGGTACATCCCATGTTTGCTGGGCGGCAGGTGCCAACGTTCCTCCAGAGGCGGAGGAAGAGGCCGAGGTGGCGGCAGCAGCAGAAGAGATAGCAGGGGGAGCCTGAGTGACTTCCTTGTTTTTAAGGTGTTTACTCCACTGCAGTTCATGCTTTGCATGCAGGTGCCTGGTCATGCAGGTTGTGCTAAGGTTCAGAACGTTAATGCCTCGCTTCAGGCTCTGATGGCACAGCGTGCAAACCACTCGGGTCTTGTCGTCAGCACATTGTTTGAAGAAGTGCCATGCCAGGGAACTTCTTGAAGCTGCCTTTGGGGTGCTCGGTCCCAGATGGCGGCGGTCAGTAGCAGGCGGAGTCTCTTGGCGGCGGGTGTTCTGATTTAGTCCACTGCTCCCTCTTTTGCTACGCTGTTGGCTCGGTCTCACCACTGCCTCTTCCTCCGAACTGTGAAAGTCAGTGGCACGACCTTCATTCCATGTGGGGTCTAGGACCTCATCGTCCCCTGCATCGTCTTCCACCCAGTCTTGATCCCTGACCTCCTGTTCAGTCTGCACACTGCAGAAAGACGCAGCAGTTGGCACCTGTGTTTCGTCATCATCAGAGACGTGCTGAGGTGGTATTCCCATGTCCTCATCATCAGGAAAAATAAGTGGTTGTGCGTTAGTGCATTCTATCTCTTCCACCCCTGGGGAAGGGCTAGGTGGATGCCCTTGGGAAACCCTGGCAGCAGAGTCTTCAAACAGCATAAGAGACTGCTGCATAACTTGAGGCTCAGACAGTTTCCCTGATATGCATGGGGGTGATGTGACAGACCGATGGGCTTGGTTTTCATGCGCCATCTGTGCGCTTTCTGTCGGCCACCCAATTGACTAATGCCTGCACCTGCTCAGGCCTTACCATCCTTAGAACGGCATTGGGCCCCAACAAATATCGCTGTAAATTCTGCTGGCTACTGGGACCTGAGGTAGTTGGTTCACTAGGACGTGTGGCTGTGGCAGAACGGCCACGTCCTCTCCCAGCACCAGATGGTCCACTAACACCACCACGACCATGTCCACGTCCGCGTTTCTTATTAGATGTTTTCCTCATTGTTCCCGTTCACCACAATTTTGAGAATGGCAAATTTGGGAATGGTTTTTCAACCCAGAAAAAAAAGTGTGCTTTTACGGTCACTACAAATAACTTGACCAGCTAAAACAGTAGAGATTTGGTTAAATAGAGATGTGAGGCCTGTTTTTTTTTGCGCTGTGTGACAGGTATAGGTTTAATAACAGAATCAGATTTCTATCAGCACGCTAGCGTGTGTCTTAGGTTTTTCTGAATGACACTATCACTAGCTTCAATGTAAGATATTCTTTTTGGGATAGATTTCAAGTAGGCCTCAAATACCAGAAACTAGTTATTTTGAGAATGGCAAATTTGGGAATGGTTTTTTTAACCCAGAAAAAAAAGTGTGCTTTTACGGTCACTACAAATAACTTGACCAGCTAAAACAGTACAGATTTGGTTAAATAGAGATGTGAGGCCTGTTTTATTTTTGCACTGTGTGACAGGTATAGGTTTAATCACAGAATCAGATTTCTATCAGCACGCTAGCGTGTGTCTTAGGTTTTTCTGAATGACACTATCACTAGCTTCAATGTAAGATATTCTTTTTGGGATAGATTTCAAGTAGGCCTCAAATACCAGAAACTAGTTATTTTGAGAATGGCAAATTTGGGAATGGTTTTTCAACCCAGAAAAAAAAGTGTGCTTTTACGGTCACTACAAATAACTTGACCAGCTAAAACAGTACAGATTTGGTTGAATAGAAATGTCAGGTCTATTTTTTAGGCGCTGGGTGACAGGCTCAACTTGCCCCTGATGTAATATATGGCCAAAAAATAACCACACTGTTGATGGTTAAATGCACTTGGGTGACACAGGCTCAGCCTGCACCAGATGTAGTATATGGCCAAAAAATAATCAGACTGTCGATGGTTAAATGCACTTCGGTGACACAGGCTCAGCCTGCAGCTGATGTAGTATATGGCCAAAAAATAACCAGACTGTTGATGGTTAAATGCACTTCGGTGACACAGGCTCAGCCTGCAGCTGATGTAGGATATAGCACAAAATAACCACACTATCGATGGTTAAATACACTTGGTGATAGCTTGTGCTGGCGCACCACAAGTCACAAAATGGCCGCCGATCACCCCAGAAAAAAAGTGATCTAAAAACGCTCTGGGCAGCCTCAAAAAAGTGAGCAAGTCAATAATAGCACTTTAATGATCCACAGCTGCAGATCGATCACAGAATGAAGTCTTTTGGAGGAGTTAATCTGCCTAATCTCGCCCTAACGTCGCAGCTGCAACCTCTCCCTATACTGATCATAGCAGAGTGACGTGCGGCGCTACGTGACTCCAGCTTAAATAGAGGCTGGGTCACATGCTGCACTGGCCAATCACAGCCATGCCAATAGTAGGCATGGCTGTGATGGCCTCTTGGGGCAAGTAGTGTGACGCTTGTTGATTGGCTGCTTTGCAGCCTTTCAAAAAGCACCAAGAAAGAGCCGAACACCGAACCCGAACCCAGACTTTTACGAAAATGTTCGGGTTCGGGTCCGTGTCACGGACACCCCAAAATTCGGTACGAACCCGAACTATACAGTTCGGGTTCGCTCATCCCCAAATGTGAGGCCTTTTTTTTTTTTGCGCTGTGTGACAGGTATAGGTTTAATCTCAGAATCAGACTTCTATCTGCACGGTAGCGTGTGTCTTAGGTTTTTCTGAATGACACTATCAGTACCTTCAATGTAAGATATCCTTTTTGGGATAGATTTCAAGTAGGCCTCAAATACCAGAAACTAGTTATTTTGAGAATGGCAAATTTGGGAATAGTTTTTCAACCTAGAAAAAAAAAAAGTGCTTTTACGGTCACTAGAAATAACTTGACCAGCTAAAACAGTACAGATTTGGTTGAATAGAAATGTGAGGCCTGTTTTTTTTTTTGCGCTGTGTGACAGGTATAGGTTTAATCACAGAATCAGACTTCTATCAGCACGGTTGCGTGTGTCTTAGGTTTTTCTGAATGGCACTATCAGCACCTTCAATGTAAGATATCCTTTTTGGGATAGATTTCAAGTAGGCCTCAAATACCAGAAACAAGTTATTTTGAGAATGGCAAATTTGGGAATAGTTTTTCAACCCAGAAAAAAAAAAAGTGCTTTTACGGTCACTAGAAATAACTTGACCAGCTAAAACAGTACAGATTTGGTTGAATAGAAATGTGAGGCCTGTTTTTTTTTGAGCTGTGTGACAGGTATAGGTTTAATCACAGAATCAGACTTATATCTGCACGGTAGCGTGTGTCTTAGTTTTTTCTGAATGACACTATCAGTACCTTCAATGTAAGATATCCTTTTTGGGATAGATTTCAAGTAGGCCTCAAATACCAGAAACTAGTTATTTTGAGATAATGGCAAATTTGGGAATAGTTTTTCAACCCAGAAAAAAAAAGTGCTTTTACGGTCACTCAGAATAACTTGACCAGCTAAAAACAGTACAGATTTGGTAGAATAGAAATGTGAGGCCTGTTTTTTTTTGCGCTGTGTGACAGGTATAGGTTTAATCACAGAATCAGACTTCTATCAGCACGGTAGCGTGTGTCTTAGGTTTTTCTGAATGGCACTATCAGCACCTTCAATGATAAGATATCCCTTTTTGGGATAGATTTCAAAGTAGGCCTCAATACCAGAAACGAAGTTATTTAGGAGAATGGCAAATTTGGGAATAGTTTTTCAACCCAGAAAAAAAAATTGCTTTTCCGGTCACTAGAAATACTTTACCAGCTAAAACAGTACAGATTTGGTTGAATAGAAATTTGAGGCCTTTTTTTTTTGCGCTGTGTGACAGGTATAGGTTTAATCACAGAATCAGACTTCTATCTGCACGGTAGCGTGTGTCTTAGGTTTTTCTGAATGACACTATCAGCACCTTTAATGTAAGATATCCTTTTTGGGATAGATTTCAAGTAGGCCTCAAATACCAGAAACTAGTTATTTTGAGAATGGCAAATTTGGGAATAGTTTTTCAAACCAGAAAAAAAAAAGTGCTTTTACGGTCACTACAAATAACTTGACCAGCTAAAACAGTACAGATTTGGTTGAATAGAGATGTGAGGCCTGTTTTTTTTTGCGCTGTGTGACAGGTATAGGTTTAATCACAGAATCAGACTTTTATCTGCACGATAGCGTGTGTCTTAGGTTTTTCTGAATGACACTATCAGCACCTTCAATGTAAGATATCTTTTTTGGGATAGATTTCAAGTAGGCCTCATATACCAGAAACTAGTTATTTTGAGAATGGCAAATTTGGGAATAGTTTTTCAACCCAGAACAAAAAGTGTGCTTTTACGGTCACTACAAATAACTTGACCAGCTAAAACAGTACAGATTTGGTTGAATAGAAATGTCAGGTCTATTTTTTAGGCGCTGGGTGACAGGCTCAACTTGCCCCTGATGTAGTATATGGCCAAAAAATAACCACACTGTTGATGGTTAAATGCACTTGGGTGACACAGTCTCAGCCTGCACCAGATGTAGTATATGGCCAAAAAATAATCAGACTGTTGATGGTTAAATGCACTTCGGTGACACAGGCTCAGCCTGCAGCTGATGTAAGATATAGCACAAAATAACCACACTATTGATGGTTAAATACACTTGGTGATAGCTTGTGCTGGTGCACCACAAGTCACAAAATGGCCGCCGATCACCCCAGAAAAAAAGTGATCTAAAAAACGCTCTGGGCAGCCTCAAAAAAGTGAGCAAGTCAATATTAGCACTTCAATGATCCACAGCTGCAGATCGATCACAGAATGAAGTCTTTTGGAGGAGTTAATCTGCCTAATCTCGCCCTAACGTCGCAGCTGCAACCTCTCCCTATGCTTCAATCAGCAGAGTGACGTGCAGCGCAACGTGACCCAAGCTTATATAGAGGCTGGGTCACATGCTGCACTGGCCAATCACAGCCATGCCAATAGTAGGCAAGGCTGTGATGGCCTCTTGGGGCAAGTAGTATGACGCTTGTTGATTGGCTGCTTTGCAGCCTTTCAAAAAGCGCCAAGAAAGCGCCGAACACCGAACCCGAACACAGACTTTTACGAAAATGTTCGGGTTCGGGTCCGTGTCACGGACACCCCAAAATTCGGTACGAACCCGAACTATACAGTTCGGGTTCGCTCATCCCTAATCGCCATTCCTTAATTTGGGCCTCTCGCCAAGCCCGCTTGAATATGAACATGAGAAGATCTTGTGCCCTTATTCCCAAACTCTGGAGCATCCACAGTCAGAAGAAGAAGACGGTGGGGAACGGCAATTAGTGTTTCATGAGATGGATAATGATGATGAGACACAGTTGCCAATAAGTCCATCGCAATTAGTGTCTCAAGAGGTTCGTGATGAGAATGTGACACAGTTGTCAATAACTGAGGTTGTTGTTAGGTCAACAAGTCAGGAGGATGAACAGAGTGAGGAAGTGGAAGAGGAGGTGATGGACGATGAAGTCATTGACCAAATCTGGGAAGGTGCAAGCCGAGCGAGGACAGCAGTACAGAGGGGGAAGGATCCGCAGCACCACAACAGGCTGGAAGAGGCAGTGGGGTGGCAAAAGGGAGAAGGCGGGCCACGCCAAACAGGCCCGCAACTGTTCCCTGGAGCACCCCCTTGCGGCAATCTCCATTGCCAAGGGGTAGGTGTTCCGCAGTCTAGCACTTTTTTGAGGAATGTGCGGACAATAAATGTTGCTATTTAGGCTTGTGGACACTGAGGCCTTGCGCAGCCTGATATCCCCAGCCGCTAATATTATTTACGGTGTGCAGTTCCAGCCTTACACCAGCATGTGTCTCGTAACATCACCCATGCCCTAACCAACGCAGTTATTGGGAAGGTCCACTTAACAACTGACACATGGACAAGTGCTTTTGGCCAAGGACGCTACATTTCCCTGACGGTACGCTGGGTGAACGTTGTGGAGGCCGGGAGCGAGTTGTGCACTGGGATGTCACAGGTGCTACCAACACCATTGCAGGCCCTACTTCCATCAGGGTTTCTTTTTCGCCACCAGCTATGTTAGTGGCTGCAACCCCCCCCCCCCCCTTCTCTTCCTCCACCTCTGAATTATCATCTTTCAGCACCAGTCAGCCATCAGTCAGTAGCTGGAAGCAGTGTAGAACTGCAGTTGGGGAGAGGTAACAGGCCCTGCTTAAACTGATTTGCTTAGGTGACAAACAGCATACCGCCGCATAGCTATGGCAGGGGATAGGGGACCAGACTGAGATGTGGCTCTCAGCACTCAACCTACAACCAGGCATGGTTGTGTCTGATAATGGCCATAACTTGGTGGCAGCTTTGGAACTCGGCAAGCTCACACACATACCAGGCTTAGCCCACGTGTTCAACCTAGGGGTTCAGCGGTTCCTCAAAACTTACCCCAGTTTGCCTGAGCTACTGATGAAGGTGCTTTGCGTGTGTGCCCATTTACGCAAGTCATCAACAACTTCCGCCGGTCTAGCAACGCTTCAGCAGCGCTTGCAATTGCCAGCTCCCCGACTGTTGTGCGACTTGAGCACGCGCTGGAACTCCAAGTTCCACATGTTGGCCAGGCTTTGTGAGCAGCAGAGGGCAGTAGTGGAATACCAGCTGCAACATGGTAGTTGTCTTTCCAGTCAGCATCTGTTCTTCACAAGCTAGGAGTGCGCATTGATGTCTGACCTCTGTGAGGTTTTGCGCAACTTTGAGGAATCAACACAGATGGTGAGCGGCGATAACGCTATTATCAGCGTAACCATCCCACTTCTATATCTACTCAAACGCTCGCTGCTCAAAATTAAGGTAGACGCTTTGCATGTGGAAGAGGTGGAAATGGGGGAAGAAAGTATGCAGAGTGATAGACCACCCTCAGTTCGTGTTCTCAGCGTGAATTGGATGATGAGGAGCAGGAGACGGTTTCCTCTGCTACAGAGTGTAGTACCCATGAAAGTTTTATTCTATCTGTTCAGCATAGATAGGTAGAAGAGGAGGAAGAGGATGAGGAGATTGAGAGTGATCCTCCTGATGAGTACAGCGAAGTCTTGCCTATTGGGACCCTGGCACATATGGCTGACTTTATGTTAGGCTGCCATTCCCGTGACTATCGTTCTGTACGCATTTTGGCCAAAACCGATTACTGATTGTTCACCTTTCTCGACCCCTGTACAAAAAGAACTTATCTCTCATTCCTGTGGTGGAGAGGACGAGCAAAAGGGTGCAATACCAGAAGGTCCTTGTGGAAAAATTGCTCCGAAAATTTCCAGCTGACAACGCTGGCTGCAGAGTACATAGTTTCTTGGCCAACCAAGGAGGGGAGACAAGTGGAACACACAGCAGTTCCAACAGAGGCAGGGCAACACTCTCCAAGGCCTGGGACAGTTTTATGACACCCCGCCAGCACCCTCAACCTGATGTACGGCCTAGTGTCACAAGGAGGTAAACATTTTGGAAAATGGTGAAAGAGTATGTAGCAGACCGTGTCAGCATCCTCAGTAATCCCTGTGTGACTTACAACTATTGGGTGTCCAAGATTGACACGTGGCACGAGGGGGTATTTAGTGCTGTTGGGGGCATTATAACTGATAAGTGCAACCGCCTGCCAACTGAAAATGCTGACCGATTGAATCTTATAAAAATAAAAACAAGCCCTGGATTGCCCCTGACTTCTCTACTTCACTAGAAGAAAGTGGCTGAACATAAAGGCACTCTAAATGTGGCTTTTATGGTGTATTTAATACACTGTATTCCTATGCATTCCTTCCACCACTAAAAAGGGTATATGGTTCAATCTCCCTTTTCTCGTTCTCCTCCTCCTTCTCCATCATATCAATATGCTTATTAAGCTGCCCTTGCTCCTAATGTTTTAGAGGGTCAGTTCAGCAGCAGGCCCTCACCCCTAATGTTTTAGGCCTCATGCACACGACCGTATTTTTTTGCGGTCCGCAAAACGGGGTTCCGTTTTCCCGTGATCCGTGACCGTTTTTTCGTCCGTGGGTCTTCCTTGATTTTTGGAGGATCCACGGACATGAAAAAAAAGTCGTTTTGGTGTCCGCCTGGCCGTGCGGAGCCAAACGGATCCGTCCTGAATTACAATGCAAGTCAATGGGGACGGATCCGTTTGACGTTGACACAATATGGTGCCATTTCAAACGGATCCGTCCCCATTGACTTTCAATGTAAAGTCTGGAGTCCCTTTTATACCATCG
This sequence comes from Bufo bufo, assembly GCF_905171765.1. Classification (NCBI taxonomy): domain Eukaryota; kingdom Metazoa; phylum Chordata; class Amphibia; order Anura; family Bufonidae; genus Bufo; species Bufo bufo. The sequence continues at coordinate 329,721,234 of NC_053393.1, forward strand.
GATCGGAGTTTTCTCCAATCCGATGGTATATTTTAACTTGAAGCGTCCCCATCACCATGGGAACGCCTCTATGTTAGAATATACTGTCGGATATGAGTTAGATCGTGAAACCTCATTTCCGACAGTATATTCTAACACAGAAGCGTTCCCATGGTGATGGGGACGCTTCTAGTTAGAATACACTACAAACTGTGTACAAGACTGCCCCCTGCTGCCTGGCAGCACCCGATCTCTTACAGGGGGCCGTGATCAGCACAATTAACCCCTCAAGTGCCGCACCTGAAGGGGTTAATTGTACTATCATATCCCCCTGTAAGAGATCAGGGCTGCCAGGCAGCAGGGGGCAGACCCCCCCCCTCCCCAGTTTGAATATCATTGGTGGCCAGTTCGGCCCCCCCCCGCCTTCCTCCCTCTATTGTAATAAATCGTTGGTGGCACAGTGTGCACCCCCCCCTTCCTCCCTCTATTGTAATAAATCGTTGGTGGCACAGTGTGCGCCCCTCCCTTCTTCCCTCTATTGTAATAAATCGTTGGTGGCACAGTGTGCGCCCCCCATCGGCCCCCACTCCCTCTATAGCATTAACAACATTGGTGGCCAGTGTGCGGCCTCCCATCCCCCCCCCCCCCCCGATAATTGGTGGCAGCGGGTTACTAGCAATAGTACAATAGTAAAAGATTCATACTTACCTGCTGCTGCGATGTTCGTGTCCGGCCGGGAGCTCCTCCAACTGGTAAGTGACAGTTCATTTAGCAATGCGCCGCACAGACCTGAGGCTGTCACTTAGCAGTAGGTGGAGCTCCCGGCCGGACACGAACATCGCAGCAGCAGTTAAGTATGAATCTTCTACTATTGTACTATTGCTAAGTAACCATGGCAACCAGGACTGTAGTAGCGTCCTGGTTGCCATGGTTACCGATCGGAGCCCCAACTCCGCTGCCACCAATGATGGGGGGGGGGAGATGGGAGGCCGCACACTGGCCACCAATGTTGTTAATGCTATAGAGGGAGGGGGGGCCGATGGGGGGCGCACACTGTGCCACCAACGAATTATTACAATAGAGGGAGGGGGGGGCCGCACTGGCCACCAACCTATTATTACAATAGAGGGGGGGGGGGGCCGCACTGGCCATCAATGATATTCAAACTGGGGGGGGGGGGTCTGCCCCCTGCTGCCTGGCAGCCCTGATCTCTTACAGGGGGATATGATAGTACAATTAACCCTTTCAGCGCCTCCACGTTGCCTCTGCCTCCTAATCCTCCACCGTGTCTTCAGCCTCCACTGCAGGGAAAATTCACAGTTCTCCTCCAGCATACCACATGTGCAGGGCACTACGGTGTCACGCTGTTCTGCATTGTTTGCCTGGGGGAACGAAGTCACACAGGGGAGGAACTGCTGCATGTCCTTCTGCAAGAAATTGGAACCATTGTGACAAACAACGTGAAGAACATTGTGTCGGTGCTGCGTCAAGGAAGACTGAGCCATGTGCCCTGAATGGCACACGTGTTTAATCTGGCTGTAAAGTGGTTCCTGAATACTTCCACCCATCTGCAAGACATACTAAAAATGGCGAGGAAATGTTGCATGCACTTCACCCACTCGAACACCAAAAGCGCACCCTCCTTGAGCTGCAGCGGCAGATTGGCATCCCCCAACATAGGCTGATATACAACGTTTCCACCCATTGGAATTCAACCCTCTATATGTTGGATTGACTGTACGAACAGAAAAAGGCCATCAACGAATTCCTGATGATCCAAACGGACAGGAGTACTCCTCTGTGTAACTTTGATGTCAGCCAGTGGCAGCTCATTCGTGACACCTGCCGTTTGCTCAGGCTCTTCGAGGAGGCCACGTTATTTGTCAGTCACCAGGACTACTGGATGAACGATGTTATTCGACTGCTTCATGTCCTGAAACAGATGCTGGTAAATCTGTCTGGTCAGGGGACTGGAGATGTGGCGACTAGATCTCACGGCCACGTGAGCCCTATGGGGGCTGAACTGGAGGAGGGGGAGGACATTGGAGCACAAGCTATGTGTAGCTAACTGGGTGTTTTTTCTACACAGGTGACAGGAGAGAAGGGGCACAGATTTACCAAGCAGAGGAGCTACAGGGCAATGATCAAGACGTGGCAGAGGACCCAGACACACCATGGCAGTATGCAGTGGAGATGAAGGCAAAGAGTCCCTCCGAGTCACTTATGCAAATAACCCGCTGCAAAGGGATGACTTCTGGTTCTCTACCTTGTTAGACCCTCATTATTAGTCCCAATTTTTTTTTTTACACCCGCTGAGAGGGAAGACAAACTGAACTACTATAGAGACATCCTGTGTAGTCATTTGGCCGCTACTATCTGCGCCATCGTCCATACTCTCACAGATCTGACCGGGGGGAGGGCTGGGGGGCCTCTGTGCTCACGTTCCACTGCCATGGCAGCTGGGGAGGGGTGGGGTAGCAAGAGCAGTACCAGCTCCATCAGCAGCAGCTTGAGTCTACAGTCTCTGATAAGCAGTTTTCTTCACCTGCCTCGTGAAGAAACTACTCACCAGCAGCTTGACGTAGAGCAGAACCTGAACCAGCAGGTGGTGGCATACTTCGAGTGCACCCTGCCAGCCGTATTTGTAGTTCCACTAAACTACTGGGCAGCCAAACTGGATTTGTGGCCGCCACTGGCCGAGTTTGCCCTGGAAAAGCTGTCCTGCCAGGCTAGAAGTGTGGCATCAGAGTGGGTGTTCAGTCAGGCGGGGACCATAGTTACCCCAAGAAGAACTCGCCTGTCCACCCAAAATTTGGAGAGACTGACCTTTGTCAAGATGAATCAGATGAAGATCAGCCAGGATTTCCACCCCCCAATTCCTGATGCATCAGACTAGATCGTCCATGGTGCCACACTAACACTTTGACAAAAGAGACAGTTTTATTGTGGCTACCTGCCTCAGCTACTGTTCTAATGTTGCCATCCGCCTGATGTCACACATCTGATGCCAAGTGCTCATTCTTTCACCCACCTTTATCAGCAGGTACTGGCATTGCCACCCACCTCCACACTATGTCACCTTGCCACTCTGTGGCCTCCTGATACTGCTGCCACCTCCACACTATGTCACCTTGCCACTCTATGGTCTCCTGATGCTGCTGCCACTTACACACTATAAATACAAAAAAATCCGCAGCACTCGCCATTTGTAGAAAATCCAGTGATGGTTTTATTCCATAAAACAGCAAGGTGATGCAACGTTTCGACCTTCCTCGGTCTTTTTCAAGCAATACAGTGAATTTAACAAACATGTGTCTTATATAGTGCCCAGTGGGTGGGATTAACCCTCCCCCAGGTGAATTGATACACCCTTATCAATATACGTTCATATGTCACCATACATAGTCATTAGTATACAACCTTCCAGTGCAATATACAATCTTATAGGTTAATATTACCTCCTATATGGAGATGGCGTCCCCGGGGTGTTGTACCATGTCCGCATAGCTTCCAAGAGCGTGCCGAACTCGGCGTCCCGGAAGCTACAGTGCGCATGCCTCCTCCTCCGTCATCAGCCAATGGGGAAAATTCCCCTAGTGACGTCACCTGTTGCCAATGACATGGAAGCAGATTATGCTCCACGGCACTGCAGTGTGTCAAACTTGTCGCTCATCAATGACGTAGGGGTTGCCATGGAGACACTGCCGTCCTCACAAAAAGTCATGGAGCGTACGTGTCGCACGGCTCCTCCCCTCGTCAATGCTAAAGTGGTTCCAGGATAGGTCCTAGTGGGTGAAGGTCCAACCCATTGTGTCATAACACCTCCGATATTATAGATGGGGTAATTTTCAAACATTACAAGTTCATAGTCCCCGTATACCCTAGACATTGTATATGGTTCCTCCAGAGTGATCGCTGATTTCCTTCAGCCATACACCCCTATGAGGATACCATATACCCAAGCATGCTACCCCTTCAAAATGATGACCTTGTCCTATCTGTGCCATCAGATGGGACAGATGTCCTCTATTGGGGTTCACGGTCGTTCAGGGTGCCACACGGGCCAATCATGTTTAGTGACAATAGCCCCCGTGACACACCACGTCCATCCATTCACACACTGCAGTTACTTTAAGAGGTAAAGGACCTCCCTACTATGTCACTTTGCCACTCTGTGGCCTCCTGATGCTGATGCCACCTACAGACTCTGTGATTTGGCCACTCTGTGGTCTCCTCATGCTGCTTCCACCTCACCACTATTTCATCTTGCCACTCCGTGGTCTCCTCATGCTGCTAACTATTCCACACTATGTCACCTATCCACTCTGTGGCCTCCTGATGCTGCCACCGCCTACAGACTCTGTAATTGGGCCACTCTGTGGTCTCCTCATGCTGCTGCCATCTCACCACTATGTCATCTTGCCACTCTGTGGTCTCCTCATGCTGCTGACACCTCAACACTATGTCACCTTGCCATTTTGTGGCCTCCTGATGCTGCCGCCACCTTCACACTCTGTCATTGTGCCACTCTGCGGCCTCCTGATGCAGTTGCCATCTACAGACTCTGTGATTTGGCCACTCTATGGTCTCCTCATGCTGCTTCCACTTCACCAGTATGTCACTTAGCCACTCTATGGCCTCCTGATGCTGCTGCCACTTCCACACTATGTCACCTTGCCACTCTGTGGTCTCCTGATGATGTCGCAACCTACAGACTCTGTGATTGGGCTACTCTGTGGTCTCTTCATGCTGCTGACACCTCCACACTGTGTCACCTTGCCACTCTGTGGTCTCCTAATGCTGCTGACACCCCCACACTATGTCACCTTCCCACTCTGTGGCCTCCTGATGCTGCCACAACCTCCACACTCTGTCATTGTGCCACTCTGTGGTGTCCTGATGGTGCTGCCACCTCCACACTATGTCACCTTGCCACTCTGTGGTCTCCTGGTGCTTCTGCCACCTACAGACTCTGTGATTGGGCTACTCTGTGGTCTCCTCATGCTGCTGACACCAACACTATGTCACCTTTCCACTCTGTGGCCTCCTGATGCTGCTGCCACCTACAGACTCTTTGATTGGGCGACTCTGTGGTCTCCTCATGCTGCTTACACCTCTACACTATGTCACTTTGCCACTCTGTGGCCTCCTGATGTTGCCACCACTTCCACACTATGTCAACTAGCCACTCTGCGGCCTTCTAATGCTGCCGCCATCTACAAACTCTGTGATTGGGCCACTCTGTGGTCTCCTCATGCTGCTGTCACCTCACCACTATGTTATATTGCCACTCTGTGGTCTCCTCATGCTGCTGACACCTCCCTACTATGTTTCTTTGCCACTCTGTGGCCTCCTGATGCTGATGCCACCTACATACTCTGTGATTTGGCCACTCTGTGGTCTCCTCATGCTGCTTCCACTTCACCACTATGTCATCTTGCCACTCTGTGGTCTCCTCATGCTGCTGACACCTCAACACTATGTCACCTTGCCATTTTGTGGCCTCCTGATGCTGCCGCCACCTCCACACTATGTCACCTCATTGTGCCACACTGCGGCCTCCTGATGCAGTTGCCACCTACAGACTCTGTGATTTGGCCACTCTGTGGTCTCCTCATGCTGCTTCCACTCCACCACTATGTCATCTTGCCACTCTGTGGTCTCCTAATGCTGTTGACAATTGCACACTATGTCACTTAGCCACTCTGTGGCTCCTGATGCTGCCACCACCTTCAGACTCTGTCATTGTGCCACTCTGCGGCCTCCTGATGCTGCTGCCACCTATAGACCCTGTAATTTGGCCACTCTGTGGCCTCCTCCTGATGCTGCCGCCACCTCCACACTCTGTTATTGTGCCACTCTGCGGCTTCCTGATGCATTTGCCACCTACAGACTCTGTGTTTGGCCACTGTGTTCTCCTCATGCTGCTTTCACTCCACCACTATGTCATCTTGCCACTCTGTGGTCTCCTCATGCTGCTGACAATTCCACACTATGTCACCTAGCCACTCTGTGGCCTCCTGATGCTGCCACCACCTACAGACTCTGTCATTGTGCCACTCTGCGGCATCCTGATGCTGCTGCCACCTACAGACCCTGTAATTTGGCAACTCTATGGCCTCCTCCTGATGCTGCCGCCACCTCCACACTCGGTCATTGTGCCACTCTGCGGCCTTTTGATGCTGCCGCCACCTACAGACTCTGTGATTTGGCCACTCTGTGATCTTTTCATGCTCCTTCCACCTCACCACTATGTCACCTTGCCATTCTGGCCTCCTGATGCTGCTGCCTCCTCCACACTATGTCATCTTGTCACTCTGTGTTCTCCTCCTGATGCTGCCGCTTCCTCCAGACTCTGTCATTAGGACACTTTGTGGTCTCCTCATGCTGCTTCCACCTCACTACTATGTCATAGTGCCACTCTGTGGACTTCTCATGCTGTTCCCACCCTCCCCACTTTTTGACTGGGCCACTATTTTGCCTTTCGGACTGGCTGACATCATAATTTATGATGATCTGTCAGAAGGAAGGTAAAATGAGACAACACTATCCTGTCTGTGTAGCAGATATAAGGCCTGTATGCTCCTATCAGAATTGGCTTGTGATTTGGTAGCCAAAAGTAGGAATGGGTACAAAACACAGAAGACTTGCAAATATTCCGTTCACGTGACATCTCTGTTTAGAATCCACTCCTGTTTTTTTGGGGCATTAGCAATACTGATGGATTAGTGACCAAATGCTGACCGAGTGAAGGTGGATGCTCCACGGACAGGATCCGTTTTTTGTGGGTTATTGTTCTTACGGATCAGAGGGAGGGCAAACTAATCAGTGATGTCAACACTAGTGATGGGCGAACATCGGCCAGGGTGTTTCGCGAACACAAATGCGCGTTTGTGATCAAATGTTCGCGAACTGCGCGTTCGCGGCGGGCCCCATTCACTTTAATGGCAGGCTATCCTGAAAAACCTTCAGGTCATATTTGCAGCCACCAAATACTTACTAGAAGTGCAAAAATAGTCCCACAACATGGAAAGTGACATACCAGAGTGGGATCAATGGCAAAAATTCCCACAAAAATATGTATTTTAATCATGGGCCATTTTTTATGCGTCTTAAAGGAAACTCTCAAAAATCTGCCCTGCTGGAGCCAATAAAAGATTTTTTTTAGGCCACTGGAGTACGGGCCCCAAAAATTAGGCAATTCACATGACAGAAAAGAACAAGTGATTATGTGGCTGGAGGTATATTAGGCGGTCAGTGGATAAACAATTTTACTGCAGGCCAGTGGAGCATAGGCCCCAAATATTAGGCATTGACCGGACAGAAAAGAACAAGTAATTATGTGGATGGAGGTATATATTAGACGGTCAGTGGATAACAATTTTTACTGTGGGCCAGTATAGGCCCCAAAAATTAGGCATTCACCTGACAGAAAAGAAACAAGTGATTATGTGTTCTGGAGGTACATTAGGCTGTCATTGGATAAAATTTTTACTGTAGGCGAATGGAGTAGAGGACCCAAATAAATAGCTATTCACCTGACCGAAAAAAGCCTTTTATGCCGCTGCATATACATAAGACAAGGACAATTCTTTGTTCTGTGTGGTGGTGGTTATGTGTGGGCTGGCATGAGGAAATTCAATTACACATGGTCGTCACAGTTGTTGAATTCTCCAAGATCCATGCCTCATTCATTTTTAGAATGTGAGGTAGTCCATACTGTTGTGAGCTTGGCGAGTGCGCTTATCGTCACGATCCCTCCTGCTGCGCTAACGTCCTTTCGGACAGGACACTGGACGAGAGGCAAGCCAAGAGTTCCATGGCAAATTGTGCCAGCTCTGACCACAGGTCAAGCCTGCACACCAGTAGTCCATGGGTTCCTTGATTCTCAAAGCATCCAGATAGGCCGTTAACCCGATATAGTTGGACACCTGTCGGTCTAGGCGTTCCCTGAGGCTGGATTCGGGAGGGCGGCTCTCGATGGGTTGGCTGCAACCAACACATCTTTAAACCCCCCTGTTATTGCAGGTGCGGTTGTATTGGTAACCGCACCTGTTTCGCTGTGTGTGGAAATTCCTCTGCCAGCGCCCGCAACAGCAGAATGCAGCATTTTTCGCAGCTAGGCCTGGAAGTGCTGCATTCTGACAGCCCTCTGTGATGCTGGTAACATGTCTGCCATTTTGTGTTTGTATCGAGGGTCTAAGTACGTTGCCACCCATTACTGGTCCTTGCCCTTTATGCTTTTTATCCGGGTTCCCTCTTCAAACACTGGAGCATGAAGGCTCCCATTTGCACTAAATCTGAAGAAGTGGAGCGCCCTGGCTCTGCTCATTGCCCAGGAGAATGTCGTCCTCGGTCTCCTCCCCCCAGGCCTACAGACAACACCAGGGATCCCAGAAAAGTTTAAAGTCCCCCTCAAAGCATGCTCTTCTTGCTCCTCCTCCTCCTTTCCCCAGCCACCATCCTCCTCTGACTCCTCTTCAGACTCCTGCTGACTATTCTCAGATGGAGGGGCCCACCCCCTGGGAATTCATTCAGCATTGCAACTTCCTCATCTTCCAGCTCCTGCTTCTCCACGGCTTGATCAATGACACAACGCAAAGCACACTCCAGAAAATAGGCGTAAGGTACGATGTCACTGATGATGCCCTGGCTGCGACTGACCAGTTTGGTGATCTTATCAAATGGCAGCAGAAGTCTGCATGCTTCACGCATGAGCAGCCACTGGCCAGAACCTGTTCTGCTGCAGAGTTTGTACAGGTAGTCGTTAACTGCACGTTGCTGCTGGAGCAGCCTATCAAGCGTATACAAGGAGGAGTTCCAGCGCGTCGGGCTGTCACAAATCATATGTCTGACGGGCAGGTGGTGTCGCCGCTGAACGTCAGCAAGGGGCGAGCCCAGGCCGTGTAAGATCTTCTAAATTGGCCAGCAAGTTTCCTGGCCTGCTGCAAGATGTCCTCGACCCCGGGATATTTGGCAAATCGCTGCGCGACTCAGTTCAGGTTGTGTGCCATGCATGATCGGCCTGTGACAGCAGAGCTGAAAGCAGTGCAGAACCGCTGTGGCTCTTGGCTTCCAGGCACAACAGCCGCAACACAGCATGGTGACGTCTTACCTGGGACGTCAAATAGGTTCTGGGGAGCTTGGGGGGTGCAGTGGAAGATGAAGTAGCAGTGGAAAATGAGGAGTCAGCCGAGGATGAGACAGAGGATGGAGTAGGAGGAGGAGAGAAGAAGAGGCCGGCCTGCATGCAATCCGTGATGGTAACACCAAATCCACACGGGTGCCACGGGTTACATGCTTGATGGCCATCAGAAGGTTCACCCAGTGGGCAGTAAAAGTTATGTACCTTTCCTGCCCGTGTTTGCTAGACCACGTGTCTGTGGTCAGATGTATCTTGGCACCTACACTGAGTGCTAGAGATATATTAACTTGCCGCTGAACGAGGCCATAAAGTTCAGGGATGCCCTTCTGGGAGAAATATTTCCTTCCGGGGACCTTCCATTGCAGTGTTCCTATGGCCAAAAATTTTCTTAAGGCCTCCGAGTCCACCAGTTTATTTGGCAGTAGTTGGCGGGCTAGCAGTTCTGACAAGCCAGCAGTCAGCCTATGGGCAAGAGGGTTATCCGGCGTCATCAACTTTTTACGCTCAAACATTTGGGCCAAGGAAGCCTGCCAGATGAACATGGTAGATGGCATGGTAGATGGTGGAGTGGAGGACAAATGGGAGGAGAGAGGAGAAGGAGAAGAGGCAGGACCTGGAGTGCCGGGAGCATGGCTTTGTGGGTTCTGACGGTGTTGCTCCCACTGGGCTCGGTGATGGGGGCCAGGTGCCTTCTTAAGGCGGTTGTCCCTAGGTGAGTGTTGGGCTTACCGCAACTTATGTGTTGACAGCATAGGCTGCAGTGGCAACACTATGTCAGCAGCTGAGACGTTAAAAAAAGCCCACACTTCAGAGCCATGTGTCGGCGTTCTGGGAGCGCAAGATGTGACCGTGCATGGTGGATGGCTCACTCCAGATACATTTGCAGTCTGCTTTTTGCCTCCTGTGATCTGCGAGTTCTGCCTGCTTCTCCTCCTTCTCCTTCCTATCCGTCTCTCCCTCTGAACGCCCCTCCTCTTCCTCTCTTGTGGGCACCCACGTGACGTCCATCGACACATCATCATCATCATCATCACCTTCAGTGACATTAGAGATCTCGGAGTAGGCAGCAACAGTGGGGACCACCCTCCTTGGGCTTATCTGGGTACTTTCGTCAGACCGCTTGGTGGTGACCGTTGCTATCTCCTCTACCTCATTTGATGCCAAGAATTGCTGCGCATCGGTAAGGTCTGGGAATGGATGGGAAAATAATTCCTTTGAATCAAGTGGAGGGGCTATGGTAGGAGTGGTGTTGGTGTCTTTGGGGGTGCACACAGCAGAGAGTGAGGAGGGTACAGATACAGAGGATGAGGAGGGTGCGGAAGCAGAAGGCCGAGTGAGCTACTCAACCAACTCTGGTGCGTCCTTTGACGTAATCACACGCACCTTTTCCAACTTCCCACTTAGGCTACCGGCCTGGTGCACCTGCCCGACCCCTATTACCCCTGCGGGAAAGGCCTACCTCTTCCTCTGCCTGTCATTTTCAAAATGACCCTGTGCCAAAGTCCCTAGAGAAGAGCAGTAATTGTGGAAGCAGGTATATCGCTTCCATCAATCAGTTTTTTTTGTGGAAGCAGGAATATAGAACCCCTTAATCAATAATTTGTAGAAGCAAGAATATTGCACCCCTCAATATTTTGTGGAAGCAGGTATATCAAACCACTCAATCAGTATTTTGTGGAAGCAGGTATATCGCACATTTCAATTAGTATTTTGTGGAAACAGGTACAGTATATAGAACACCTGAATCAATATTTGGTGAAATCAGGTATATCGCACCCCTCAATCTGTATTTTGTGGAAGCAGGTATATCAAACCCTTTAATCAGTATTTTGTTGAAGCAGATATATTGCATTCCTCAATCAGTATTTTGTGGAAACAGGTATGTAAAACCCCTTAATCAGTATTTTGTAGAAGCAGATATATTGCACCCCTCAATCAGTATTTTGTGGAAGCAGGTATATAGAACCCCTTAATCAGTATTTTGTAGAAGAAAGGTATATCCCACCCCTCAATCAGTATTTTTTGGTAGCAGGTATAAAGAACCCCATAATCAGTATTTTGTAGAAGCAGGTATATCGCATTCCTCAATCAGTATTTTGTGGAAGCAGGTATATCGCACCACTCAATCTGTATTTTGTGGAAGCAGCTATATCAAACCCCTTAATCAGTATTTTGTTGAAGCAGGTATATAGAACCCCTTAATCAGTAATTTGTAGAGGCGGGTATATAGAACCCCTTAATCAGTATTTTGTAGAAGCAGGTATATCGCACCCTCAATCACTATTTTGTGGAAACAGGTATATAGAACACCTGAATCAATATTTGGTGGAAGCAGTTATATTGCACCCCTCAATCTGTACATTGTGGAAGCAGGTATATCAAACCCTTTAATGAGTATTTTATAGAAGCAGGTATATCGCACCCCTCAATCAGTATTTTGTGGAAGCAGGTATATAGAACTCCTTAATCAGTATTTTGTAGAAGCAGGTATATCGCACCCCTCAATCAGTATTTTGTGGAAGCCGGTGTATCGCAGGCCTCAATCAATATTTTGTAGAAGCGGGTATATTGCACCCCTCAATAGGTATTTTGTGGAAACAGGTATATAGAACACCTGAATCAATATTTGATGTAAGCAGGTATATCGCACCCCTCAATCAGTATTTTGTAGAAGCCGGTGTATCGCAGGCCTCAATCAGTATTTTGTGTAAGTAGGCTTATAGAACCCCTTAATCAGTATTTTGTAGAAGCAGGTATATACAACACCTGAATCAATATTTTGTGGAAGCAGGTATATCGCAGCCCTCAATTTGTATTTTGTGGAAGCAGGTATATCAAACCCCGTAATTAGTATTTTGTCTATATAGCGCTGATAAGTGAGTTAGATCAAAGCATAGCATTGTGGATGTGTGATCCAGTTCTGTCTCTCCCCCCCTGGCATATTAATGGTCTATCTTTTTCTTTACTGGTATCAGCACTCCTCCCATTCGGCACAGGTGGTTTTAATCACACAAGTCTGCATAAAGTGGTAATTGACCGGTAGCAATTGATAGCAATGGACATGTGTTAGACAACTGTTCACATGGTGCAGTACTGCGTGGTGGCCTTTGTTTTGTGGTGCTGCTCTGGTGGGTTGGTGGGACCCAGTGCCATGGGTGGCATTGTCTGACAGCAGGTTGCTGTTTGACTCCTGGGTCCCTCCGCCTACCAGGACAGTGCCGCTTTGTCACCGCACTGCACTGCGCCTTTTTGTCAGAGTAGGTCCCACTCAAAGAGGCGACCTTGGCGTGGTGAGTGGGCTTATGCCTTTTGATCAAAATGTACACTAATGCCTCATGCAGTATGGGGGGCTGTACACTTCTATATAGCGCTGATAAGCAAATTAGATCAAAGCATAGCATTGTGGATGTGCGATCCAGTTCTGTCTCATCCCCCCTGGCATAGTATTTTGTGGAGGCAGGTATAGCGCACCCCTCAATCAGTATTTTGTGGAAGCAGTTACAGTGAGGAACAGAAGTATTTGAACAACCTGCAAATTTGCAAGTTATCCCACTTAGAATTCATGGAGGGGTCTAAAATTGACATTTCAGTTGCATTCCAACTCTGAGAGACAAAAATAATAATTTAAAAAAAATCTGGAAATCACATTGTATGATTTTTAAAGAATTTATTTGTCTTGCACTGTTGAACATAAACATTTGAACACCTGAGAAATTCAGTTTTAATATTTGGTACAGAAGACTTTGCAATAACAGAGGTTAAATGTTCCCTGTAGCTCTTGACCAGGTTTGCACACACTGCAACAGGGATTTTGGCCCACTCCTCCACACAGATCCCATCTAGATCTGTCAGGTTTTGGGGCTGTCGCTGAGCAACACAGAGTTTCAGCTCCCTCCAAAGATGTTCTATTGGATTTAGGTCTGGAGACTGGCTAGGCCACTCCAGAACCTTGATATGCTTCTTACGGAGCCACTCCTTGGTTATTCTGGCTGTGTGCTTCAGGTAGTTGTCATGTTGGAATACCCAGACACGACCCATCTTTAATGCTCTGACAGAGGGAAGGAGGTTGTTGCTCAAAATCTCACAATAAATGGCCCCATTCATCCTCTCCTTAATACAGTGCAGTTGTCCAGTCCCCTTCGCAGAAAAGCACCCCCAAAGCTTGATGTTACCACCCCCATGCTTCACAGTAGGATGGTGTTCTTGGGATGCAACTCATCCTTCTTTTCCCTCCAAACATTACGAGTGAAGTTTAGACCAAAAAGTTTGACTTTGGTGTCATCTGACCACATGACTTTCTCCCATGCCTCCTCTGGATCATTCAGATGGTCATTGGCAAACTTCAGATGGGCCTGGGCATGTGATGACTTGAGCAGGGGAACCTTACATGAAATGCATGATTTGAAACCATTACGGCGTAGTGTTCTACCGACAGTGACCTTTGAAACTGCGGTTCCAGCTCTCTTCATGTCATTGACCAGCTCCTCGCTTGTAGTTCTGGGCTGATTCCTCACCTTTCTTATCATAAGTGATACCCCACAAGGTGAGATCTTGGATGGAGCCCCAGTCCAAGGGAGACTGACAGTCGTCTTTAGCCTGTTCCATTTTCTAACAATTGCTTTAACAGTTGATCTATGTTCACCAAGCTGCTTGGAAATTGCCCCGTAGCCCTTTCCAGAGAATTTTGTCTCTGGTGTCTTTTGACAGCTTTTTGGTCTTGCCCATGGTATTAGTTGGCGTCTGACTGGGAAGGTGGCAATCTGAGTGAGGACAGCAGTACAGAGGGGGAGAGATCCACTGCCCCGCAACTGGGTGAAAGAGACAGTGGGGTGGAAAAATTGAGAAGTTGGGCCACACCAAACAGGCCCACAACTGTTCCATGGAGCACCCCTTTGCGGAAATCTCCGCAGTCTGGTGCTTTATTGAGGAAAGTGCGGACCACAAAAAAATAGTAGTTTGCAACTTGTGCCATACCAAAATGATCCGGGGCGTAAACACTAGCAACCTCTCCACCACCAGCATGATCCGCCACATGGCATCCAAGCACCGTAATAAGTGGGATGAATGCCTGGGTCCACAATCTGTGTCTGCGGGTCACACCACTGCCTTCTTTTCCCCTGTGGTATGTGCTGGCCAATCCCCTGTCAAAGGCACAGGCCCAGATGCATCCCGCCTTGCACCTTGACCTTTGCAAGCACCATCAGTGACCACATGCACTTCCGTGTCCCAGCGCAGCGTAAAAATGTCCTTACCCCAGGCATTTGAACGCAAGCGCAAATACCCAGCCACCCACCCACAGGCAATAGCACTAAATGAGCAGCTTTAAAAACTACTGGCCCTGGAAATGTTGCCATTTAGGCTTGTGGACACTGAGGCCTTTCGCAGCCTCATGGCGGTGGCCTTCCCGTGTTACACAGTCCCCAGCAGCCACTATTTTTCAAGGTGTGCTGTGCCCGCCTTACACCAACATGTGTCCCGCAACATCAGATGTGCCCTTACCAAAGCAGTTACTGGGGAGGTCCACTTTACCTTGGACACTACATTTTCCTGACAGCACACTGGGTGAATGGTGTGTTGGGGAGTGAGTCTTACCCTGGGATGGCACAGGTGCTACCGACGCCAAGGATTGCGGGCCCTAATTCTATCAGGGTTTCCACCACCACCTACGTTAGTGGCTCCAACCTCCTCTTCTCTTCCTCTGCCACCACCTCCACTTCCACCTCCGAATTATCAGCGTGCAGCACCAGTCAGTCATCAGTCGGTAGCTGGAAGCAGTGTAGCATTGCAGTGGGGAAGCGACAACAGTCCGTGCTGAAGCTGATATGCTTAGGGGCCAAACAGCACACTGCCGCAGAGCTGTGGCAGAGGATAAGAGACCAAACTGAGCTGTGGCTCTCGCCACTCAACCTAGAACCAGGCATGGTTGTGTCTGATAATGGCCGTAACTTGGTGGCGGCTTTGGAGCTCGCCAAGCTCACACAGATACCATGCCTAGCCCATGTCTTAAACTTAGTGGTTTAGCGGTTCCTCAAAACCTACCCCAATTTGCCTGAGCTACTGCTGAAGGTGCGCGGCGTGTGTGCACATTTCCAAAAGTCATCGATAGCTTCAGCCGGTCTGGCAACTCTGCAGCAGCGCTTGAAATTTCCAGCTCACCGGCACATGTTGGCCAGGCTTTGTAAGCAGCAGAGGGCAGTAGTGGAATACCTGCTGCAACATGGTCGTCGCCTTTCCAGTCAGCTTCCACTGCTCACAAGCTAGGAGTGGGCATGGATGTCTGACCTCTGTGAGGTTTTAAGAAACTTTGAGGAATCAACTCAGATGGTGAGCGGCGATAACGCTATTATCAACGTAACCATCCCACTTCTGTGTCTACTCAAACCTCGCTGTTCACAGTTAAGGCGGATGCTTTGCATGTGGAAGAGGTCAAAATGGGGGTAGAAAGTACACAGAGTGATAGCCAGACCACCCTCAGTTTGTCTTCTTAGTGCGAATTGGATGATGAAAAGGAGGAGGAGCAGGAGACGTTTGCCTCTGCTACAGAGGGTAATACCCATGGAAGTTTTATTCCATCTGTTCAGCGTGGATGGGCCAAAGAGGAGGAAGAGGATGAGGAGATTGAAAGTCATCCTCCTGATTAGGACAGCAAAGTCCTGTCTGTGTCTCTGGCACACATGGCTGACTTTGTTAGGCTGCCTTTCCCGTGACCCTTGCGTTGTACGCATTTTGGCCAACACCGATTACTGGTTGTTCACCCTTCTAGACCCCCGCTAAAAAGAGAGCTTCTCATTTCTCATTCCAATAATGGAGAGGACGAGCAAAATGGTGCAATACCAGAAGGTCCTTGTTGAAAAAGTGCTCCAAAAATTTCCATCTGACAACGCTGGCGGCAGAGTCCATAGTTTCTTGGCCAACCGAGGAGGGGAGACAAGGGGAACACACAGTAGTTCCAACAGAGGCAGGTCAACACTCTCCAAAGCCTGGGACAGTTTCATGACACCCCACCAGCACATTCACCCTGATGCGTGGCCTAGTGTCACAAGGAGGGAAATATTTTGGAAGATAGTGAAGGAGTACATAGCAGACCGTGTCAGCGTCCTTAATGATCCCTCAGTGCCTTACAACTACTGGGTGTCCAAGCTGGACACGTGGCACGAACTGGCGCTCTATGCCGTGGAGGTGCTGGCCTGCCCTGCCACCAGCATTTTGTATGAATGGGTATTTGGTGCTGCTGGTGGCATTATAACAGAGAAGCGTATCCCCCTGTCAACTGAAAATGCTGACATGTTGACTCTTATAAAAATAAACAAGGCCTGGATTGCTGACATGTTGACTCCACCAGAGGAAAGCTGATGAACATAAAGGCACTTTAAATGTGTTGTTTATAATGTACTGAATACACTGTATTCCCATGCACCCCTTCCACCACAAACAAGGGTATATGGTTGAAACTTCCTTTTCTTATCCTCCTTCTCCTCTTCCATCATATCAACATGCTTATTCTTCACATATAATGCCCTCACATATATTCCCTTTGCATATAATGTGTTATAGGGTCAGCTCAGCTGAAGGCCTTCGTATATATTTTTTTAGAGGGTCAGGTCACCAGCAGGCCCTCACCTGCAATGTTTTACAGGGTCAGCTCACCACCAGGCCCTTGCATATAATGTTTTAGAGGGTAAGCTTAACAGCAGGCCCTCGCATATAATTTTTTACAGGGTCAATTCACCAGCAGGCCTTCACCTACAATCTTTTACAGGGTAAACTCACCTGAAGGCACTCTCATATAATTTTTTAGAGGGTCAGCACACCTGTAGGCCCTAACCGACAACTTTTTAGAGGGTCAGCTCACCAGCAGGCCCCCACCTAAAATATTTTACAGTCAGCTCACCAGCAGGCCCTCGCATATAATGTTTTACAGGGTCAGTTCACCAGCAGGCCCTCACATATAATTTTTTACAGGGTCATTTCACCAGCAGGCCTTCACCTACAATCTTTTACAGGGTAAACTCACCTGAAGGCACTCTCATATAATTTTTTAGAGGGTCAGCACACCTGTAGGCCCTAACCGACAACCTTTTTATAGGTTCAGCTCACCAGCAGGTCCTCACATATAATATTGTACAGGGTCAGCTAACCAGCAGGCCTTTACCTACAATATTTTACAGGGTCATCTCATCTGCAGGCCCTCGCATATAATGTTTTAGAGGGTCAGCTCACCTGCAGGCCCTCACCTACAACCTTTTAGAGGGTCAGCTCACCTGCAGGCCCTCACCTAAAATCTTTTACCGGGTCAGCTCACCTGCAGGACCGCATCAAAAGTCTTTTACAGGGTCAGCTCACCTGCAGGCCCACACCTAAAATCTTTTACATGGTCAGCTCACCAGCAGGCCCGCACCTAAAATATTTTACAGGGTCAGCTCACCTGCAGGCCCACACCTAAAATCTTTTACATGGTCAGCTCACCAGCAGGCCCGCACCTAAAATATTTTACAGGGTCAGCTCACCTGCAGGCCCGCACCGAAAGTCTTTTACAGAGTCAGAACACCTGCAGGCCCTCACCTAATTATACCTAATAGGTAATTTGCGCGCATGCTGCCTTGCTTGGTAGCCGTTTCTCAGGCTCCCTCTCCGGAATCGAACACTGATTCACCCGTGGTCACTAAGGTTTGCTCTGAAAATAACATCGAAAGTTGATAGGGCAGACATCCGAATGGATCGTCGCAATCACGGGGACGTGCAATCGTCCCCAGGTTATCTAGAGTCACAAAAGCGGCAGCAGGCCCTCGCCCATAATGTTTTAAATGGTCAGATCAGCAGGCCCTTGCTCCAAATATTTTTGAGGGTCACCAGCAGGCCATCAATCATCATTTTTCAAGGCTGTGTATGATGCCCTCCTTTATGTGTAACAAAGGGTGAATTGGAGGGTTTGTTCCTTGTAATTTTTGGCAGGCCTTTCACTTAGTTCATAGGCTTTATGAGTGTAGGAGTCCCACTACATGAACAATTGTACCACAATGTGAATGAGTCCCTTCTTTATGTGATATACAGGTTGTATCCGAGTGCCTCTTCCTTGTAATTTTTGGCAGCACTTGCACTTTATATACAAGTAAATATACAGGAAATAATTTTTCCTAACAATTTTTCCTCTAAAATCGAATTTATCTTCGGTTTTGTGCGTATTATTGTCAGTTTGTTAAAGTGGCGTACTACTCGGACAACATGGTTCCCAGCAGCGACCTGGGAGTGCAATATGCATCCAGACATCCTCCCCATGCTGTTCCCAAACCATTTTGGTGGTGTTTCCATCAATTTCTGACCTTTTCCTATGAACCAGGCAGCCTCTTCTCTTCAGAGCAGGGGGTGCCTAATTTAATGCTCGGGTTCTCCCATTTACTTCCATTATACTCGAGTGCTCGGTAGATGTGTGCATCCCGATGTGTTCAGCCAGAGCATCCGAGCACCCTAGCACTTTGGTGCTTGATCAACACTATATCACACCTATCCATAGCACACCTATACCAGTCCTTAAAAGGACTTTTGTAGCCCTATTAGCTAGTGTTTGGTGTCCCTAACAATCTGTCCCTGCTCCATAAAGCAACCTCTCCCTACACTGGCAAAGCACAGAATGTAAAATGGCTGCCAGATCGGGTTCTGTTATAGGGTGGGGGTGTGTCCATGTGCTGAAACGTCTCAATTGGCTGTCCTGTCCCACCTGATGGGTGTCATGGGTCAATGTGCAATGCAAAAGTATATGCCGCTTGCGAACATCGCCATATGTTTCCATGTTTGGCGAATTGCGAACGAGCAAAGTTTGCCGTAAAATGACCGCCAGGGCGAACCGCAAGGCCAGCTCTAGTCAACACAAACTTACTGCTGACACCCTCTCCAATCTGTTAGGGGCTCTACTTGTATAAGCGTTTAATAGAACAGGTTCTGTAGACATCTATGTAGAATCAGCTGACGACGGTATAAAAGGAGTGTGCTTCTTCTTTGCGCTAACATCGAGGCTGAGTTCATACTTGAGTTATTTGGTCAGTTTTAGCCCCGTGACTGCCAAAATAAGTAAAGTGTGCAGTGATTCTAAGTGTGACGCCTGTCATCTGCATGTCTTATGGACTCACAGTATTATTTCACTACCAAAGCAGACTCCCTATGAGTGTTACTGTAAGGCACAGTGTTCTACACCACTATGAACGCTCTCTGCAGCCAGGAAACAGCAGGTTTTTTTTACGTAATTTTCCGCAAATTTAATCGGATCTAACCAAATTTTTCCCCAAAAAATTGGCAAACTGGCAAATTTAATTTTTGAAAAATTCGCTCATCTCTAATATTTTTTTTTTAGAAAGATTCACAGTTAAATATTAAACTCAATCTAATAATGTTCTTATGGTTTTCAACAACAGAAATTATATGGCTTGTAGTGATGAGCGAGCACCAAAGTATTTGGGTGTTCGGCTAAAACACATTGCTATATTCGTGTGTTCAGCCGAGCACCCGAGTATAATGGAAGTCAATGGGAGACAACCAGGCACCCCCTGCTCGGAAGAGAACAGGGTGTCTGGTTCATAAAAAAAGGTTAGAAATTGATGGAAACCCCATCAAAATGGTTTGGAAATAGCATTAAGAGGATAGCTGGATGCGTCTTAGACTCCTATTATGTACAACAAGAATATTTGTCTTGTCATAAGACTGTGAAACCAATAGAGGGCGCTATTCATAACTCAATAGCGCCCTCTATTGGTTTTCATAGTCTTATGACAAGACAAATATTCTTGTTGTACATAATAGGAGTCTAAGACGCATCCAGCTATCCTCCAGCTGAAAAACAAGGCAGATTCTGCTCATTTGCATGTCTTTCCCATATGCCCATGTTTATGCAAATGAGTTTTTACATGACAAAACTGTTTAGAAAGGTTATTGAATATTATGTTAGGATAATCGGAAAACTTTTTGTCGCCCTAATGATATTGATCTAAGTGTGCAGATCCACCCAAGCCATCCAACAGATGCAAAATAACTTTGAGGTTTACTGGTTCTCAGTCAGATGAGAGCTGGTTTGGAATATCTCATAGTGCACAAGGCTGCCATTGTAAGGTATGCTGGGTGTATTGTACATACCTGGCTTTTGGCGTATAGTCTTTGTGTGGTTGTCTATTGTATGTCCTACTGGCTTTTGGCATATAGCCGTATAACCAAACACTAGCTAATAGGGTCGCAAAAAGTTCTTTTAAGGACTGGTATAGGTGTGCTATCGATAGGTGTGATATACTGAGGAGTGTAATATACTACCGCAGCTATATATAGGGACAAACGCTATTGGAATAACTAATTGCAACTGGTGTGCTATACCTGATTGAAAAAAACTGATTTATGGGTGTGATATATACCTATAATATACTTTCTAACATGGAAAGTATATTATAGTGAATTTGTATTGTGCATCAGTTGTGTGCGGTTCTGCTGCGATACCGCAGGTATATAGAGGGGCAAGCGTTATTGGAACAACTATTTGCAATGGGTGTAATATACTTCTTGCCCCAAAAAAACTGATTGAAGGGTGCAATATACATGCTTCCACAAAATACTGATTGAGGGGTGCAATATACCTGCTTCCACCAAATATTGATTCAGGTGTTCTATATACCTGGTTCCACAAAATACTGATTGAGATGTGCAATATACCTGCTTCTACAAAATACTGATTAAGGGGTTCTATATACCTGCTTCCACCAAATATTTATTGAGGCCTATGATACACCGGCTTCCACAAAATACTGATTGAGGGGTGCGATATACCTGCTTCCACCAAATATTGATTGAGGCCTGCAATACACCGGCTTCCACAAAATACTGTTTGAGGGGTGCAATATACCTGCTTCTACAAAATACTAATTGAGAGGTGCGATATACCTGCTTTCACAAAATACAGATTGAGAGGTGCAATATACCTGCTTCCACAAAATACTGATTAAAGTGTTTGATATACCTGCTTCCACAAAATAGTGATTGAAAGGTGTGATATACCTGCTTCCAATAAATATTGATTCAGGTGTTCTATATACCTGTTTCCAAATCACAACTAGTGGGTAGCCTTTAAAACTTAACCTTTAATGGTAACATTTAAAATAGGCTCATAAAGTTTCCAAAATAATTCATAAAAAAGCAACTGTAAGCTGCAAGGATGATTGTACCATATGCAGGGCAAACAGAGGACCCACACAAGGGATAGTAATATACAACAGTGCAAGAGGAAATAATAGAAAGAGGGACACAATGCTGGGTCTCTTACCCTAGGTGTCCCTAATACTTTCTATTCCAAGCCTCACTATACAACCCTCAAAAATCCCTGTGTTCAGTTTAGACTGCCGAGCTTCGTCAGACAGGTGTGAAATGGGTTTTCCTCCCCTGACAATATTGAGTATCACAAATTGAGCACCTTGATATACACAGGATAAACAATTTTTGGGGCCTGTACTCCCGTGATCTAAAATAAAAATTTTCTAGGCTCCAGCAGGGCACAATTTTGAGAGCTTCCCTTTAAATTGCATAAAAATGGCCCCTGATTAAAATACATATTTTTTGTGGGAATGTTTGCCATTGATCACCCTTTGGTATGTCATTGTCCATGTTGTGGGACTATTTGTGCACTTGTAGTAAGTATTTGGTGGCTGCAAATATGACCTGAAGGTTTTTCAGGTTCGCCTGCCATTAAAGGGAATGGGGCCCGCCATGAACGCACGGTTCGCGAACATTTGATTGAGAACACCCGTTCGCGAAACGTCCCAGACAATGTTCGTCCATCATTATTTACTACATTAAGATATGCTCAGAAAGCTAATATACATATTTCTGCTTTGTTCACAAGAACAATATATGATTAAATAGACACCAGTAATATGTGTTAGCTTACATGCATAGAAAAAAAACTCTTCTCTATGTGGTAATCCTATAGCTTAGTGCTAAGTGGTCTGCCATGCATGTAGAAATTCTAAATTCTAGACCCAGGAGAGACTTACATATACTTTTTTTAATTTCCTTTAACCTATAATAAAAGGCTCTAGTATAATAAATAAACCTATAATAGGCTATAGTATAATAGATAATCATACAATAACAATAACAGGAACTACTATATTGAGAATAGAGGTTTTTTTTTTCCTTAGAAACTTAAAACCTATTACTGGTTTATTCATTTGGACAATAAATGATAATAAAGAAACCAGCAATATTTATTACCGTATTTTTCGCTTTATAAGACGCACCTGATTATAAGACGCACCTAGGTTTTTGAGGAGGAAAATAATAAAAAAAATATTTTGAACCACACATATAGCATCTGATGCTGGTCCCCCTCATGGCCCTATGTTTCACAACATTACAGTACTTTATTCTTTGTATGCAAAATATTTCTTTAATCCTGAATCAATCGCTCGCTCTCCTTTTGATAAACTAGCTGACACTGATATATCGCCGGCTGCTATGCTGCACAGCGTGGCCGGAGATACATCAGTTACAGTGCAGGGAGGGAGGAGGGGCTGGAGGCAACTCACAGCGGGGCCCGGTGCAGTCACTGTATTACACCGGGCCCCACGCACAGAAGTCTCTTTGTATGTAAAATCTTTCATTATTCCTGAATCCATCGCTCTCCTATTGATAAACTAGCCTAATCGTCTGCATCAGTACTTACTATGAATGTAGCGTGCGGTCCGGCCGGTGTGTGACTGACGTCACTCAGTCAGTCACGCTCCTCCCACTTCATTAATGAACCAGGAGCAGGATGAAGTCATGCGCCGGAGGGACCGCACGCTACATTTATAGTGAGTACTGATGCAGGTGATTAGGCTAGTTTCCCCCCTCATTTGGGGGAAAAAAAGTGCATCTTATAAAGCGAAAAATACGGTAGCTTTTTAAGCCTAAAAACATTGGGAGAGATTTTTCAAACTGGCGTAAAATAGAACTGGCTTAGTACCCATAGAAACCAATAAGATTCCAACTTTAATTTTCCAAAGGAGCTCTAAAAAATGAAAGGTGGAATCTGATTAGTTGCTATGGGCAACTAAGCCAGTTCTACTTTAAAACAGTTTGATAAATCTCCCCCATTATTCTCAATATGATAAGGATATAGACTTTTATTATGAGTAAAAAATGGAAAAGAGAAAAAAAAACTTTGAGGTATCTCCCAATATTTAAACCTGGGGTCTCTACATGCAAAATCAAGCACTTATCACCAAGCTAACACGTATCACTGGTGTCTTTATGATCATATAGTGTGCTTGTAAATAAAGCAGTGCATACAATTAGACCCCTAAAAGTTGAAGTCCCAAAGTGGGACAAAAAAAGAAAGCAAAAAAAAATTGAAAAAATAAAGTTTTCCCCCAAAATTTTTAAAAGTTTCAAGTAAAAATAAACAAAAACGTCATTTTCCCCAAATAAAGTAAAAAAAAATTTGTAAAAAATAAGGAAAAAAATTAAGTTGACATATTGGATATCGCCGCGTCCGTATCGACCGGCTCTATAAACATATCACATGACCTAACCCCTCAGATGAACACCATAAAAAATAAAAACTGTTCTAAATAAACCATTTTTTTGTCACCTTACATCACAAAAAGTACTGTACAACAGTAAGCGATCAAAAAGGTGTATGCCCACCAA
The DNA here is from genome assembly GCF_905171765.1 of Bufo bufo. NCBI lineage: Eukaryota > Metazoa > Chordata > Amphibia > Anura > Bufonidae > Bufo > Bufo bufo. Next base: position 329,745,016 of record NC_053393.1, read on the forward strand.
TATAGTACCAATCTAACGGTCACCTCATCCCGCAAAAAATTAAACTATGGCTCAGAATATGGAGACACTAAAACATAATTTTTTTTTGTTTTAAAAAAGCTGTTATTGTGTAAAACATAAGTAAATTTAAAAAAAAGTATACATATTAGGTATCGCCGCCTTCGAATCTACCGGCTCTATAACAATATCACAAGACCTAACCACTTAGGTGAACACCGTAAAAAAATTATAAAAAAAAGGTGTAAAAAAAGCAATGTTTTGTAATCTTACATCACAAAAAGTGTAATAGCAAGCAAACAAAAAGTCATACGCACCCCAAAATAGTGCCAATAAAACCGTCATCTCATTCCGCAAAAAATGAGACCCTACCTAAGATAATCGTCCAAAAACTTTAAAAACTATGGCTTTCAGACTATGGAGACACTAAAACATGATATTTTTTTTGTTTCAAAAATGATATTATTGTGTAAAACTTACATAAATAAAAAAAGTATACATATTAGGTATTGATGCATCCGTAATAACCTGCTCTATAAAAATATCACATGACCTAACCCCTCAGATGAATGTTGTAAATAACAAAAAAAAATAATAAAATGTGTCAAAACAGCTATTTCTTGTTACCTTGCCTCACAAAAAGTGTAATATAAAGCAACCAAAAATTATATGTACCCTAAACTAGTACCAACAAAACTTCCACCCTATCCCGTAGTTTCTAAAATGGGGTCACTTTTTTGAGTTTTTACTCTAGGGGTGCATCAGGGGGGCTTCAAATGGGACATGGTGTCAAAAAAAACAGTCCAGCAAAATCTGCCTTCCAAAAAACGTATGGCATTCCTTTCCTTCTGCGCCCTGCCGTGTGCCCGTACAACAGTTTATGACCACATATGGGGTGTTTCTGTAATTTAAAGAATCAGGGCCATAAATATTGAGTTTTGTTTAGCTGTTAACCCTTGCTTTGTAACTGGAAAAAAATATAAAAATTGAAAATCTGCCAAAAAAGGGAAATTTTGAAATTGCATCTCAATTTTCCATTCATTCTTGTGGAACACCTAAAGGGTTAATGACGTTTGTAAAATCAGTTTTGAATACCTTAAGGGGTGTAGTTTCTAGAATGGGGTCATTTTTGGGTGGTTTCTATTATGTCAGCCTCACAAAGTGACTTCGGACCTGAACTGGTCCTTAAAAAGTTGTTTTTTGAAAATTTCTGAGAAATTTCAATATTTACTTCTAAATTTCTAAGCCTTGTAACGTCACCCAAGAATAAAATGTCATTCCCAAAATGATCCTAACATGAAGTAGACATATAGGGAATGTAAAATAATAACTATTTTTGTAGGTATTACTATGTATTATAGAAGTAAAGAAATTGAAACTTGAAAATTTGCAAATGTTTCCCAATTTTTAGCAAATTTGGTATTTTTTTATAAATAAAAATGTTTTTTTTTTACTCCATTTTACCAGTGTCATGAAGTACAATATGTGACGAAATATGGTGGCCCTTGTGATCTGATCTTCAATTGAAGCAGGATGATAGCCCTGGTGTAAAAATGTCCTTTTCAGATATTGTAAATGCTCATCCCTCTCTGATGGGCTGGAACAGATTCAGTTATATCTGATGGCTTGACTATAGATGATGGACTTTTTAATATGTTTGGGGTGGAAGCTGTCCCATTTGAGATATGTAGGCCGATCAATAGATTTTCGATACAAGGATGTCTGTATTGTGCCGTCTTGAAGTTTTATAGTGGTGTCCAGAAAACTGACTTCTGTGTATGGATAGTTGAGTGTCAGGTTTATGGTGGGATGGGATTTGTTGAATTGTTCATGAAATGTTATCAGTTCATGTTCAGAGTCGGTCCAGATTATTAGGATGTCATCAATGAAACGGAGATAACAGTGTGATGGAACGTAGCACAGAGTACAAAAAAAAGGAAGATGGACATCACTGAACGGCAGTCATCTATCAGCAGATAAGCGCTACGACCAGGCTGTCATATATCTCTAGATGACAGCCTTTCATCCTGGACATTTTCCCCCCTGTATGCTTTAACCTGGTTTTTACTGTGTTGAACAGCTTCGAGGCTTCTGTCACTGCCAGGAGCTGTTCAACACAGCATCTACGAGGTGGCCGGTGTTCTGTCAGAAAACCTTACCTCGTCAGATTCCCTTACCCCACGTGACTTCCGGGGGTGTGCCGGGGGGTGTGCGCCTCCGCGCAAGTGCAGTACCACGGCACGGCACCTCTGCGCAAGCGCAGTACCAGGGCATGGGTAAGGTAAAATTACAGTGAGCGTTGACTCATGGACGCGCGCACGGACACCGCGCGTGAGCTCTCAGGAGTAAGGAGATCTGACGGTCTTTTGTCTTGTTAAATCTCCTTACCCTCACACTGTGCACGCGCGGATTGTAAAATCTCCTTACCCTCACTACACAAAGAATCTGAAGCACTGTGTAGTGAGGATAAGGAGATTTTGCTATCTGCGCATGCGCAGTCTGAGGGTAAGGAGATTTAACAAGACAAAACACTGTCAGATCTACTTACCCCTGAGAGAGCACGCGCTGTGTCCGTGCGAGCGTCCATGAGTCAGCACTCACTGTAATTTTACCTTACCCATGCCTTGGAACTGCAGAGGCGCCGTGCCGTGGTATTGCACTTGCGTGGAGGCGCACACCCCCGGAAGTCACGTGGGGTAAGGGAATCTGACGAGGTAGGTTTTTTGACAGAACACCGTCAGTGGACCTACTGCACATGCGCGGCTAGGCGCACTTCCTTATCTCGGCAGCCAAAGCTCCTGCTTCGTTTTTACTGAGCAGACGCAGCTGCTGAATTGCAGTGGTGGATGTAACCCCTGACCATGAGAGGTCTATAAAGTAATGGAAAATGACACACAACTTAGAGAAGAGGAAACATGGAAAACAGAACTACATTGGTAAGATGTTAATTACAGTATATATAGCAAAGTATAAGGTGAGACAACCCCTTTAAGTGTTGACATTAGAAAGTAAAACTTGTCCCACAACAAATAAGCCCATGTGAACAGAAAAATAAAAAAACTAATTAGGGCTCTGGGAAGGCAGGGAGCAAAAAATGAAACCATAAGAATGAAAAATTGCATGGTCTTGGAGGGGTTAAATAGAATATTTTAGAGGATGATACAGTTATGGTTGGATATTGCTGAAGTAAAAATACTTCACTGAAAATGCAGCCCAAGCACATTTTCTTTTACTCCACAGAAGTGTAATAAATATGAAAGTGATATTTGGCAAGTTCACCCTGTAAAGTGTCTGTTTGTTTACAGCTTGTGCAAACTATAAGTGCTGTGGACAAAGATGAACCTCCACGGGGACATTCCTTTTTCTTTGAAATAGTACCAGAATTTTACATCAATCCAAATTTTACAGTTGTTGACAACAAAGGTACAGTTTTTAAACCATATTCTTATATAGTTTACAGTGTTCATTATTGTTGATCACAAATCTCATCTTGTTCTTAATTCCAGACAACACAGCAAGTATTTTAACAAAAAGAAGCAGATATAATCGATATAAAATAAGCGCATATACACTGCCGATCATTATTTTTGACAATGATTATCCAGTTCAGAGCAGTACTGAAACATTGACTATACAGGTATGTGCCTGTGACAACAAAGGGCATGTACAAACATGCAGTGCTGAGGCTTTCCTACTTCCAGCTGGACTGAGCACTGGTGCATTAGTTGCAATTTTACTTTGCATCATCATACTTCTCGGTAAGTAATTGTTATGTGCTATAAAATGTATTATTCATTTGTGCTTGTTTGTAAGTAACATGATGTGCTGTATCAGTTTCTAATACATCAACCCTATATATCTGAACTCTAGTGGCATTCTCCACTTCTGTCCGAACCATGGGAGTAAAGTATCAGGCTTACACAGGATACACTGTATGGAAGATGGCAGATGAAAATGTTAGTAAAGAAAGTGCTTTATGTTAGATATTACAGTACATTGAACATTTTATTTTCATGTATAAAACACAACTATTAGGGCTGTTTCACACGAGCGGATGCCGTGCGTGACATCCGCTCCGTGAATGACAGCCAAGACCCGATGCAGACTGCAGAAGCACGGAGCAGTAACATGATTGACAATGCTCTGTGCCTCTCTGTGATCTCTTTACTACGAAATCACAGTGACAACTATATCTCACTGTGATTTCGTAGTAAAGAGATCACAGAGAGGCACGGAGCATTGTCAATCATGTTACTGCTGTTACTGTCATTCACGGAGCGGATGTCACGCACGGCATCAGCTCGTGTGAAACAGCCCTTACATGTTTTTTTTTTATACAGCCTTCTTTAGCAGTTCTGGTATTCAAGCAAATGGGACACAGAGCTCTAGCAAATGCCTCGAGCAATTATTTTATTGACATTCCCTTGTATTTTTTACTTACCTTTACAGATAAAACTGAGACGAGCAAATTGATTAAAAGCAAATCAGATTCATTATAAATTTCACAAAAATGTGTCTGCCAAACGGAAGTTCTGAGGATTCGCTTCGCACGAATCACGCAAAAGCGTTCCCCAGCACCATTTTACTGTGAAAATTAGTGAGGAAAACAGGAAGCAGGATGGAAATAAAGGAACACAGACACTGGGAAGGAGGAGGGCTTACCCTAATTGGCTGAGATGCTGACAGTCTGATCAATCAATCAGGGGCAGAATTTGGGTTGCTCCTTCTGCTGAGAACGCCATTACACACCATTCCGTTCTCAGCATACCTTCTCATAGCATGTGTTATAGCTGTGTCTGCCCAAAAACTATGGCAGATACAAGCCATTAATCTAGCTGTACTAAGGATGCTATTGGGAAACAACAAGGAAAGAATAGGTAGATGCACTTTTTTCCCCCAAAAGTGGGGGGGAATTGCCCCTTCGTCTTTAGGGGCGAATGCTGACATTTTTACTTCACTAACACTGACACATCGCCAGCTGAAGGCTGGTGAGTCACTCACTTCCTCACGCGCAAGCTCCTCGCACTTTATTAATGAAGCAGGTGGAACAGGCGCGTGAGGAAGTGAGTGACCTGCCAGACTGCAGTGCCTGCTAGTACTGGAGTTTCATAGTGAGTACTATGTGGATTGCGCTACCTTGCAGTTTACATATGGATTGCCTACAGTTTACATATTTATTGTCTACAGTTTACATATAAATACTGGTGTGTGCTTGGGCCTGGTGCTTGGGCCCCGCCGAGATTTCAACACCAGTTGTCTGCCTCCACCACCTGTATTGTGGTCACTATTTACCGTACACAAGGACACTGTTATGGGGGAACTCTGTGGATGACACATATATACCATAAGATGCTATATACGGTATGTGTCATCCACAGATTCCCCCCATACCAGTGTCATCCACATATGCCCCCATAACAGTGCCATCCACAGATGCCCCCATAACAGTGCCATCCACAGATGCCCCGATAACAGTGCCATTCACAGATCCCCCATAACAGTGACATCCACAGATGCCCCCAATAACAGTGCCATCCACAGATGCCCCCCATAACAGTGCCATCCAAAGATCCCCATAACAGTGTCATCCACAGATCCCCATAACACTGTCATCCACAGATCCTCCATAACACTGTCATCCACAGATCCTCCATAACAGTGCATCATCCACAGATTCCCATAACAGTGCATCATCCACAGATCCCCAGATCCCCCCATAATAGTGTCATCCACAGACCATTAGTTCAAAACCCACCAAAAGCACATCTTTTGATTCAAAATATTTGTTTTCTTATTTTCCTCCTCGAAAACCTAGATGCGTCTCATGGGCAGGTGCGTCTTATAGGGCGAAAAATACGATAAGTAAACATATTATGCAGGAGACCAAGAGGTCCGGACCGGAAGGAAACTGCCCTTCACTTCCGGTGTGCGCTCCAGCGTGAAGCGCATTGAAATATATCATACTCCATGAGTGAGAGCATTCTACCAGAACGCACAACCATGTTGAGGGCGGTGCGAGTCAGAATGGAACGCACTGCTCTGTGGACCGCACCGCCCTGTTAGAAAGCCCAATGGAAAGAAAAGAACCACATTGAATCATTATAAAAGTAATGGGCAGAAATTGTACCTGATTATCTGAACTGTATTTTGTGATAAAAGAAAATAAATAAAATAAAATAATGGAATATATTGCTCCAATTTTATCACCCAATACAAGTCAGATCACAGTTTAATTAAACCAATAATAGGAAAACATTGGTCCATCCTTAGCAAGTACCCCATTTTAGGTAATGATCTACCCAACCGACCATCTGTCACTTTCCGTAATGCCCACACGTAAAAACAATCTGCTAGCTCCATCATGTCCAAAAATCTTAGAGACCTGGATAGAGCTTGCATAAATTTTGGACGAATGTAGGTTCATATAGGTTTGGCTCAAGACACTGCAAGTGCTGTGACACTATCTCTCATAATATGGATGAGGTATTGATAACTAATACGGAAGAAAACATCGGATTGAAACACCATATGAACTGGGGCTGAAGTACCAATATATATATGCTACAATACCCCTGCGGTCTCTAATATATTGGCCGCACAACACAATCGCTAAGAGAACAATTAAATCAATATTGTTCAAATATTAACCGTTAGTACCTTAACCCCTTAAGGACTCAGCCCTATTTTACCCATTTTTTGCAAATCTGACCAGTGTCACTTTAAGGCCCCTTTCACACGAGCGAGTATTCCGCGCGGATGCGATGCGGGAGGTGACCGCATTGAACCCGCACTGAATACTGACCCATTCATTTCTATGGGGCTGTGCACACGAGCGGTGATTTTCACGCATCACTTTTGCGTTGCGTGAAAATCGCAGCATGCTCCTCTTTGTGCGTTTTTCACGTAACGCAGGCCCCATAGAAATGAATGGGGTTGCGTGAAAATCGCAAGCATCCGCAAGCAAGTGCGGATGCGGTGCGATTTTCACGCACGGTTGCTAGGAGACGATCGGGATGGAGACCCGAACCTTATTATTTTCCCTTATAACATGGTTATAAGGGAAAATAATAGCATTCTGAATACTGAATGCTAAGTAAAACAGGGCTGGAGGGGGTTAAAAAAAATAAAAAATCATTTAACTCACCTTAATCCACTTGCTCGCGATGCGGGCATCTCCGTCTGACTCTTTTACTGTATAGGACCTGTGGAGAGCATTAACTATAGTTTAAGGACCTGGGATGACGTCACTCCGGTCATCACATGGTACGTCACATGATCTTTTACCATGGTGATTCACCATGGTAAAAGATCATGTGACGTACCATGTGATGACCGGAGTGACGTCATCGAAGGTCCTTTAGCCAGGTCCTAAAGAAAAGAATACAGAAGCAGATGCCGGCTGCGCTATCAAGTGGATTAAGGTGAGTAAAATTATTTTTTATTTTTTTAACCCCTCCAGTGCTATTTTACTTTTCATTCTGTATTCAGAATACAATCCACAGAACACCGATCCCAAGCCCGAACTTCTGTGAAGAAGTTCGGGTTTGGGTACCAAACACGCACGATTTTTCTCACGCGAGTGCAAAACGCATTACAATGTATTGCACTCGCGCGGAAAAATCGCGGGTGTTCCCGCAACGCACCCGCGCATTTTTCCGCAACGCCCATGTGAAAGAGGCCTAAGTGGTGATAACTGTAAAACGCTTTGACTTATCCAGGTCATTCTGAGATTGTTTTTTCGTCACATATTGTACTTCATGACACTGGTAAAATGAAGTAAAAAAAAAATAATTTTTATTTATAAAAAAATACCAAATTTACCCAAAAAATTTAAAAAATTGCAAATTTCCAAGTTTAAATTTCTCTACTTCTATAATACATAGTAATACCTCCAAAAATAGTTATTACTTTACATTCATCATATGTCTACTTCATGTTTGGATCCTTTTGGGAATGATATTTTATTTTCTGGGGATGTTACAAGGCTTAGAAATTAAAGAAGCAAATCTTGAAATATTTCTGAAATTTTCAAAAACCCAATTTTTAGGGACCAGTTCAGGTCTGAAGTCACTTTGCGAGGCTTACATAATAGAAACCACCCAAAAATGACCCCATTCTATAAACTACACCCCTCAAGGTATTCAAAACTGATTTTACAAACCTTGTTAACCCTTTAGGTGTTCCACAAGAATTAATGGAAAATAGAGATACAATTTCAAAATTTCAATTTTTTGGCAGATTTTCCATTTTAATACATTTTTCCCAGTAACAAAGCAAGGGTTAACAGCCAAACCAAACTCAATATTTATGGCCCTGATTCTGTAGTTTACAGAAACACCCCATATGTGGTTGTAAACCGCTGTACGGGCACACGGCAGGGTGCAGAAGGAAAGGAATGCCATACGGTTTTTGGAAGGCAGATTTTGCTGGACTGGTTTTTTTGACACCATGTCCCATTTGAAGCCCCCCTGATGCAACAACCCTAGAGTAGAAACTCCATAAAAGTGACCCCATCTAAGAAACTACACCCTCAAGGTATTCAAAACAGATTTTACAAACGTTGTTAACCCTTTAGGTGTTCCACAAGAGTTATTGGCAAATGGAGATGAAATTTCAGAATTTAAATTTTTTGGCAAATGTTCAATTTTGATCAATTTTTCGCAGTAACAAAGCAAGGCTTAACAGCCAAACAAAACTCAATATTTATGGTCCTGATTCTGCAGTTTACATAAACACCCCATATATGGTCGTAAACTGCTGTATGGGCACACTGCAGGGCGCAGAAGGAAAGGAATGCCATATGGTTTTTGGAAGGCAGATTTTGCTAGACTGGTTTTTTTGACACCATGTCCCATTTGAAGCCCCCCTGATGCACCCCTAGTGTAGAAACTCCAAAAAAGTGTCCACATTTTAGAAACTACGGGATAGGGTGGCAGCATTGTTGGTACTAGTTTAGGGTACAAATGATTTATGGTTGCTCTATATTACACTTTTTGTGAGGCAAGATAACAAGAAATAGCTGTTTTGGCACCGTTTTTATTTTTTGTTATTTATAACATTCATCTGTCAGGTTAGATCATGTGATATGTTTATAGACCAGGTTGTTACAATTGCGGCGATACATAAATAAAAAAAAGTATACATATTAGGTAAGTTTTACACAGTTTTGAAGCAAAAAAAATCATGTTTTAGTGTTTCCATAGTCTGAGAGCCATAATTTTTTCAGTTTTTGGGCGATTACCTTGGGTAGGGTATGATTTTTGTGGGATGAGATGACGGTTTTATTGGCACTATTTTGGGGTGCGTGTGACTTTTTTTGATCGCTTGCTATTACACTTTTTGTGATGGAAGGTGACATTTTTTTTTATTTAGCACAGTTTTTATTTTACATTTTTTACGGTGTTCATCAGAGGGGTTAGGTCATGTGATATTTTTATAGAGCCGATCGATACAGATGCGGCGATACCTAATATGTATACTTTTTTTTAATTTATGTAAGTTTTACACAATAATATCATTTTTGAAAAAAAAAAAATCATGTTTTAGTGTCTCCATAATCTGAGAGCCATAGTTTTTTTTCAGTTTTTGGGCGATTATCTTAGGTAGGGTCTCATTTTTTGCGGGATGAGCTGATGGTTTGATTGGCACTATTTTGGGGTGCATATGACTTTTTGATCGCTTGCTATTACACTTTTTGTGATATAAGGTGACAAAAAATGGTTTATTTAGCACAGTTTTTATTTTTTATGGTGTTAATCTGAGGTGTTAGGTTATGTGATATGTTTATAGAGCCAGTCGATACGGACGCATAGATACCTAATATGTATACTTCCCCGCAGGTAAAAGCAGCAATCCGCAGGTCTGAATTGTAAAATAAAAAAATAAAGTGTTTTATAAAAAATAAAATAAAAGTTTCACATGTAAAAATAAATAAATCCCCAATTAAGTAATTGAAAAAAATGTTAAAAATAGAAAAAATAAATAAAAATAGACATATTTGGTATTTCCGCGTCCGTGATGGCTGGCTCTATAAATACATCACATGATCCACCCTGTCCGATAAAGACCATAAAAAATAATAATAAAAACTGTGTAAATTTTTTTTTTATCACTTTACATCACAAAAAGTGCCCAAAAATGGTACCAATATAACAGTCACCTCATCCCGCAAGAATTGAGCCCCATATAAGAAAATCGTTTAAAAAAAACTATAGCTTTCAGAACATGGAGACATTAAAACATCATTTTTTGTTTAAAAAATGCTATTATGTAAAAGTTAAAATGAAAAAAGCATATATATTAGGTATTGCCGCATCCGTAACAACAAGCTCTAAAAAAATATCACATTACCTAACCCCTCAGGTAAACAATGTAAAAAAAAACACTGCCAAAAGCCATTTTTTGTCACCTTACATCACAAAAATTGCAACACCAAGCGATCAAAAAGGCATATGCCCCCCAAAATAGTACCAATCAAACCGACACATCATCCCGCAAAAAAATGAGACCCTACATAAGACAATCGCTCAAAAAAATTTTTCAAAATATGACTCAGACAATAGAGATACTACAATATGATTTTTTTTTTACTTCAAAACTGCTATTATTGTGTAAAAGTGAAATTTTAAAAAAAAGTATACATATTAGGTATTGCTGCATCCATAACAATCTGCTCTATAAAAATATCACATTACCTAACCCCTCAGATAAACACCGTAAAAAAATAAGAATAAAAACAATGTAAAAAAAGCTATTTTTTGTCACCTAACATCACATAAAGTGCAACACCAAGCGATCAAAAAGGCGTATGCCCCCCAAAATAGTACCAATAAAACTGTCACTTCATCCCACAAAAATGAGATCCTAACTTAGACAATCAGTCAAAAAATAAAAAAGCTATGACTCTCAGACTATGGAGACACTAAAACATTGTTTGTTTAAAAAATGCTACTATTGTGTAAAACCTAAATCAATAATAAAAAGTATACATATTAGGTGTTGCCACGTCTGTAAAGATCTGCTCTATAAAAATATCACATGACCTAACCCCTTAGGTGAACGCTTTAAAAATAAATAAATAAAAACTGTGCTAAAACAACACAAACAAGATTTTGGTCACCTTGCCCCATAAAGTGTAATAATGAATGATCAAAAAATTATATGTACTCAAACATGGTACCAATAAAAATGTCAACTCTTCCTGCAAAAAACGAGCCCCTGCACAAGACGATCGGCAGAAAAAATAAATAAATATATGGCATTCAGAATATGGAGACACAAAAACATAATTTTATTTAAAAATGCTTTATTATGTAAACCTAAAACAAACAAAGAAAGTAGACATGTTTGATATCATTGCATCTGTAACAACCTGCTCTATAAAAATAGCAGATTATCTAACCTAGGTAAAAGATATGGTGGCTCACTCCGTTTATAGATATGGATAGGTGCTGCCAAGCCTTATGACTCACCCAGTCATATAGAAAATAGGAGTATGAAAAATGTAGAAAGGCTGAGCACTCTCCACCTGGACCACACAGAGATACGGACAAGGTAGGTAATAGTGACAATATTTATTACACCTGATGCAGATACAACAATGAAAATGTGAAGCTAAAACAGTAACATCTAAAAAAAAAAAAAAAAAAAAAAAAAAAAAAACTGTGGGTAGCAGTCTAATTAAGAACAATTCTAAATAAAAGCAGCATCATAAGTATCTAAACATACAGTAAAATTACATAGGATATGTAAAATGCAATGATAGAGGGTGCTATGAGAGACTCCAAATGGCATATGGAACCCTTACAGATGAATATGATCAATTGAAATTCGATGTTCTGAAAAATCGGTATTCTGAAAAATCAATAAATGTTTGTCAATAAAGTGCTCTGTGTTTATTTGAATCGATGTCCAGACAAAGTTTGATAAATTCTATTTGATTAATTAAGCATATTCGACATATATCCCCTAAATGGCATACAATGATTACACTTTTGATTGCCGTCTGACTAGAGCACACAGTGGCGTCCCACGTGGCTGATGGTGTCAGATCTGGCGGTACCTGATTACGGTGGTTCAGCTGGAGCGGTCCAGGCGATTTTGCAGTCCCCGATATAGATATTTTCCAGTGGTCTTCCCAGCTTTTTCAGGTATAACGAATATGTAGGTAAAATTTTGCGTCTATCAGGACCCAGTTGATTTTTGGTCAGAATGTTCGCTGTATGCCAGAGAGTCGAAAATTCGACAGGGTGAAGATCCAATTCCAGGATATGGGGGTCAAGACGTGTTCATCAGCTGATGTGCGGGTCTTAGAGTAACCAGACGCGTTTCGGGGTCTTTTTCTAGCCCCTTCCTCAGTGGTGTATACCTAAAACAAACAAAGAAAGTAGACATGTTTGATATCATTGCATCTGTAACAACCTGCTCTATAAAAATAGCAGATTATCTAACCTGTCAGATGAATGTTGTAAAAAATAAAAACAGTCCCAAAACAGCTATTTTTTAGTTATCTTGCCTCACAAAAAACATAATATAGAGCAATTAATATCATATGTACCCCAAAATAGTAGAAATAAAACTGGCACCTTATCCCCTAATTTCCAAAATGGGGTCACTTTTTGGGAGTTTCTACTGTAAGGCTGCATTCACACGTCCGTGGAACACGGTTCGTGTGATACCTGCCTGGATTTATTCAGAGTGCAGGAGCGCACGGCGTCATTGGTTGCTATGATGCCGTGCGCTTCCTGCTGCCGCTGCACTACAGTAGTGCACTGGTATGATCTATACCAGTGTATCACTGTACAGCGGCGGCAGCAGGAAGCGCACGGCGTCATAGCAACCAATGACGCCGTGCGCTTCTGCACTCTGAAGAAATCCAGGCCGGTATCACACAGACCGTGTTCCACGGACATGTGAATGCAGCCTAAGGGTGCATCAGCGGGGATTCAAATGGGACATGGGATCTAAATACCAGTCCAGCAAAATCTGCCTTCCAAAAACCATATGGCGCTCCATTTCTTCTGTGTGCCCTTACATCAGTTTACGACCACATGTGGGGTGTTACTGTAAACCGCAGAATCAGGGTAATAAATATTGAGTTTTGCTTGGCTGTTAACCCTCGATGTGTTAATGAAAAAAATGGAATAACATGGAAAATCTGCCCAAAAAGTGAAATTTTGAAATTTGATCTCCATTTTCTTTGAATTCTTGTGGAAGACCTAAAGGGTTAACAAAGTTTGTGAAATCAGTTTTGAGTAACTTGAGGGGTGTAGTTTCTACATAGGGGTTATTTATGGGGAGTTTCCACTATGTAAGCCCCACAAAGTGACTTCACACCAGAACTGGTCTTTAAAAAGTGGGTTTGAAAAATCTTCTTTTTTTTAAGAATTGCTTCTAAAATTCGAAGCCTTCTAATGTCCTAAAAGAATAAAATGACAATTACAAAATGATGCCAACATAAGGTAGACATATGGGGAATGTTAAATAATAAATATTTTATGAGGTATCACTTTGTTCTAAAAGCAGAGAAATAGAAATGTAGAAAATTGCTAATTTTTAAAAAAATTTGGTAAATTTGGGATTTTTTCATAAATAAAGGTAAAATATATTGACTCAAATTTATGACTATCATGAAGTTCAATGTGTCACGAGAAAACAATCTCAGAATGGCTTGGATAACTAAAAGTGTTCCAAAGATATCACTAAAGTGACACATGTCAGATTTTCAAAATTAGGCCTAGTCAAGAAGGGTGTAAATGGTCCGGTCTGGAAGTGGTTAAGGTACAATTGCTGCACATTACCTTTCGAAATATCCCGTGCGGCCCTTCTTTTCTTTCTAATGGAGCAGTGCATTCCATTCTGACACACACCGCCCTCAACCTGGCAATGCTTTCTGTGATAGAACGCTCTGCCTCATGGAATAGGATATATTCCAGTACACTCCATGCTGGAGCGCACACCGGAAGTGAAGGGCCGTTTCCTTCCGGTCTGGACCTCTTGGTTTCCCGCATGATATGGTAATTATTTTCTCATACTGCTGGCTCAATAGAGTATAATAGGTTTGGCACAGCACTATTTTTATTCTGACCAACATTTTATAGTGCATGTTTACTTATTTTACAGGTTATATTTATATTTATCATGCGTTCCACTAATGAAATATGGAACGTACTTCCGGTTTAGAGGTCACATGACTGGAAATGAACACAAATGTCATGTGATTTGCCATGTGCTACTTTTGTATAACTATTTAAATGTGTGTTTTACAGTGTTTGTTCATGTCTATTGCTCCTAAAGAAGGGGATTTTAGATACTGCATACTCCCCAATACGCATAGAGCTTTTTCCTAATAAATCACCTTATTCAGGCTCAAACTGACCCAAAGGGGAACAGATGAATCCCCTGGTGGGCCCCTGTGCAAGATGGGCCCCTAGTCCCCTACCTCCTGCTAAAGTGGCACTGTCACGGGTGGTACGGGGAAGGAAAGACAACCAAAGGGAACAACAACAAAACAACTACAGACTAGGCCCCAAGCCTAGGGAATAAAGAGGTCACCACCTAGCAAACCCTGACTCTCTCCCTAAGCTGCTAACCACATGTGCAAGTCTCAAAGGTAGAAATACACATGCACGAGAACCTAAGGCTGCTGACACACTGCACCAAACCCTCAGCTTAGAGAACAGGGAAAGAGGCAACCAGCTCCTTCCAACCTGAAGGAGCCAGTGTCTCCCTGAAGCCTAGTCAGGACAGACACAACAAGAAAAGGGAAAGGACTTATCTTGAGAAGCAACTGGAACAGGAGAATCACGACACAAGCAGAGCACTCCTCAGAAGAACTATTAGCTGCAGGGAAACCAGTGAAAGGCAGAACATATAAAGTGGTAACCTGACTGATAATGAGCAACATCTGCAAAGGGGTGGAAACCTGTCAGCAACAATGAAAACAATAGAGATCTGTCAGATCGACTCCTGAGTCTTCCATCTATCTGACCCTCTAAGATCTCTCCCAGAGCCGGCGGTGACAGTACCCCCCCTTCTACGGGTGACCTCCGAGCACCCAGGACCAACTTTATCAGGGTGGGCTCTGTGAAAAGCCCTTAGCAGCCGACTGGCATTCACATCAGTCGCCGGGAACCACATTCTCTCTTCCGAACCGTGACCCTTCCAATGAACGAGGTATTGAAGGGAACCCCGAAGGACACAAGAGTCAATAATTTTGGAAATTTGAAACTCCAGATTCCCGTCAACCATGACAGGTGGAGGTGGAAAGGAATATGGTACAGCAGGTTCCACATAACTTTTTAACAAAGATTTATAGAAGACATTATGGAACTTCCAACCCTGCGGAAGTTCAAGGCGAAAAAAAGAAAAACGGATTAATAATGACAGAGATCTTGTATGGACCAATAAATCTTGGACCTAACTACCAGGATGGCAGCTTCAACTTAATGTTCTTAGTGGACAACCACCCCAAATCACCCACATTCAGGTCCGGACCAGGCACACGTTTCTTGTCAGCCATACGTTTATACCTATCGCCCATCTTTTTTAAATTGATTTGAATTTTCCGCCAGATATATGATAAGGAAGAAGCAAATCTCTCCTCATCAGGAATACCAGAGGAATTATTCCCAGGGAACCAAACTGAGGGTGAAACCCATATGCACCAAAAAATGGTGACTCAGTGGACTCCTGACGACGGTTATTAAAAGCAAATTCAGCCAACAACAAAATGAGGACCACTCCTCCTGATTCTCAGCGACAAAACACCTCATATATGTCTCCAGATTCTGGTTACTGCGTTCAGTTTGTTCGTTCGACTGAGGGTGAAAAGCCGAAGAGAAGGATAAACAAATCCCCAGGTGAGTACAGAAAGCCTTCCAGAATCTGGAAACAAATTGAGTCCCTCTATCAGACACTACATCAGAGGGAATGCTGTGTAATTTCACAATGTTATCAACAAATGCGAATAATACATTGCCGATTTTTCGCAAACAAGAAAATAATCTCGAAGTTGCGAATATATGACAAATATTCGCCCAAATATTCGTGAAATATTGCAAATTTGAATATACACGTAGTCCTTGCCGCTCATCACTACTGCACAGTACTACACAGCTTAGTGTCATCTGCAAAAATACAAATGGTGCTATTAATCCCGTACCTAATATCATTAATAAATAAATTAAATAATAGAGGACTGAGCACTGAACCTTGGGGTACACCACTTATAACCCAGGACCATTCTGAATTGGAATCATTGACCTCAACTCTCTGGACACGGTCCTTCAGCCACTTTTCAATCTAATTTCAAACTATGTTTTCCAAGCCTATAGCCTATATAGACCTTAATTTATCTATTAAACATCTATGAGGGACAGTATCAAAAGCCTTTGCAAATTTAAGAAACACTATATCCACAGCCGCCCCTCTGTCCAGGCTTCTATTCACCTCCTCATAAAAACAAATCAGGTTAGTCTGACAACGTCTGTCCTTGGTAAACCCATGTTGGTTATCACTTATAATATTATACAGTCACATGCTCTGCATATAGTCCCTTAAGAGTCCTTCAAACATTTTTCCCACAACAGAAGTTAAACTAACTAGTATATAATTACCTGTGGAGGAACTTGATCCTTTTTGGAATATGGGCACCACATTTGCCTTGTGCCAATCACTAGGCACTGTACCAATACCTAGAGAATCTTTAAAATTAGAAACAGGGGCACAGCAATGACTGAACTAAGCTCTTTAAGCACTCTCGGGTGTAATCCATCTGAACCCAGAGCCTTGTTCACATTTACCTTATTTAACTTATCTTGGACCATATCTACAGTTAGCCAATTATGTATATTACTGGATGTACTAACAGTCCCAACACCACAGATATCAGCTCCTTTTTCTGCTTTTGTATATACAGAGCTAAAAAATTTTTTTTTAGTAACTCTGCCTTTTCCTTATCTTTAGAGACAAACCCACCTTTACCATTATTTTGGTGACCGACCTTCTCAGACCTTGTTTTTTTTTAGCAGTTATATATTTAAAGAATTCTTGGAGATTTGTTTTGCTCTCTTTTGCCATCTGCTGTTCATTTAGTATTTTTCCAAATTTTATCTACTTTTTAGAGATTTTATTAAGCCCTTTGTAAACTTTAAATGCTACAGCTGACCCCTCAGATTTGTATTTTTTAGGCTACTTTCACACCTGCGTTAGGTGCGGATCCGTCTGGTATCTGCACAGACGGATCCGCACCTATAATGAAAACGCTTATATCCGTTCAGAACGGATCCGTTTGCATTAGCATGAACAAAAAAAAAAAATATATATATATATATTTTAGTTTTTTTTGTTCATGATAATGCAAACGGATCCGTTTTGACTTTACATTGAAAGTCAATGGGGGACAGATCCGTTTGAAAATTGAGCCATATTGTGTCAACTTCAAACGGATCCGTCCCCATTGACTTAGGCTACTTTCACACTAGCGTTCGGAGCGGATCCGTCTGATGTTTCATCAGACGGATCCGCTCCGATAATGCAGATGTTTGCATCCGTTCAGAACGGATCCGTCTGCATTATAACTTAGAAAATTTTCTAAGTCTGAAAGTAGCCTGAGCGGATCCGTTCAGACTTTACACTGAAAGTCAATGGGGGCGGATCCGCTTGAAGATTGAGCCATATTGTGTCATCTTCAAGCGGATCCGTCCCCATTGACTTCCATTATAAGTCTGGACGGATCCGCACGCCTCCGCACGGCCAGGCGGACACCCGAACGCTGCAAGCAGCATTCAGGTGTCCGCTCACTGAGCTGAGCGCTGGCGGGCGGATGCATTCTCAGTGGATCCGCCTCCACTGAGAATGCATTAGGGCCAGACGGATGCGTTCGGGGCCGCTTGTGAGCCCCTTCAAACGGAGCTCACGAGCGGACACCCGAACGCTAGTGTGAAAGTAGCCTAATTGTAAGTCTGGACGGATCCGTTTGCCTCCGCACGGCCAGGCGGACACCCGAACGCTGCAAGCTGCGTTCAGGGGTCCGCCTGCTGAGCGGAGCGGAGGACAAACGGTGCCAAACTGATGCATTCTGAGCGGATCCGCCTCCACTCAGAATGCATTAGGACTGGACGGATCCGTTCGGGGCCGCTTGTGAGAGCCTTCAAACGGAACTCACAAGCGGAGCCCCGAACGCTAGTGTGAAATTAGCCTTACAGTAGCTGTAAGCAATGGGGGATTTAATTTTAGCCGTTTATACTTGTTACCTAAAGGAATAATTTTTTTAGTGCAACTACTCAATGTAGACTTAAAGCTCTCCCATTTATCGTCGACATTATTATGTGACAGTAGCTGCTCCCAATTTATGCCCTGAAATCCTGCCCTCAACCCAGGGAAATTATCTTTTTTAAAATTCAGTGTTTTTGCTCTGCCTGACAGAGTTTGCTTTTTATAGTTTAAGGGGAATATAATTATTTTGTGGTCACTATTACCTAGTGTTTCTCGAACAGTAAAATTTCCAACAAGCTCTGCATCATTAGAAATTACCAGATCCAACAGAGTATTGACCCTACAAACTGGTCCATAAAGTGGTCCTGCAGCAAGCTAAGGAACCTTCTCTACTTTGTGGTTGAGGCAGAACCATGACCCCAGTCAATGTCTGGGAAGTTAAAAATCTCCTAATATGACCACTGTCCCAGCCTATGTAGCCCACTCTATTTGGTTATACAGTTGCGTTTCTATCTCCTCTGTGATGTTAGGGGGTTTTAGCCACACCAACTACATCTACAGTATGTGTTCTTCTAGTACCATAGCCTCCAGTAGAGATGGCCTTGCGGTTCGCCTGGCGGTTGTTTCGCGGCGAACTTTGCGTGTTCGCGATTTGCCGAACATGCAAACATATGGAGAAATTTGCGCCCGCCATATTCTTTTACATTATGAAGAACTTTGACCCATGACACATCCATCAGGTGGTACAGGACAGCCAATTGAGTAATTTCAGCACATGGACATACCCCCTACCTTATAAATAAACCTGATCTGGCCGCCATTTTACATTCAGTTTTTTTGCCAGTGTAGGGAGAGGTTGCTGTGTGGAGCAGGGACAAGCTGTTAGGGACACCAAACGCTAGCTAATAGGGCCACAAAAGTCATTTTAAGGACTAGTATAGGTGTGCTATCGATAGGTGTGATACACAGAGGGGTGCGATATACTTATACTTTTATAATGAGTCAAAAACACATAGATCTATATAGTGATCACCTGGAAGTCAGGGGCCTAGGGGCTTACTAGGGCCATTTTTATATAGGGTAAGATTCCGGATGGAGTCACTCTTATTAGGGCGGGTGGTCTGTGGTTAGGCTATCAGGGCCAGAATAGCACCCCCCTGTAGGGCAATATCAAGGACAGTTATTTGCCCACCCTGTCCTTCAATACCACATCATCATCTAGCCTAGGGATAGATGGTTTTTCCTTTTCCTTCGGGATTCATGGATGTGTAATGGAACCCCCCGGATTGTGGTAGGACATATGGTTTCTGATTTGGTGCCGCCGAGCACCTGATTTAGTGCCGCCGAGCACTTGTTATTGCCTAACACATCTATGATTTTTGCTTAAAGGGGTTCTACACTTTGTTTTAACTGATGATCTATCCGCTGGATAGATCATCAGCATCAGATCGGTGGGGGTCCGACACCCGGGACCCCCACCGATCAGCTGTTTGAGAAGGCAGCAGCGCTTCAGCAGCGCCGCGGCCTTCTCGCTGTTTACCACTGGCCCAGTGACGTCACGACTAATATCAACTAGCGTGGGCGGGGCTAATATCTGTTCACTTGAATGGAGCTTAGCCCCGCCCACGCTAGTTGATACTAGTCATGATGTCACTGGGCCAGTGGAAAACAGTGAGAAGGCTGCGCCGCTGCTGGAGCGCCGCTGCCTTCTCAAACAGCTGATCGGCGGGGGTCCTGGGTGTCGGCCCCTCACCGATCAGATGCTGATGATCTATCCAGAGGATAGATCATCAGTTAAAACAAAGTGCAGAACCCCTTTAACTTTCATAATTTTATTTATTTTCATTTTGAGGGATATCTTTTCCATTCACACGTCCGCAAAATGGGTTTGCATCCGTTCCACAATTTTGCAGAACGGATGCAGACCCATTTATGTTCAATGGGGCCGGAATGTGCTGTCCACATCCGCATTTGCGGATCCGCACTTCCGCATCTGTGTTTCCGTTTCCGCCAAAAAATAGAATATGTCCTATTATTGTCCGCAATTGCAGACAAGATTAGGCATTTTCTATTATAGTGCCGGCGATGTGCGGTCCACAAATTGCGGAATGCACATTGCCGGTGTCCGTGTTTTGCGGATCCGCAAAACAATTACGGACTTGTGAATGGACCCTCATAGTAAAATTATTAAAGGTTACGTTTTATCTTTATGTATATTCTAATGGATTGGCTTCCTTGTACAATGTTATAATATACTTTCTATGTTAGAAAGTATATTATAGTGCATTTGTATTGTGCGGCAGTTGTGTGCGGTTCTGCTGCGATACTGCAGGTATATAGAGGGACAAGCGTTATTGGAACAAACTATTTCTACTGGTGTGATATACCAGTCGCCCCCCTAAAAAACTGATTGAAGCGGGGTGTTATATACCAATATACTTTCTTTATAGTGCATTTGGGTACTGTATAGTGCATTTGCGCATGCGCGTACGCAAAAAAATATATATTGCCGATATTTTGCATTGAAAAAAATAATAAATGGAGATTGCAAATTCGAATAATACATCTGGTATGTCACTGTCCATGTTGTGGGACTATTTGTGCAATTCTAGTAATTATTTCTTGGCTGCAAGTGTACCATGACCGCCGGGTCTTCCCCAGCCCCACCCAGCAATCTGTCAATCTGATCTGCAATATACCGAACCCGAGCACCCAAAAGACAACACACTGTTCGGCATTCAATGTCTCGGCAACAGATGACCCTGTCTGTCCTCCTAATAATAGAGTCCCCTATCACCAGTATCTGTCTGACCTTTGATGCACTCCTTTTCCCATTCTTCCTGCAGCGGTCATCCTCCTGGTTGCTAGGAGAAATGCCCTGCTGCAGTGTTGCTGGCCCTGGGCTTTCATCCCTAAGATCAACCAGACAGACATATTTACTATGGTGTTCCAGCTCAGGACTAGCCTCCCTGGCACTTTTCCCTCTACCGAGTCTTCCTACATTAACCCAACTGCTGACCGGATAGTCATGATCTTGCCCTTCTCCATTTCACTGACCCCAGTCAGTGCCTGCATAGTGAGGTCTAAGCCTCTCTCCAGTTTTGCAATGCCCCTGTCACATGGCAGTTGCTTCAATGCATTTAGGGATGTGGTCCTGGTCAAGACAATGTGGACTTGTGGATGCTAGAGGTGAGACGAAAATGGGCCGACTGATTCAAGCTGATAGAAGAGCAACGTTGACTGAAATAACCACTCGTTTCAAGACACTGTGGAGAATGTTCTGCTGCCTGCAACATCCTCCAGCCTGACCGGTTTGGCATTGGGTCAGTAATGGTGTGGGGTGGCATTTCTTTGGAGGGCCGCACAGCCCTCCATGTGCTCGCCAGAGGTAGCCTGACTGCCATTAGGTACCGAGATAAGATCCTCAGACCCCTTGTGAGACCATATGCTGGTGCGGTTGGCCCTGGGTTCCTCCTAATGCAAGACAATGCTAGACCTCATGTGGCTGGAGTGTGTCAGCAGTTCCTGCAAGACGAAGGCATTGATGCTATGGACTGGCCCGCCCATTCCCCAGACCTGAATCCAATTGAGCACATCTGGGACATCATGTCTCGCTCTATCCACCAACGTCACGTTGCACCACAGACTGTCCAGGAGTTGGCAGATGCTTTAGTCCAGGTCTGGGAGGAGATCCCTCAGGAGACCGTCTGCCACCTCACCAGGAGCATGCACAGGCGTTGTAGGG
Source organism: Bufo bufo (assembly GCF_905171765.1). Taxonomy (NCBI): domain Eukaryota; kingdom Metazoa; phylum Chordata; class Amphibia; order Anura; family Bufonidae; genus Bufo; species Bufo bufo. The sequence goes on from NC_053393.1 coordinate 329,766,974, forward strand.
AGGTCATACAGGCACGTGGAGGCCACACACACTACTGAGCCTCATTTTGACTTGTTTTAAGGACATTACATCAAAGTTGGATCAGCCTGTAGTGTGTTTTTCCACTTTAATTTTGAGTGTGACTCCAAATCCAGACCTCCAAGGTTTGAAAAATTTGATTTCCATTTTTTTTTTGTGTGATTTGGTTGTCAGCACATTCAACTATGTAAAGAACAAAGTATTTCAGAAGAATATTTAATTAATTCAGATCTAGAATGTGTTATTTTTGTGTTCCCTTTATTTTTTTGAGCAGTGTATATATTTATTTTATATAATCCACTTCCTTCACTGTTTTTCAGTTTTTCAGTTATAATATAATGCTCAACCTTTTTATGTTCCTATTTTTCTACTTTTTTGGAGGTTTATTAGATGTTTCGGTCTAAATGCGTCCAGCGGTTTGGATGGGACATGTATGTTAGCTTGGCAATATGGGGCTGGGGAGGGGGAGCGAGGGGGAAAAAAGGGGGGGGGAGAGTGAGCGGAGAAGGGGTTCTTTTTGGGCTCCGGAGGGAATAGGGGGGGGAGAATAATGGGGGTCTTTTTTGGGTATTAGATGTGACTTTAGCGATAATTGATAATTAGTAGTTGGCGTGTTCTAGTGTTTCATTAAGGCCAAATGGAGTGAGGGTGTTGAGTTAGAAAATCCAGAACATTTCCTTCCTACAGAGTTGTTGGTAGGAAGGGGTTTTCTCTAGGGTTGTGACTTTTAGATCGAGGGGGTTGCCTTCATGCCCTAGTGCGAAATGGCACGATACGCTGTGTGTTGGAATTTTTCTTTTTATGTTTGATCTATGTTCATTCATCGGCTCTCTCAGCGTTTGTGTCGTTCGGCCTACATAGTACATGTTACAGGGACATTGAAGTAGGTAGATGACGTTTCTGCTTGCACATGTCATTTGTTGTAGGAATTAAATTTTGCCTATGGGATGTGGGATGTCCATCTCTCTACCTGCTGTTTTTTTCATTTGGCAGCATTTAAATTTTTTCGTGCCACAATCCCTTGAATTCTGGTGTTTGTTATTTTTTGTCTGTTCTGTTGTTTTTGGGGTGTGTTTGGGCATGATGGGGCTAGAATTTTTTTTTGGGTTTTGGCTCTTCGGAAGGTGAGTCTTGGTGTTTTTGGTATTTCTTTACCTAGTATGGGGTCTTTGAGTAGTACGGACCAGTGTTTGGTTAAAATATGTCTGATTGTTTGGTGATTTTTACTGTATCTTGTGATTAACCCTGGTCTGAAGGGGGTTTCTTTTGTTGCTTTTGGTCTGGGTTGGAGGCTTTCTTTCTGATCCCCTGACAGTGTTTTGGCGCCCTTTTTCCATTTTTTTGGTGCCTTTTTGCCAATTCGGCGCCATTTTAACAATAAACCTAGAGCATAAATACCTGTGACCATAGACAGAGAAAATATTGATCCTGATGAAGGGACGTGCCTGTCCCGAAACGCGTTGAGCCGGATTTTTACATGTATTGCAATAAAGACCTTTGAAGAGAAGCACCCGTGTGATTGGCTGCCTTCATCCGTTAAAACTCTAAAAGCGATCCAGGCTGGGGGGGTGTTTGGTTTATAGGTGTATTATGCTTATCCTGGTAAACCGCCCCCCTCGTGAAGTGAGTAAATGAACCTACAATACTACAGTATTTTATTATATGTACTCATATTCTTTTAAACAGATTTTACCTATTTGATATAACCAATTCGCCCTACTACACCACACTATATCGTGTATGACACTGCAGAATACGGTCTCTTAGGCACTTGAGACAGAATGTAGTGTTCCTATCTGTGTGTATAATCTTTTATATATATTTTTTATCCTGTATATTATAATTATTATTTTTAGTTTTATATATATCCACACATCTTTTATTATACTCTTTTACAAATGTTATGTTGATGTAAGACCCACTATATACCTGAGTAGCTTGACACTGACCTACCACTATTGGCGCTAAAAAGGGTTTCTCCAAGAACAGGCGAGACTGGGATGGTACCATTACCCACCAGTCCCCCTAGTTTGGCAGGCACACTCCCATATCCTTTACAGGCAGACACTCTTGTCGACCTGACAAACCCCGAGCAGCCTCTAGTATTTAGAGCTTTACTTCCTTTCCATCCCACTCCTACAAACCCGAGGCGCCTCAAGTTTTTCAGATCTAGTGGAATCCCTTCCAACAGATCTGTCTTACCCTCAAAACTTTCTCTCTCTCTTATACCCCGAAAGATAAGCCATGAATGTCTATATTTCCGAGATTCTGGCTAAAGGACATATCAGACCCTCTTCTTCACCCGTGGCTGCAGAGTTCTTCTTTGTGAAGAATAAAGATGGGGGCCTGTGTCCTTGCTTAGATTTTCGTGAACTAAATTGGATAACTATCCAAGACCCCCATCCTCTTCCTCTCATTCCCAATTTTTTTTTATCAGATTGCTAGTTTTAAGGGGAGCCTACAATCTGATTCGCATCAAAGAGGTGGATGAGTGTGAGACAGCGGTTAACACTCCTGAGGGGCATTATGAAAACCTGGTCATGCTATTTGGACTGACTAATGCTCCTGCTGTCTTTCAACACTTTGTCAACAATATTTTTTGTCATCTTGTTGGCAGATTTCTTGACAATATTTTGATCTATTCATCCGATCTGGAGACACACAAGGTACATGTCAGGCAGGTGTTGCAGATTTTATGGATAAATAAAATATATGCTAAATTGGAGAAATGTGTATTTGCCATACAGGAGGTACAATTCCTGCTATCAGATTTGTGGTTCCGTATGGATCCAGAGAAGGTCTGCACAATCCTAGAATGGGATCTTCCCAAGAACCTAAAAGCTCTGCAGCATTTTTGGGGTTTTGCCAATTTCTATAGAAAATTCATTCAGAATTATTCAGCGATTGTCAAATCCCTTACTGACATGACAAAGAAGGGGACAGATTTTTCTAAATGGTCTGACGCTGCTAAACTAGCCTTTTCCTCTCTGAAGGAGAGTTTAACCTCGGCACCCATACTGATCCAGCCTGATGTTTCTCCCAGGGTCCGTCTCCAAGTAAATGGCATCCTTGTGCTTTCTTTGTCAGCAGCTGAGAAGAATTATGATATAGGCAACAGGGAACTTTTAGCTATTAAATTAGCTTTTGAGGAATGGCGTCACTTTTTGAAGTGGGCAGCTCATCCCGTCACTGTAATTACGGATCAAAAAAAACTGTTATACCTTGAGTCTGCTAAACGTCTTGCCCCTAGACAAGCTAGGTGGTCTTTGTTTTTACCAGGTTTAATTTTGTTATTACTTATCATCTGTGAGCAAAAAATACCAAAGTTGATGCGTTATCCCGAAGTTTTCATGGAGGGGGTGATGTTGACGATTCGGTGCCAATTTTACAAAAGGGGGAGGTTGTCTCTAGAGGTAAGCAAATTTTTAAAAAATTTGATTTGTCTGGTTTGCCGAATTTTGTTGATTTAATCCGAATTTATTTGCTGCAAATTGCATTACAAAACAGATATTTTCTGGCTGCAGAGAGCCTGTATAGTGGTGTAGAACACTGTGCCTTGCAGTAACATGCATAGGGAGTCTGCTGTGGTAGTGAAACAATACTGTGAGTCAGTATGACATGTAGATGACAGGCGTCGCTCTTAAAATCACTTTCCACTGTTTAATACAACCTAAAATCTGTAGTAATAGATCACTTTTAGTAACCCCAATTAGTGCAGAAAGGTGTAATAGAATAGCTCCTATTACCTATTAGTTCCTTGCTCCATGTCTTAACATGTGCAGCAGCCATTTAAGTAAAAAAATGCAATTTGTTACCACGAAGCATGAGGAAATTCAGATTCGGTGCAAATCGAATAATTCCTGAAATTTGGATCGAATTCCATCGCGTCAGCTTTGATCCGCTCATCTCTAGTTTTCTCTGCGTTACACTCAGATCTGGAGGGGATGGTGTTGGAAGATCAGGGGGACACCCCGGTCTGCTGCCCCCAGGAAAGTTGTTTATGCCTTTTGAATTTGCACCTTGAAATATTAAAAGAACACCATAACTCTGTACTTTTTGGGCACCCAGGTATTTGGGCAACCTCAGATCTATTGTCTCATAGTTTTTGGTGGGCGAGTTTTCACCAGGATGTCATTGATTTTATGTCTACCTGTACGACCTGTGCATGTGCTAAAGTCACTCATACTTGTCCGGCGAGGTCTCTGTTGCCACTGGTCATTCCCAACAGATTGTGGACACACCTGTGAATAGATTTTGTAACTTATCCACCTGTATCTGCAGGTAAAACTTTTATCCTGGTAGTAGTAGACAGGTTCAGTAAAATGGTGCATTGCATTGCCTTACCCATGCTGCCAAATGCCAAAACCCTGGCTCAGGGTTTTTATCAGTGAAATTGTGAAGCTTCACAGGGTCCCTTCTGATGTTGTTTCGGAGTGGGGAATCAAGTTTATTTCTAAAGTCTGGAGAGATTTTTGTTCTCATCTTGGGGTACATTTGCCTTCCATCCATAGTCGAACGGTCAGACCGAACGCACCAAGCAAAACCTAGAGTCATACCTTGTTTTGTGTCTGAAAATAAAGAGGAATGGTCATCTTACTTAGCTTTAGCAGAGTTTGCTATAAACAATCGCCATCAAGAATCAACTGGTAAGTCACCTTTTTTTGGTGCATGTGGTTTTCATCGTCAATTTTGCACTTTCAGTGAGGGGGAGCCTTCTGGGATCCCTAAAGAAGATTGGTTTACATCCTCACGCTCTTCTGTATGGCGAAAGGTTCAAAGCAGCTTAAAAAATATGGTAGACAGATATAAACGTATGGCTGATAAAAAAAACAACTTTGCCAGGTCCAGACCTAGGGGTGAATGACTTTGTGTGGTTGTCAACTAGGAATATTAAGTTAAAGGTTCCCTCTTAGAAATTAGGTCCTAGGTTTATTGGTCCTTATAAAACAGTTGCCATCATTAACCCCGTGGCATTTCGCCTAGAGCTACCTCAAACTGAAAATTCATAATGTATATCATAAATCGTTGCTCAAAAAGTATGTTGCACCTCGGAACCATCACCATTACCACCCCCTCCAATTATTGTCAATGGCAATTTGGAGCTTCATATGGCATGAATTGAAGATTCTCGTTTCGTACGTCGCACCCTTCAATATCGGGTGTATTTACCCCTTGTAAAAAAAGAAAGCAATATTTTATTGGAAAAAAAAATAATTTTTATTTTCTCAGTCAAGTGTCTCTCAATCCTATAAAATGCCTTTGGGGTTAAAGCCCTGACATTTATTGACTGGTGTATTTTCCAAAATGGGTTCCTTTTTTAGAGTTTTCCAAAAATGACAGGCCACCCAAAAATTATTCCAGCAAAATCTGTCCTCCAAAACCATATGGCGCTCCTTCCCTTCTGAGCCTTCCCCTGTGCCCATACAGCAGTTTACGAACATGTATGGTATGTTGCCATATTAACGAAAAAAGTTTCTGTTCTATGACCTTCACTTTCGTTGTATCTGCAGACTATTTTAATTTCTGCTTCACAGAAAATTGAAGTGTAGTCCTTACCTCTGGACTCCTGGCAGTTTTTATGAGCGTCAGGAGTTTAGAGATTAGGGTTACACATAGAGATGTCAGAGCAGCTCTATAACAAATTATCTGTAAAACAGAAAGCAAGATAATCTGGAGATACAATAAAAGTGATGGCAGAGGAACTGAAACTGTTCAAAATTTTAAGTAATTTTATAAAATGTTTAAAAAATTGCCCCCAAAGGTGTTCATAGCCTTTGAATTATTATAACTTTTTTGTGAATTTAAAATATTAATAATTTTTCTAACTTGCTTTTCAGCATTAGTGGTGCTTTTTGCAGCTCTTAAGCGACACAGAAAAAAAGAACCATTAATAATTTCAAAGGATGATGTGCGAGATAATGTTGTGACCTATAATGATGAAGGCGGAGGTGAAGAGGATACACAAGCTTTTGATATTGGAGCACTAAGAAATCCTGAAGCTAGAGAGGAAAATAAACCGAGAAGAGATATCATCCCTGATACTATATTTCATATACGGAAAACAGTTCCTCTGTGGGAAAATGTTGATATTCAAGATTTTATTCAAAGAAGAATAAATGAAAATGATGCAGATACAACTGCTCCTCCATATGACTCACTAGCAACCTATGCTTATGAAGGTAATGACTCCATTGCTGAGTCGCTAAGCTCATTGGAATCCCTGGAGATTGATGAGAATCATGATTATCAATATCTTAAAGACTGGGGGCCTCGATTTAAAAAACTTGCAGCTATGTATGGTGGGGATGATAGTGACTGATGAAAACTGTTCAATTATTTCCTTGTAATGATAAACTATGTAGGTTTCTATAAATTACCCCCCACATAGTTACTTATTGTAGATACAGTCAGAACTACATACAGTACTTTCCCACAATGGTTAGTGAAGGAATAAGAAGCTGGGACACAAGCTTAATCTAATGGAGTGTGCATACAAGTAATAAGAATATACTGAAAAATAGTTTTGTGCCTTTACTGACAATTTTATTTTTTTGCATTATCTCATACACAATGTAAATAAATATAAAGTAGGCTTTGTTCACATCTCTGCTGTGTATTTAAGTAGTCTGTTCTGGAAGAGGGCACTATTGGGTCCTCAGAAGCTTTAATGGGATCTAGTAGGCTTCAGACATAAATGCAGCAGCAATTATGTCAAAACCCCACTGTATGCCAGATTCCATTATAGTGAATAGGGATCCAGCAGTGCTCAGCGATGTCTGTCTGGCTATGCCAGAGACAGTGTACTTTGGTAGTTTGTTCCTGCCAGAACAAACTACCAGAGTATACAATGGAGATATGAGCCTAGCCATAGGCATACACTTTAATTTTGAAATTAAACCAAAAGAAATATTACACATTACAATTATAAAAAAAAATGTTTTGAATGTTATTTATTTGATCAGAATATATGTGATTGTATGTCTGTTCTATTTTTTATAAATGAAGAAGTATATTTTTATACAGTTTTTGGAATAAAGATAATTGTAATACAGGTGTTTGCTACATTGTACAAAATTAATTAGACTTATGTTTTTAATTTGCACATAAATATGTGTGTATGTGTGTGACAGATGAAGAAACTTAAAGAGCTGCTGTCAGCATGATGAACCTTATTAAACCAAGTATACTGCCTAGTAGCGGTAACTTTCTTTTGTCTGTATGTTAACCCCTTCCTGATCAATGACATAATAGTACGTCATAGCGGGAAGTGACTTCCAGCAATTTTATGTACTATTAAATCATGCTGATCTGGCGGGCACTGCTCTGGTGCCTTCCCGACCAGTGTAGAGGCCCGATGCCGCAGATGTTGAGAATAAAGGTTTTCTATGCTTAGAAAGCTAATATATATTTTACTGGTTTATTCATAGGCACAATATATGATTATAAAGAAACCAGTAATATATATTAGCTTTCTAAGTATACAAAAATACTATTTTTTTTTTAAAGAAAACCACTCTTCACTCAATTTGATTAACATTTTAGCTTGAAAGTAAGTGGTTATATGTATATGCCCCAGGTTGAAATCCCAAGATAGACTCCTAGACTTATTTCATTAAGTAATATATTTCTTCCTCATTTAACTCATAATAAAAGGCTATAGCCTTACTTTATGGAGAACAGAGGTTTTCTATGCTAATGATGCTAATATATTTTGCTGGTTCATTCACAGGCACACTATATGATTATAAACACACCAGTATCATGTATTAGCTTTCTAAGAATATTAAACATCTATTCTTAATGTAGTAAGGATATAGCCTTTTATTATACGTTAAGTGAGGTAGAAAAAATCTCACTTAACGTATAATAACTGAATCAACATCTGGTAATTATTAGTGTTGAGCGCGAATATTCGAATATGAAATTTTTTTAGCGAATATCGGCACTTTGCTAATTTGCGAATATTTCGAATATAGTGCTATAAATTCGATATTTCGAATATTTTTTTTTTTTTTTTATGTTATATTTTTTTCTTTCCCACTTCCCAAAAGTAGTTCTTACCTGTCCTTAGGATTCCTGGCTTCCTGGCTGCTCCAGTCAGAGCCCGTTGCCGCTTCTGACGACTTCAGTGCTCATGGAGCGTCCCCATCATCATGGGACCGTCTCCATACTAGAATGTACTGTCGGATTTGAGAATTACGTTGAAATCGCAATTCGATTAATTCAAGTTATAATAATCGAATTGCGATTTCAACTTAGCACTGCTATATTCCATATTAGGCTAGAATTAACGAATATGGAATATAGCAGTGCTAAGTTAAAAATCGCAATTCGATTATTACAACTTGAATTAATCGCATTGCTATTTCAACTTGGACCTGGTTTACTATGGTTGACTTGGTAGAATTAGCGAATATGACAAATGTATTCTTCATATTCCTCAAAACGAAGATAACAAAGTATTCTCCATCTTCGTTTTAGCTCCATATTCGTCAACGTCGCTAATTCTAGCAATCAAATAGGAAAGTTGACTATAGAGACAGCTAAATTTAATTCGCTATGCGATTATATTACTTTGCTTTTTAGAAAAAAATTGAATAGTTAAATACTTGATTATTATAATGATTCTATTTATAAAAAAAAATATATATATATAATCGCATAGCGAAATAAACACAGCTGTCTCTATAGTCAACCTTCCTATTTGATTTCTAGAATTAGCGAAGTTGACGAATAGGTAGCTAAAACGAAGATGGAGAATACTTCGTTATCTTCGTTTTGAGGAATATGACAAATACATTCGTCATATTCGCTAATTCTACCAAGCCAACCATAGTAAACCAGGTCCAAGTTGAAATAGCAATGCGATTAATTCAAGTTATAATAATCAAATTGCGATTTCAACTTAGCACTGCTATATTCCATATTCGTTAATTCTAGCCTAATATGGAATATAGCAGTGCTAAGTTGAAATCGCAATTCGATTATTATAACTTGAATTAATCAAATTGCTATTTCAACTTGGACCTGGTTTACCATGGTTGGCTTGGTAGAATTAGCGAATATGACGAATGTATTCGTCATATTCCTCAAAATGAAGATAACAAAGTATTCTCCATCTTCGTTTTAGCTACCTATTAGTCAACTTCGCTAATTATAGCAATCAAATAGGAAGGTTGACTGTAGAGACAGCTGTGTTTAATTCGCTATGCGATTATATTACTTTGCTTTTTTTTTTTTTTTTTCTAAATAGAATCATTATAATAATCAAGTATTTAACTATTAATTTTTTTTTTTTTTAAAAAGCAAAGTAATATAATTGCATAGCGAATTAAACTTAGTTGTCTCTACAGTCAACTTTCCTATTTGATTGCTAGAATTAGCGAAGTTGACGAATAGGTAGCTAAAACGAAGATGGAGAATACTTTGTTATCTTCGTTTTGAGGAATATGACGAATACATTCGTCATATTCGTCATCTTCGCTAATTCTAGATATCAAACCAATAGGAAAGTAGCCTTAAGTTAAAATCGCAATACGCGATTATTTAAATCGCATATTATTCGCGATAACTAGAATAATGACGAATATTCGATTTCGACGAATATGAAACAAATATTCTATCGAATATTAGCGAATTTCATTGAAATCGAATAGGTTACCTGCTGCTCATCACTAGTAATTATACCCAGTATGGGGTCAGAGGTCATTATGACCTCTGACCCCATGCTGGGTATAATTACCAGATGTTGATTCAGTTACATATTTATTCCCAGAGAATCCTTGTACATGCACTCAGAATTGAGAAAGCTCGTTGGAAGAATGAGTGAAACGTTTTCAAGAAATATACAGTAAGTCCAGTTGCCTTGATTTATTCTTTACAAATATACCATGACCTGGATAAATGTGAACCTTCACAGACAGTAATACATGTTAGCTTTCTAAGCATAGAAACATCTATTTTCAACATAGTAAAGCTATAATAAGTAGTGTATATGCTATGTCTAGCATGCAGATGTCTAGCCCTGTCTATCAAGGGAAGGGGAAATGTGCGGCGCACAAGGGTGTTACAAAAGTAGTGCACCACCCAATGGCCCTCCAATGTGCTCATTTGCTCATGAATAAATTCACATATATTGCCACAGTTTAACATACTGACAAAAGAAAGGTATATTCAGCATGATCAACCCCACCAGGCAATTCGCCTAGTTTTATAGGGTTGCTCATGCTGACAGGTCATAAATTAAATTAATTAAAAACAAGAAAACGGACAAGACCAAAAGATATATTTACTTTAAAAAATAAGTTCATGAACATTTATTTAGTAATTTAGTATATCAGCTGTAATATTAAAACCAAATATCTAATATCATATGACCCCCTCATGCTGCCAAAACACAATGGGGGAATTTAATATGAAGATCATTTTCAAAGTCAGTTTTTGTTTGATCCGGCATTGGAGTATAATTGCACTAAATTTACCAAATATAACAATTTTGCCTAGAAATGAAAGTCCAATTTTCCATATCCAAACTATTTTACTACTACTTTACTACTTTTTTGCAACTTTT